>NW_024704745.1:5899456-6499456 GCF_018977255.1 Callorhinchus milii | reverse complement strand
GCACCCTTGGATCTCTGTGTGATCATTTCCTCCTGGTGCTTCTCCTTAGAACAGATGTGCACAGTAAAAGAGCAAAGGTTAAGCAAGGATTACCCTGTCTGTATGCCATGTTTTCAGGTGTGAAAAAGCTATGAGCAGACATTTCCATATGTTATATTGTCAGTTCCCCTGGCCATCAGTGTTCATTGTCAGTCCAGCTATGGTGGTAGCGCTCTCACCTCTGAGTCAGAAGGTTGAAGGTTCAAGTGCCACAGCAAGACTTGGAACGCATATAGTCTGGTCCTGGGGACGTGCTGCATTGTCGGAGGTGCCATTCTTCAGATGAGATGTTAAACTGAGATTCTGTCTGGGTGGATATTAAAGATTCGAATAGTGGCACTATTTGAAAAGGGAAGGGAGTTTCTCTCTCCCGGTGTCCTCACCAACAATTCCCCAAATAAAATTGGTGACTCAATTCATGGCTGTGTACAAATTGGCTGCCCCGTTTGCCCACAAAATTTACAGTCATTGCACTTTATACTATGCCAGTACTTTGAGACATGTTGACTTTGTGATAAATGTTGATATCTATGTCAAATGCAAGGATTATTATTATTGTTATGAAAATGGTCTCCACTGATGTGCTGTGTATAGAAAACAGCCAGCCCATCCAACGCTGAAGCTATCTCCTGAATAAATGCCACTAAGCGAGAATCGATCGATATGTTAAAATGGAGATAGAAAGAGAAACAGACAGTAATGTGATTAAAGGATATTACAAGAAGGCAGGGAAAGGGCATTAAAAGATTTACTATGGTCTATGAAAATGTCAGGAAACAATTAAGATAGGTTGGATGGACTCCTATCCCAACGTCCCTATCATCTGTCCCATGTGTGACTTTCTGAATGAAAGCCAAAGATGTTGCTGTAAGTGAGGATAAAATTAAAATGAAAGCTGTGACTGAAGTCCCCTGAACAACGGGTCCTCAGACCTGAAACAAGGAGCAACAGAAAGGCATAGTGAGGATATAGATCTCACCTTATAATGTTTACTGGTATTCAAAGAACGTACTTGCTGTCTAATAAATATGCTAATTAGAGTTAACATAATTAGACACAAAGACATGCATCGTAGTGCTACAAATCAGGAACTAAATTCCCCACGAGTGAGATACGCAGCTTCTCTTTCAATATCTCCCTCTTCCTCCCCCCGTTACGCTTCTCAAGGTCACTGTGTTCTCAGGCTAAGTTCTTCCCCACCTGGTTCAGGATTTGCATGGATGTTCTGACCAGGAGACCAATATGAATATTGCATGACCGATTTCCTGATGACATTGAGGGGACTTTATGGGGAAGAATCTGCATCAAGATGCTGAGTCGCCTGCATCAGTTGTAGGAGCCTTTGTGCAATGCACAACCATCAGTTAGTTCTGGCTGTAATTAATGTAATGAAAATCAACGGTCTTCAATCTGCTCCAGTGCTTGTTCCACATACTGATTCAATGCTAGTTAGCAATCAATAACTGTAGCAGTTGAGAATTATAGATATAGAAAACGTACCAGCCAACTTCTGATACTGGGTCTAAACTATTTCTATTTAACCAGAAGTCATTTCAGTGCAGTATTCCCTTGTGTGGCAGTCTTAACTTGTGTTTGTTTGGAGTATGAGGTTATGACACCATTATTACTGTTAACATTCAAAACAAGCTTTTTTTGGTCAACTGGGAGTCTGATATGTGCAGCAACCCATCCACTTGCTAAGCTTATCCAACCAGACTTGAGAATTCCACATATGTATTCTATCCACGTGTGGACATTTCCCTACATCTGGAATGGAATGCGCACTCTCTCCCTGGAGGGACACGCCATGTTAACAGAGAGTATTAAGTGCACATTGGCAAGAGCCAAGGCTTCGGAATCGCAGATTGTGTGTTGAGGTACCTGCTGGAGTCTAACCAGCAAAAAGCATATAGCTTGCCATTAAGAGCACTTTCCCGCTACTTGTCCAGCTAGGACCATCTTACCTGTTAGAGCTGTGGCTTGCAGGATCAACACATTCTGAGTGGGAAGAGTCCCTGTCCCCAGTGAATGATCTGCCTCTATAAGTCAAGGCTGACCGGTCTTAGAAACGTTTTGGTCTCAACGAGCATTAAAATACTTATATATATTATATACATATATTTAAAAATGTTTGATTTTTATTCTGTTGTCACTGGTTCTCCTCTGCCAAAGTCCTGAGCAACTGGTACCAAGACTAGTGGAGGATTCAGGAATGAGAGAGATGGAAAAGGGGAGATGATTGATTGAGAAGATTGTCTTTTCCCACAAGGTTGTGATTTGCCAGGTCAGCTGTTAGAGCAAAGTGCAAAGAGCAGCATTTAAAAAAATGGACAAACGGTGTATTAAAGAATACGGGAATTGGGAGAGGATGCACGGCTTCTTAGAGGAGCTAACACTGATGTGAAAAAATGAGCCAAAAGGCCTCCAGCAGTGTTGTACATTTCTGTGCTTCTAAACTCAGGCCCAAGTATAACACTAAGGCAATAAAAACAAAAGTCACCGGGAACACTCAGCAGATCAGGCAGCATGGAGAGAGGAAAGTGAGTTAATGTCTCAGGTTGATGACCTTTTGTCAGAACTGGGGGATGTTGGAAGGGAGCAGATTATAAGGACAAACAGAGAAGGGGGCGCGGAAAGAAAGGCAAAGGAAAAATTTAAGGGAGGACAAAGATGATGAGATCAGAGGTGTTGATGGTGCAAGACAAATAAAGACAATAATGGGAGATTATGGAAAGAAAAGATGTGTCTGAGACCCGGAGTAAATGGTTATAGAAGAGTGTGGGGGTGTGGGGTGGGGGGACAAGGCTGAGAGAAGATGGGAGCTGTGTTTGAGGTCTGAAGTGGTTAAAATCACTAAATCCATGACTGTTTGTGGAACACTACTGTGCACAATCGGCTCCCACGATTCGCCCACAAAATATACAATCAATTCACTTTACAGTGTATTCTTTAAAGTGTTTTGAGACGTCTCGAAGACCTGATAAGGCGCTGTATCAAGTGCAAGGATTATTATAATACTTTTCCTTGGAGTGATGAGTTATCAGGAGTTTACTGTATGTTATACATATATATGGATGAGCACTTGTTCAATCACAAGCATGCCAATGAGTTTTCTGATCAGACAGGCTAATGATGACTGTGTGGGTGTTGGTGGTGGGGAGTGGGTGAGTGGTACTGTTGGTTCTGGAATGACAAACATCTTGTGCTGTTCTCATAAATGCTAATAATATTATAATTTTGAAATAAATTTAAACCTTCAACTGTATTGTGAGGCTGATCTATGACCAGAAAAGAAACAATCCTGATTTGTTGGTTTGAATTGTTAACATCAATTTACATTTTGAGAATAAAACACACCTCATTGCCTCTGCTCTAACTGTCGCCTCTGGTAAACTATTCTCCACTGATATCCCTCTGATAGAACCAGATGTCCCATTCAAATGTCTCCAATTTTTATAGCTAATTTCTGTTAAATAAAATCATAATCCTTACACATAATACTGCACCTTTTACATCAGAAGTAAGTCTTGATATGCTTCACAGGATTTACTATAAGGTGACTGTATTTTCTTGAGATGTAGCAGGCAATGCTTCTCCGAACAGCCTTGTTTCCCATGAAGCTGACACAATCGGTCGCCTCTCTGTCAATTTGTCTTCTGAAACCAGGGGCGTGCCAATAATGTGCAGATTAATTTAGTAGGAGTCGATCTGCAAATGCGTTACAGTTGTCATGACTTCATGTAAGTTGGAACCTTTTTTAAGGTTGAAATTATCTTGTCAGTTTGACTGGATCACCGGCTGCAGAAGGTAACAGCTGTGTTTTTTTCCCCCCGAACTGCGTTAAGTTCCCAGCTATTATTTATTTTGAAACTGACAGCAGGCATTAAGCTGTAATGTAGGCTTTTTGGTAAATTCACAAAATGGATGCATCTGTCAGAGCTTGTGCAAAACTGTACGGCATTTGTTAGCATTCTAATTGCCCAGGTCTCTGCGATTCAAAGTGAAACCCTTCGAAAAGATTGTCAGCTGAAAATTTACAGCAAATTGAAGCATATGTAGCTGGGTCACTTGTGGCTGTGCCCATTAATAATTATGTTATCCCACCCTCCTTATGTGCCTTCATAAATAAGCGTAACCCCTCCACACAAGTGGCCTTTAGTAAGTTGTGCCTGCAGTAAATTGTAAAAATTATCCTATAATAATAATAATTTCACTTAATGAGGTGCCTTTCAGGTTGGGGAGACTGTCTCAAAGCGCTTCAAAGAATTTACGGTCAAGAGTAGTGACTGTGCATTTGCAGGCCAACGAGGTAAACCAATTTGCACACAGCAACGTCCAACCAACAGCCACAAAACCAATGACCGATTTCAGTGATTAAATCCTGGAATCTCTTCATTCAAAACGTGGTCCCACTTTGGGACTTGAACTGTCTTGGCTGAAACTCCAATGAAGAGTTCGGGGAGTGCTGTATTGGCAGAGTTACTCTTTTTCTGATGAAACATTAAACCAGGGTCTCGTCTGTGCCTTTTCAGGTCGACATTAAAGATCCAATCGCACTATTCAAAGAGAAAAGGGAGTTTCTACCGGTGTCCTGACCAACAATTCCTAAGATAAAATTGGTCACTCAGTTTGTGGCTGTTTGTGGGACATTGCTATGTAGAAATTGGATGCTTTGTTTGCCTACAATTACCCAGTCACTAAACTTAGTATATCCTGCAAAGTGCTTTGTTGCATCAACCTGACATGAAAGACACTATATTTAATGCAAGGATAAGATTGTATTGAAGTCGACACCACGGCTGAGGGAAGTACTGAGAGAACAGTGTAGAACCTAGAAAATTAGGAATAGAAGGGATTTAAAAGCTCCAAGATTCTTCAGTGACTGAAGGGTACTACGTAAATGTATGTTGTTATTGTTGATTTGACCCAGAAATCCTGTTCCACCACATCCCATCCCGTGGTCTACATATGATAGCTGTTCTATCACAACCTCTGTCTGAGAAATACTTTCTAATCACAGCTTGAACCACGTTGGTTCTACTTTTAGAGCTATATCGCCTTGTAACAGATCCCTCTACCAGAGGGAAGAGTCATCCACTATCTAACTGTTAATTCTTTCATTATTTTAACTACCTCAAATCACACATAACCTCCTCATCTTAAAGGAATATAACCCCGGTATACCCAGCCGCTCATCATAGCTCAGCCCCTTCAGCTCAGGCATTCATCTTGCGAATGTTACTGGATGCTGTCTGAGGCTGATTGTATTATTAGAGGAGCCTGTAACGATAAACTTGTTGAGCTAGATGGTAAGGATCCTGTGGCACTATGCTAAAGAGTAGGCCGGTCTTCTGTTGCTCCAGGCAATATTCCTCCTTGAAAATAACTGGCGAATAACAATGGCTGGTCGTCCATCGCATTGTTATTTGTGTTCAGTTTCTGACACCGACTTGCTGCCACGTTTGCCGAATGGCTGAGAATGCCACTCGTGTCCCTTTTCTCATTGAGGAATCCATTCTATTGTCCGTCGCTGGCTCAGTTGGTAGTGCTCTCGTCCTCTTTGAAGCATCTTCCCAGCGTGAACGGCGCTGTACCAAATGTAAGGATTGTAAGGATGATTAATTATTATTAATCCTATTTCTATTTCATATTCCTTACAAATATCGATGGCCACATTTTTCCACATGAAATCCCATCTAGCATCCTTTAAACGTACCTACCTGATTAATGCAAATTTTCGGAATAATTGCACGGTTAGATTTAACCCCCCTCTGCCCCCTCTTCGATGCACTGTTCCACTTAAGTATTCGCCTGAGATTGAAACAGTGACCAGATTTTGCCCTCTGATACGCTACTACTGATACTAGCCACAAACCCAATCTTGCAATGCCAAGAAAGTAAAACGTCGATCAATCCTTATCTTATTTGTTTCCTTAGTAATAAGCACTTTGAGTAGACGTCACAATTATTTATTATCAAGTGTACCAACACAGGTTGAACATTGTGTAGAAGACTGGAATCATCAGTGGAGATGTCAATCTATGTTGTTTTCTGTCGTCGAGGTGTTTGTGTGAGTGGGCAAGGGTTCAGTATGACCTGTAAAAAAAATAAAATAATTTGGTCACTCAATCCACGACTGTTTGTGGGACACTGCTGTGTGCAGTTGACCGACATGTTTCGGCCACAAAATATACAGTCAATTCATTTTGCAGTGTATTATATGAAGCACTTTGAGATGTCCCGAAGACATGATAAGCCAAGTATTATTATTATAATGCAAAGTTCCCTGCACTGGGCACTTGACCCATGGCTTGGAATCATCTGCATATAAAAGAACGCTTTCATATCATTACTGAACAACAAGATTACATTTGTAAAGCGCTTTTCACATCGGGAAGACGTCTCAAGGTGCTGACAATCAGTGTTTCGGCCCCGAGCTGGGGGTCGGGATTAGGGAGGGTGGAGAGCAGGGGGGAAAGGAGAGTCTTGAGACGTATCTTGCAGGAAGCAAGGGAGTGGGCGAGGCGGAGGGACTGTGGAATGGAGTTCCAGAGGATGGGGGCAGAGTCGCAGAAGGCCTGCCTGCGAACAGTGGGGCGGGCAGGGTGGGGGTCATGAAGCAAGCCGGAGCCTGCTGAGTGCAGGGAGCAGGCAGGTTGGTAGGGGGTTTAAAGGTTGCAGAGGTAAGGGGGAGCAAGGCCATGGAGGGCTTTGAAAGTGAGGACCAGGATCTTGAACTGTATCCTCTGTGTGAGGAGTAAGTACTGAAAGATGTAAGTAGAGGGCACAGACTCTGCTCCACAGTTTGCATTTTTTTCCTCTTGCCCAGCTGATATGATTCTAACTGATCCTTTGATTTGTCATTCATGCACAAAAATCTTCATGAAAACCTATAGATGTGGCACTTGCCTAGTGTCCGGAATACTTAAGGTTATTATATTAGCAGAGGGTCTTAATAGTAAGCAGTACATTAGGGCATTGCTGATGACAGCCTGGTTTATCGGCAGGAGGGCAGGCCAGATACTGGGGGCAGGGACTCTTCCTACTCAGCTCCTGTTAACCCTGCAAGTCAAAGCCCTAACGGGAGGGTGGTCCTAGCTAGATAGCGGGAAGTTTGCCAGGCAGTGTTCTCAATGGCAATTATGCAGTTTTTAGCTGGTTGGACTCCAGCAGTTACCCCAGCATACACTCTGGGGTCCCCAAGCCTTGGCTCTTGCCAACTGCACCTAATACTCACTGGAATTAGGTAAGTAGGGTGCGCCCCTTAAGGAGAGAGTGTGCATTCCATTCCAATAAATATTTTAGGAATTTCCATGTACAGGTGGGATTCATGGAGCTCTCAGTATTAATAATAATATTTGCATTTGATGAAGCACCTTTTGGGTTGGGAGAACTTCTCAGGGTACTTAGCAAAATTCACTGTAAACTCTACTGACTGTGTATTTTGCAGGCAAATACGGCAGACAGTTTGTGCATGTGTTGGGCTTTTGAGAGCTCTCCTGCTCCCCCTTAGCTGTTGCCGAAGTAAGGTTGTGGGACGTCCTCCCGACGTGAAAGGCGCTATACAAATGTAATCTTCTTGTTGTTGTTGTGGAAGTAGGCAAACAGAAAAAAGGCCTAGTTAGTAGCAATAACGTCTCTGGGTCAGAAGATTGTGGGTTCAAATCGCTTTCGAGGATCATGGTTTAGGCTGACACTCCAGTGCGGTCTTTGGGGAGCGCTGCATTGTGAGGTGCCTCTCTTCCAATATTACTTTAAACTGAGAACCCGTCTGCCTGTTGTTCAAATGGATATTAAAGATACTTTGCCATTATTCAAAAAACAGAAGGAAGTTTATCCAAGTGGCCAACAATTCTCCAGTTAAATTGGTTATTCACCTCCTGATGTTTGTGGATATTGCTGGGTTTGCCTACAAATACATAGTCACTACACTTGACAGAACACTCTGTGAAGCTCGATGTCCAGGCTTGATTATGCTAACTCCCTGCTCGCTGGACTTTCCAACTCTTCCCTCCACAACCTGAAGAACTCTACAACTCATATCCTCTTCTTTACCAGGCTCCGTGAACCGATCACCCCCATCCTCACCCGGCTCCACTGGCTCCCCACCCCCCGGAGGATAGAATTCAAAGTCCTCAACCTCACCTTTAAAGCCCTTCGTGGTCTCGGCAGGCACTGGCCTGTTTCATGTACCACCGCCCCATCCCCCTGCCCCCTGCCCCCTCCACCATAGGCGGTTGGGCCTTCAGCCTTTCTGTCTCCACTCTCTGGAACTCCATCCCCGAGTCCCTCCGCCTCGCTCCCTCCCTTGCCTTCTTCAAGATCTGTCCCAAGACCTTTCTCTTTGACCGCGCCTTTGATTATCTGCTCAGCTCCAGCAACCTTGCTTTCCAGCCCTCTTGACTCCAACCCCAGCTTCACCGTCTAGCGTCTTGGGATGTCCTCCCGTTGTCTGAGTCCGTGATCCTCCATCAGCTGGCCAGGGAGCTCATCTTGTTTCCAGCTCACACAGTGAGGTCAGTAACTATAACTGTGATCACTGAGAGCCATTGTATACTCCTGGTGTGGAGCCTCCCTAGGGTGGATTATCATAACAGGCCACAGAGTCACACCGATGACCTCAATTTCAGGGCAGGCAAGAGAGCAGGTTTAGCGACAGAGAAAGGCACCGGTGACTCAGCGAGTCTGTGTTTTAACCAAAGCTTGTTGGTGAAGCCATCTTTGAAGAGCTGCTAATCTTTGTTCCTTGTTTCGCTGTTCTCTGTGCTATGTATATAATCATCTTTAGCAATTTATTAAATTAAAATGTTATAATTGGAAATCCTTCAGCTCTAAGAGATTGAGATTTTTTCACCTGCTTGTCAGACAAACCCCAGCTTGGCTGTGTCCATTGCAGGCAGGTCTGTGTTCCTCATTAATGGAAAATCAGAGCATGCCACACAGGCACGCAAGGGGTGAACTTTAGGGCAGCTGGAAGTAGCCTATTTGAGAAATAAGCAGCTTCACCGAGCATTCGATGAGCTGAAACCAGACATTACACAAAATTGTGACTTCCAAAAGCCAGTTTGATCTCTAGATTTTATAGATATACCCAAGTGATTGACTGATCCTCATTAAATTCTTTCCCAAATTATCTCTTGAAACAACTATTTGGTGTTTAACTCATTGCCTACTTAGCTAGCTCCTAAAAGGAAATCAACTCAACCCTTTTTTATACTTATTTAGTTTTGCCGGTAATAAAATAATCCTTACATTTGGTATCATGCTTTATCACAATGCCAAGAGGTCTCAGAGGGCTTCACAGGATTTTACCGAGTTTAATAACTGCATCTATAGCCCAACATCGCAGACAATTTGCACAATAACCATTTACACCCATGTCTTGAATAACCATTTTAATCTAGGGCATTGTTGTCCAGGACCCCAAGACAAACTCCCATTCTCTTTTCAAATAGTGCCACGGGATCTTTAACATCCACCTGCAGCACTCCCCCCAGTGCTGTACTCGACTGCGAGCCTAGACTGTGAGTTCAAATTTCTGACGTGGGAGAACGCAAAGTCTTCTGACTGGGAGGTGGGAGTGCTTCCACTGAGCCAGGCTGACCCCGTAAACTGCAGTGTGCATGGCTTTCTCTGCCTCACTTCTTATATGTTCTTTCATTTTTTGATAGTATTTGTTCCCTACCAACCTGCCCATTCCCTCCGTTCAGCGGGCTCCGACCTGCTCCATGTCTCCTGCCCAACCCGCCCTACCGTCGGTGGCCGGGCTTTCAGCCTCTCTGCCCTCACACTCTGGAACTCCATCCCACAGTCCCTTCGCCTCGTTTCCTCCCTTGCCTCCTTCAAGGCCGGTCTCAAGACCCTCCTCTTCGACCGTGCCTTTGGTCTCCCTCCCACCTCTCTGCCTTCCCCACCCCTCCTCCCATGCTCAGGTCCTGACCCCTGACTGTCCAGCACCTTGGGATGTCCTCCTGATGTGAAAGGCGCTCTATAAATATAATTTTGTTGTTTTCTTGACCTTTTTTACGCATTGAAGCCTTGAGTTTCAGCATCCCAGTCTTTTCAGTGTCAGTGTAATATGTTAATGATTATTACATTTGCTTTTGTTTTATTGATCCCATTGTGTACATATTACGGCATCCATTGGGATTTGCGTGAAATCTATAAACAACTCAACTCCACAAAGCTTGTGTGATTGATGTGCTCTGATCTACGGGACTGAAGCCTAGAGACAGCAGGGCTGCCTCCATCCCCAGCGCCTTGCCCGCCCTTCCTTTGTTGGACCTTCAGAAGCAAACCTCTGGGCTGACTCCATCTCAGTCCGTTCAGCTTTTGTTTACATTACCTGACGTGTACAGAAATCCTTGCATTTTTACACCACCCTCCCCCCCACCACCTTTGCTGGAATGACCATTATGTTGCCTTCAAGACGTCTATTCAGGATGCCCCCCCCACACCCACTTGGCTCATCTGCCTGCCCTCTTTGGGAGTATCTCTTCCCTCTTATGATAAGCAAGTGGTTTTAGCAGCTTTTATATATGATTCAGTCTGTAATATGTGCTTGTTTCACTTGATTCTCTTGAATGCAATTAACTCTGGAATTAGTTTGCTGATAATCACCTCGCCTGGGGCAGCCCAGTAAAAAGCCTTGTGTCTGCTCCCAGTTGTGTTGCGTTGTTACTGATGGGAAGTCGGTGGCAGAATGCTGCCGAGCCGAGCTGGGGAAGAGGAGCTGTGTCTATATCTATATCTGTTAGTTGAAGGCAATTATTGAGAGACTTCCAGTCGCTTTTTGCCTTCCTGTTAGGTTTTCTTCCCCTTGACATTTTACAAAATTGTCGCTCCTCACGTCTGTCATGAATTTCAGCCTTTTGTTAGAATTTTGCAGGTGTCTGTTACCTGCTCCTGTGGCTGTGAGGAGGCGATGCGGCAGCAATGCCTGATTTTATTTCCAGTCAGACCTGCTTCAGCTTCAGTATTTGTAAGAAACGCAACACTCACCCAGATAAAATTAGTCATTCACTTCACAGCTGTTGGTGCGACACTGCTGTGCACACTTTTTTGGGGGTCAGCCGGGTGTCTGACAACATTTGGAAACCCATCACCATGTTTAACAGTATCCAAACCTGAGAGCTCCATGCATCCCGCTTTATCCCACTGTATTGCAAGCAATTACGCAATCTCCCCCTGGAGGGACGCATTTTGCTTACCTAATGCCAGAGAGTAGTTGGCATTGATTTGCAAGAGCAAAAGCTTGGGATACTGCTTGAGTCTAACCAGCTAAAACCGGATAGCGTGCCATTGAAAGCCCGGCCTGGCAAGGTTTCCTGCTGCTTGTCCAGCTAGGACCACGCTACTCATTAGGTCTTTGGCTTGGAGAGCTAACAGGAACTTAATGGGAAGAATCCCTGCCCCCAGTGACTAGTCTGCTCCTCCATGTCCTGCTGATGAGCCAGGCTGGAGCGCTCTCATCAACAGTGCCCTGTTGATGTGGGCACTGTTGATGAGAGCGGACTGCGGACCCGCCTGGCTCAGGAATCGGACAAGAGACTGCCACAGAGGGTGGATTTGATTCTGACATTCTGCTGCCAAATACGGGCGAGTTCACCTCCAAGGAAGTCCTGCTGATCTCCCCCACCCTTCGGCAAGAAGCATAGGCACTAATTAGCCATTTGACATACGACAAGCGCAGGTTTGAGCTCTCACGAGGTGGATAACAGGTATCAGGAATTCCCTGCGAGCTTTCTGGTGGGCAACACGGCTCAGCATGAAATGTGTGAGAGCAATGCCACCACCTTCCTGCCCACAGCTCGGACACACATCCTTTCCCATTAAGCGATGGTTCCACCAGCTATGCACACATTAGCTACCACATTTTCTAACAAAATTCACAGTCACTGCACTTTACAGTAAACCCAGTGAAGAGCTTTGAGTCGTGAAAGGCACTGTATCATGTGAGGATTATTTTCGTATGTGTGTTTGAGTGCTTTAGGGATGAGACTGTGCTTCTGGAGCAGTTCGGCTGTATGTTTTGATTGTCACTGTCTTCTCTTCCCCAGAGGATTCTGCACCAGCACATTTTCAATCCAGTTGATGTTTGCCTTAACGTATTTTGCAGGATAGGGACTGTAAAGTGTAGTGACCTTTTGGAGGGAGTGGGTCCTTTTGTATAGTGCTATACAAATGTAATTTTGTTGTTGTTTGAGAGAAAGGAATCAACCAAAAAGTCACGGAATCTTCATCGCTTGTCTTCAATGATCAGAGGGGCACAAGGCACCTCTTCACTCGTGGAACATCATTCTGACAGCATGTTTTGTTTGATTGGAAGAGACAACTGAGCCCAGCATACCGCTAACTGCGATTTACATTGGTAGACCCCTTGATTTTGTGATTTGCTCATCTGATTCACTCTCTATTGTCACAGTCCAGAGATTTAATTGCATGGCAACAAATGGAAAAAAAATCAGAACATAATTGCAGAAAATACTGTATTGTAAACCAGTACCAGTAATAGGTAAGACCTTCTGCAGTATTTTCTGCAGTTAGGTTCTGATTTTTTTGTCAAGGAAGACAACTCAAGTTCCAGAACAAGGAGGCATAATCTTAAAATAACAGTTAGGCCATTAAGGAGTGAAACCATTGGAATTTTCAAGACTGAGGTGGATAGATGTTTGTTAGGTAACGGTATCAAGGAATATGTAGAAAAGGCAGGTAAATGGAGCTGAGGTGATCTGATAGAATGGTGGAACAGACTCGAGGGTCTGAATGGCCTACTTGTGTTCCTGTGGCACACGTACACTATACAGCGTATAAAATGCCTTTAAACTCACCAGGTGTTTGTTTTTATAGATATGGAGTGCTGTGATTCTCAGCCACATACATCAGAACAGAGAAAATAGAGCAAAAACAACTTGCATTTATGTAACATTCTGTAAAATAATACGGGATACAGAACAAGTGCAATCTCATTATGATGTGGTCCTCTGGGTTCAGGCACTCAGAGATATAAGTGAAGCACAAAGAACGGTCAACTTCCAGGTCGAAATCACCTCCGTGTTTCCTGTGCGTATGCATCACGCAGGAAATGATGTTAGCAGCACTTCCTGCACATAAAGATACACGTAGGAAGTGACAACAGAAACTCGTACCCAACACAGTCATCAGTCATAACTTGGCAGCCTGGAAGTGGGACGTTTTTAGTGCAGAAGCCGCTAGACGGCATTGGATGCCAGGTGTGCTTTTAATTAGCACAGATTCACAGGGACCAGTGCTGTAAGCAAAGCAACATGTACTGCAGTTAGTTTTGTTGTTGGTATTTTCCAATCTCGAGTAAGAAAAAATAGACCTTGTGAAGATTTTAACACTGTGAGAATGCAGGTAGAGGAAGATTAAATAGGCCAGTGTATTTTATTGATCTTGGGAGGGACAAGTGAGAAGCTTGGAGACATGGAAAAAGCAGAGTATAACGTAGCGTTGATAAAGTACAGACACAGAAGATAGTGATGGAAGAGAGGCTGGATACCAGAGATGAGAGAAAATCCACTTTCGAGCCTTTTATCAGTTTCCAGAATACTTATACAGGTCTGATTCAGGGTTTGCTGGTGACAAATACAAGCAATCTTGAACAGTTTATTTTGATCAACCCATTATTCCATATGGAATAGTGGGGTGATTAGTGAACCACACTCCCTCTGACATTTTGCCATTCTGACATTTGGCATTCTTCCAAACTGCTGTGAGCACGAGAGTGCAGAGCAGAAGAGGAATCAATGGCACAGGCCTACTGACAGTTAAAGTGGATCCTTCAGCCTGCGATGAGAAGCAATTGGAAACCCTCCAAAATGGCTCACACTTTCATTGCAATCCATATCACACAGAGCACAGCATCTGCACTTTGGTTTGGTTTCTGGCTGCTTGAAATGGAATTGACTCTTCCAAAATGGTCTGACAGCTGGGAAGCCTGTGTGAGCAAAGAGATCAGGTTTGTTTGCTCATTTCCAAAAATGGCAGGAATGAGTTTCTCCAGCCAAGCTCAGTGAATCTTTACAAATTATTAAATTGGAAATTGGAAACCGATCCTGTTGATAGCAGAGTGCAATGTCACAGAAGCATCAATTTAATCAGTCTAGCTCCCCAATTGGAGCACTACAGTAGTCACAAATTTAGTATTGGTCATTCACTTCCTGGCTGCTTGTGGGATGTTGACGTGTGCAAATTGGCAGCATGTTAGCCTACAAAATATGTCACCACACTTTACAGTAAAACCTAAGAAGTATTCTGACACATCCTACAACATGAAAGGTGCTATACGAAATGCAAAGATTATTACTAGGAGCACTCAACACTGAACCAAAAGTCATCTCTCACCTCAGGTTAAGCTCAGCTGTCCCATCTAAGTTTCCCCCTCTTCTGCACATTGCACTTGGCTGCAGAGTTCCTTTATATTTCCTTAAATTCCATGTTTCTCAAGTAGAGCTCCCAAATATCTATCTCAGCTCTTCTTGCTCCACTTTCCAGTCTGTTTAGCTAGCTCACCTATCACAAGCAGGAATGCACGTCCAATAGAGCACAGTCATCTCTGCCTACTTTGGGCCTTTCATGGACACATTAATCGAGTTCTTTGTATTGAAATTGTACATCAATAGCTTTATATCTAGGCTGTGTTCCCATGGCCGTATCCTGCAAGAGAAACCTTTCTCCTAAACTCACTGGAGGCATGTAAATTATTAAATGGTGTGGTGAGGATGTGAATATCCAGGCTTTGTTCCCTGGCATTAACTCTTGTCTATTTGTTTGGAGGATGCTGTGCTCAAAAGTCTTGACAAATCTAAAAAAAAAAGAGAACAGAGTGTTGCTAGCGAGGGATTGAATAAAGTTACTCCCTTTTCTGCAGCAAATGGTATGTTCTGAATAAAGCAACAATAATCTCCCCAAATCTATTTGTTTGGACTGATTGCACTAGCTCCTCATTCAGAACTCTGCAGCTCATGTCCTCTCCCGCACCAGGCTCTGTGCTATCACTCCCACCCTCGCCGTCTCCACTGGCTTCCCTCCCCATTCCACAGAGGATCCAGTTAAAAATTCACTTCCTCGCCTTCAAAGCTCCGCACGGCCTTGCTCTTCCCTACCTCTGTGTCCTGGTATCTCCATACAGATCTGTCCGCTCCCTCCGCTCAGTAGGCTCTGGACTGCTCCATGTCCTCCACCCTGTGCTCCCCACCATTGGCAGTTGGGCCTTCAGCCTCTCTGCTCCCACCCTTTGGAACTCCATCCCATAGTCCCTTTGCCTTGCTACCTCGCGTGCCTCCTTCAAGGCCCATCTCAAAACCCTCCCTATTGACCGCGCCTTTGGTCACCCTCCTACCTCTACTCTACCTGCCATCCACCCCTCCTGATCCCAACCCCCAGTTCGGGTCCAAAACCTTGATGATCCAGAGCCTTGGGATGTCCTCCCGACGTGAAAGGCGCTGTATACATGTCATTTATAGTTGTTGAGTGGCACCGGAGCAGTGCCTGGCCACCCTTTCTGGGCAGGCGGTATGATCTGCCTGCAGTATGTTGTCAAGTTGGTGAAAAGATGAGCGTCAGGCTTTAAATGTTCAGTATTGTGTTTTCTGATATATATCTCAGGGTTCTCTCTGGAAGGAAGGAGGGAGAGAGAGCTGAGGAGAAAAAATGGAGCTCTCTGTGGGTGGGTTCTGAGGAATGGTGTTCCAACATTTGAAACAAATAATTGGTCCCTTTTTGCCAGACATTTGAAAACACTGTAAAAAGATGCTGGACTGCTCTTGACGTGTATTGAATGTAGCTGTGTGAGATTGATATCGTTGTGAAGTCCTTTTAATAAGGAAAAATGTTTTCTCTGCCTTATTAAAGCACTAAAGTTGCCCACTCCTGACATACAGCTGGAGAGCAAGCTAAATATGAAGCAATTATAGAGTTTTACACAATTGGTGTGAGGACAGGGAAGGTTACTTGCATTTGCTGTAATACCTCAGTGCAGCCTGAGCTGGTGTTCACATTCTTTGGGCCAGAGATAATTCTGGTGAATGTGCCTTGTATTTGTCCTGCGTTGTTCTTGCAAAGTATTTGTGTTCCTTTTCGAAACCTGCCTCATTTCTAAAATTCTGACACTACTGCTCCAGGGTGTCAAATGTAGGTTGAATTTTCTATCAAAAAAGACAGGAATTTTAAAAATGTCTCTCTCTGTTTTTTGGCTACGTAGCTGAGAGGACAAGGGTGGGACTGAGGCAGGGAGTTCTGGAGGTTAAGAGCATAAGTGGCTGAACTCAACGAGAATACCATCACATTTGTTTTCTTCTGGCCTTGGACTCCGCCACTGGAGCTGTTGCCTTGCTCTGTGCAGATTGCTCACAAATATGGAGTTCGCCTTGCAAGTGGGAAGACCTGGGTTTGATTCCTGGGCGGGGTGAAACTAACCAGGAACCCAGTTGTTAGTCAATTGACGGATTGAGTTCCTACTTACTGCTAGGTAAGCAGAGGCGTATGGATGAAATAAATAAATAAAATAATAATAATTTGGTCACTCAACGCACAACTGTTTGCGGGATATTGCTGTGCTCAATTGGCCCCAGCATTTCACCCACAAAATCCACTTTACAATATATTCTGTGAAGTGCTTTGAGACGTCTTAATTATACGATAAGGCGCTATGTCGAATGCCAGGATTATTATTATTATTATTATTATTATTAATACTCCACACCTCTCCGCGGAGGATCTTTGGATCGTGCTTTAGCTGTCTCACAGTCAAATTGATTTCAAAGTCAGGCCCCAGCAACACAGAAATGTTCTGACTTGCTCTGACTTTCCCCTTGATCGAGGTACATCTTGAAACACTCCTCTTTGACCAGTCTTTCTGGCATCCTCTCCCCCTCTCAAATCCAGCACTGTCAGGTACATCCTTTATACATGTAAAGTGCTGAAATAATGTAAATTGTACTGTCCTGTACATTATTTCCCTATCATCATATATACTCCGTTCCTGTTCCCAATCAGATGCTTGTATCTGGTTGTACTTGGAGGACTTCATTAATAGATTGCACTTATCAATGCTCTGGGTACTCAAATACACAGAATAAATTCAGAACCAATCTCTGTTGACTTCCCAAGTCCCATTCAAAGTCATGAGTATAATAGTTTGAGTTGTGTGAACACCTCCCAGGCATCCTCCCAACAATGAAGGTTCCTCCTAACAATGACGGTTAGATGATAGTTGTCTATTCAGTCTTCAGTTAAGACATTCGTTCGACATGAGGTTCTATGTGTTAATACTCTCTACAAATGAGGTTGAACTTACAGTAGCGAAGAATGTAATAATATCCGTCGCTTCGTCCTCAAAAATGGTCTTGTGATCAGTGTAATTCCCAACTTTATTATCTCTGACACTCAGCTCCTGAGAGCAGAGCGGCTGATGAAGATTTGGAAGTGAAGAGTTGAGTGTGACAGGTACGATGCTGAATGTGCAGGGCTTGTCACATGTGAGAGCCATGTGGCCTAATATATATTCATAATTTCTGTAGATTTGTCAGAAATTATCAACTGATCTGTAGGAGTAGCTGATAATTTGACATTCTCAATAGTGCTTATGATTTGCAGGCAGAGTTGGCTATCACAGTTCTGAAGGATTTGGGGGAAACTACGAGCATCTAAGCTGAGAGCTAAGCATTGTCTTCTATTTTGAACAATTGCACCCACGGGGAAAAAATCAACTTTGAAACTTTCCTGCTGCTTTTCTTGTTCCTGTACAGAGCTGTAATGGAACATAAGATGAATCCCACCGTTTGCCTACAAAAACAGTCACTGCTGTAATGTACTGTGAAGCGCTTTGAAGACTCTCGAGGACATAATAAAACACAATATCAAATGCAAGGAATTTTTTTTTATTAATGTTTTGCTGCAAGGTGTCAGCCTGGCTCAGGTAGTAGCGCCCTCGCCTCTGAGACAGAAGGTTATGGGTTCAAGCCCCAGATTTGGACTTTGAAGTGACAGTCGAGGTTGACACTCCAGTGATATGGGTGGGGGATGGGGGTACTGCATTGTTGAAAGGGCCATACTTCAGTTGAGATGTCCAGTGTCCAACCCTGACATTGTACAGCGCTCTAAGATATCTTGTGTGAAGGGCACTATATAAATGCAAGTTGTTGTTCATAGATGTCGGAATTGAGCCAACCCTCTGTGACGGTCTCGGTAGTCCAGTTCCTGAGCCAAATGGGTCCGCAGTATTCCAGGACAGCACAGCCAGCCTGGCTCATCGGCAGGACTTGGAAGGGCTGACCAGTCACTGGGTACAGGGAATCATGCCACTCTGAAAGCATGATCCTGTTAACTCTGAAAGCCAAAGCCCCAATGGTTAGGGTGGTCCTTGCTGGACAAGCAGCGGGAAAGCTCGCCAGCCAGTGATATCTAAGGTAAGATATGTGATTTTAGCTGGTTAGGTTTCAGCAGTTACCTCAACACTCACTCTGGGGTCCCCAAGGCTTGTTTCTTGCCAACCTGTGCCTTGTATCTTCTGGAATTAGGTGAGCAGGATGTGTCCCTCCAGGGAGAGAGTGTGCATTCAATTCCAGCAATCTATCTCTGGGATTTCCATGTGTAGGTGGGATGAATGGAATTCTCAGTTTGGTTTGGATACTCTGAAGCACAGTGATGGGTTTCCTCATGTGTCAGACCCCCACCTGAAAAAAATGGTCATAGCTGTTTGTGGGACACTGCTGTGTGCAAATTGGCTGCTAAGTTCACCTACAAATACAGCCACTACATTTGAAGGCAAAATCCTGTGAAGAGCTTTCAGACATCAATGTGATAAGACGCTATATTAAATGCAAGGATGTGTTATCTTCACCTGTCTATACATACTAATAAAACAACAATGTCTGTCTGCGCTTCAAGAAGGATTTCAATAACCGATTGACGTAGAGACATGATTTATACCTCACCATAAAAGATCTTGCATCTGAGAGTGACGTAGGCATATTTGTTTTAGGGGATCTCCTATTGTTTATGAGTTTTTTCAGTTTTGCATTTTCCGCTGCAGTTACACCTGGTGGCCGCCGAATCAAAGTGGCGCTATGGCATTGTGCATCACAGAGCACTTACGTATGTATGCACACACACTGTAGTGATACCTGGTGGCCGCGGCAGCTGATCGTGGCGCTGTGGCATCCTGCGTCACAGAGCACGTACATAGCCAAGCGTCGGGAACAAAATAAAGAACACAGACGAAGCTAAGCCATGGCAACAACAACAAAATTACATGTTTAAAGTCCCCTTCATGGCGGGAATACGCCCCAGTGATTAGAAATGATATATTTATATTTATCATTATAAAGATGCCTAAGCGAAAATCAAACTTTTCAAGGATAAGTAAAAATGCTAGACAAAAGAGAGAAGGTCCATTAAACGAAACTGAAGAACAAAGTCCTCCCACAGAAGTCCTCCCACATGAGTGTCGATAATGGTGAAATGTCTGTCTGTATCTGTCTGTGTGCCAATCTACATTCCATATCGGATCCTTTGGCTGCAGGCGTAGCTGCAACGGGTACAGTTAGTTAGTAAATAAGTCTACCATTATACCATCAGGTTCTAAATGCAGCAAGGTGGCTCAGACTGGAACTCTGACTGGAGTCTGAACAGAAACAGTACAGCTTTAATTAGTGAGTGTGTGAAACGGACAACCAAGCAGTCAGTTTGTGTCAGCAAATTCAAGAGAGAATTCGATAGCAATCTGGGAAGGAAACCGCTTGTGAGATGGAGAAGCTTGGGATTATTTATTTCACTATAGGACCAGCCAGATTGTCTGCCTTAGTCTTCTCAACCCCTGTTCATTCAATGTTCCTAACGCCACGAGGGGATGTGGAAGTGGCCATGCACTACCTGATTTTTGTACTCACTTGACTTCCTTCAGAAGCCAAATAAAAGGTTCTTATCGAAGAAGTCAGCCTGGCTCAGTTGGTAGCTCTCGCGCGTCTGAGTCATAAGGTTGTGGGTTCAAAGCCGCATGGGAATTTGAGCTCATATTCCAGTCTATGCTGAAACTGCAATGCAGTGCTGGGGAGTTACCTCATTGTCAAAGGTGCCATCCTTCGAATGAAATGTTAAACAATGGTCCTTGCCTGTACCTGTTCAAGTGGATGTTAACCTCATCTATTCCATTCTCATGCTCATTGCCACACCTAGTTGTAGTGCTCTTTTCAAGCATCTGTCTGCTATTATTCCTTTTGAGTTTATGGCCTCTTTCAGTAACAGTCGATGACAGAGAATTCCATAAGCTAACAATCCTCTGTATAAAGATAGACATTGATTGTATTGTGTTGTATTGTTTACCCAGATCACATGAGATCACTAATGCAGCACAGATTTTTTTCCTCTGGTTAGCAGATGTCTGAACACAAAAGGAAACCCATCACCAAGTATCCAAACCAAGTTGCGAATTCAATGCATCCACCTACACATGGAAATCCCAGAGATAGATTGTTGGAATAGAATGCGCTCTCTCTCCCTGGAGGGACACATCCCGCTCACCTAATTCCGTAATGTATTTGGCGCAAGTTGGCAAGAGCCAAGGCTTGGAGTCCCCAGAGTGTGCATTGGGGTAACTGCTGGAGTCTAACCAGCTAAAATCACATAGCTCGCCATTGAAAGCACTATCTGGCAAGCTTTCCCGCTACTTTCCAGCTAGGACCACCCTACCCATTAGGGCTTTGGCTTCCAGGGTTAACAGGAGCTGAGTGGGCTGACTCCCTGCCCCCAGTGACTGGTCTGCCCTTCCAGGTCCTGCTAATGAGCCAGGTTGGTTGTGCTGTCATCAGCAGAGACAAATAAAAGGTGATTATGGAAGGTGTCAGCCTGGCTCAGTTGGTAGCACTCTCACATCTGAATCATAAGGTTGATTATTTATTTAAAAAGGAACCTCTAGTTGGGTGTCTGCACCAAATGTGTCTGCACCAATCCTTCCTCTCAGCAGTCACATTAAATCACAACTTTTAAAGAAATAAAGACCAGAATAGAAATAACTGCCACTGCATGACTGCATATTACATGGCTATTACATGGGCGGGAAAGCTCACAGTCAGTTCCCGGCTACATATGTGTACAAGGGATTGATGAGAAGAATGGTGGTGGTGTCCTTGACAGCTAGATATGTTTACATTTTGATGTTTGTTAGCAGATTATGGCAGGACTGATCTACTTAATATATGTGGGCAGTACAAAGCCACGGATATGAAGCACTTTGAGTCATCCTCCCAATGTGAAAGGCATTATATAAATGTAAATTTGAATGTGATATAGTTTCGCCCACAAAATAAAGTCAATCCACTTTACAGTATATCCTGTGAAGTGCTTTGATACGTCTCGATAATGTGATAAGGCTGTATATTAAGTGCAAGGATTATTATTATTATGTTACTAGGAATTTAGGATTTCACAGAACTGGAAGGAGTTTATCCGTCCATCCTAAACAAAGTAAAGATCTGTGAACTATTTCTGTCATTTCTCTCAACCACACTGATCAGAATGGCTGTGCTGATATGGTTAAAAAGCATTCACATTTCATATACTTCACGAAATGTCCTTTTGCAATATTTCATGTCACATCTGATCATCTGAAAGCGAATGACTTCCTGAAGGAGTAGGCAGACGGGAACATGATCAGCATCTTTAAAATCCTGAGAAGCGTAACTGAGGTAAACACTTTGACAGCCCCTTCTCATAACGTCAGGGTCTCAAACCGCTTCACAGGTTTTCCTGCAAAGTGACTGCAGACGGATGTGGCAGCACAATTGCCGATGTCAATGTGCCACAAAGCCATGAAGTGAATGACTAATTTTATCTGGGAGATTGTTGATCAGAACTCGCTTCTCTTTTCCAATCGAGACAGATGTAGAGTTAGATGCGAGCCCACTAGTTAACAAATTGTGAAACCACACCAGAGACCGTTGTTTCACGTGAAAACGAGAGACTGAACATCATAAGGATGTCTTTCCCTGCTGCCCCCACCCCTCCCCCCACCACACAGCACCATATGAGAAACATGCCCATCAAAGGCAATATACTACATCAATTCAGGTCAGGCAGCATCCATGGAGAGAGTAAAATGAGTTAACGTTTCAGGTTCTGCTGAAAGGTCATTGACCTGAAACGTTCCTCTCTCCATGGATGCTGCCTGACCTGCTGCGTGTTCCCAGCGACTTCTGTGTTTATACTACATGAATTCCCTTGTCAAAAAATAAAGTGGTAAGGGTTTTTTGGTCACATGTGGAAAACCATCATCATGCTTAAAGTATCCAAACTAAACAGGTCCTTGCATCCCACCTATAAGTAGAAATTCCCATGGATTAGAATGGAATGCACATTCTCTCCCTGGAGGAACACATCTGCTTACTTAAAGCAGATTAGAGTATTAATTTAGAGTATTAGACGCAAGTTAGCAAGTATTGCGGGTCCCCAGAATGTGTGTTGGGGTGATCGCTGGAGCTAAAACCACATAGCTTGCCATTGAGAGCACTGCCTGGCAAGTTTCCCTGCTGCTTGTCCAGCTAGGACCACCCTACTCATTCGGGCTTTGGCAGGGTTAACAGGAGCTGAGTGGGAAGAGTCACTGCTCCCACTGCCTGTCGGGATAAGTAACTGCTTGAGGCCAGTATTGGAGAATCCAGGTAGAGACTAAATGGAGCACAAATACTCAGGATACACTCTCACTGTTGGAGCTGGGAGATGTTGTCTGTTCAGGGTTGAACAGTGGACATGAGATGAATAATTCTGCAGCGTATGCTTCATTACCTTTTTGGTTGACAGAGCGTTATGCATGCCAAGATCTTCCCAGGAGACAGCGGCTGGAATGACGTCCACGATAGCTAGGTGTGGGGGAGAGGTTGAGTGGCCAGTCCTCGTTCTCTGCTTCCTTTGGTTCTCGTGTTTACTCGTTCAGCAGTTTGATGCCAACTCCATGTAGACAGCTGCAGAGTTCAGCTTGTACAGTTTACAGTCTGGGCTCTTGGGAAATACTGAGCAGAAGCTTGAAGGAGTCGTGGGCAGGAGGCTGCTCTTGCTCCCCACCTCGTGGCCAGTTAAGGTAGCCCAGGGAGCAGGTCCCAGACCCCCACACGCTCGGGAAGGCAGACGAGGCTAAATGTGCCTAAACCAAAGGATAAACGCATGTGCAGCGAGCTCTGACTTGTTCTAACGGGCACACTTCCCCTTTGATATTGTTTAGAAGGAAGGACTGATTTGAAAAGGCCTCCTCCGCCTGTCTCAGTTTGTACAGTATTACGCTCGTTGCGGTTCTGCGATTACACTCGACGGTTCAGCTTCACCTCAGAACTTTGAACTTACAGTCCAGGCAAACGTCCCAGTGCAGATGTGGGGGAGCACTGCTGTTTGAAAAGAGAAACAAATTGCTCTTTCCAAGTGTCCTAGCCAACGATGCTCCAGATAAAATGAACGTTCATGTGATGCCTCTTTAGAGGACGTTGAGGTCTGCAAACTGGCTGCTATTTTAGGCTAAAAATACACTACAATAATTTATTTGACATCCGGGCGATGTCTCAAAGCGCTTCACATAACTAACCAGGAGCACGACAGGGTGAGAAGGTGGTTGAAAAGGTCATTGAAAAGATAGGTTTTAAGCTTTTGAAAGCAGTGAGTGAGGGAGTAGGCAGAGGCACTGTTAGACGGAACTCACGGAGCAGGAACAGTGTCTGAAGCTGACCCACTGATGGTGAGGTGGAGTGAGCGCTGGATGTGAAGCAGGCAGGGTTTTGCCGAGCGGAAGTGCTGACCATATCAGTCTGCACGAGTGCTGACTTCACCTCCCAGAACCTCTGTCACCGTCATTACACTTGGCAGCAATCTGTTTTCAGAAGCTTTGATGTTGTAGGCACAGTAAATGCAAATGCACCCTCTGTGTAATACTAATACTCGCACTTGATATAGAGCCTTAACACGTCATTGAGACGTCTCAACGCGCTTCACAGAATATACTGTCAAGTGAATTGACTACTTTACAGCATATTCTGTGAAGCGCTTTGAGACAACTAGAAGAGGTGAAAAGCGCTATATCAAATGCAAGGATTATTATTATTATATATTATTGTGGGAGAAACCGGGAATCAAACCCGGGTCGTCTCACTTGCGGGGCGAGTGCTCTAACCACTATGCTACAATGTATGATTTAATGAATGAGTTTTGTTGTGAAAAAAATTGTCAACAGACTTTGCGAGATGTCTTTTCATTGATGAGCAAAGCTAGTAATCTCAGACCAAGCTGCTTATATTTGTACAGCGCTGAAAGTAGACAGCTGTCCAGAGTCGTATCAATTCTGTTTGCTCTTGTCAGCAACAAACAAATGAGTTTCCACCCTGTCACCAAATCGCTCTTTCTGGAGAAGCTGAAGTACTCTTTAGAACCAATTATAATAAATGGCTAATAATAGTGGTTTGCGCAGAGTGTCCCTGCCGTGTGTCTGATTTTATAATCAGGTATTACTGTATTACAGTGAACTGACTGCCCTTCCTTTTCACTATCCTTGTTACTTTTGGCAGTTTGGACAACATAACATTACTGTCAATTTCATGATAATTCACACCCAAAAAGCTCTCATCTCAGTGTACTCATTACTGAAAATAAAACATCCTGATTCTTCCCAACAACTCAGCTACAAATCACTGTGGCACGTTGAGTTTCCACTCATTGACTGAATTACCTGCTGACGCTCAGTGACTGAGCCCTGTGACTGAATTACCTGCTTACACTCAGTGACCAGGAGTCCCCCTGTGACTGAATTACCTGTTGACATTCAGTGACTGAGCCCTGTGACTGAATTACCTGCTTACACTCAGTGACCAAGATTCCCCCTGTGACTGAATTACCTCCTGACACTCACTGACCAATAAATGTTGCTTCTCTATAACACACGGAAATTGACTCGTAAGTCAGCTTTCACAAAAACGATCTCAGCCAACTCCACTTTCTTTTAATTAAACAATATGAATCTTCTCATCGCAGTGACTGGTGGCAGTGCTAGGAAATGAGAGGTGGATGTGACCTGAGTGTGAAATTCCACCTTCTCTCACCCTGCCAATAATAGCACTGTTGTTACAATTTAAGATAATTCAAAACTGGCTTGTAAATTAGATTGAACAATTTAAGACATTTCCACAATTCTCAGCAAAGACTGGGTGTAATTTTGTGCCTTTCGTACCTGCTGTGAGCATCACCTGCTCCAATATCAGGTGTAGGGTGTGGGTGAGAATTAGCACAAAGCCCTCTCTATATTCTTCATGTGGCATGTTTTACTGGCTTCCTCTGCTGCACAATATGAGACCTCCATCTCCTACAGCAGCCGTCCTCTGGCCTTTTAAAGATTGACAGCTCTGTCCTAATTATGGACAATTTTTAGCTGTGGACTTATTATGGTAACAACTAGGAATTAAATTGTGACCGTCTCAAACTCAGTGCACATTAGTCCTGCAGTGCTGGCACGGGGGCCTTTTACCTTGTCAGTCAGCATTCCCATCCAAGTCCAGCTACTGGGTCAGTGCTGCAACCCTTTCATCACTCAGGCCTTGTCAATCCTCTGCAGACAACATGAACAGAACTATAAAACCATGGGAAACTACAGCTCTCTATTATAATCCCATTCCCTGCTCTCTCCCCACTGTGTTTGTGCTGGTTCTCGCTCCCCCACCGGAGCTCTCTACTTTAATCCCATTCCCTGCTCTTTGCTTATACCTTAAAAAAATGTCCCATGTTTGTGTATGAGACTATGAAGTATTCTGTACTCCATCAAAACTCAAGACAGGATAGTAATTTTTCTATACTCAAAAGTAAATGCAAGAAAAGTAAAACTTGATCATAGTTTTAAAATAATTGCATTTCAGTTCAAAACCCAGGCTTGAATCTGGCACAAAATGAATCCTGTCATTCTGAGAGGCTTTAAAATGGTGATTGTTGGAAATGGAATAAAATAATCCTTGCATTTGATATAGAGCCTTATCAGGTTGTCCAGACGTCTCAAAGCGCTTCACGGAATATACTGTAAAGGATTTACTTTACTATGAAGTGGATTGACTGTATTTTTTGGGTGAAACACAGCAGCTAGTTTGCACTGGAAATGTCCCACAAACAGCGGTGGAGTGAGTGACCAATTCTTTTATTTGGGGGATTGTTGACCAGGACACTGGGAGAGAGGAACTCCCTTCTCTTTTCCAATAATGCCATGGGATCTTTAACGTCCACCTGAACAGGTCCTACTGTTTATGGAGAATTGTTGACAACTTGGTTACCAGGAAGGGTGATTGAGGCCAGGATACTGGGACTCATTTAAGAAACAGCTTTATCTTACAATTAGAAGACAGTAAGGTTGGGATTATGAAAGGAGTTTCAATCTTCATCTTAACCTCTCTGGGTATCTTGAGAAAGATCTTCAGATCGCACCTGAAGAACTTCCTTTTCGACTGTGCCTCCCCTCTCTCCCTGGCTCGTCGTCAGGCTCTACCTCTGCTAAGCGCACCAAGGAGCTACCACTCCACGCGCAAGTTGTTGTGGTTGAGATTAATCGGTCAGTCACTTCATGGTGTTTGTAGGACGTTACTGTGTGCAACCTGGCTGCCGCATTGGCCTACGCTCGGCCATAACTCGCTGCAAAGTGCTCTGAGGTGTTTTGACTTCAAGGACCTATCAAATGGAATTATATTATTTATTAATATTTATGGGGATGTTTCCACAATTTTTGGGGTTATTGATTTCAATCCTGTTTTTAATAATAATAATCCTTGCATTTGATACAGTGCCTTATTACGCCGTCTGTATATTTTGTGAGCAAAACGCGGCGGCCAATTGCGCTTAGCAGTGTCCGACAAACTGCCATGGATTAAGTGACCACATTTTTTTTGAAGGCATTATTACTCCCAGAAAAGCGATCTGCCAATCGACTTAAAACCAAGTTGCTACTTACTGCTAGGTAAGCAGAGGCGTGTGGAGTAAGAAAACTAGCCTAACATTTCACCCTGGGAATCGAACCCGGATCCTCTCGCTTGCGAGGTGAGTGCTCTAATCAATACACTACAGGACTCCACAATTTTTAGGCAATTGGCAGAATGCAGATCTTGGGCTGAATAGAATAATCATTGCAGATAATTGGTTATTCCCAAATAACTGGCAGCAGCCTGTTATCTGGACATCTATCTGGGTTGTTTCCACGTAAATGGTATTGCTTCCTCTTTCCATTGATTCTATACTGACATCACGGATGGTTGTGCTGCTCCTTCACATTCCTGTTGAGAAGCTCTTGAGGCATGTTCTCTCAGTAGGCCCCTCTGCTCAATCCTCACAGCTCTGCCAGCCGCTTCTCCTGGCTGTGCAGCACCGCATTGTGCCTCAGGCTTTCCGTCACACAGGGGTGGCCTGAACACAGCTGGACGCTATACTCCAGGTGTGGTCTAACCAGAGAGTGTGCAGCTTGAGATGAGCTGATTGTAATGGGAAATAAAGCGCTGGCGTTCCCTGCTCCAATACTGCCATGAATGATTGCCATGAATTGCCTGCACATTCCGATATAAATCAAACCTAAGCGCATGTGGCAGGCAGGTAATTTAATTATAAACGGGCCATAAGAAAATCAGAGCAGCTACAATGAGGTGGTCACTGTGTTTAACTGGGCACCATGTGATGATACATTCATTCGTCCTCTTGGTTAGGAAGTGTGAATGCAGCTCTGGGGATTTCAGGCATTGTTGAATTCCAGCAAACTTATCTAGAAGCATCTGGAGCTGCTAACATATTTAGAATCATAAATTTTACAGCACTGAAAGAGGTTATTTAGCCCTTTGAGCCTGTGCTGGCTCTCTGAACAAGCTCTCATTTAACCCCACGCCCTGCCCTTTCCCTACGGCCTTTATATTTTTCTTTTTGTATTTGAATGCGGTGCGCAAATTGGCAGCTGTGTTTGCCTACAAATACAGTCACTTGACTTTATAGTAAATCCTGTGAATCTCTTTAAGCCATCTTCCCATTTTCCTGATGTGAAGGGAGCTATATCAAATGTAACAAGGATTATTATTATTAATATTGATTTGTGGGGAGTAGAGTCAACCCAATAAATCCTGCCATCATCCAGTTGTCAGAGCAGGCTCACTGGTCTGAATAGCTTCTTCCTGTGTTCATGTATTGCTCAGATGTTGGCACACAGTTACATATTGATTAGATGATGCTGTGGAATCAGGTTCCACCAGAAAAGCTTCAGCCACAGACAGTGAATACTGGCCAGCTAAGAACTACTGGCCCCTGTGCAACAATGCATCGAGAAGCACTGTATGAGGCTCCATGTAGGAGGCTTGTGCAGGCTCAGGATACGCCATCATTGAACATTAAACCAGTGCCTTGTGGTTGTTAAAGATCCGAGAGGATATTGGAAAATATATCTATGTTGGAAAATATATCTATCAGCCGGGTGTCTGACACATGGGGAAACCCATCACCGTGCTTAAGAGGATCCACACCAAACTGAGAATTCCATGCATCCCACTTACACATGGGAATTCCAGAGATAGATTGTTGGAATGTAATGCGCACTCTCCCTGGAGGGATGCATCCTGCTCACCTAATTCCGTATTAGGCGCAGATTGGCAAGAGCCTAATATTGGAAGGGAGAGGGAAGCTTCTCACGGAAACCTGGCCAACAATCCATAGCAATTGGTCGTTCACCTCATGCCTGAATGTGGGTCTTTGCTGCTGTGTTTGCCTACAAAAAAAGATCACCCACATGACACTAATTAGTGTGAAGCCTCAAGATGTTTCGCTGGGATAGGTGCTATAAAAATACAAGCTCATTAATTCATTAAAATACTGTAGAGAGTGGTACTCTGTTCTCTCCGAGGGTAATGGACACATGCACTCATTACATTCCTGAAATCACACAGAGTGTACTTTACTCTTCGAATAAGTACTGTGTATCCAGCATTAATTCTGTCTGGCTAGTTTATCCTTTTGATGCTGGCAGCAGCGATCAATGAGAGCTCTCCATCGCCAGGGTGAAACCTCATGCACACTGCAGCAATAATGACCGTGATTTCATTATAAGTTGAATGCAATGAATCGCAGTTGATTACTGGGAGATTTCAATAGCCATTTCGATTCCTCTTACCTATGAGCTTCCAAAGGGGCTGTGGCTGGGCTTTCATTCTAAACAACTAATGCCAGGAAAGCAGCAGACTTCCTGCACTGAGCTGTAGCCCATTAAATGAACAGATTATTATGATACTACCCATCATTCTGGGAGATTAGCCCAAAGATAGATGATGACGGTCAGCCAGGCAATTAAGATAACAGCATACTGTGCCTCACTCCGGGCCAGAGATTTCATCAACACTCGTTCCTGCTCTTCTTCTCCACTTAAGATTTAAGTGACACTGTTTGAGCTATAGTGCTGCATATTAGCTTAGATCTGAAAATGCTCAATGATACATACTTATGCGGTGATTTGGTAAGTCTGGAGTGGAAATGCTTGGTGGGGCACAAGTGATTTGACTCGGGCAGCTGAGTCCCATTAAAGTGCTTATCTTCAAGATAATCTGCTTGTTCTTGTTAGTTACTTCCTTCCCTGATCCTGGATCGGATCAATCAAATCATATTAATGCAACACAGAACAACCCTGTGCGCTGTTCTGCAGAATTGATTGCAAGTTAATTCAATTGAGACCTGAGCCTGAGGGTGGCTTCCTTCAGTTGAGCCACTTCTCTTCCCTCTGCAGGCTAAACACAGGACTCTATTGCTACTTGATCATATTTGGATTTTGTTTGTTAGTTTGTGTCACTGGGGTCTCTTTGACAGGCGATAAGTGACAGATTTCTTGCGGGGTTAACTAAGTTAGCAGTTGACTGGCTGGAGCTCTCAATTGCCACCTGTGCAAGACATGCTAATAGTTAACATCTGGGAACATCTGGTGAAGGAACCTTGGTGTCTTGTTTGAATCACCCATTTGTGTCATAAACCCGCTCTGCCACTACCCCTCAGGCTGCCAAGACTCTCATATATGATTTCATCACGTCCAGGCTTGATATGCTAACTCCCTGCTTGCCGATCTTTCCATCTCTTCCCTCCACAAGCTGCAGATTATTCAGAACTTTGCTACTCGTGTCCTCAACCTTACCAGGCTCCGTGAACTCATCACCCCCATTCTCAACCAGCTCCACTGGCTCCCATCCCCCAGAGGATTGAGTTTAAGATCCTCACCCACACTTTTAAAGCCCTCCACGGCCTTGCTCCTCCGTACCTCTGAGACCTGCTAAAACCTTACCAGCCCGTCCACTTCCTCTGCCCCATGTCCCCGCCCTGCCTGCTCCACCATCGGCGGTTGGACCTTCAGCCGTTCTGCCCCCATCCCGGAATCCCTTCACCTCACTCCCTATCATGCCCTCCTGCAACACCTTCCTCTTTGACCGTGCCTTTAATCAGCTGGTGTCAGCCTGCTCAGTTAGTAGCACTCTCTCTGAGTCAGAAGGCTGTGGGTCGAATTCCCATTCAAACTCACGGTCTAGTGCAGTGCTTGGGGGAATGCTGCATTATTATAGGTACTGCCCTTCGGATGAGACGTTAACCAAGTTTGCCTATTCAGGTGGAGGTTAAAGATCACATGGCAATGCTCAAAAAGTGAAGCGAGTTTCTGCAGGTGTCTTGGCTGACCAAATAAAATGTGTTGCTTACTGTTTGTGGCACATTGGCGTGTGCAAATTGCCTGCCATTGTGCCTGCAGTATGCACAGTCACTACACTTTCCAGGAGTGACAGCGGTGTATAAATGCAAGTTGTTGTATATCCTGTGAAGCACTTAGAAAAGTCTCGAAGATGCTATCAATGTGCTGTTATACAGCACCCCTCACGTAGGATCGCATCTCAGATCACTGTACAGTGACGGAGTTGGACACTGAGAAAGGGAAGAGGGAAGTGATTATAGACGCGAGTGAAGAGTAGGTCTTCAGATGGGATTTAAACATAAAGAGGGGACGACGTGGAGGGATAGAGGCAAGGAGTTCCAGAGGTGAGGGTCGTGGGGCTGAAGGCTGAAGAGATCTGGGCTGCACAGAAGGGGACGGCTGGGAATTGCCCACCTACATGCCCTATATTTCAGGAGGAGCAATCGCAAGATCAGTTTAATTAAAGTTCTCATTTAGTAAATTAATCTTGTTTCTTGGGAAATAGAACACCCGACTCAAAACACCCGACTCTCGATGTTATTGCAACATATCTACACTGATAATGTGATTTTCTGGAGTAATTTAATGGATTACAGTTGCGGTTCTGTGGAAGAATCCCAACAGCATGTCGCTGTATAATTAGTCCATTTGAAAGCCTCTGCTGACCTGCTCTGGACACTAACTAATATGTTGGTTATAAAGTTCAGACAAAACAGATGGTTCACTTGAATGTTGGCTAACCCAGAGCAAGGGCAGTGTTGCGAGGTCAGAGCAAAGGTGTTCCCCGTACCACACATTTGTAGATCGATGGTGCAAAGGCACAGTAAGTTGAGGGCTTCTTAATTCTCTTACTGCATTAAATTTTACTGAATTATACTGTTGTTCAGATAGACGTTAAAGATCCCATGGCACTATTTGAAAAGAGTTTCTCTCTCCCAGTGTCCTGGCCAATAATCTCCCAAATAAAATTAGTCTTTCACTTTATGGCTCTTTGTGCCAAATTGTTGTGTGGAAATTGGCTGCTGCGTTTTCACCACAAAATAACCAGTCAATTCACTTTACAGTATATTCTGTGAACACACAAATGGCACCCTCCCCTTCCCTACAAACACTCACACACACTCACTCCTCCCAACACACACACTCCACCCTCCAGCCTTTTACACACACTAGCCCCTCCCTACACACATTCGTCCTTCCCTATACACACTCGCACTCGCTCTTTCCTACACGCTCACTCACCCCTCCGTATTCACACTCACCGTACTCACACTCATTGACTCTCCCTCATTGCACACTCATTCGCATAAATTCGCAGAGCCTCACTCGTACAGATTCATTCATTCACTCTCTCACACATGCACTCTTTCTCGCACACTTTGCTCTGTCATATATATGCAAATACATGCACAATCAGACCCGTGTCTGTGTGAATTCTCTCACACGCACACATCACCTGTCCCATGCACACTCAAACTGAGCATGTAGACGCAGCTCAGTTTGTCGTGCGCACATACACGCACAAGTACAAAGCTCTGAAAACTGTTTACCATGTTTTTGTGAAATTAACCACAAAGGCTGGCAATTGACAGGAGGCCAATCGGCAGCTGAATGGTCTCTTATTTTGCTTCTTCTCTCACGCAGTAAAGCTAGCAAACAGCTCATTAAATGTGGTGAACTCACTGAACACGGCGAAGGATTGTGAACCAGATGAGCCTGAGATGCTGCTGTTAACCTCTTCCCCTCGTGGCTCTGCTCCAGGCCTCCTGTTATGGCCTAGATTGCGGTTGAGAGTGAGTGGCCCTGCCTCAGAAGTGATGCAATTATTGAATATTCCTTTTCACATTTTTAGGTGCATTGATTTCGGCACCTTGCATCACCGCTCATTCAATAAGAAGAGTGTAAATTTGTCTGTGGCTACATGGCGTGATTTTATATTTATACATAACTGCTTCCTCCGGACAGTCTTGAGGCTGTTATTTGTTCAGATGTTCAACTTCAATCCTGCTGTGTGTTTTTTTGGTCAGCCAGGTGTCTGACATGTGCGGAAACCCATCACCATGCTTAAGAGCATCCAAACCAGATTGAGAATTCCATGAATGGTCTACTTGTCCTGAATGTGCCAGGCTGGCTGTCATCAGCAGTGCCCTGATGGACTGTAGACCAGCCTGACTCAAACCACTGGATTCTGGAAACTTCACCTCCATCACTCCGCCTTGCCCCCTTGCCTGTCTTCAGATCACGCCTGAGGACCCTCAAACTGAGCATGTAGGTGCGACCGTCACTGTTAAACACTGCGAGACGCCACCCGGTGTGAATGGCTTTATAGAAATGCAAGTTACTGTTATAGATATAGATGTCTCGACGCCGTGATAAGGCAATATATCAAATGCAAGGATTATTATTATCTGATATCTGACAAGCGTGGGTTTGAACCCTCACTAGGTGCCTGGCAGGTGGCAGGAACTCCCAGTGAGATCTCTGATGGGCAGCACAGCTAACCATGAAACGTGTGAGAGCATTGCCACCACCATGTTGTGTGTTTAGGGTGCTACCCACTGTCTGCGATTCTACTTTGCCATCACTTAGGAAAGAAGGAAAGGGAGACTGAGCGAGTGGCAAAGTGTGGGAAAAGTATCCCGACAGCATTGGCAGGTTCGTGGATCCTTCTCGTTTCTTCCTCAAAAGTCGTCAAGTAATGTACTTAATTCTGGACTAATTTGGCAACACGACTTCTCAAAGTCAAGGTCTGACAGAACTGAGAGGTGTTTGAAATCCACACTCTGCATTTTGTTTCCATGGAAACTCGTAAGAGTGGTCAAGAGGGATTCCAGCATTTTCATAAAAATGCTAATTTCTCCCATGCATAATTTCTTAATATAAGGCACATGTTATGTGCCAGTACAGAAAGTAATTTAACCCCATTGTCCAGGTTACTGAGATCATCTGGGCGGCTTTGCATTACGGCACCGGAAGCAAAACTAACAGGAATCATAAAGTTTTGCTGAATATATCTACAATAAAGTTTTGCTCTATAAACAACAAGGCATGTGTTACTATTGTGGCACAATCCATGAAGTTTGCAGTTTCATTTCCCTGCCAGATTTAGACTTGATGTTTGGGTGGGAGGTAAGTGGGGTCTCCTTGGAGCTGAACTGGCTCCAAGGTGACATGTTTGGCAATGGATTGTTGGAATCGAGCCGGCCGTCTTTGACGGTCTCTCTTCCGGTTCCTGAGCCAGGCGGGTCCACAGTATTCCAGGGCACTACTAGTTACAGCACAGCCAGCCTGGCTCATTGGCGGGACCTGGAGGAGCAGACTAGTCACTGGGGGCAGGGAATCCACCCACTCAAAGCCCTAACGGGTAGGATGGCCCTAGCTGGACAAGCAGTGGGGAAGCTTGCCAGACCGAGCTCTCAATGGCAAGCCATGTGGTTTTAGCTGGTTAGACTCCAGCAGTTACACCAAATCAAATCACACTCTGGGGTGCCCAAACCTTGGCTCCTGCACCTAATTCTTTCTGGAATTAGGTGAAGGGAATGCGTCTCTCCAGGGAGAGAGAGCGCATTCCATTCCAAAGGTCTATCTCCAGAATTTCCATGTGTAGGTGGAAGGCATGAAATTCTCAGTTTCGGTTTGGAGACTCTTAAGCACGGTGATGGGTTTCCGTGTGTGACAGACACCCGGCTGAGCAAAACAAATGGAATGTTGTCTTTTAAAGCCAGGGAGAGACATGGCAAGGCAAAGTAATTTAGGAAGAGAGTTTGAGAGGACAGTGGGTGGAGTGAAGTCGAAATCTATCCTATTGGAAAAGAGAAGGTAGTTTCTCCCAGTGTCCTGGCCAACAATCCCCCAAATAAAATTGGTCGCTCACTTCATGGCTGCAGTGGGTCGCAGCATGTGCACATGCACTTACCTACAAAGAAAGTAGTCACTGCCCTTTAAAAATCCTGTGAAGCGTTTTGAGGTGTCCTCCCGCCGTGGAAGGCCCCATATCAATTAACACCAGTGATATTTTTGTATTTTGCCCACAAAATACTCAAGTCAGTTCACTTTACAGTATATCCTGTGAATCGCTTTGAGACATTTCAATTACGTGATATTTTATCATAGAGCTAGGTAATACCGGCAACATCTGGACTGATGATAACGTAGATATAATGATTACCTACTCCGGTGCAGGTTTTATTGCCCCAGCCCAAAGGTTATTTTACCCTCGTTATTCTGCAAGAGGCGCCCTGTGAAACACAGTTTAAGAACAAAGCCCTGGGCTTTACAGTGATTTCTATCGAGCAGTACTGGTCGCAGCAGTTGCTCAAGGGTTCTGTGTTCCCATCACTTGTGTGATTTGCAAACAACACTTCTCAACAACTGAGCAAAATATTAGAAACTGCATGGGGCATTAAATCCCAACAGGAATCCTATTGGCATACGCTAGGAAGAATAAAAGTTGCCTGTCAGACACAGTATTAATTGAATCTGGGGTTTGATTGTGATAAGAGCAGGAGGGAAACAATGCCAGTTTTCAGTTCAGTGATTGCCTTCCTTGCTGCTGTGCAACTTATGCAATATCATATCATTATTTTCCCATCGCTTTACTTTTTAATCTCCACCATTCTCAGTTCCTTCCTCTTATTTGGACTGAGATTTAGTCAAGTCTCACACTAACACCCGTGATATTTTTGTATTTCGCTCACAAAATATACAATTCACTGTGCAGTATATCCTGTAAAGCGCTTTGAGACGTCTCGAGGATGCGATAAGGCGCTATGTATTATTATAACAAATGCAAGGATTATTATTGTGATCGCCTTAAGGATGGGAGAGAGGCATATCCTCTTTCTTGATCAACCTGGTGTCTGACATGAATGGACATCATTCATCTGTGATCATCCGTGCTTATGGGTATCCAAATAGGGAATAGAAGGGTAAGGGAGGGAGTAAGGAGTTGGTGGATCCTCATCTGGAATATGAAAAGAGGCACAAACTGAGTGGTCCGTTTTGTGCTGACAGTCTATGTAAATATTTGCAAAGCAGATTGAAATTTCCATACATGCCATCTACACTTGGTAATCACTCTGGAATGTGTACCATCTCCCTGGAATGTATACCATCTCGCTGGCACTCTCCTTACCTAATTCTTCTCTCCTCTGCTGGCTTGCTGTTGTGAGAAAACTGGCTGGAAGCCAGTGGAGATGGGGAACTTTTTGTGGCTTTGCACTAGTGTCCATGACCAGACAGGCAGCCTTTCACACACTGTGGGCCAAATGGTTATCTCCTTAGTGCTGTAAACCTTGAAAATCCTGTTACTTTGTGGACTCAGTCAATGGTAATGAACCACAGCCCCTTCCATACTAACAGCTGGGAACACCACAATGACCCAATGGTTCAAATCAATTGTAAACTGGATTATTCTTTGTTTGACTGCAGCAATAACTGAAAGTTATCAGTTACCCCCACCCTCCCTGCCCTCCACCCCTGCTGATCCCACCCCCCAGCTCGGCTTCAAAATCCCTGACAGTCCAGCGGCTTGGAATGTCATCCTAAAGCGAAAGGGGCTGTGTAAGTGTAATTTGTTGTTGTTGTTGAAAGGGGCCAGCCTAATAACTGTGCTTTCAAATCTGTCTGGGGGCTTATTCCCATTGCCTCTCACCAGTGACTTCGGAATCTACCTCTGAGTTACTCAGGTGGTATTCTGGAGAATTTTCTCATTCTTCGGAGACACACAGCTCAAGATTAAAGAAAATCCAATTGCTCTTCAGAAAGATTATCCTGAAAGAAAATTACCGTTAAATTATTTAGGGAAGGTTTCCTTCCTGACTTTGCAGTCTTGATTGTCAATCTTCACCTGCAAATGAACCACAGTCCTTTACTTACTAACAGCTGGCAACATTAGGTTGTTAGGTCTCCCCTGGTCTTCCCAGAGCCCACATTAAAGTAAGGTAGAATTGTAATGAAACATGACAGTGAAAACTAGCAGGAGCTGGAGAGCGAGCAGCACACCTAATAGGGAGTTTAGGAGGACCTGCTTCATATAGAGGGGGTGATAATGTGGAGCTCAATATACTTAAGAGAGAACTTGATGCATTCATGAGGGAGAAAAGAATCGGAGGGCTGGGTTGGAGCATGCATGGACCTCCTGGGGCGAATAATAATCCTTTCATTTGATATAGTGCCTTATCATTATCTTCCAGACGTCTCAAAGCGCTTCAGAGAATATACTGTGAAAGTGAATTGATTGTGTGTGGCGGGAGCCAATTGCACACAGCAGTGTCCCACAAACAGTCGTGGATTAAGCAACCAAATTATTATTATTGTTACTTTTTTTGAGAAGGGATTATTGCCCCTGGAAAAGCGATCCGCCAATCGACTAACAACCAGGTTCCTGCTTACTGCTAGGTAAACAGAGTCATGTGGAGTAAGGAAACTTTCCCAACGTTTCGCCCTGCTGGGAATTGAACCCAGGTCTTCTTGCTTGCGAGGCGAGTGCTCTAACCACTAAGCTTCAGGAATCCAAGAATGGCCCGATTCCATGCTATATTATTCAGTGTAATTCTATCTCGCTCGGAATTGACTCGTGTACCATTTGAAGGATTGTTTACCTTCTGCCTTTCTTTAAAATGTTTCCAAGAGCACCGTTCCCTGGTGTCCAAAGGGCATTTAGCTCTCTGGCCCACGTTCCCTTCTCTTGATATTTGGTGTGTCAGCCTAACTCAGTCGGTAGCTCTCTCCCCTCTGAGTCAGAAGGTTGTGGGTTCAAGTCCCACCTTGGCACTTGGATCGCATATAGTTTCACCACCTCCATCCCACCAGAATACCTGAACTTTCAGCCAGTATTCCCTTCTGTCTGAAACTCATTCCACAAATCCCTTCACCTTTCCCCTTCTCTCTGCTTTTAAACCCCACAGGAAAAGCAGTATCTGACCGTGCCTTTGGTTAACAACTTCAATCCACAACCTACTGCCCCTTTCTTCCCAACATGCTTGTTGCTCCCTTTCATCTCTGTAAAGGAGTTCGGAGACATTCATCCTGTGTGAAAGATGCTGTAGAAGTTTAAGGTGCATCTCAGTCTGGCTCAGCTGGTAACACGGAGTCACATCTTGGATTATTCTCCTTAAACCAGAGAAGAATGAGGGATTAATAAAGGTGTTCAAAATAGTGAGGAATTTTGATAGAGTGGATAGTTTCCTATGGTGGGTGGGTCAATGGGATCCTGGTCGGGCTGTGTCTCTCTCTGTCTCTGGCTCAGTGCCTTGTCTCTCAGCCAGTTTGTGTCTTTACGGACATGCTGCTCTCTCACTGCGCCAGGCACCTCCGCCCACTGCTCTGTCTCCCTGCAGCCCGCAAGGCAGGCCCGGGCCTCTCCGCTTTCTGCCTGGTAAAAGGCTGCAAAACGCTGCTGCATTCACCCACCAATACACAGTCACTACAGTAAAATTCTGTGCAGTGCCTTGAACCCAGGTAAAATTCCAGGATTATTATAAATTGTTCTTGCCATTTATACTACAATAATGATGGCATTCATATAGTGCCTTTCGTGTAAAAGTTAGTGTCTCGGAGCACTGCACAAAGTCTAATTGATTGGAAATTAAGTGATTGTTACTGAACAAAATGTGGCAGCTGATCCATGTCGCAAACGACGGTGAGGTGAGCTGCCAATTAGTTTGATTTTGTGTATAAATCTGGGAGGTGAAAAGGGAGAGAATACATCTAGGGTAACCGGATCTTACAAATTATCAACAACAACTTGCATTTATATAGCGCCCCTCATGCAGGGTAGTGCCCCAGAGCGCTTGAGAGTGGCGGAGCACCATGCCGAGCAAGGGGGAGGGAGGAGGTGACTGTAAACACGGTCGAAGAGGAAGGTCTTCAGTCACGACCTAAACATGCGGAAGGAGGGGCAAGGCGGAGGGATTGAGGAAGAGTGTTCCAGAGTTTCGGGGCGTAGTGGGGCCACCGATGGTGGAACGGAGGGGATGAGGGACAATAACTTGCATTCATAGAGCGCTGCTTACTCAGGCCCATCATGGCCATTCTCTCTGACAATGAGGAAGGTGGATGTGGAACATCCGAGAAAAATGTTAAATAGACTGCCGCCCATGAGGTTGTTAAACTTTGTTGTTGGTGAGGTAATGTTGAATTCTGCAGGTTTAGGAACATAGGAACTCGCTAGACGAAATAAGGTCTATCCAGTTTGCCTTCCACCATCTTGGCAGCCGGATGCACATGCCATGTGCCAAACTATATATTGTATCTCGTGATATTATTTCCCAACAGAAATCTAATTTGTTCTTGAAAGAATCGACAGCGTAGGTTTCCAGCTCGGCCAGCCCTCCCTGCCTGTCTCCTGGCACTGCGCTCAACCCTCTTAACATTCTGAACACATGGATCAGTGTTCCAGTCAGAGATTAGGTTTGAATATATTTGTTCCACTTTTGCTGTGATACAGTCTGTTGATTTAATAAATGAGGAATCCAGCTAAGGCGAGCTCGATATTTGTCTGCTCCTGTCTCCTTTTGTCAAAGAACTGACATCATTGAAATGAGATAATATTTGTGTAAATCAAGACTGAAGCAACCCATTCTGATGCTAAGGGAGCCCATTAAGGATGTTGAAAGAATCTCCACGCTCCCCCTCCTCACCCCCCCACAAACTGTGGAACCAGTGGAAGAAAAGGATCTTTGTTTCTCCAGGAGATTGAGTTAACTCCTGTGTTGCTGCGTTCAGCTCTCATAAGTCCTCATCTGTACCTTATCTGAAGGCAGCGTTTGCAATGATTGAGCACAGCCAACTCATGCCGTTGATTTGTTTGTGGCTGATGTTAAATTTGCACAAGCCTGGTTCAGTACCATACATTTTTATAGTTAGGGAGACTTCACAATGCCACCAGACGAGGATACATATTCAACATTCAAACCTCTAGAAAGACAGCAACTGCTGCAATAAACAAGACAACAAATGGTTTGGAATTAGGAAATGGTGACATTTTAAATGGAATCGAGTAGCAGAGGAATCTGGGTGCACAGATAAAACAACAACATGTGCAATCCTGTAGTTTAGTGGTTATAGCACTCGCCTCGCAAGCGAGAGGACCTAGTTTCGACTCCTGGGCAGGGCGAAATGTTGGGCAAGTTTCCTTACTCCACACATCTCTGTTTACCAAGCAGTAAGTAGGAACCTGGTGATTAGAGGTTTGGCGGATCGCTTTTCCGGGTGTAATAATTACCTTTCAAAAAAAATTAAACAATAATTTGGTCACCCAATCCACAAGACTGCCTATGGGACACTGTTGAGCGCAATTGGCTGCCAGAATATTTTCTGTGAAGCGCTTTGAGACGTCTAGAGGACATGAAAAGGCCCTTTATCAAATGCAAGGATTATTATTATAGCAACAACTTGTATTTATATAGCGCCACTCACGCAAGGTAGCTCACGCCAGAGCTCTTGCTCGTGGTGGAGGACGACGCAGAGCTGGGGGAAGTTACACGGATCATTAGGGGGTCAACCTGGCTCTGATGGTAGCACTCTCGCCTCTAAGTCAGAAGGTTGTGGGTTCAAGCCACACCACTGGGGACCTGGAGCTGACATTCTAGGCTGACACTCCAGTACAGTGCTGGAGTAGTGCCTCTTTGCCATCCTTTGAGTGAAAGGTTAAACCGAAGTCCTGTCTGCCTGTTCAGATGGACGTTATGGCCCTGGATAAAATCAGTCATTCATATCGTGGCTGTTTGTGGAACATTAATATGCATAAATTCACTGCAGGGGTTGCCAACAATCATTGCAGTTAACAGTAAAATCCTATAACCGTTTTGAGACGTCTTCCCAACATGAAACAACAATAACAACAATGAAAGGCGCTATATCTAATACAACCGTTATTATGTTCCTTTGTTTTATATCTGGATGAGGAAGTTACTTATGATCTTACTGCAAACACAGTGGGAGGACTGACTGCAGGGAAACAAGAGGGAAAGGGGCTCATATGGTGTGGAGTTTAAACACCGTAATTAACTCATTGGGCCGAATGGCCTGTTTCCATGCTGTATCACTTTATTTAACTATGTATCAAGTGTGATCCTTTGACTTGTCGTGGCAGTCAGTTTGCAATGTGGTACGACACAGATTGGTCCAGTTATTACTAACCTATTTGACAGAACAAAGTGAGCACCGTGGTGTACCTCAGACTTTAGTGGTCAGATAATAAACCGGCTCAAAAATGTGCATTGAATGAACCAGAATTCTTCCATCACCTTATCACAGAGAAAGATGTTGCACACACTATCATTTTTTGCCTCAATTTAATGTTGGCAAATATTCAACGCAATCCTTTCACATATCAGATGATCGTGTTCAGGGAAACGCTTATTAGATCTCAATTTGCGTCTCCAAGACTCTCAGTGGAGTCCCCCTGTGGGTGATAGTCTGAAGTGTCCAACACCTGAATTGTGTGTTGCTGTGCGAGGTTTATCTGATGAGATGTTGATGTGAGATTTTGACACTCATTATCAGACTGGGGATTGACTATTGCAGCCACGGTTCAGTTTGGGCTTTCTGCTCTGGGGAGAACAGAAACACATTAGATCATGTCTTACGGCTGTGTCTCAAAGCTCAAAATGTAAAGGATCTTTTCAAACCGGATAAACACTTCAAAAAAAGTACAAACAGCATGAAATATTCGACGGAGCGGTTAGGTGTGAAGTTTTTGCCAACAATCCACAGTCAATCCACTTTACAATATATTCTGTGCAACACTTTGAGATGTCCCCCTCACCTCCCGAACTGCCTCATACTCCCGTAAATCCCCCTGGTACACCAGCCATCTCCGTTCCCTCAAGGCACAAGGGCGAGCTGCCAAACGCGCCTGGACGAAATCCATCGGCAGATTTGGCTTCACCACACCAAGACCTACCACTGCCCTCTTGCCTCCGCCAAATTCTCCTTCTACTCTAAGATTATCTTGGAGGCAAAGGACAACCCCAGGCTTCTCTTTTCCACCACTAACTGTCTCCTCCGTCCACCTTCCCATACCTCGCTCATCCTCTCCTCAAACTCCAACTGTGAGGAGATGCTGAACTTCCTTGAATCTAAAATCGAGGGGATACATTCAGCCACCTCAGCCCCGTCCACAGCCACCCCCCTTCATGAACCACCCCCCCACTCATCCCCCACTATACTCCTTCGACCCTATCTCTCCCTCCTCCCTCACCACTACTGTCCGCAAACTCAAACCCACCATCTGCTTCCTCAATCCCATCCCCACCTCTCTCCTCATCTCCCAGCTCCACCTTCTCGCCCCTCTCCTGTCCGATGTCATCAACTTCTCCCTGTCCACCGGTTCAGTTCCCACCCCCCTAAAAACAGCCGTCATCACCCCCATCCTGAAAAAGCCTTCCCTGGATCCATCCCTCCTCTCCAGCTACCTCCCCATCTCTAACCTCCCATTCCTCTCCAAGGTCCTGGAACGAGTTATCGCGTCCCAGCTCCGCACCTTTCTTTCTCGCCATTCCCTCTTTAAACCCTTCCAATCCGGCTTCGGTGCTGCCCACAGCATCAAAACAGCCCTGGTCACAGTCACTAATGACATTCTGAACATCTGTGATCAGGGCTCTCTCTGCCTCCTTGTCCTCCTCGACCTATCTGCCGCCTTCGACACTGTCGACCACTCCATCTTCATACACCACCTCTCCGCTTTACTCAATCTTCATGGATCTGCCCTTGCCTGGTTCAATTCCTATCTCTCTCACCATTTCCACTATGTTGCCTCTAACGGTTTCTCCTCCAGCCCTCGGACTGTCACATCTGGCGTCCCCCAGGGCTCTGTCCTTGGCCCTCTCCTCTTTAATATCTATATGCTCCCCTTTGATGACATCATCCGCACACATGGGGTCAACTTCCACATGTATGCGGATGACACCACTTTATCTTTCTGCCTCCACCCTCAACTCCAGGACCACTGCTGTCCTGACAGACTGCCTGTCAGACATCAAGTCCTGGATGAGGGCAAATTTCCTACAGTTGAATGTGAACAAGACTGAGGCCTTCCTGATTGGCTCGCGCCAGCGCCTCTGCATCTCAGGCTCTGGCAACATCAACCTCCATGGGGTTGCACACTCCAACTCACCAAGTCAGTCAGGAACCTGGGTGTCTTGTTCGACCCTCAACTGTCTTTTCTCCCCCACATCCAAGTCTTGACCCGCTCTGCCTTCCCTCACCTCCGTAACATTGCCCGACTCTGCCACTACCTCACACCTCAGGCCACTGAAACTCTTGTTCATGCCTTCATCACCTCCAGGCTCGACTATGCAAACACCCTGCTTGTCGGCCTTCCCAACTCCTCCCTTCACAGGCTGCAAATAATCCAGAACTCTACAGCCCGTGTCCTCTCCCGCACCAAACTCCATGACCCCATCTCCCCCACTCTCGCCCGACTCTCTGGCTCCCTATCCTTCAGAGGATCCAGTTCAAGATCCTGGTCCTCACATACAAAGCCCTCCATGGCCTCACCCCACTCTACCTCTGCGACCTCCTAACCCCCTACCAACCCGCCCGTTCACTCCGCTCAGCTGGCTCTGTCCTGCTCCATGTCCCCCAACCCACCCGCCCCACCATTGGCGGGAGAGCCTTCAAGCACTCTACCCCCAACCTCTGGAATTCCATCCCCCAGTCACTCCACCTCGCACCCTCCTTAGCCTCCTTCAAGTCTCGCCTCAAGACCCTCCTCTTCGGCTACCCCCTTCCCGTCCCCTCCCTTCCCCTCCCAACCCCAGCTCGGGTATGAAGTGCTATATTCTGTCCAGCGCCTTGGGACATCCTCCCGATATGAAAGGCGCTATGCAAATGTAATCTTGTTGTCGTTGTCTCAACGATGTGATAAGGCACTATATGCAACAACAACTTGCACTTATATAGCGCCCTCCACACAGGGCAGCGTCTCAAAGGTACCAAATGCAAGGATTATTATTATTCAGAAAAAAAGTCAGAAGCCCGGGGGAGAAAGGGCAGTAACTATAAGGCACTTTGTCCTTTGTTGGGGTAACTCCCTTTACAGCCCCTTTCAGAGACACAACGAGAGATCTCAAAATAGCGTCCATTTAATAACGCGGTAACGAATGAGGCACCAGCCAGCACCCCGGTCAGGTTTGTCGGTGAATTTTCGACCTTATTTTCCTTTTGTGTTGCACACTGCTCCCATTCTGGAGCAAAAATACAATTACACTCTTGTTAACTGCTCATTATGATCCCATGAAGTGCTCTGCATTGCATGTTTGCACACTCCGATTGACTTAGAATTTTCTTGGGCAGCACGGGTGTGTGTGTGTGTGTGTGTGAGGGAATCCTGCAACTTCCTGGTTTGGGAAATCTGGCTCTTTTTTCTGGCGGGGGAGTGGGGATAGTAACATGTAATGTGTTAATTAATGTCTACTTAACACACGCATTGAAATTAGCAACCATCGACCAGTTCCCATTCACTGCAGGCCCAATGTGTATGAATAACGCGTTAGCCTTTGCCCACAATTCACAGTTGCTACGCTTTACAGTAAAATCTTGGGAAGTGCTTCGAGACGTCTGGATGGCATGATAAAGCTCTGTCAAGTACAAGGGTTATGGTAACTAATCTTGTCAATCTGCAGAAATTCTGCCCTGGGAGATGATGGCATCAGGCCAGAGTTCCTGCGCTACGTACTCCATTTGGGGTTGAAATCCCTCATCTGTGTGACACCGATTACTTTTAAAGGAATCCTGTTAAATAACACAAAAGATAACACACCGTAGATGTTGGAAATCTGGTATAAACTCAGAAGTTGCAGAACTCTGACGAAAGGTCAATGATCTGAAACGTTAACTCATTTTCCTCTCTCCATGGATGCTGCCTGACCTGCTGCGTGTTCCCAGGGAATTCTGATAAATAACACATTCATCTCTGTTATAACTGTGAGTTGTGAACATGGGAGGGGGATTTTATTTTAATCAGTTGGGTGTCTGACACACGTAGAAACCCATCACTGTGCCTAAGAGTATCCAAACTCAACGACGTGATAAGGCGCTATATCAAATGGAAAGTTTATTATTATTATTAACCAGACTGAGAGTTCCATGCATCCCACCTCCACATGATCATTTCCTCGTGTCAATGGAAATGTATACGCTCTCCCCAGAGGGATGGATTCTGTACAGCAAATTCCAGAGAGTATGAAGCACAGGTTGGCAAGAATTGGGAGTCTGGGACTCCAGAATGTGGTTTGAGGTAGCAGCTTGAGTTTAACCAGCTGAAACCGCATAGCTTCCCGCTGCTTATCCAGCCAGGAACACCTGACCTGTTGATCAAACACCCGGTTGACCAAAAAGTGATAGAAATTGCTGATGACAGCACAGCCCAGCCTGGCTCATTGGCAGGACCTGGAAGGGCAGACCAGTCACTCGGGGCAGGGAATCCTCCCACTCAGCTCCTGTTAACCCTGCAAGCCAAAGCCCCAATGGGCAGGGTGATCCTAGTTGGACAACCACCGGGAAAGTTTGCCAGGAAGTGCTCTCTATGTGGGTATCGCTGGTTAGACTCCAGGTCCCCAAACCTTGGCTCCTGCCAACCTGTGCCTAATACTCTCCTGAATTAGGTAAGCAAGATGCATCCCTCCAGGGAGAGAGTGCAGGTGGGATGCGTGGAATTCTCAGCTTGGATTGGAGATTTTTAAGCACGGTGGTAGGTTTCTGTCCGTGTCAGACACCCGGCTGACCCAAAAAGAGATACAAAGCACGTCACCACCCAAGATGATTCACAGAGTTTAATCCTGAGCAATGGTAGTTGCAACAAATTATTACTTTGGCTGTTCTGAACCAGATCTATTTACGCTATCTGTATTTCACCCGGTGCGATCAGAAACGCAGGAAAAGCTGAATGAATGAAACAAGCATAACATTCCCTTTGTTCTGCCTGGTTCTCCATTGTGCAGGAGATAGCTGATTTGCCGAGCTCACCGTGGGCAGAACGCTTTAATTAGAGAGTGCTTTATGGCGACATGCAAATCTGTTTCTCCGCAGGCGACTGTACATTGTAGTGTGTTTCTCCAACTGTACTTCTTAATCTGTGCCTATTGTGAGGATTCTAAACCGTGTTTATCCCAGTGATTGAGGTTGTTTGAACATTGTCTTTTCATCTTGCCAGTGTAAATTCGTACAGCGCTCACAGATGGGCTGAACAGCTCCTCCCTGATGGTGTTAAGGTCCTGTGTGTAATGGGTTTGGGCAGGTACAATCCAGCTCCGATTGAATGTGAATCCAGAGGACAAAAGTTCTCCTAATTCACATTAATTGCAACAAATTGGTGTAAACTGTTGGGAAGAATGGATAGGGACAAAGGAACAGAGCCACAGGAGAATGCCATTCAGAGTTTCAAGTCTGTTCTAACGATGTATTAGATCACAACAGATCTTTTAATTCCATTTCCTTCTCCATATCTCAAAATTAAAAAATGATTTGGTTACTCAATCCACGACTCTTTGTGGCACACTGCTGTACCCAATTGGCTGCCCACAAAATATACAGTCAAATATACAGTCAATTGACTTTATAGTATATTCTGTGAAGAACTTTGAGATGTCTCAAAGATGTGAAAAGGCGCTATATCAAATGCAAGGATTATTAAATGCAAAAGGAAGGATTATCGTTTATAATATAGTATAGCTTGCATTTGATATATCACCTTATCAAAATGTCAAAATGTTTCAAAGCGCTTCACAGGATTTACCATCACATAGTGACTGTAATTTATAGGCGAACACAGCAACAAATGTTCAACAAACAGCCTTGAGGTGAATGACCATTGTTTGATCTGGACGATCATTGCCCCACCCTTCCTATACCCGGCTATTCCCCTTGCCCACACCCTCCTATTCCCTCTCGCTGCATGTTCCCTGACCCTTCCATACCATCATCGGTAGTCGGGCCTTCAGCCTTACCTCTAGAATTCCCCTGCCTCTGCCTCTATCTCTCCACCTCACTTCTCTTGGCACTAGTTACGAAAAGCACATCAGGATTTGGGCTCGCATAATCTAAGGTGTCCCTTCAATGCAGTGCTGGTGGGGTGGGGTAGATGGGGGGAGTGTTGCATTGGCGTCCTTTGAATTACATGTTAAAATAAGGTCCCGTCTGTTTTTGTTCAGGTGAACGTTAAAGATCCATGACATGAAAAGAGAAGGGAGTTTCTCTCTCCCGGTGTCCTGGCCGTCAATTCCCCCACAAATAAAATCGGTCATTTGTCAGCCAGGACACCGGAAGAGAGAAACTCCATTCTCTTTTCACCTGAAGCCTGCAGTGAGCACTGACTCCCCACATAGCCACACACTGACCCGAATACCGGTTGAAATAGTTGCCATTGAAACTTGGCTGCAAGGAAACTCCAAGACAGTGCAACGTGCAGAGCGCACATTCGTATCTGTTCCGGGTAATAATTCCTTTAAAATAATAATTTGGTCACTCAATCCACGACTGTGTGTCACTGCTGTGCGCAATTGGCTGCCGCGTTTCATCCACAAAGTCAATTCACTTTACAGTATATCCTGGAAGCGCTTTGAGACGTCTCGAAGACGTGATAATAATAATAATAATAATCCTTGCATTTGATATAGCGCTTTTCACGTCGGGAGCCGCTATATCAAATGCAAGGGTTATTATTATTATTCGGAGAACGTTTTCACGCACAGAGTAATAAGGATATGGAATGCCATTCCCAGGAGCAGTGGATAAGGCAGAATCCATATTGTCCTCAAGAGGCAACTAGACAAAAGAGTCAGTGACAGGGCTGTGGGGAAAGGTTAGGTAAGTGGGCCTGAAAGGATTGCTCTTGAGGGAACCAGCGCAGACACGATGGGCTGAATAGCCTCTGCTGTGCCGTAGATTTCTGTGGTTCAATCTCAACGATAGGACAGCACCTCTGACAACACAGTGCTTCTCTAGCACTGCACTGGAGCGTAAACTGAAAGTCCTGCCAAGGGGTTTGAACCCATAACCTTCAGAGGTGAGATTGCTGCCAACTGCGCCAGGATGTGGGTTGGAATTTTCAGCATTTCAGACTGAGTCCCTTGCGGTAATTATTACAGGGAATGGGTTATTAAACTCCACAAATGTCAGTGCAATCTGCCTAAATCTTATTATTTATTAATGAGATGTGCATCAGACTTTGAGACGGGGGTTTCCGTTGTTTAGCAATAATCCCCGATTTAGATTAATAGTTTTTTTTTCACATATGAATTACTTAACAAGAAGCGAAAGCTTCTGTGCACACCAGTGCGGAGACAGCTGTCTTGAATTGTACAAGGTGTGCTGTTATTAAAACATATTGAGAATAATAACCTCAAAATGATTCCCAAACTATCAGCGACAAAAATACCTGTGTGCCTGATTCCTTCTCAGATTGCCTACAATTTAATTTGTTCCCTAAAGGCTGTTAAAAATATAAATAGTGGCCAATGCCTGCCTGCCCTACACAAGAAAGATCCGAGTCAGGCAATGAGTGTGTGTGTACTCGGGTGTAATGGCCCCGAATCACTCAAAAACAGCCACAGATGAGGTATAAATGGAAGATACTTAAGTTCCACCCAGTGAAATTAGGTTGTATTTCTCTGAGCGAGGCTGCCTCGATAGCTTGCGATGCCCGATGACATGACTTATGTTTCATTTTTCAACTGGAAATTAAAATATTTCCCAGGGAAGGACTGAGTATTCTATTCCAGTCAGCTGTGCCACATTCCCGCGCATGTCTTATTTTAACGGCAACACAGTGTGCGTTGAGGGTGCTGAGCTCCTCCTGATTAACACAATCAAATTTAACAAGTTCATCGGGTTTCCGGGACCCGGGCTGCCTAATAACCATAATCATTGTATTTGATGTGACAACGACGACAACAAAATTGCATTTATACATATATGGCGCCTTTCACGTTGGGAGGACGTTCCAAGGCACTGAGACGTCTTATCACATCGTAGAGACGTCTCAAAGCGCTTCACAGTATTTGCTGTAAAGTATAGTGACTCATTATTACCCGGCTCGATCGAAGTTGGGTGTGGGCGGGGGCGGGTGGGTAGGGGTGCCCTGGTGGGGGAAGGGGAGAACAGTTGATTGCCTGGACTTCATCTCAGTTTTACAGAGTGTGAATGATTACCTTGCAATTTTGGCCATTCTGTCCAAATTTCTCCCATTCACAATGAGGACCATTGTAGTCTCCTATTGATTTCATGTCAGACGATGGGAGGGGGGAGCGTGTGTGTGATTGGTGGGGGGAAGCGCTAAGTACATTCATGTTTTCTTTCATTCTGTGTGGAAAATAGATAAGTGTTCACAGTGCATAGGTGGGTGGGGGCGGGGTGTGGGAAATCACATTATAAATAGGTATCAAATCGAACCACGTATCAGGACTTGACATGTGCTGGAATCAGTGTGTTTGAAGTGCATTAAAAGCCCATGTTTCACCCATTGTAAACAGGGCAAACAGAGGACAAGGCACATCACTCAGAGCTGCGATCAACAGACAAAAGAAACTCTGAAATTCACTGTAAAAACCTTAAACCGATTAGTCAGTTGCATTGTGCTGCCCTGACCCCCTGGTGACACACATGTGCCTTGAGTGTTAGCAGGTGAGGCTGAAGCACTCTGGGTCTGTACGTGGGGAGGGCGTATTTAGTTTCTAAACATAAATCAGTGCCGCCCGCTGTTCTTTCGCTGCCTTTCTTATTGAGATAATGAAGTTTACAATGCCCGCACCCAGAGATCAATCCCACATACACCAGCGACTGATCTAGAACCATATTTCATCAGAGCAAATGATTTTCATTCTGCTGTACACTTGGAGACATTGATCAAGTGTCAGTGCTCCACTACCTTGTAAATTTGCCCTTCGCTGAATCCTTTACACTTCCTCTCGTCACAAGTGCAGTGCTGATAGCTACAATACAATACTCTGGCTGGCCTCACCAGATCATGATAGAGCATCTTAAGTTTATTTTATAATAGTAATAATAACGTTTTGGTTTGACATTGGACCTGCAATGTTCAAACCTCGTACCTCATACAATTGCTGTTTGTAAGCAAATCCGTCACCCAATCTGCACAAAACAATGTCCACAATAGCCATTGTTGGTCAGGACACCGGGAGAAATTCCCTTCTCTTTTCTCAGAGCGATATGGGATCTTTAACATCTACCTGAACAGGCAGACAGGACTTCGCCTCTGAGGCAGGAGGTTGTGGGTTCAAGCCCCATTTCGCGTCGGAACTTGGAATAACTTAGTCTAAATTGACACTGAAATGCGGTGCTTGGGGGTGGTGGGGGTGGGGTGGGTGTAGTTACATTGTCGGAGGCGTGCCCTTCGAATGAGATGTTAAATCGAGGTCCCATCTGCCTGTTCAGATGGGCGTTAAAGATCCAATGGCACAATTCAAAAGGAGAAGGCAGTTTCCCTCTCCCGGTGTCCTGGCCAAGAATCTGCCAAATAACATTGGTCACTCATTTACTTCATGGCTCTTTGTGGGACATTGATGTGCGCAGACTAGCTGCCGCATTTTGCCCACAAAACACACGGTCAAAACCACTTTACAGTATATCCTGTAAAGCACTTTGAGATATCTCGTCGATGCAAGGATTATTATTATTATAAAACCTTTTGAGGTTCTTTAGTTAAGTGTGAAACCTTGATGTCTCTTTAAAATGAGATTAGCCATCTTTAGAACCAGTTGGCCTTTTGTGTTCCAGTGTTCGATTCCAATTTACACACCCAGTTAACGGTTAGCATCGAAACGCATGAAGAACTGCAGCAACAGTTGTGTTCTGTGATAGACTGACAATGAGTTCTGATCTCCCATTACTCTCCCTTTTATCCTGATCTGACAATTCAGTTCCATCAGGTCGTCACTTTTAGCTTAAAAGTAATGAAGTAGGAAGCGGAGAAGTGATTGGTAAATTTGAGATTATTGTTCCACATGGCAGGCATTCCAACCACTGCCCCTGAGGAAAGCCAGTACATTGCGGTGTGAAAACGACAGCCTGCATTTAGATTACACTTGGAGTCCTGCAGCTCAGTGGTTAGCGCGCTCACCTCGCAAGCGAGAGACCTGGATTCGATTCCCAGCAGGGCGAAATATTGGGCAAGTTTCCTTACTCCACACGCCTCTATTCACCTCACAGTAAGTAGGAACCCGGTTGTTTGTCGATTGGAGGGTCGCTTTTCCGGGGATAATAATCCTTCAAAAAAAAATTGGTCACTCAATCCACGACCGTAAAATCAGCGCCTTGGGACGTCCTCCTGACGTGAAAGGCGCTTTATAAATGGAATCTTGTTGTTGTTGTTGTTGTTGTTTGTGGGACACTACTGTGCGCAATTGGCTGCCACGTTTCGCCCACAAATATATACAGTCAATTCACTTCACGGTATATTCTGTGAAGTCCAGTAGACATGAAATGCGCTATATCAAATGCAAGGATTATTATTATTATTATTGAGTTTGTTGGGGAATAGGCAGTACCTTTAGTTTTTATAAACTATGTAAGTAAAGAAAAATATGCAGCTACAATCTAATAAGAGCTTTTCCACACCATTCAATCTATTGGACTGGGTGTCCATGAAGTCCTGTTATTCCTTATTTTTTTTTCTCCTGTGCTCTGACCAACAACTGAAACATGTGGAAGAATGATGATGATTGTATTTAGAAGTACATTGTATTCAGTCCAAGTATTTAACTGTAGTTAGACGTCCAGGGGATGGGTGTGTGTGAACACCATCATTTTCATGGCAGATAACGATCTTTCACCGCGTAACATGGAATGGAGTGAGCAGGAAGTTACTGGTATCGGACATTGTCAGGCTCCCTCATCTGCAACAGAAAATAATAATTCATTGTAAGAAAAAACATGGGATAAAAGTACTTTGTAAACCCTGTTGTAGAGACCACAGAAAGATCTTGTACCAGTGGATATCACACACCCAGCTCTGCAGTCATGGTTATCTCTGCATTTAAGCTCTTAAAGAACCATCCCAGGGAATGAGCACGTGTGGGGGAGGAATGCAGGGGGGAGTTGCAGTGTGTGAGTCTTCAGCCCCAATATTGTCATCTCGCATTCGATACAACGTTGAATTTTCTTACAGCACTTGCTGTCAAGCTTAGCGACTGCATCATTGCAGGCAAACACTGCAACAAATTTACACACAGCAAATTGGCCATTCACTTTACAGTGCATCCGATGAGGACCTTTGAGATGTCTCGAAGACGAGATAAGGTGCTGTAGCAAATGCTAAAACCATTATAGGAAAACTTGCCTTACGTTTCGCCCTGCCCGGCAAAATCAGGGCGAACTCACAAACAGCACAAGTCACCCTGAAAATGTCCTGCTTAGCTCGAGTCCTCAGGGGCAAGAGATGGATTGGAATTGTTACAGTGCGGGTGGGTGGCTGGATGGGAGGAGAGTTGAAACATCGCAGACGACGTTGTGTTGAGCGAAGGAGCTGTCGAGGAGGTCTCAGCGCTGAACCTAACGTTACCATCTGTCTGCAGTGCCACTCACGGAAGGTGCTTGTCGGCAGAGTCCAATTAGCGAGCAATAGGGAAGGTAGCTTAATAAATCATTACACTGTGTGTGCCTTACACAAGGTAGACAGCCGTACAATATGTATGAGAATGTTCCCTTGGGGAGCAATGTATAGAACTGGGAATTTATCTAGATCACAGGACAATAAAGTGATGTATTGGAATATTTTGAATTTATTGAAGTCGCACGCCCTAGATGGGGATTTCGATGGATTGTGGGCTGTATGGAGTGTGACTGGCGCACTTGCAATGTGTGTGTTATCAACGCTGATAGATACCTTGAGAGCTGGGCCGATAGAAGAGTGCGTCCGCGTTCTCCGCTACAGAAGGCCCCGCGCCCGCTGCACCCCCCGCCACCGGTGCAGTTTCTGGCCCGCGCGCTGTTTGCCTGACGTCGCGGTGGGAGGAGCGGCTCCGGAACGCGCAGGCGCAGCGCGGCGCAAGCGGCAAGTGGGCTACACTCGGAGGCTCCCGCTGTTGTGGTTGTCTGTGTGTGTGTGTGTGTGGCTCTGTGAATGTGTCTGTGTCTCTCTGTCTGTGAGTGTGTCTGTGTCTCTCTGTGAGTGTGTCTGTGTGTATGTCTCTGTGAGTGTCTCTGTCTCTCTGTCTGTGTGTCTGTGTCTCTCAGTGAGTGTATCTGTGTGTGTGTGTCTCTGTCTCTGTGTGTCTGTGTCTCTGTGAGTGTCTCTGTGAGTGTGTCTGTGTTTCTCTGTCTGTGAGTGTGTCTGTCTCTGTCTGTGAATGTGTCTATGTCTCTTCTATATGTGTGTGTGTCATTGTGTGTCTGTGTGTGAATGTGTGTCTCTCTGTCTGTGTGTGTGTGTCTTTGTGTCTCTGAGTGTGTGTCTCTCAAAGAATGTGTCTCCCTGTGAGTGTGTGTCTGTGAGTGTGTGTTTCTCTGTCTGTGAGTGTGCATGTCTCCCTGTCTGTGAGTGTGTGTCTCTCTGTCTGTGAGTGTGCTTGTCTCTGTGTGTGTCTCTCTCTGGGTCTGTGTGTGTGTGTGTGTCTGTTTGTGAGTGCCTGTGTCTCTGTGTATGTGTCTCTCTCTGTGTCTCTGAGAATGTGTCTGTGAGTGTGTGTGTGGCTCTCTGTCTGTGAGTGTGTGCGTATCTGTGCGTGTGTCTCTCTCTGTGTCTCTGAGAATGTGTCTGTGTGTGTGTGTGTGTGTGTGTGCCTCTTTGTCAGTGTCTGTCTGGCCCTGAGAGGCAGGAAGGTGGTGAGCTCCTGTAGCTTCGCCGGTGTCCCCCACCCCGTCAAAAATTCCCACCCAGTTTTTATTAAAGAAGCAATTAATATTTGTTTTGCAGTGATCTAATTAACATGTGTTATTTCCTCATGTTTGGTTTTTATTAATAAAGTGAAAAAACGTAGCAGTAAAATGTAACTTAATAGCACCAATCAACCCCCTGCAATTTCCCTGCAAAATTTAGCAAAGCCCTCCGTAATTCCCCAAAAGATTTGCGGAAACGCTTCACAATGTTTTGCAAATATGTCCACTCTTTTGTATTGGCCTAAAGAGTCAGTTGAGTAGCAGGTATCTATTGGAAGGTGTCTGATGATTATTCATACATTAGTGAACATCTGAATGTTACACTCCGTACATTAATGATCTGCATTTATTGAGAGCCTTTCACGTAGTCTCAAAGCACTTCATGGACAATGTGGTTCACCGAGCAGGGAAGGAAGAAAAGGGTATTTAGGAAATGTTGACATATAGGAACACAGAACAAGTTCTTCATGAATAGAAATAAAGAATAATAATAATAATAGTCCTTGCACTTGATGTAGTGACTTATTACATCTTTGAGACATTTCAAAGCGCTTCAGAATATGCTGTTAAGTGAATTGACTATATTTTGTGAACAAAAAGCGGCAGCCAATTATGCACAACAGTCTCTGAGTGTTCCCCCCCACAAATATTCAGTCAATTCACTTTACAGTATTTTCTGTGAAGCGCTTTGAGATGTCTGGACGATGTGAAAAGGCGCAATATCAAATGCAAGGATTATGCTCTGCCGGCCGCATTCTCACCCGCACCAAACTCCGCTCCCCGATTACCCCAGACCTTGCCAGACTGCATGGCTGTCTGTCCCAGAGAGGATCGACTTCAAGATCCTCACCCTTGTTTTCAAATCCCTCCACTCCTCTGCACTCCCTACCTCTCTGACCTCTTTCCTTACAACAGTGCCCGTTGCCTTCGCTCCACCGGGTCTGGCCTCCTCCTTGTCCCCCGAATCCTCTGCTCCACCCTCGGCGGCCGTGCCTTCAGCCACTATGTCCCAAGGCTATGGAATTCCCTTCCTCACTCCCTTCGCTTTGCCCCCACTCTTCCTATTTTCAGGTTTCGGCTGAAGACCTTTCTTTTCGACCGCGCCTTTGGTCACCTTCCTCCTCTCCCTGGCTCGGCCCCGGGATCCGTTACTGTGAAGCGCTCTGAGACTCCATCCAGCGTGGAGGGAGCTATATAAATCCAAGTTGTAGTATTATTATTATAACAGTGTCCTCCACACATTCGTAGATTGAATGACCAAATTGTTTTTGGGAAGGATTATTACTCCCGGAAAGCAATCCGTCAATCGACTAACAACAGGTTCCTACTCAATATAATCCTTGCATTTGATTACTTACTTGTTACTGCGAGGTAAACAGAGGTGTGTGGAGTAAGGAAAGTTTCCTAAGGTTTTGCCCCGCCTGGGAATTGAACCCACGTTCTTGCTTGTGAATCCCCTACCTCCACATATATTATCTAATGTACCCCAATTGATTCCTCGCCATTAGCCTCACTGGTGATTCATCTCACTGTCTGACAACCTCTGAGGGAAAAAAAGATCCTAATTCTAACCTCCCCCTTTCATGTTCCTGTTTCTAATCTTAAATTACACCTTTGTATCCTCGAATCACCCACCAGTGGAAATAGCTCCTTCACTATTCATCTTCTCAATCCCTTCCATTATGATTATCACTCCTATCATAGCAACCTTCTCTACGTAGGCAAGCAGTCCTCACACTTATGTTCAAATCCATTCATTCCCTGACACCTCCTTACCTCTCCAATCTCCTCACTCCAATCCACCACCTGGCACCTCCGCGCGGCTGCCACCGGCCTCCTGCTCGTCCCTCGCACCCTCCGCCCCACCAACAGAGGTGGCGCTTTCAGCCACTACGCTCCAAAACTCTGGAACACTCTCCCTCACTCGCTCAGTCTTGCCCTCTCTCTCTCCCCTCTTTCAAGTCCCACCTGAAAACTTTCCTCTTCGACCGTGCTTACAGCCACCTGCCCCCTCCCCCTGGTTTGGAGTCAGCTTCCGTCACTGTTATACGCTCTGAGATGCTACCCTGTGTGGAGGGCGCTATATAAGTGCAAGTTGTTGTTGCTGTTGTAGTCTCCACTCCCTCCGCATGCCTAGATTCTCTCACCTCTGGTATTTTGCCCACAAAATACCCATTTACACCACTTAAAGTAAATCCTGTGGAGCACTTCAGATTTTCTACTGTTAACGATGCTATATCAAATGCAAGAATAATTATTATATTAATATCCTTTAGTGCAATGTCAAAAGCTGAACACAGCATTTCAGTTTTTGAAAGATTTCTCAATGCGACCTTACTTTTGTGAGATTGCCTCTGTTTTTTGACACCAAGACTTCTGTTTGCCCTTCTCCCCGTAATCTCATTTTTACTGATCCACTGCAAGTCTGGGAACTGTAACCTTTTTTATATCAATTTTCTGGCTTTAACTTCAAATTGTTTGTGTTTAAAAGGTGCTGTCTCTCAAAGAGTGTTGCTGCTTAGATTGGCCAAAATACAGTCCCCTGATCCTGGTCAAATCATTGTGAAACAGTAATTTAGTTTATGCTGGGGTTAGAGCGGTCTCGCTTCATACGGTGTTTGATTTAACATGGAAAGCGATACCAAACGCAGCAAATTTCACCTCAATTAAATATTTGACTCGAGCTTGTTTTATATTAACACCTGGAAGTCTCATTATTGGAAGTCTTTTTGCCCAGAGAATTGTTACGGTCTAGAATGCATTCCCTGAAAGGGTGATAGAAGCAAATTTGATAACAGTTTTCAAAAGTGAATTGGATAGGTGCTTAAAAACGAAACAGTGCGTAGGGCTATAGGGTAATAGCATGGGAGAGGGACGAGTGGTAGCTGTTTCGAAGAGCCGGTACAGACACGATGGACTGAATGGCCTCCTTCTGTGCTGTAAAGATTCTATGATTCTATAAAGTCTCTTACACTTGTTGGTCTTTTTACTGTTTCTGATACTTGACGAAAGTGCTGTCTTTTTTTTGTTGTCAGTGAATGTAACGTACCCTCCCCTTCTCAAAAAGAGTATTTAAAGGGTATTCTTGAGTTCAGTGTCGCTGATCACTCCTGTGTTTACGTAGCACAGACATATGCCTGGATTTGGTTAAAAGAAACTCTAAGGTGTAAGATTGACAGCGAGTCTGAAGGCATATGTTTTTATTAAAAAAAATCTTGAGCTCCTAACACATTGTAATCACTGGGGATCTGAGCAGAAGGTTAATGACTTTCTTTATTGACATTCTGCTTACAGCACTTCAAATCTCCAGACATTATGAAAATCTGCAGTGCTCAGCTTTAATCATCATAACTTCTTCATGTTTCCAGATAAATGGGAGGTAGCTGGGTTTCCTGTAAGCAAATCAGAGTATAAAAGAGATGCTGAAGACATGTTTGAAGACTCTAGGGATCCATTTGCGTTACTATCTGTCACAGCCATCAGATTAATTTTCTTACACACTTCGAGCAGGTTGTTTTTCTTTAGCCCTTTCTAACAGATTTTGAGGTCAGTTCACGGGGATCTGGGGGCCCTGATTATTGAGAATAATAATAATAATTTCTACATTTGATATAGTGCCTTATCATGTCATTGAGATGTCTCAAAGCGCTTCATAGAATATATTGTAAAGTGAATTGACTGGGTATTTTGTAGGCGAAACGTGGCAGCCAATTGCGCACAGCAGTGTCCCACAAACAGTCATGGATTGAGTGACCAAATTTTAATGGCAAGGGGTTACCCCCGGAAAGCGATCTGCCTATCAACTAACAGCTGGGTTTCTATTTACTGCTGGGTAAACAGGCATGTGGACTAAATAAATAAAAATTTAGTCACTCAGTCCACGACTGTTTGTGGGACACTGATGGGCGCATTTGGCTGCCTTGTTTCGCTCACAAAATATACTATATAAATATAATCTTAGGCGCCTTTCACGCCCTCCCGATGTGAAAGGCGCCATAAAAATGTAATTTGTATTATATTGCATTGCCTGAGAATCAAATCTGGATCCTCTCACTAACCGCTATACTGTGGGACATTACCAAGAACAAGCACACACAAGGCTGTGTTTCTGTCTGGATCTGAATATACTGCGCGCAGTTGGCTGCTACGTTTCACCCACAAAATGTATAGTCAATTCACTTTACAGTGTATTCTGTGAAGCACTTTGAGACGTCTTGAAGATGTGATAAAGCGCTATATCAAATACAAGGATTAATATTTATTATTGGGTGTGAATCCCTCAGGGAGTTCATTGCGTTAGGTGATTGAAGCTAACTTGCTGTATGTGATGGGGACGCTGGAGAGAGGACGCCCAGCCTTGGAGTGGGCTGTGTGCCCAGAGAAATCTACGTGTTAATGATGGGCGGTTTCAGTGATGAGTAGAGGCTCGAGACGTTTTTGATTTTTTTTACAAGATTAGGGAGTGATCCACTAGAGATCTTTAAGATTCTGAAGGTTTATGACAGGTTAAATAATTATGCTAACTTATGGTCCGTGAATCAGTTGCAACAGGACGCAAATGCAAGAATCTCAGAAGGAATGATAGAAGAAAGATCTTTATATGAAGTTGAGGGAGGGAGCGGGAGAGTGGCGGAGAGTGCAATCGAACAAGGTGAAGATTAACGCCAGCATTTGAGAGGCTGAATGGCTGCCCGTTCCTGTGCTCTCAGGCTTTCGATACCGGCCTGTTTTAATGTGTTTGAAAAGATGGTATTTTTCTGGTTTGGCTCCAGGCTCAGCCTCGAGGGAGCACACTCAGAGTCAGACGTGCGACTGCCAGTTTCTCTGTGAAAATCACCTGAATTGCAGTCTTAACACAGCCGTCTGCCTCAGTGTGACTTCCCCATTCATCATTGTCTTCCCCTGTGGCCGGGCACAAACCAAACGTTACCTCCTCACACTGGCTCACCCCTCACACTGTAAATTTTACCCCATTGGAATTTGTTTCAATCTGGAAGGTGCCCTGGTTCTCCCTGGTATAAAGAAGTTGATTGTATTTTTTACATCTGCCTCTCATTATAGGGTGTTAGCCTTGCTCAGCTGGTAGCACGTTTGTCTGTGAGTCAGAAGGTTCTGGTTTCAAGATCCATAACGGGACTTTGTCTTCATGATTCTGCACAAACCGGTTGTCATGTTTACCTTTAAAATACATAGTCACTGCACTTAATGTGGAGTCCTGAAGTGTAGAGGTTAGAGCGCTTGCCTTGCAAACGAGAGGAGCCGGATTTGATTGACAGCGGGGCAAAATCTTAGGCAAATTTCCTAACTGCACACAGCTAGCAATAAGTAGGAACTCGGTTGTTAGTCGATTGGCAGATCGCTCTCCAGGGGGTAATAATCCCTCAAACAAAGAAATCTGGTCACTCAATCCACGACTGTTTGTGGGACCTTGCTGTGTGCTATTGACAGTCACGTTAAATCCACAAAATACACAGTCAATCCACATTACAGTATATTCTGTGAAGCACTTTGTAACGTCTCAACCACGTGATTATTAATTCATAATTTTTTGCAGTATATCTTGTGACGCACTTTGAGATATCCCTTAATCTAAAACGTGCTGGAATAATTGTTATTGAAATAATGGTCTTGGCAAAATCACTCGATAACAGGGGCAAATTGTGGTGTGTGGGAAATCGGGAAATTTCCTGAGCACTAACATAATTTGTGCTCAGCCCCCATAACTCAGCCCCCATTTTAATAATCCTTGCATTTGATATAGTGCTTTTCACGTCTTCTAGACGTCTCAAAGCGCTTCACAGGATATACTGTAAAGTGAAGGAACTGGGTGTGTCCTGTTGTGCCTGTATTCACTTTAATGGGGGCTGGATACCGGGAAGCTAATTCTATAGCCAGCAGCCCCCGAGAGATTCTCTGCAATGAAGGGCCAGGCAAGTAAAACTCTGGCTCTATGTTGACAGTAATTCTCGAAAACCCTTTATTGGCAGTCATAGACGTGAACTGAATTGGTGAACAAATAGCGGCGGTGTCACTTACAAGTATAAATCTCATGAATGTAAAATATTCTGAGGCCTGGAAACGAAGCCTTAAGTGGCTTCTATTCACGTGGCCTTCTGGCAGTGCAGTGTGTTTGTCAGTGATCACAATGGCTGAGTAAAATGCAACATAAAGGTCAAGCAGAAATATTTTAAATGATACACGGCAATCAAAAGCCAGCGAGGACTGAAAGCCACGAACCAGACATCCGATGATGGTTGAAAGTACTATTAGAGGACAATAGCAGAGCAGCCAGCAGCAGCCAGGTGTCAATAAAATATTGCAGCTACTTTCACTGTCGATGGTATCCTGAAGACCGAAGATTTACCGGCTGTACAGCCCAGTCAGTCCATGCCGGTGTTTATACTCCACACAAGTCTTCACCCAATCTGTACTCCCTCCCGAACCCTTCTGTTCCCCTCACGTCTAGTTTCCACTTAAATGCATCTACACTTTCTGATTCAACAGTCTCACTTTCCTCTGCATGAAGCAGCATCTTCTAAGTTCTCTGTCAGATCCCTTAGTCATCTTCCTATAATGTGTCCTCTGGTTATGCACTTCCCAACTAGTGGAAACATCTTATTGATACTAACCTTATCAAACCCTTACCACCTCTATTAGATCCCGTCTTCTCTAGCGAAAAAAGGTCTAGCCTATCCAGTCTCTCCTGATAGCACTAATCTGCCATCCCTGGTATCATCCTTGTAAACCTATTCTGTACTCTTTCCATCACTATTATATACTTCTTATAGTGTGGAGACCAGAATTAGACACAATAATACTCTAAATGTGGTCTAACCAAGGTTTTGTACAAATTCAATATGACCTCCTCACTTTTAAACTCACATTTCGCCTATAAAATATACAGTCAATTTACTTTACAGGATATCCTGTGAAGCTCTTTGAGGCGTCTCGAAGATGTGATAAGGTACAATATCAAATGCAAGGATTATTATTATTATATATATTCTATCCCTCTGGATATAAAGCCCAGGAACCCATGGCCTTTTTGTAGCCTTATCTAAAGGCTATAAAATGATAACATACGCTCTACTGGCTCGGGCCTCCTCCTTGTCCCTTGAATCCTCTGCTCCACCATCAGCGGCAATCAGCCACTACGCCCCGAAGCTATGGAACTCCCTCCCTTAAACCCTTCACCTTGCCCCCTCTTTCCCCATTTTCAGGTTGCGCCTGAAGACCTTCCTCTTTGACTGTACCTACAGTCACCTCCTCCCCCTGGCTCGGCATCAGGCTCCACCATTGTTAAGCTCCCTGGGATGCCCCAGCGTGAAGTGCATGATACAAATGCAGGTTGTTGCTGTTGTTGATATCTACCAGTGTGGCTACTTTTAGAGATTTTAGAGATCTCTTTGCTCCTCCACTCCTCTTAGGTTCCTACCATCTACGTACAGACGGCTTCTTTATTTTTCCTGCCAAAGTGAATTACTTGGCATTTTCCTACATTTGCCATCTATCTTGCCTGTTCTGTGAGCGTCTTTATATCTTCCTGCGTTCCTCTTTATATAGGTTTAAGGGAAGATGGCAAGTAATATAGAAGGTTAACAGACGATCGATTGCCTGCATAGATTTTAAGCTCAGTCTTCACAAATGAAGTCTGGTCAAATATAGAGACAGTTCTTGGCTTGTAACTCTGGCTGCACTGAAAGAACACCCCTCCACCCCACCACCCCACAGACACACACATACCCACACACACATACACACTACCGTCATAGTTCTCCTCCCAGGTATCTTGACTTATCTTTTCTCATTATCCAAATTCACCCCAAAACTTCAATTTGAAAGGTTACTCATCTCATTGTTTGTAGGATGTTGCTTAAATCAGCTGCTGCATGAGTCTCTATAACAATGTTCACTTTGTATCTAATTAATCATATTCCATGAAGTCCTTTGAGACATTACGTTTGCTTGAACGGTACTGCATAAACATAAATTGTTGGGCTCAGGAATCTTTACCACAAGTCAATATCATTAGACAATGGAGCCAGGCGATTATGGGTTTATGAAAAGAATTGATATGGTGGATCACTTGTCGGTAAATCCAAAACAATGAATATTAGAATCAATAGCAGATCGAAAAGACAGTTTAGGAGGAAGGTCTTTACACACAGGGTGTTAAGACGGTGGATTTCGATGTAGAAAGCAGGATCTAGCTATGAGGAGACGAGAGTGATTAGGAAACTTATGTCGTTCACTCACACCCATCCTCTGGACGTCTAAAGATAGTTAAACACTTGTACTGAATACAGTGAAGTACTTCTAAATACAATCATCATCATTCTACCACATGTTTCAGTTGTTGGTCAGTGCACAGGAGAAAAAAAACATGGGGGTAACAGGACTTTGTGGACACCCTGTACAACAGAGTGAATGGTGTGTTAAAGCTTGTCTTGTTAGATTGTAGCTGCATATTTTTTCCTACTTCACATGACATCAAAACTAAACGTACTCTGCCCCATGAAATGCAATCTAAACGCAGACTGCTGCTTTCACACTGCAATGTAATCTCTTTCCCCAGGGGGAGTGGTTGGAATGCCTGATGTGTGGAATAAGAATCTCAAATTTACCAATCACTTCCCCGCTTCCCACTTCATTACATTTAAACTAAAAGTGACGACCTGATGAAACTGCATTGACAGGTCAGGATAAAATAAAATCATCATCATTCTTCCATATGTTTCAGTTGTTGGTCAGTGCATGGCAGGAAAAAAACATGGGGGTAACAAGATTTTGTGGACACCCTGTACAATGTGACATAGTTGAGGCGCTGGGCACAAACTGGATTGAGTGCTGGATGAGAATCAGCCTCTGCAAAGCTAATCCCTCTGCTGAACACGGGGGCTCATCAGCTTCCGACATTCAGAATAACTGGAACCAAATTAAAGGGTTTTATTTGAAAATATTGCTTATTAAAAAAAAATTGCAGGAACCAGCAGCTTCTCACCACATGTTGGAGCAAAACAGCATTAGGGAGAGATTTATTGCTCACGCTCACAGTTTTTTTATTATTATTTGATGAAGCAAGTTATCTGAGGAATGTAGGAATCGTCTCTTGATAAAAAGCAATTGCTGTGGTAATCTCTGGCACAGTAATAACCACTGGTCTGATTAGCTCTCAGCATACAATTACTGAATGCTCTTTAATTTGTAATCTCTTTACCAGATCCCCAGCTTTGATTCTTTGATTCCTGTCTGAGTCATCAAATCCTAACATTATGAACTTCGGGGGATTATATCGTCTTATTTTGTGCTTTAAATCTTAAAAATAAACGTGTTCATTAATTAAATTCTCACCAAGTACCCCAATAGCGCTCCTAACTCTGACAAAATCACAGCACAGTTGCACAGCGCAAACGAGAGCGGAGTTCAAAATACGAGGCTGGGTTGACGAACCTGTGAGCATCCCGTTGCATCAATTCCCTGGCCCTGCTTCAGATTTCCTCTCCTCTCCAGGGTCCATTTCCCCGACAATCAAGACAGCAGCAATGGGAATCTTGCTCAGTTTTCTTCTGTTCCCTGGGCTGGTGACGCTTGACCAAAATACCGCCTGGCTGAGATCACTCTTTTTATTCCCTGCCCCCATCCACCCACCCGCCTCCAATTCCGAAGTTTCCCCAAATATCTTGTGCCTTAACCCAACTCTCCAAGGACACACACAAGTTCACAGTCACGAACTCCAGCCTCTCAAACCACCAGAAAGCAGTGAGGCCCCCGGCCTTGGCACACCAGGTTACGCAAGATCAAGACACCTGGTTAAAAACCGCTTCGATGTTAACCAAAAGAGGAGATCGACTGAGTCAGTGCAGATCATTCCTGGGATCTGCTTGGATTTCAGACCATATTTCCTGACAGCTACTCTGGCTCCACACCTGACTTGTACTACGACACTCAGTGTAGTTGTTGATGGGGTGTGGTGGGGGTGGTCATTGACAGGGCTGCTGACATTCAGATGAGATTTTAGATGCTGTGTACACTATTAGAAAGGTATTTCTCCCTGTCTTCTGGCCATGCAGATAATAATAATATTATTAATATTAATAATGTGCAACTTCCAATACCCTGGCGCCTAATAGTAATAATAATCCTTGCATTTGATATAGCGCCTTATCAATTCATCGAGATGTGTCAAAGCGCTTCACAGAATGAATCGAATTGACATTGCCTGTGTATTTTGCAAATTGTCAATTGTGAAATTGCCTGTGTAGTTTGTGGACAAAATTAACTCAGTGCGGATCAGTGACTTTAGACTGTTCCTGATTTGTAATGTCACATAGCATCTTATGATACATATACCAATTGAGCCATCAGTGAACACATATTATTGTGTGTGCCCACACTGGATATCCCTGTGAATAATAATCTTTGCATTTAATATAGCTAGTGCCTTATAACGTCACCAAAATTTCTCAAAGCGCTTCATAGGATATACTGTAAAATGTAGCGATTGGATTTGTAGGCAAACACATTAGCCAAGTTGTGCGAACAGCAACGTTTCACAAACAGCCAGGAGGCTGAATGGTCAATTTTAGCTGGAAAATTGTTGGCGCGAAACTCCTTTCTCTTTTCAAATAGTGTCCATGGGATCTTTAACATCCACCTGAATGTGCAGACGGGACCTGAGTTTAACGTCTCATCCAAAGGATGGCACCTCTGGAGTGTCAGCCTGGACTGCGATCTTCGTCCCGAAATGGGGCTTAAACCCACAACCTTCTGACTCAAAGCTGAGAATGCTAGTGCCTGAGCCAGGCTGACACCCCACTGTTGTGATGAAGCTAATATTTCACAACAGGGTGAGTTATGCAGCTACCGATTGCATCATCGGAGATTCCCCTTGGGTCCTCGCCAGCGATGCTCCAGATAAAGTGGTCAATCACCTCATTCCTTTTCTTGACAAAATCGTGTTATGAGTAAATTGCTTTGCTGAACAAAAACATTTATGTATGGATACAATCTTTCTTATTATTTGCCGCTTTGGAGGATCAGGAAGAATATGCGAGCTCAAAGTCTTGACGTGATAATTATGAGGTTCGCATGCCCTCCCCCACCCCCGAGCAGTGAATGTCACTGTCACCCCAGACACAGCAGTGAATAATAATAACCCTCGCATTTGATATAGCGCCAATCGACTACTAACCGGGTTCTTACTTACTGCTAGATAAATAGAGGCATGTGGATTAAGGAAACTTCCCTAAGGTTTCAACCCTTACTTAAGAAAGGACATACTCACCTTAGGGAGGGTGCAGATTCACTGGGTTAGTTCCTGTGCTGAGGCGGTTGACCTATGAGGATAGGTTGAGTAAACTAGGCCTATATTCTCTAGAATATAGAAGAATTAAGGGTGATCTTATAGAAACATATAAGATCCTTATGGGGCTTGACAGAGTAGACAGTGTGAGACTGTTTCCCCTGGTAGGAGAATCTATAACTAGGGGTCACAGTTTTCGGATTAATCGTCAGCCTTTTCGAACAGAGTTGAGGAAACACTTCTTCACTCAAAGGGAAGTGAATGTAAGGAATTCTCTACCCCAGAAGGCTGTAGATGCTCAGTCCTTGAACATATTCAAGACTGAGATTGATGGATTTCTAGAGGATAGAGGGATTAAGGGATATGGGGATAAGGTGGGCAGATGGAGTTAGTTTAGAAGATCAGCCACGATCTTATTGAATGGTGGGGCAGGCTCAAGGGGCCGAATGGCCTACTGCTCCTAATTCTTGTGTTCCTATAACCTGCCTGGGAGCTGAACCCAGGTCTGCTTGCTTGCAAGCGCACTAACCACTGCACTAACTCCACAACGGCACTGATACCACCCCCAGACACTCAGTGAATGGCACTTGCGCTCAGACAAGAGCAGTGATGTTGGGGCAGGGTTGCAATTTTCCGTAAGTTTATCACATCAAATAAATAAACAGGAGGTAAAGTGTCCGAGACCATGGGAAGAGGCACGGAAAACAATTGATTGTGTGAACCTTCAAAGCTCGTTCTCTGCCCGTGTATCTTTGTGGTTGAGTAACCAGTGAGCTGATTTTGTAATGTAAATGGGAATTCTTTTCAAGACATTCCTACCACAGAGTAACTGAACTCATGGCGCTCATCATAAATTGAATACACAATGCACACACCAGAGTGACTCCTCTGAGTAATGTACAGAACAAAAGAGCTCAAATAACCACTTTATCACCTGAAGCAAAGACCTCAAAGGTTTTCAGAGTTTGTGTGTGCTATAAAACACGTTCGTCAAACCAAAGCTATGACCTTTTCAGGAGCTGACACTTCATTCAAAATATTCCATTCATAATTACTTTTCATTACAAAGGAAATCTTTGTCCTTTTTCAATCCTTTCCCTCCCCCTCCCAAGCTAAAACACTCAGTGGAGGTATTGTATAACTGTGCTGTGATGAGAGAAATAGCCCTGGTGCTAAACCAATCTACTGTGGCTATATAACTTATTCACAGTACTTGCAGTTTTATTGCTCTATAAAGTCAGTGTTGCAATTACTTTGAAATAATTACTGTCATGTGTAGTGACTGGTTGGGACACTCGGCAGCCAATCTGGATGCTTTAAATAATAATAATAATCCTTGCATTTGATATAGCGCTTTTCATATCTTCTAGACGTCTCAAAGCTCTTCACAGAATATACTGTAAAATAAATTCACTATATATTGTGTGGGCGAAGAGACAGCAGCCAATTGCGCACAGCAGTTTCCCACAAACACTCGTGGATTGATTGATCAATTTATTATTATTTTTTGAAGGAATTATTACCCCCGGAAAAGCGATCCACCAGTCGTCTGACAACCGGGTTCCTACTTACTGCTAGGTAAACCGAGTAAGGAAACTTACCTAACGTTTCATCCCGCCGGGAATCAAACCCAGGTCTCTCGCTTGCATGGCGAGTGCTCCAACCACTGAGCTACGGGACTCCACGTTGTGTGCAAGTGAGCTTGTGAAGAATGAGTGCCAAGCGTGCAAGTGAGTTGCATGTGCGAGAGCGAAGATGGAACTTGCACAGCCGCAGCAAGGTCCCATTTACCAGGAAACTCCCCCGGCTCCTGAATTCTCAAAGCGATGCCTTGTGTTTGGGAGAGAGAGCCTCTCGTTCGCCTCGCGGTGCTGAGCGTGTGGGGGGAGGGGGCTCAGCGGGGACAAGAGGCTATCCGAGGCGAGGATTTGTTGACTTGCGAAGCAGTGAATCATGAATTATCAGCAAACGCCAACTTCCATTTAAAATACACTTAGGTTTGTGACCCCCAATTCAACCTTTAACCAGGAGGTACTCTATATGCAAATTAAGTGAGGTTTGCAATAAAAGCCAAGTGTGTCAGCCTCTGCTGCCGCCTGCAATGCCTTCAGCAGTGAGGTGGGCGTGGGGCTGTGGGTTAGCAGCTTTGGAATGATCTCTATTATTATACCAACCCTTCCTCCCACCCATACGTACACAACCCTTCCCACGCACAGACACAGTCACTCACCCATCACAAACAGAAATACATCCAGTCCCACAGAAGCATGCACATACACCCCACAGATACAAGCACACACAAGATACGCAGATAGACAGATGCTCATGCGCGCAGACAGACATAGACACATGCATCCCCGCGTGCACACAGACTCGCGCAGGCGGGCACGCAAACTCACACAGGTTTGCGCACACAACGGACATATACACACCCGCCATAAACACACAGGCGCTCGTTCACACACAGACACGTGTGTCGAATCCTAATCCCATGGTAACATCCCAGTGAATCTGCTCTGTACCTTTGCCGTTGTTTTTCTAACCTTCTCAACAATGGAATGTCCAAAAACCGTATACAAGTGCGGCTGTGGTCAAGCTGAGGTACTGCATTCACTCAGCCCTCGGTGGAGCTGTGGGTGATCAGCACGTTGTGAGTTACACAGCAGGACTGCCACTGTCGAGAACAAAGGAACTTTTCATCATTAGGTTTGACAGAGCAGCTTCTCAGCCTTCCACTGGAGGAAAAAAAAAGGACCATTTCTCTGTAGTCTATTGTAAACTCCCTGCAGTGGGTGCGCCACTGCGGAGGGTATGTGGCACAGAGAGTGTGGAGTCCTGCAGCTCAGTGGTTAGAGCACCCGCATTGCAAATGAGATGACCTGGGTTCGATTCCCAGGCAGGGCGAAATGTTGGGCAAGTTTCCTTACTCCACATGCCTCTGTTTCCCTCGCAGTAAGCGGGAACCCGGTTGTTAGTCGATTGGCGGATCGCTTTTCTGGGGTTAATAATCCTTTCAAAAAATAAATAATAATAATTCGGTCACTCAATCCACAACTGGCTGTCATGTTTCGGCCACAAAATATACAGTCAATTCACATTAAAGTATATTCTGTGAAGTGCTTTGAGATGTATCGAAGACGTGATAAGGCTCTATATCAAATGCAAGGCTTATTCTTATAGAGAGTGAAATTGCTCCATTAGCTTTCCGTTGAGGGGAGTCCATGGTCGGTCTCCCCCAGCGTCATCCACCACTCCATCACCACCCCCTTCACAATCAGCAATCAGGATGGGAGACCAAAGAGGCGTGCTGTGGATTGAAAAGCAAGATTTTTTTTATTTTCTTAGTTGCGCAGAAAGGACCTCCAGCTGATGACTCAATTATCTCCCCCCCCTTTTGTTTCACAAAGCTTTTATCCCTCTTCTCAACGTCTGCTCTCATTTCCAGGCAAAGTGTCAGCAGATTGTTAGCTGTGAATAAAGAAAGCTGAAGCAGTTCAAAACAGGACCCTTGACTGACTGTGATAAATTACTGCACTGTGCAGCCATGTGTGATCATCACTGGGATCCAATACTTTCTTCCCATTGCTTTCCTCTGCATTTCGTGCTTAGTTACTCTAATCTTCAAGTGGCTTGCAACATTAACTGTTGCACCGATAGACTTGACTCTTGGGAAGAGGGTGGCTAAGTAAGTGGAGTCTCCTTGGAGCAGAACTGTCTCCAAGGTGACATGCTTGCAACAGGATTCGACCCTCCGTGGTGGTGTTGTCCGGTTCTTGAAGCAGGTGGGTCCGCAATACAGCAGGGCACTGCTGATGACAGCACAGCCTTTGAGGGACAGTCCAATCAATGGGGGCATGGATTCTTCCCATTCAACTTATGTTAACCCTGCAAGCCAATGCCCTAACGGGTAGGGTGGTCCTATCTGAACAAGTAAAGGAAAGCTTGTCAGACACTGCTTTCAGTGGGCAAGCTATGCAGTTTTAGCAGGCTAGACTCCAGCAGATACCTCAAGCTGGGATTCATGCCAAAGCCCGCCTAATACTCTCCAGAACTAGGTAAGCAGGGTATGTCCCTCCAGAGACAGGGCGTGTATTCCATTCCAGTCACAGATGATTTCCATCTGTAGCTGGCATACATAGGTGGAACTCTGTCTGGTTTAGATAATCTTAAACCTGGTGATGGGTCTCTGCACATATTGAGCACTTGACTGAACAGTAAATGGACTGTCTGCAGGTTTCTGCTTACCTTTTGAAAATGGAATTTGCAAATTTGAGTGAGATTTGCTGTGCCACTGCGAGGGAACCAACAGAAAAAAAGAAGCTTGTGAGTTCTGTATAATTATTGACACAGCAAGCTGGGCTGAATCACTGTGATTCACATCATTTTGATTTTCCTCCTTTCTGAAAGCTTTCATCGTAAGCTCTAGTAAGCTCTAATTGGCTAAAGAACCAGAGGGAAGACGAGGAGACTCTTTCTAACCGGAGAGTTGTTACGATCTGGAATGCGCTGTCTGACAGGGTAGTGGAAGCAGATTTGATAGTAGCTTTCAAAAGGGAATTGGTTAGGTATTTCAAAAGGAAAAAGTACCAATCCAATTCCCGTAGCAGGGCTATGGGGTGCGGGCGGGGGAGTAGGACTAGTTGATAGCTCTTTCAAAGAGCTGGCACAGGCACGATGGACCGGGTGGCCTCCTTCTGTGCTGTAAGATTCTATGATACTAAGAGCAGCTTACGATCTGGCTATTGTGAATAACTGAGTGAAACAGTGTGGGGAAGCAGAATTAGGACTTGGAAAGACAGCACGCAGCATTAACTGCAATCAGAATGTTTACTTGTATAGCAATTTCACATAGGAGAACGTCTCCTAATGCTTTACAGCACAATACAATACAGTTTACATTTTTTATTAAGTATCTTTCACTTGGGCAGAACCTCTTCAAGCATTTCAAACAGCTGGAGTTGGGGCTTATTATTATTCCATAATAGTAAAGTTAATGGCCATTTTATCGGCAGTCGCCTAGTGTCCACTGTTTAGGCAGTTTTTACAGAATTTTAGGCAATTTTTACAACATTTTTACAAATTTTACAAATATTTGATAATTAAAAACATTGTATGATTATTACTTATTAGATTCCTGCTTTCATATTATTTTAATCATTCTAAAGTTTGAAACGAATACGCGAAGCATCGCCTCATCTGTGGAAAACTGTTTTTAATGTTTCTGGATGTGGGGTAAAAGTAACTCTTTGGGTTCAGTCCCCACCAGTGACAATTCCTTAAAGAAATGCCCCATTACATATTGTATTTTCCGTGTCCTATCCCGCATCAGGCTCCTTGACCCTATCACCCCCATCCTCGCTCGGCTTTACTGGCTCCCCGTCACTCAGAGGATACAGTTCAAGATCCTGGTCCTCACATTCAAAGCTCTCCATGGCCTTGCTCCTCCCTACTTCTGTGACCTCCTAACCCCCTATGAACCTGTCCGCTCCTGCTGCTCAGCTTCATGTCCCCCATCTTGCCTGCCCTACCATCGGCACGCAGGCCTCTCTGCCCCCACCCTCTGGAACTCCATCCCACAGTCCCTCCGTCTCGCCCGCACCCTTGCCTCCTTCAAGACCCATCCCAAGACCCTACTCTTCGATCGTGCCTTCGGTCACCCTCCTACCCCTGCCCTCCACCCCTCCTGATCCCAACCACCAACTCGACAGCGGACCCATGACTGTCCAGCGCCCTGAGATGTCCTCCTGACGTGAAAGGCGCTGTACAACTGTAATTTGTTGTTGTTCTATTTGGCGAATGAGCATCTGCTGTGCAGTCGTAAACTGTAAAAACGTCAGCCGAGTTGAGATTGTGCTGATGTTGTTTTGTGTCTTTTCTCTCCGTAGGTAAGTGAATCTAAAGATTTAACTGTTTGGGGGGCTGCAGTGCAGAAGCCGGTAAGTGGAGCTCCCTCTCGTGTGGACAGTGTGGACTTGACGGTAATAGCTGACTTGAGAAACGATTTCCTGGTGAAATGTGACATTATAATTTTCTTTGTTGGTGAAGGATGTCCATTTCATGCAGTGCAACAGTGTCTGTGGCAAAAGCAATTAAAGTGAGTAATACAGTCCGGGGTTTGAAGTGATGACTGATGAGACTGAAGAGATTGATGTTTCACTGTTTATACTTTTTGTTGATCTTAAATACTGAATGTCCTTTTATGTAAGCAGATGCATTACGTTTTGATGGTGCAAAGAGTTTGCCAGTAAAAATTCCTTTTAGTCAAGTTTAGTTTGTGAACACCCTGGTTTAAATGTGACTCGGGAATTCCTCACCAAGTGTGTGTGTGTGTGTGTGGGAGGAAGAGCTTGAGTTGAGTGACCAGTCAGGAAGCCAGATGGGGGCCAGTCAGCTGGCCAGATGGGGGCAGATGGTTGCCATTCAGTAGTGCCTCAGGCTTCAGCCATATGTAATGGTGTTCTGTTACCGCGTGTTACAAAACAGCGATAAAAGACTACGGAGGAGCTGAAACATGCTGTCAGAGATGCATTTCGCCTCCTCGCTCCATCCATATTACGGAAGATGTAGCACCAAACATGGCGACAGATCGTGATCTGCCGTGAAGATGATGGCGCTCACATACACCCGTCCCCTGGATGCCAATATTCAGTAAACACTTGTACTGAGTACAATTCAAGTACCTTTACATACATTTATCATCATTCTTCCACGTGTTTCAGTTGTTGGTCAGTGCACTGGAGAGAAAAAAAAATGGGGGGTAACGGGACTTTGTGGACACCCTGTACCTGGCCCCTTTTTATTGTGGGAAGCGTTGTACTAACGTGTCCACTCGCGGAAGTGTTTGCAGGAGGCACAGAAATGGTAAAGCCAATCCCAGACTTTGTGATGTGGACAGCTGCCTGGCTGCTAATCCCAGCTCCCTCAGTGTTCCTCTGGTCTTTTGAGGTGAATGTACTTTGATGGGGTGGACTGTGGGAGGGAGTCAGCATGTGTAGCCAGACTGCGGTAGATAGATAGGTGGTTGGATCCTGGACCACACCCGGAGTAACTGCTAAACATCATCATGATTGAGGTGGAGTTTGGGCAGGCATTGCTACAGGAAGAGTGGTTTGTAGGGGGGAGGGGGGGGCCATGTGGAGCAGTTGTCGTGTCTGGCGATGCCCTTCATGTGGTCTGAACCTGCAAAATAATAGTGATATTTCTTAACCGGATTCCCTAATAAGGAATCAGAGTTGTGCAAACGGGTGACCAAAAATGCATCCCATCGAGCCACAGGATCTGCTCCAATACCGTCTATTTCTGGAGCATTATTCCCGTCGGGAATTCTAACAGGATTCCTTGTTAAAATATAGTGAAAACTAGAGTCCAGTATTTTTTTGCGAGATTAGTTTGGGTTTGGGGTTGGAGGAGAGCGAGGATAATAAACTCTGTGTAATCCTGGCTGTCCCTGTCGCCAGGTCAGTTTAAAATGGCTTTCAGCCTGGTCTACAGGGAGAAAACTGCCTATTGCCGTGCTGTCTCTTCATCGCTTAAATAGATTTCTCGTCCACCCAACACTCAGTGTTTAGTACTGAACAGCACTCCCGCCTACCTACGTTGGTCTGCCTGTGATTCAACCCTTTGTAAATTTGTATGCGCAGTAAGGGACAAGACAAGACAAGACATCAGCAGCGCAGACGAGATATTGGAGCCTTTCTCTGTCCTAAACAGTGTGCAGTCCTGCACCTGGATTTCAGTTTCATATTCTAGACGGTACTTGTTTCAGCGCTGACCTGCTCTGACTCCGCGCACCCCCCCACCCTTTCTTATCTGTGATTAAGTTCAATATCACACAATAAAACAGTATTACAACATCAGCAATGTTCGCTCATCTGTCCTTGATGGGAAATTGAGGAGACCCTTCAGCCAAATGCATTTCACATTCAAATGAGTTGCAGATGAATTCAGTCGTGTGGCGGTTTCTGGGAAATCAGTGTGAAGCCAGGCCAGAGACGTTTGCATACAGAGCTGGTCAGGAATACATTATAAAGGGATTTATAAGATTACTGCTGTACTGAGCTATTATTTGTGGTGCTAATCCCACTGTATAACAAATCCACTGCTGTATCAAAAGGACTTGCTTTGAAACGCTTTGTTTGGAGGGGCGAGTTGGCACAGGGAGAAACACACTGGGTGAGCTTTGCTGCTGGGTATAATGTCCTTTTGTGCGGTATGTGCCAATGAGCACAGAATAATAATAATTGTAAAAATCTTTGCATTTAATTAGGGACCTTATCACTTCATTGAGATGGATCAAAGCGCTTCACATATACTGTGCAGCCACTGTGTATTTTGTGGGCGCAATGTGGCAGCCAGTTGCATGCTGCAGTGTCCCACAAACAGCCATGGAGTGAGTGACCAATAATATTTGAGAGATTTTTGGCCAGGACACCAGGAGAAAGAAACTCCCTTCTCTTTCCGAATAGCGCCATGGGATCTTTAATGTCCACCTGAACAGGCAGACGGGACCTCGGTGTAACGTCTCATCCGAAGGATGGGGATGATTAGGAGCAGGCCTTTCTGCCTCTCCTAATATGCTACCCCCATAAACCAGGGGAAAAGCTTTTCCTTGCGATCTAAAACCACCCTGATTTAAGGTCTTGTTAAAGAGGGTTAAGGATACATAGAAACACAGGAGCTGATCAGCGCTTTGAACCTGTTTTGCTAGATTCCGGTAGAATCTTAAATCCATTTCTCCACCTCACAAAGGTTTTACAAAGAATGTACAGCACAGAAACAGACCATTCATCCCAAGCAATCCATGCTGGTGTTTTTACTCCACATTGAGTTTTTACCCATTCCTTAATCCCTCCCACACCCTCCTATTCCCTTCTACCTCATGTGAAGGTCTAGCTTCCTCTTGAATGCATCTACACTGTCTAATTCAAAAAAGCTGTGACCCCAAAAGTACTTCTGTCCACATCCCTCAATACAGTTACTTCCCAAATACCATATCTCTCAATTGATTCATCCAGTACGGTCTTCCTGGCAGTGCATTCACACCCCTCTGGAAGAAAATTGATTTTCTGATCACACTTGTGTCTGTTTTAGCTCAAGTTCTAAAATTACTTCTTTGTTAATGAACCCTCAAGCAGAGTGAAGGATTGACCACTATCTAGCTTGTCAATTCCCTTCATTATTTGAAAAGCGTTGATATGAACACTCCTTAAAGTCCTCATCTCTAGGGAATTCAACCCAATTTACCCAGCCTCTGCTCATCGATAAATCCTTTCATCCCAGATATTAATCAAGAATAATAAGAAGTTACCACATGGCACCCTTCATGTGGGGTCGTGTCTCGGATTGCTTGATAGTGGCGGAGCACGATACAGAGATGGGGGTGAGGGGGGCAGCTGACCGTAGGCACAGTCGAAGAGGAAGGCCTTCAGGTGTGATCTGAAGACAGCAAGAGGAGGGTAATGAGGAAGAGAGTTCCAGAGTCTCGGGATGTAGTGGCTGAAAGCACAGCCACCGATGGTGGCGGGGAGGGATTGAGGGACATGCAGGAGGCCGGAACCAGCTGAGCGTGTGAGGCTCTTAATGATAATTAATCTAATGAATTGTTGTTAGACACCCTGAAAACCGTAAATCAGGAAAAATTCAATTTCCACCCAATTACATTAAGCCACTTCCTGATGAGATCTCATGTTGGTAGAAAACCAACTAAGCAGATGCTTCTCCTAGCAGATGTGCTCCATTCCTCTTGCCAATGTACTCACCGATCATGTTGGACCTTACTGCACATGTGATTGTAAAGGATGAGGAGACACAGAGAGGTGAGAAACATAAGAGAAAGATATCTGATAGTAGATTCTATGGAAAGCATTATGCCTGTATGCCTTCGGGCCATGATTGAGCTGCACTGAACCCTGGTGTAGCTCAATAGCCATATCAGCGGATGAGAGAGGGCGAGTGAGTGACGACACCTGACAGCCACAGCAGCTGCCAAGAATTGTTCAATTGACAGTCACTCTCGATTTCATGCCTCTGGATCATTCCAGGCAGCCAAGGGGGACGTGTCAGGTGTATTTTGGTTTGCAGTTTGCCACCATATTAGTGGGTGACTGATTCACTGTATGGAAAGGTTACACAATCTATACAATGCAGACTGCGATGGTGTTGATGGGTGTAACTGATTGAATGGCTGACTCAAGCTAATGATCTCTTCCCAACCTGAACTGCATCCCCAGCCACCAACCAGAACCAAAATTCAGCTGGGAGCAGGGAAGCCACATGTGGTTCAGAGAAGTTTCATAGTTAATAGACTGCTGGCGTATCACAGCGTCCCAGTGAAGGTGACAGAAATAGTCAGCAGCCGAGAGCAGGAGGTTTTGGTCTCTTGTCATTCTGGGCACCTTCGGCCGCATATCCATGTCCCCCGCCCGGCCTGTCCAACCATCGGTTGAATAAAAAATTGGTCACTCACTCCATGCCATTGCAATCACTATCTGGCAAGCTTCCAACTGTCCAGTTCACACCACCATTAGGGCGTTGACTTGCAGGGTTAACAGGAGTCGAGTGAGAGGAATCCCCTGTGACTGTTTGCTCTTGCGTTGAGCGATGGAGACACTGAAGCTTTCAAATAAACAATTGTTGGAAAGGAAGGTACACAGTCCTCCTATCATGAATGAAAGCTGAATGAATTGGATGCTAATTGATAGCGTAACGAGTGCAGAAAGCTGTTTGCTGCACTTGACATGGTTGGTTGTCCTGATCGCAGAGCTGCTGAATAATGGATTGGATACTAAACGGATTGTCAGTGATATCAGGATAAAAGGTTGTGGGTTCAAGCCCCACATCAGGAGTTGGAATCACGTAGTCTAAGTTGATGCAGTGCTGGTGGGGGGGGTTCCATTGGCAGAGGTGCTGTTCTTCGCATGAGACGTTAAACCAAGGTCCCATCTGCTTGTTCAGGTGGATGTTAAAGATCCCTTGTTACAAAGAGAAGGGAGTTTCTCCTGGTGTCCTGGCCAACAATCCCCCAAATAAAAAAATTGGTCACTCACTCCATGGCTGTTTGTGGGACATTGCCTTGCGCAACTGGGTGCTGCATTGCGCCCGCAAAATACACAGTCGCTCCACTTTACAGTACATCCTGTGAAGCGCTTTGAGATGTCTCGACATTGTGATGAGGCGCTATATCAAAAGCAAGGATTATTATTATTATCTGATTTCATCTTTCCAGAATACCTACCCTATCATCCTTCCAGTATAGCATCAAATTAAATCAAATTAATTAATGAATCCAATGTCCTGGCATTAACCACCCTTCCTGGTAACCCTGATCCAGGTGTGAATTAACCTGGAGGTAATGAAATACATCCTGGTGTCTGTCCTGAAATTGCCCTTTGCAACTCCAAACCTGCCACCTCTTGTCCTGCTGCCAGCCTTATCTGAAACTTTTGTTCTGAGTCCATTATATAGTATATAACTTTTCTGTTTAAAAGCTCGTGAAGTTCCCTTCCTATCACTTTTTAAAAATGAAGAGTTCTAGCCTGTCTAATCACTGCTTAAGCTGATTTCTGTAACCATAATAATCCTCAGCGCTCTCCTCTGCGCTGCCCCAAGAGATTGGACAGTCACCTTAAGTCGCAGTGACCACACAGTGGTACACGAGGATATGTCCTGACCAGATCACTGCTCTTAACTCAACCAATTTAGCAACATAGTCCACTGTTCTTTTTGCCATGTTTATTCTTACCTCACTGTCTTGACATGCAATACAACACAAAATTACATTTGAATAGCAGGTTTCACGTCCCAAGACACTGAAATAGTACAAACTAAGTCAGCTAAAATAATAATAATCCTTGCATTTGATATAGCGCTTTATCATGTCTTCGAGACGTCTCATAGCACTCCAAAGAATATGCTGTAAAGTGAATTGACTGTGGGTGAAATGCTGAAGCCAATTGCACACAGCAGTGTCCCACAAATAGTAATGGATTGAATGACCAAACTATTATTATTTTGAAGGAATTATTACCCCCGGAAAAGTGATCCGCCGGCAATCGACTAACAACAGGGTTCCTACTTACTGCTAAGTAAATAGAGGAGTGTGGAATAAGAAAACTTCCCCTACATTTTGCCCTGCCCGTGAATCGAACCCAGGTCCTTTCACTTGCGAGGCAAGCTCTTTAAGCACTACGCTACAGGACTAATACCATAGATCTCTATCAGCTTCCCCCACCACGGTGGTGGTTCTATCCCATCCATCATGTACATTTGGTCTCTGGCAGCTTGCCCACACCGTACGCGAGGCTACTCAAAACATTGCTAAAAGGGCTAAGATCAGGAGAGCTCTTCATGGAACTTTGGCAGCTTATAATAAAATAATTATTCTTGCATTTAATATAGTGCTTTACCACGTCAATACATCTCAGCGCGGTTCACAGGATTTTCCTGTGTAACGTAGTGACTGTACATTTGTCAACAAGTGTGACAGCCAGTGGCATTCGGTAAAAAACCTCTGCATTTAAAAATTTTGTCAGGAGTTATTCAGAGCTTCAGAACTAGGTCGTACGCAGTGGTATATATCGGGAGCCAATCACAGGGACCCCCCGGAAAGCTTTTAAGAGGGCCCTTGGGAAATTTCCTGATTTTCCATATACCCAGGCCACCCCTGGTGGCAACCAGTTTGTGCACAACAATGTCCCACAAACAGCCATCAGGTCAATAATTCATTTTTCTGTGTGTTGTGTGGCATGGATTTGTTTTTCAGGAGACATTGTCCTGATGTGTGCTTCCACACACACACACATACACACCAGGAATCTTTGGAAGCTTAAAGCACTGTGCATATGAAGCCCTGAAATGCTTCATTTTGTCCATATTTTGTAAACTGACCTTAGTTTAGTAACACAATAGGTCAATGGCTCACGGTGGCCTTGGGTTCATCTAAAATCCCACTCCTAGAAATCGTTATTTTTCATTACATACAATAAAAGAATACTTTTTAAAAAAAAATTCCACAGATTGATTTAGTGCCTTTTTTCTCTCGGAGACTTCACTATTTTGAAAAGCTTTCTGAAATAACTTTCAATTCTGCTCAATAGATTGAATTAAGCCATGTGACGTGTTCTGAAATTGCACCTGAAATTGTGTATGTTCCATAAGTGCTGCCTTATTCTGAAAGCATTCATTCTTCAGTCACACTGTATGCAGAAAATGGGCCTGATCCTCATCTGTGCTGTTAGATACCAACTGAAGCTTTTTACCAAGTCTCAGTTAATATGAATTGCCTTTGATTTCCTCCCTGGATTGCTCTCTCGCTTTTGCCACAGCCTGCCAGCGTTCCCAATAGATCTGCGTCCTCAGCTGTGTGATAGCAGCACTACTTTTGTGAAAAATGTGTGTACTTTTTATAAGCATCATTTACATGGAGCCAGAGCATTAAATTACCATTACTTATATCTGTAACGACAGGGGATAAAGGAGCAACATTAGAATTGATGTGCTCATTGAATCTCAGAGGAGGCTTTACGATGTTCTTAGTCCACATCAGTGCAATATAACGACCATCATTTCTCTGCTGCTTTTGGAATATTTGGTGGCTTGGGAGGAGAGAATTAGCAATATTACAATAACATCTGTGCAACGGATCTGCCGTGTAGCCCTGAAATCAAATAATGGGAGTAATAATAATAATAATCCTTGCATTTGTTATATATATATTATGTGAAGGACCTTGAGACGTCTCGAAGGTGCTATATCAAATGCAAGGATTATTATTATTATATAGTGCCTTGTCATGTCGTTGAGACATCTCAAAGTGCTTCACAGAATATATTGTAAAGTGATTTACTGTAATTTATTGGCAAAATGTATGTACATTTGTAATGCATGTACATGGACGATACCCATGTCTACTTTTCCTCCTCCTGCCAAGACCCCAGGTCCATCTCTGTCCTCTTGGTTGTCAGACATCAAGGTCTGGATGAGTGTCAACAAGACAGAATCCATTCTCCTCTGCTTTTGTCAACGTCTTCTCCCCTGCGACTCCAACCTCCTTAACCTGCCCGGCCTCTCCCTCAGAATCACTGAGCCAGTGCGTAACCTTGGCGTCGGGTTCGATCTCCATCTGTCCTTCCTCCCCCGCATCCAATCTGTGACCAGGTCACCTTCCTCCACCTCTGCAACATCATCAGTCTCCAATTGTATCTCCAACCCAATGCAGCCGTGATCTTTGTTCACGCTTTCGTCACCTCCTGCTTCAATTATTTCAATGCCCTCCTCGCCGGTCTCCGCAGCTCCACCATTCATAAAATCCAATGATTTCAAAACGCCCCTGCCTGTATCCTCAGCAGCCCCAAACTCCGCACCCTATCACCCCATCCCTTGCCAGGATCGACTGGCTCCCTATTGGAGAACTGATCAATTTTAAGATGCTCAGACTTACATATAAATCACTTCATGCCTTGGCCCCTCCTTATCTGTCCGACTTGCTTACTTCCCCACTCCCACCCACCGCTTTGGCTCAATTGGCTTTAGCTTCCCACATGTCTCTTGTCCCTCCGCTCCACCATCGACGGTAGGCCTTCAATAACTACTGCCCAAACCTACAGAACTCTGCCTCAACCCCTAGCCTTGCCCCTCCTTGTCCATCTTCAGATTACATCGGAAGGCTTTCTTCTTTGACCTTGCCCAAGGTCACCTCCCTCTTTCCCACACTCGGCCACTGTTAAGCGCTTTGAGACACTACCTGCGTGAAGGGTGCTATATAAATGCAAGTGTTGCATCTCTCATTGATCTATCTTTATTGAAATATTTGCCTTACTGCAATATTTTGTTTACTATATTTCCTGTCCACACAAGATGGTTTGTGTATGAGATGCAATAAAACCTGACAGCAATGTCCATAATGGATGCCCTGTTTTATCATTGTAACTTCGTACAATTTTCCATTTTACAAAAAAAAATCACTTTTCCTGTACGAAAGATAAAGGCTGGGTGAACTGCAGCAGATTTGCATTGAAACAGCACGAGGGGCCAGTCCTGTGTGCACTACCTGTTGTATCCCCCAAGGCGAATGTGGAATCTGCTCAGCGCTCTCTCTGTGTTAATGGGAGGCGCCCCAGATCGCGTAAATCCGTTGAGCGCTGGATTTGTTCTATTCTGGGCTGAGACGCCCCTGAGTACAACTCTTCCTGTCACTTGCACCTGGTTCCTGGGCTGAGCAGCAGAGGATAGATAGTAACAGCCGTTTTTCAAATCCCCCAACAGTGACGAACAAAAAGAAGCTTTCCCTTCTCCCTCATGTCTTATCTCGTGAGAGGGAAGGGAATGGGGAGATAGGGAGAGTGGATGAGAGAGGAGGTTTCAGCTTTATCGGGGCGAACGGCCTGTTTCGGTGCTGTACTGTCTGACTACAGTAACTCTATGGATTTCTATGAGACAGAGAAAGCTTATGCATTTTCAAAATCTAAATGATTTTCACACTCGGGCCAGCTTGGCTAAGCTAATAGCAATCTAGGCAGGTTGAGTATTTGAGCTCTTGAGCAAGGATTATTATTATTACTTTTATGTATCATCCTGCCCAGCCCTGCACTGAAGTGTCACTTCAGTGCAGGGCTGGGCAGGATGATACATAATAGTAATACTAAATCCTTGCATTTGATGTAGCGCCTTAACACATCGTTGAGACGTCTCAAAGTGCTTCACAGAATATATTGCAAAGTGTGCATTATTTTGTGGGTGAAACCCGGCAGCCATTTGCGCACAGCAGTGTCCCACAAAAAATCGTGGATTGAGTGTCCACATTTTTTTAATGAGGAATTATTACCCCCGGAAAGCAATCCATCAATGGACTAACAACCGGGTTCCAACTTACTGCTGGGTAAACAGATTTATGAAGTAAGGAAACTTGCCTAAGGTTTCTCCCCTGGCTAGGAATCGAACCCTGGTCCTCTCGCTTGCGAGGCGAGCACACTAACCACTACGCTACAGGACTCTTGACTCCTTGGAATACATTGAGGAATGTAGAATTCGAATGAAACAGTAATCTGAGGTGTAAAAGGTGAGTGTGGGTGAGAGGATGGGGCTTGAGGAGAGGGTATAGATAAGGAAGAGCGAGGCTTTGAAAGGATTTGAAGATCAGGCCTGCGAGTTTAAGATTGATTCAGTGGTGATGATCTCGGAAGCTGGCGAGGACAGGTGTGCAGAGCCGAGCACAGGAAAAGATTACAAGCTGCAGCTGAGTTGAAGCTTGTGGAGGATGGAGCGTGGGAGATCAGGCAAGGAGAGCAGTGAAGGCTTAATATGGAGTAGCCATGACTCAGGGTGTAAGCGACAGAGGCGGCTGTGTGGGAAGCAAGGAAATACGGAAACAACTGGATGATGTTCCAGAGTTCTGGGTGATGAACAGAGTGGTTCTAGCAAATAACCGAATACAGTCATTGTTTTAATCTTTAAAAAGCTGTAGTCTGCATTGTTTGTACAGGTGTAAATGTGTTTAGGACAGAAGGAATGGGCCTCCCGTTGACTAGTACGTTGTATGCTTATGGTTATCCCTCCCACCCCTTGGCTTGGGGTTGTGCTCCGCCACTGTCAAGCTCTCTGAGATGCTACCCTGCATGAGGGGTGCTATTCAAATGCAAATTGTTGTTGTTGTGCTCGAGTTCTCCTTTGCTGAGGACTTGGGATCCTTGGCTTTATAAATAGAGGCATAGAGTACAAAAGCAAGTAAGTCACCTTTACAAATCACTGGTCAGCTCTAGCTCAACCTCCTCGCCCCTTTACTCTCAGACCTTGTCAACCTCTCCCTGTTAACTGGCACTGCTCCCACCCCCCTAAAAAAACAGCTGTCATCACCCCTGTCCTAAAAAAAAATTCTCTGGACCCCCGTCTTGTGTGATGTTCCACAGGACTCTGTCTTCGGTCCACTCCTCTTCAATCTGTACATGCTCCTTCTTGGTGACGTCATCTGCAAACATGGGGTGAACTTCCACATGTACGCGGATGACACCCAACTCCACCTCTCTGCCTCCACCCTCGACTTCAGGATCACTGATGTCATGACAGAGTGTGATCTGTGAGCCTGTCAGACATCAAGTCCTGGATGAGAGCCAACTTTCTACAGTTGAACGTCAACAAGACCGAGGCTCTCCTGATTTGCTCACGCCAGCACCTCAGCATCTCAGACACTGGCAGCAACAGCATACACCGATGCACACTACACCTCACCGATCCAGTCAGGAACCTTGGTGTCCTGTTCAACCCTCAACTGCCCTTTCTCCCCCACATCCATGCCATGACCTGCTCTGCCTACACCCCCTCCACAACATTGCCCAACACTGCTACTGCCTCAACCCTCAGGCTGTCAAAACACTCATACATGCCTTCATTACATCTAGGCTCGACTATGCCAACTCCCTGCTTGTCGGCCTTCCCGACTCTTCCCTCCGCAATTCTGCAGCTCGTGTCCTCCCTGCACCAGGCTCTGTGACCCCATCACACCCACCCTCGCCCGGCTCCACTGGCTCCCTATCCCTCAGAGGATAGAATTTAAAATCCTCATCCTCCCCTTCAAGACCCTCCATGGCCTTGCCCCCTCCTATCTCTCCGACCTGCTAACCCCTTATCGACCTGTCCGCTCCTCCGCTCAGCAGGCTCCAGCCTGCTCCTTGTCTGCCGTCCGGCCCGCCCCACCATCGGTGGTTGGGCCTTCAACCTTCTTTTGCCCCCACCCTCTGGAACTCCATCCCAAATTACCTTGCTCCCTCCCTTACCTCCTTCAAGGCATATCTCAAGACCATCCTCTTCAATCATGCCTTCGGCCACCCTCTCTGCACTCCACCCTCCCTGATTCCTAACCCCTGCCCCGCCCCTCCCGGGTCTAATCCCTAATCCCTGACTGTTCAGCGCCTTGGGACGCCCTCCTGGCGTGCAAGGCTCTTTACAAACATATTTTGCATTGAACTGTATTGTATTGTTAGGCCTCAGGTGAAGTATTGTGTCCAATTCTGGGCACCACACTTTAGGAAGGATTTTGGACACTTTTGAAGCGCGTGCATAGGAGATTTACCAGAGTTATGCCAGGGATGAGGGATTTCAATTATGGAGAGATGAGAGGGGCTGGGATTATTCTCCTTAGAGCAGAGAAGGTTGAGAGAACATTTAATAGAGGTGTTCAAAATTATGAGAGATTTTGATAGGGTAAATAAGTAGAAACTGTTTCTTCTGGCTGGTGGGTTGGTAACCATAGTAAGTGATGGACCATCTGTAGGTTTCTGCTTACCTTATGAAAATTGAATTTGCAAATTTGAGTGAGGTATTAGGCGGGGAGAGAAGCAATAGAAGAACAGAAGCTTGTGTGCTCAGTATAATCACCGACACAGCAAATTGGCCTGAATCACTATGATTTACATTATTTTGATTTTTCTCCTTTCTGAAGGCTTTCATCGTAAGCTCCAGTAAGCTCTAATTGGCAAAAGAACCAGAGGGCAGACGGGGGGGCCTTTTTTTTCTTTATCCAGCAAGTTGTTACGATCTCGAACGCATTGCGTGAAAGAGTAGTGGAAGCAAATTCCATAGCAGTTTTCAAAAGGGAATTAGATGTATATTTGAAAAGGAAAAAAATGCAGGTCCTGTGGGGTAAGAGCGGGAAAGTGGGAACTAGTTGGTAATTCTTTCAAAGAGCCGCCACAGGCACAATGGGCCGAATGGCCTCCTTCTGTGCTGTAAGATTCTATGATTCTATGACTAGGGTATCGAGCACATAGTGACATTTTCCAGTCAATTGTCTTGATGGTGGAAATATTTGTAAAGTAACGAGAGGAGGGTTTTAACCCCTTGAGCTTTGTATTAGTTAATTGTTAGTGTCGGTTCCTGTCTGTTAGTTTGCCTCAGCGAACGGGCTTCTGAACCATTAATGTTGGCAAGCTGGAAAGTCAGTTTGGTCCAAAGCCCAGAGACTGGAGAGTACAGCGTGCAGCCTACACACACTACAGACAGTCCTTAAATAACTTATACACACATACATACATACACACCCACCCACACACATACACGCACAAGTGCCCACATAGACACATACACACACACACATATACAGGCATACACACAAACCCACACACAGGCTGCACACGCCCTAGACTTCCCTTAAATAATTTACACCCATACATACATGCACAGAGACACCCACCCACAAACAAACCCACACAAAGGCTGCACACGCTACTAACTGACCTTAAATAATTTACACCCATACATACATAACAACAACAACTAGCACACACACCCACACATAGACACTCGCACATCCATACACCCACTCACACTGAGTTAATGAAGTTCTAGTTCAAATCACTGGTGCCATCTGGTAACTAACGTGAATCAGGTTTGGCATATTAATATGTCCTCCAGCAACTCATTCCTTTTCTGAAGATCAAAACTGGAACGCTTTCCCTCATTCTTCCCTTCCTCCTTCATTATACATCACTCCTCCTTTCCTTCAAAACTACAGAAATCCTCCTTCTCCGGCTCTTCCTTTCCTGTGACATGCTCCAGGACTCCTCACCTCCCTCACTCTTCCCTTCCTCCTAGCAGTTCTTTCTCTGCAGAATGGGACCACACAACACAACTCTCTCTGTCTCTCCGAACGATTCATCTCTTGATATGCTAACAGCACCTCCCTGGCCCAAACCCCCCAATCACCTGAAAGTCAAGTGACTTTGTGAGTAACCAGCATAACACGTCTAAACTTAGACATAAATTAGCAAAGTTTTTAATGTGACTTTCAAACTTTTCTGAACTTCCAGTGCAGCTGTGCGCTCTAGTAGGAGATGTACTGAAGATGGCTGCCTGACCTGGAGTCGGTTGCTCTGCACAGAATGACAATTGATTGGAACGTTTGTATCAATTTATCAGGCAGACGTTTCCTGAATCCACTTCCTATAATAAAGGGAGACGCCACTTTTCTGTGAGTCTAGATGGTGCAATCGGTGCGGAGGTAGAGAGTATCCTACCAATGCCTTTTGGATTACTGTTAAACGGAAGAGCCTCTTGAATTGTGGCCCTGGAAAAAGCTGTGTCTTGCTGACTGAAGATACAATTCACATTGCAGGCACCCAGGGAATTATAGACACAGCCCAAACCCTGAGCTGAGACATCAGTCAGGTGCCTCGTCCATTCTCAGGCCCTGGATTGACAACAAATCATTGTTTATGAGACTGGTCTAAAGCACTGCTTCAGCAACAACTTACATTTGTATAGGGCCTTTCACGTCGGGAGGAGGTGACAGAATCTATAAAGAACCTATAAAAATCCCAAATTCCTCAGCCTTCAGAATGTCCTTCGATTTGGCCTCCATTTAGAACATTCTTTCCCTCAGGTCTTCAAACGAAGCTTTCTCTCCACCCAAGGGAAAATTCAATCTGATGTTAATAATTTTCCACAATTCCTATGTTTGATGTCGGCCTTCCATATCAGTCGTCTCCAAGTGGCTCACAGGAATTCTTTGGGGGGTCAGCCAGGTGTCTGACACACGCAGAAACCCATCACTATCCTTAATAATAATAAATAATAATCCTTGCATTTGATATAGCGCTTTTCACGTCTTCTCGATGTCTCAAAGCTTAAGAGTATCCAAGCTAAACTGAGAATTCCATGCATCCTGCCTACACATGGGAATTCCTGGGATTTTACTGTAAAATGTAGTGACTGTGAAATGTGTAGCCAAACAAGTCAGCCAATTTGTAAACAGCAATATCCCTTCAAACAGCCATGGCCAGTTTTATTTGAATTGTTGGCCATGAACTGGGAGAAACTCCCTTATCATTTTGAGCAGTGCCGTAGAATATTTAATATTTTCCGGAACAGGGAGACGGGGCCTTGATTTACCGTCTCATCCAAAGGATGGCACCTCTGACAGTGAAGTGCTCTCCCAGCACTGCATTTGAAGTGGCAGTCAAAACTGAGTTTCAAGTCTTCAACAACAATAACAACAACAAGATTGCATTTATAGAGCGCCTTTCACGTCGGGAGGACGTCCCAAGGCACTGGACAGTTGGGTCGGGACTTCACTTGAGGATCAAGCCCATGATCTTCTGACTTAAGGCATGTGTGTTACTAACCGAGCCAGGCTGACACCAATCTTAAATTGTAAGGCAAATACCAGGGATTTCTGGCCTCAGTTACTGCTTTATTCTTTTTGCCCAGCCTGAGGTAAGCATGAAGCCAGATTCCTACTTGGTACCAAGAATCGTCCCCATCCCCAGCAACTAACACTTCACTTGTTAAGTGCCCCAAATAATAATAATCCTTGCATTGATTTAATGTCTTATCACATTACTGAGACGTCTCAAAACGCTTCACAGGCTATACTTTAAAGTGAATTGATTATATTTTGTGGGAAAAACACGGCAGCTAATTGCACACAGACAGATATGGAGTGAGTGACCAATTTGGGGGGATTCTTGACCAGGACACCGGGAAAGAGAAATGAATAGAACCACGGGATCTTTCACATCCACCTAATCAGGCAGACGGGACCTTGGTTTAACGTCTCATCCGAAGGACGCCACCTCTGACAATGTAACTCCTACCCTCCCATCACTGCATTGGACTGTCATCTTAGATTATGTGATTCTAACTCCCAACGTGCGTTTGAAACCACAACTTTCTGACTCAGAGGCAAGAGTGCTACCACTGAGCCAGGCTGACACAAAGGTGTGGACAGTAATAATAATCCTTGCATTTGATATAGCGCCTTATCATGTCATCAGGATGTCTCATAGCACTTTACAGGGTTGACTGTAAAGTGGAGTGACTGTGTATTTTGTATGTTAAATACACACAGGTGTTGCAAGGCCGGACTGGATTACCTGGACTTGTTCCCTGTGTTGGTTGTGCTGGATTCTCACTTATTTTCCAATTTATTTTGGAAACACTTCTCTCGTCGCCTTGCTGTTTTGAAAAGACAGGATTTATAGCAGTTGCTGCTGTGTGCAGTAAACAGCACTGAACTGGACAGGTTTATAAATAGTCACCCGCTTGTGACTGCTAGCTCAGCCCCCAGTGAGGAAAGTAGCACTGCTTCTCTGCTTCTCTAAATGGCATGCCTATCAGCAATTAAAATACTCATTAATTGGTATCTTTTTCTTCTGATTTTTTAAAAATGTGTCTCCTTGTTTGCTGGTGCAGATTAACTGCTGCCTTTGCTGATAATAACATCCTATATTTAGATGGCAGCCTGGCTCTGTCAGTAGCACTCTCTCCTCTGAGCCAGAAGTGTGTGCATTCAAGCCCTACAGCGGGACTTTGAACTCATACAGTCTAGCCTGACACCCCAGTGCTGTGCTGGGGGGAGTGTTGCATTGTCAGACGTGCCATCTTTCAGATAAGACATTAAACTGTTCAGTTGGATGTTAAAGATCCTACGGCGCCCTTCAAAAAGAGAGGGGATTTTTTTTTCCTGATGTCCTGGCCAACAGTTCCTCAGGGAAATCAAATACAGGTTATTTTTATACGATACACAGTTTTATAATTAAGTTTAGGCTCTATCTGTTTATTCAGGGAATGTTCCTGCAATATTTGCCCTACATAGCATCCAGTGTAGTTATAACATCATTTCATCATTATGTTCAGGCTCCACTTGCTGTTGATTCAGGACCTGCTGTACTTCAAAGAAACACAGAGATTTTCTCCTGGTTTATTCTGGTTTACGTTCCACTCCTCATCTCAAATTGTTGTTAATTTTGGGTCATTGTGGGCGCAGATTAGCTGCAACATTCACTTCACTGCTGATCAATTACATCTTGTTAAGTGCTTTGAGATGTTTAATTTTACATTAAAATCTCTTGGATAAATGCACATTGCTGTTCTTCACTAAGCACGTCTCAAAACTCTCCTCTTCGACCGCGCCTTCGGCCCACCCTCCCTGCTCTCCACCCTCCCTGATCCCAACCTCCCCGATTGAGTCCAAATTCCTGACTGTCCACCGCCTTGGGAAATCCTTCCGGCCTGAAAGGCGCTATACAAATCTAATTTTGTATCTTGTCATAAGCAGGGTTTGTATTTTTCACTGTTCCGTTTTTCTGGGATTAGGGTTAGGCACCGTTAGATTGATCGCTCAGATCCTCTCCACGATGGCTGAGTTGTCCACTCTGGGACTGACCTGTACAGAGGTCCTGTGCTCTTAGATTCCATTTTCATGGAGTCCTGTAGCGTAGTGGTTAGAGCACTCACCTCACAGGTGAGAGAGACCCAGACACCATTCCTGGGCAGGACAAAACTTTAGGCAAGTTTCCTTACTCCACACACCTCACTTTACCTAGCAGTTAGTAGGAACCCGGTTGTTAATCGATTGGCGGATTGCTTTTCTGGGGATAATAATCCCTTCAAAAAAAAATATTAATATTTGGTCACTCAATCCACAAATGTTTGTGGCAACCTGCTATATATAATTGGCTGCTGCGTTTCGCCCACAAAATATACAGTCAATTCACTTTACAATGTATTCTGTGAAGCGCTTTGAGGCGTCTGTCTCAAAGACGTGATAAGGCGCTATATCAAATGCAAGGATTGTTATTATTATTTTAGATATCTATCTAGTTCCCTCTTAAAACTAATATGGAACGTGCTTCGACCACCAAATTGGCAGGGGATCCCACAGCCTAACCATTCTTAGTGTAAAAATAATCCTCCTAATTATCTTAAATTGATGCCCTCCAGTCACTGACTCACCGACCAGGTGAAATAATTTCTCCCCATCGACTCTCAAATCCCCACATAAATTTTAAAGAGCTGGATCTAGTCTCTTCTCAACCCTCTCTGTTCCTGAGAAAATAGATCCAATTCCTCCAGTCTCTGTTCAGAAGCCAAACCATTCATTCCTGCCATCATCCCAGAAACTCCCCTCTGCACCCTCTCCTCTCTATGGCCCTGACATCCTTCCTAAAGTGGGGGGGGACCAATTCTCCAGACACAATACTCTATCTACAATCTAATTAGTGATTTATACAGGTTAAACATGACCTCTGGTTTCGTATTCTAATGTCTCTATTTATAAAACCTGGGCTCCCATTAGCTTTCTGCAGCTTTGCCCACCTGCCTTCCCACCTTTACAGATTTTGGTACATTATCCCGATGGCTCTCTGCTCTTCTGCTGCTTTTAAAATGCTCATTTAGTGGAAACTTCCTCTCCTTGGACTTCTTTCAGAAATATATAATTTTACAGTACGCACATGCATCTGCATGCCTGAATATGTCTGTATGTGTGTATGCCTGAATCTGTTTGCCTGTGTGCACTGTTAGATGTGTGTATGTTATGCACATGTGGGTACTGAGCATGTGTGTTCTTGAGGGTGACGGTGTGTGCGTGTGTGTGTGTGGGTGTGTGTCTGTGTGCATGTCTGAGTATGTGTGTCTGTATTCGTGTGTGTGCCTATGTGTGTGCCTGGGTGTCTGTGTGAGTGCCTGTGGGCCAGTGTCATTCCCTGGGTATCTGTGTGCGTGCCTGGGTGTGCGTGCCTGGGTGTCTGTGTATGTGCCTTTGTGCATGTCTGTCTATGTGCGTGCCTGGTTATGAGTGCCTGTGTGTCTGTATGCGTGCCTGAATGCCTGAGCTGCCCTGACCAGTAAATCACAGCTGACTGGGTTGCAAACGTTGTCTGAGATTTGATTCTATGTGATTCATAAATGAATCTCTTCTGCTCTTTTTTGACATAACTACATTCAGCTTTTACATCCCTAATCTCCAAACGCCCTCTCTCTCACCCTCTCTATCAAACTTACCTTTATCGACTGCTTGTATGATCTCCCCCCTTTCCACACTCTCCCCGCATTGTTTGTTGTCAGACCCCGCCATTGTAAACCGCTCTGAGTCATTATCCAATGTGAGGGGTGATATACAAATGCAACTGGTTCTTTAACACAGTTGTGAGTCCTCAACCATTCATCCTGCTAGCAAAGCTTTTAATTTTTTTTCAGTTCACAATAAAATCATAATTATATCGCAAAGTTACTGGGGCTGTAAAAAATACAGATGATGCAACTTTGGAAGAAAATAAATCGGTTTTGATACCAGTGATTAGTATTCGTTGTGGCTGTCAGCCTGGCTTAGTCGCTAGCATTCTCACCTCATTCAGAAGTTTGCAGGTTCAAGCCTCACACTCCATTGCTGTACTGTTGGAGGTGCTATCTTTCAGTGGTCGCTGAGGTGCACGTTGTTGTTTGAAAAGAGAGGGGAGTTTCTCTCTCCGGGGTGCCCTGACTCCCATATAAAATCGGCCATTCACTTCACAATATTTATGGCATATTACTGTGTGCAAATTGGCTGCCGTGTTTGCCGACAAAATCTACACAGTCACTACACTTTACAATGTGAAGGCTTGACACACTCCTGATGTGAAGGCTTGATATGCTCCTGACCTGAAAGGCGCAGTATCAAATGTTGGGGTTATTTTGAGCTGAAGGTGTTCTTTTGGAGCCCGTGCAATGCTCTGTGTGTGTGTGTGTGTGTGATGCTGTTTGTGTATGTTGTGAAATGCTGTGTGATGTGTCTGTGTGTGTGTGAGACGCTGTATGTGTGTGTCTGTGAGTGAGGTTGATGCAAACCCTCTATCTGCAGCAGGCTTATTAATTCCAATCGCCTCACAGTTAACAGTGAAATCTAATGAGAACCAATGCTTGGGATTAATGCTGTGTAAGTGAACGAGTGACCGTGAGTTCATTTATCACCGTTAGTCAATAGGTATTTACAAGAGCTGCTCTGTATTTAAATTGGCAGCCAGTGCCGGTGTGCAGAGCTATGTGAGGATTCAGTCAAGGACAAATGCATATTTGAACGATACTGGGGTTTGTTCTGTATAACAGGCAGCACAAAATAAGCATATTACTGTCATCTTTGGGAAATTACTCTGCTTTCTTAACGGATTTCCTAAAAAAAAATTCCATGTTTTGAAATTTGATAATTTCACCTTTCTTATTAAGAAAGCAATATCACGAGTTAGACACAAAGCTGAAAGGTGAAACTGCAGCTGCCTTTCAGTCCGCAAGAAACATTACGGGATTAAGAATGGAGGCAATTTTTCTCTGTCTGTACAGGTAGGTGTCGGCCTGACTTGAACCCACAATCTTACCATTCTCGCCTACGAGTCAGAAGGTTGTGGGTTTAAGCCCATGTCTTACGATCAACTGTTCACAGCCCGAACATGGTATAGTCGCTGTAGTTCTACACTTCAGGATAGAGCTGAGGTTCTGGAATTAACTCTTGTGCGCACTATTCCAACCACAACATCCCCTTTGTGGATAGACCAACAACTGCGCATCCTGAAGATTGTTCTTTCAAAAATAGAGATCTGCAGGCATGTTTACAAGAGACTGAAAGCCCAACTAAAGTGGGCTGATGTTCTCCTCCCATCCCAAGTCAGTGGGGACAATTCTGAGCAGAGTCTTGAGCAGAGCATCAATAATGCATTGCATACTTTAACTAAGTATCGGATATAGGAGTTCATTCTTGTTGAGGTAAATGGTGCCTGTGAATATTCACCTGACCAGGACCGACAGCAGCAATCTTGTATCGTGCTGTGAAATGAACCCTCACGCAGACTTCTGTACACATTGTAAATTCATTGCCGTTAGTTAAAAACCTCTTTCCCCTTGCTTGGGAAAGGACGCAGTGTGGAATTGATAGTGTCAGAGCTCGCATGGTCTAGGTCAAAGCTGACGTGTCCTTCAGATTAGATATTAAACTGATGCCCCATCTATCTGTTCAGGTGGACGTTAAAGATACTGTGGTGCTTTTGGAAAAGAGAAGGGAGTTTCTCTCTCCTGGTATCCTGGCCGACAATCCCCCAAATAAAAGTGGTCACTCACTCCATGGCTGTCTATGGGAGATTGCTGTGTGCAAATAGGCTGTCGTGTGCACCCACACAAACAGTCATTATACTTTACAGCAAATCCTGTGAACTACTTTGACTCATTTCCCTGCTATGAATGATGCTGTATCATGTTATTATTATAATTCAGAGGGGGGAGACGGGGACAATAGTGTGGAGGGAGAATGGGTGGGGCCAGAAGGGGAATGGGAGGTGGGGAAGGGTTGCCGGGCAGCAGAACAGATATTATTATATTATTATTATAAATTGGCTGCGGAGTTAACCGACAGATACAGTCACTACGCTTTACAGAAAACCTGAAGCTCTGAGACATTTTAATGTTACAGTTGATCTGCTAAGAGGAAGCATCATTTATTCATATTTTAATAGCATTCATACATTCCCAATTAAACTCTTCACAGTCTTTAGGTCGTTCCTATGAGCTGCAGCGGATGGGAATCCATTTCATTTCACATTTCACTCTGAGAGAAAGTGAAGCAAGGAGATCACGTTCAGGTTATGTTTTCAAACCCATTAATAATTACCATGTGGGACGGACGGGCAGTCCTGAAATGTTGATTGTCAATGTATTTCACATCGTCCCCACAGTGTGTGCTTCAATGGGTTCTACGATCAACCATGAGAGTAGAAGGTGCTGTCAGGAACTGACAGCTTGTAAATAAACTTTTAAATCCTTAATTAACTGACTGCATTGAAGCTGCGGGGAGCTGTGGGCAGGCATTTGTTCATCCACCGCCGTGCGAATTGTTTGTGGTGTTGATCTCTCCTCCTGAGATAATGTAAAGATGCTTTGGTGATGCATTGTTTCCTGACCAGATTGATTTTCCACAAAGCACGCTCCATCTCGTGGGTTGTTTGGTTTATCGGATTTGGTTAATGAAGGTGTCTCGGAGATTGATAAAACCACTCAATATTTTTCAAATCTCCCCCTTTGCTCTCAGCAAACTGAGCGCAAGAGGAAGAAAGAATTCCAGGCTCCTAGCGTTTGAAGGTGTTGCAGTGATTGACTGCTTTCCCTGGGAAAAGCTGGCTTTTGGGTGGTGCAGAGATGGCAGGAGCCTGTTACTCTGTAGCTGTGCTGCTTAAATCTCCTTCCCTCTCACCAACACAATTTGTGGAGTCCTGTAGCATAGTGGTTAGAGTGCTCATCTTGCAAGCGAGAGGACCCAGGTCCTCCCGGATCCTGGGATCCGATACTGTAAAGCGCTCTGAAATGCCGTCCGGCGTGGAGGGCACTATATAAATCCAAGTTGTTGTTGTTATTGTTGTTTGATTCCCGGGCAGACAACATTAGACAAGTTTCCTTACACCACACGTCTGACTGAGGACAATGGTACAGCAGTCACATCTCTGGAGATTGGTTATAGCAGTCGTTGACCGACATACTCATGTGCTGAGTGAGTGGGCGCGGTATATAGCATAGAATGCACATTCTGGTCTAATGTACTAACCGACAAAGGGCCAACCTCCAATTCTACCCATCACCAACAGACTTGGGAAGCTATCAAACTGCTCATAGTATACTTGTGGAGTCCTGTAGCTTAGTGGTTAGAGCACTCGCCCCACAAGCGAGAGGACCTGAGTTCGATTCCTGGAAGGGCAAAACAGTGGGCAAGTTTCCTTAATCCACACATCTGTGTTCACCTAGCAGTCTGTAGGAACTTGGTTGTTCTTCGATTGGCAGATTGCTTTTCCAAGGGTAATAATCCCTTCCAAAAAAAAAGAAAAGTAATAATAATTTGGTCACTCAATCCACAAGTGTTTGGGACGCCTTGGGACGTCCTCCTGACGTGAAAGGCGCTTTATAAATGGAATCTTGTTGTTGTTGTTGAAACTGCTGTGTGCAATTGGCTGCTGCGTTTCACCCACAAAATAGTCAATTCACTTTACAGTATATTCTGTGAAGCGCTTTGAGACGTCTCAAATACTTGATAAGGCCTTATATCAAATGCAATGATTATTATTATTACTGTGTCTGGAAGTTAAGGATACTGAAGAGCAGAATGACCAAGAGATTACCTGTTCCAACAGTCTGAACAAGAACTAGCAGCGCCCAGACGTGCACATATTGACCGTGCAAACTAGTGACCTACAAACATAAGGTGGAATGGCTTACAATCTCCAAGTAAATCTCACACAAGGGGAGCTGACCTGCTGGACTCTTGTTTCATATTGAACGCTGGGGCCATCTAATAAAATAGAGCTGTTCATCATGCGAGCTTAGTCTAGAGGCTCGTGTCATTTCCTTCAGTTCATTTGCTGAAGTTTCTCAGAGACTTTCTTGGGCACACGTTCAAATCAGGAGCCGCTGAGCAAGCGGAAAGGGAGTTGGCTGGCCCCAGTGCCCCAATCCAATGATCCTGCTTTGCTCCTGCATGCGGTGCTGATAAATCAATTGAAGGCGTTCGGTTCCTGGTGGTATTTCCCCGCTCTTGAAATTAATCCTGAATTCTCAGAGAAGCGCGAAGCAGAAGGTGTGACCTTGAACTGGATGAGGGACGTGTGGTGGCCCGAGGGTTGAAATTAATTGCATTAATTGGCACGTGGCCCAGATGGGGAGGCTTGTTCTGGTTTCTGCTGTGTCCCGGTAAGAAGCCTGGAAGAGGTGGAGCAGGTCTGAAACTCTGGACAATTGAAGGGTCGACCTGCTGTGGCGATGAATTCGCCTACGTTCCCTGCTGCGGATTCCCCGGTGAAAGACTGAGGAGGTTTTCAGTGGAACAGTGAAAGTGAAGAGGGGATCTTACCAAGGTCTTCAAAACCCTGACAAGCTTCAGGAGATAGTGGAGATTATTCCCCATGTTGGGAATAATTGCTACCAAAGAGGCATATTTGAGCTATGAGCAACAATAAGACAAGCTTCAGCCAGGAGAGAAGTTGACTGCACAGGGACTTCATAGAGTTATATAAAACTTTAAATGGGATTGAAAAAGTAAACCCAGATGAATACTTTAGAATCCAAGTCGCTCATGTAAAATAGAGTTGAACAGACAATTTCAGGACAGACACCAGGAGCTTTTTCTTTATCCAGAGGGTAATTAGTAACTGGCACAAGGTTACCAGGAATGGTGGTTGAGGCCAGGAATCTGGACCCATCCAAAAAGCAGCTTGCATCCAGTGATGAGGGGAATGATAGGGTACGTGTGATGCTGTAATGGGGAGATGTAGAGGGGAGGAAAGAGATCAGATAGATCAGATCTTCATTCTATCCAATCTTGTGATTTTATGATCTTTGAAGTCAGGACTGCCACTAAAAGAGTGAAGGGGGAACCTTTTTCACTGAGAAAGTTTTGTCAAAGTGACATGTGAAGGCATTAGAAGATGTCAAAGGGAACTGCACAAGAAAAATATAAAAAAAATCCATGGAAAGTGCAGGGAAAAGGATTAGAGTAGAGAGCTATAATAACAACAACAATAATAATCCTTGCATTTGATATAGCGCCTTATCACGTCTTTGAGACGTCTCAAAGTGCTTCACGGGATATACTGTAAAGTAAATTGACTGTATATTTTGTGGGCGAAATGCGGCAGCCAATTGCCCACAGCTGTGTCTCATAAACAGTTGCGGATTGAGGGACCACATTATTGTTGTTATCTTTTAAAAATGAAGCTAATCAGGACCCAGTCAGAATTTCTCCCCAGTAGTCAGTTGACGGATTTGGGGAGCTGACATCCATAGAGCCACTTTATGACGTTGGGAGCGAGGTCAAGCGGATTGAGCTGCAGACATTTTAGGTTTAACCAAAGGAAAAAAAAAGTCACTTGTGATAACAAGTGACCCCAAGGGAGGTTGACTTGGAAGCTCAACGTTTTAATGAGCAGTTCTAGTGAGTGTGTGGCTCAGTGAAACACATTGGGCCGGCCACTTCTGTGGACATTTCTCCCTTCCTTGCCTCTTTCTCCAGCCGGGGAGCGAGCACCAGCACAGACATGATGGGGAGACAGCAGGGAATGGGATTAGAATAGAGAGCTCCAGTGATGGAACGAGCACCAGCGCAGAAACTAAGGGCCTAATGACCTGAATCTTTGTGTACTTTCTGTGATTCTAAGATACTCTAAACTGACTTTGAGGCATTATTTCGAATACTTTCTGTATTGCTTGTTGTATCTGCATTTCTCCCTCAGTGTCATGGCCTCTCTTCTCGGAGCCAGCATTTCAGTTCTAGTACATGTACATGGATTGTTCAGTGTGATTCTCCTCCTCATGGAGTTACTGGGAGTGTCTGCAATGTTCAGTCACGCCTCACTCATTGATCCCTTGGTGTCGCCATGTCATTGACACTGTATTCATGCAGTGAGAGTCTCAACTTGTTTCGATTCTACCAGCTAAATGATCTCTCGACTCAAATGCCACTCTCTTCTCCCTGTTTAGTGTGTTTATTCAGAATATTGCACTCATTATAATGGGTTGCTGAGTGCTCTGTTAAACTGAGCGCAGTGTGGGTGAGGTTAGTGTGTACATAATTATAATAATAATTATTATTATCATCACACACTCAGTGTCTCCAGGTGTGACACTAAAGGTGGTTGTATTGACTTTGGCTTCCTAAGGAATTTATAATTGCACTAAAACTGACGTTTACAAGATTTCCTTGGGCTCAGTGTACGACAGGAATCATTTCTGGGGCAGAATGTTGTGTCCCAGAATCGGGATATTGAACGCACACTCTGGATGCACTCCAATACAGCAGCTTCATCCTGCCTCAGTTGGCAGCACTCTCTCCTTTGGGTTACAAGCTTGTGTGTTCAAACCCCGCCACCAGCACTTTTGAGATCATAGTCTAGGACTGGCACTCCTGCGCAGTGCTGGGGGAGTGTTGTCAGAGGTCCTTTGCATGAGATTTTAAACCCGTTGTGCATGTGCACGTTCAGGTGGACGTTCAAGATCCTATTGGAAAAGAGAAGGGAATTTCTCTCTCTTGTTGCCCTGTTCAACAATCCCCCAAATAAAATTGGCCATTTACTGCACGGCTGTTTGTGGGATGTCACTGTGTGTAAATTGGCTGCCAGGTTGACCTCAATTCACTTTACAGTGAATCCTGGGAAGAGCTTTGAGATTCCCTCCAGCTATGAAAAGGGATTTTTCTGGTCATTTACCATTGATCAGGAGGAAATTAGATCCTGTCTGCCTGTCGACAGGATATTAAAGATCCCTCAACATGACTGGAGTTTATCCTAGTGTACTGGCCGACAAACTTCTGATAAAATGAGTTACTTGCCTTATGAGACCTTGCTGTGAAGCGCTTTGAGACTTTTCAACGATGTGATAAGGTGCTATATTAAATGCAAAGATGATTATTATTATTAAAATGGCTACCACGTGTAGCTAAAAAAAAAGGCACCTGACAGCAATTGCCTGACGGCACTTGGTGGCATTTCGATGTGCTAAGGTGATGTGATGAAAGCTCCACGTTCTTGCTGAAGGTAGATATCACTTGGAACTGAAAGTGCGGCCGGCTCAGACGTCCATTAATGTTATGCAAACACTTTTCAGCCGCAGAGCTGACAATCACTTTGATGCAGCTTAATTGTCACAAACATTACAGCGGGATTCAAATGTGTGTGTCTGTAAGCAGCACTTGACAGCTCAGTAGAAGCGGCACTCTGCAGTGCAGACACCTGTAGAACCAGAGATAGCACTCAGCACTACTTGGGTAAATGTGGAAATGTCACCTACTGGGCAGACAGCAGAAATAATTACAGCTGTTCAGGGTCATTGTGCTGCTCACGTCAGCAGAAGGACTTTTCAAAGCTTGTAACCGAACCTTGCATACATCGGACAAGAGCACAAATTGCCTACTCTTTGAAAACAAAGGCACAATGATGGCAATTTGCAATGTGCCCTGTCATAATAATTACCCTCTAATAACCATCCCAGTTGAAAGTGAGTATTAGCATTTTTTACAACCTTCTCAAGGTCTCTTATTTTCATATCTCCATTAGACAATACGAAGCAAATGGACTGTCAGATCCTGGCTGCCGGTAAATAAACAATTAAAGGCTTTACAAATGGATTTGACAGTTCATTAACGGATCTCATTAAGGATATTAGGAGCTCTGTGAGTGAAAGGCTTCTCCAGATGGAGCTGTGCTGTGCAGGCCAGAGCCCAGACCAAGGAACCGAACCCTACTGCTGTGCCATTGGGATCACTACCTGGGCTGTATTGATCGTTTCCCCTGCAGCCTAGCCCACTCGTGGTCTGTTTAGTTTTCATTGGACATGTTTTATGAATGTGCCTCTCAACATCTATAAATCAGCTCATTGCCAGCAGCCAGCCGGTGTTTGTGAAGCCTGTAGAGTGAAGAGTTTGGAAGATCTGTCGCTGGCAGCAAGGACGATGTGAGCCCAGGTCTGCCTATTCAATTTATTTGTGGAGTTCTGTAGGGCGTTGGTTAGAATGAGGGAACCCAGGTTTGATTCCCGGGTGGGGCAAGTTTCCCCCCTCTGTTTACCTAGCAGTAAAATAAGTAATCTATCACTGTTTGTGGCGCAATTGGCTTTCTCGTTCTGCCTACAAATTATAGTCAATTCACTTTACAAAATATTCTGTGAAGAACTTTGAAATGACATGATAAGGCATTATATCAAACGCAAGAATTATTAATAGTATAATCTGCTGCCAATCTGTTCCTCTCCCCCACCTGCAGTCACGAACAGAGTGGTTTTCGTAAGGAAATTAGACAGATGTTTGACAAGGCAAATTATTAAAGGAGATGAGAAAAGGTCAGCACTCTGAGACGCTATCCTGTGCGAAGGGCACTATGTAAATGCAAGTTGTTGTTGTGGGGAAAATGAGACGAGGTGGAGAGCTCTATCAAAGTGCTGGCACAAACTGATGGGCCAAGTGGCCTCTCTCTGTGCTGAAAGATTGTCTGAAGGTCTTTATCACTTGAATTAACATCACTTGAATTAACATGGAGATTGGAAGTACTTAATTCCTCAAGATTCTGTGGCAAATGAGAGTTAGCCAAAGAGTGGGTAACAGCCTAGCTCAGCTGGTAAGAGGCTTGCCTCTCAGTCACTTCTCAACAGCTGTGTAATCCAGCTCCTCAATACACCTCGCACAACCCACATCCACTCTGGGGATCTGGAGTGACAGGTCATTGAGGGCTACCTTTCATCTGCTTTCCCTGTTTACCACACATTCACCTCATAACCTTTTTTTTGGTCAGCCGGGTGTCTGACACACACTCATCACAAACCTCAAGAGTATTCTAACCAAACTGAGAATGCCATGCATCCCACCTACACATAAAAATTCGAGAGATAGATTGTTGGAATGGGATGCAAACTCTCCCTGGAGGGATGCATCTTGCTTTTCTAATTCCGGAGAGTATTAGGCACAGGTTATCAAGAGCCGAGGCTTGGGAACCCCAGAATGTACGTGGGGTAACTGCTAGAGTCTAATCAGCTAAAACCGCATAGCTTGCCATTGAGAGCACGCTCTGGCAAGCTTTCCCCTTGCTTCTCCAGCTAAGACAGTTTGAGATTTGGCTTGAACGGTTAAAGGGAGGTGAGTTGGAGGCTTCCCTGCCCCCCATTCTGCCCTTCCAAGTCCTGCCAATGAGCCAGGCTGGCTATTCTATCATCAGCAGTGCCCTGGAATACTGCGGGACCTATCTGGATCAGGAACTGGACTACCACAGAGGGTAGGCTCAATTCCAACATTCCATTCCCAAACATGATATCTTTGAGCCAATTCAGCTCCACGGAGACATCTCTTTCCTCCAACCCCCAAGGAGGATAGTCACTAGTTGGTGGATTGATATCCACAAGGATTTGAGTCCTCACTTGTATTGCCCACCAAGAAGTTTGTAGGGACTTCCTGGTACCTCACAGCTTGGTCCTGGACTTTGCAAATGGGCCGAAGGAAACCCTTCCAGGAAGAAGAGCAGTTTGGACATAATTCGTATATGCCATAATCTTAACCTGCATTGGGAACTTGTCATTGAAGAGAGACGAACATGACCAACAACAACAACTTGCACTTATATAGCACCCTCCATGCAGGGTAGTGTCTCAGATCCCTTAACAATGGCGAACCCTGGGTGGAGGGGAGGTGGTTGTAACCACGGTCGAAGAGGAAGGTTTGCAGGTGGGACTTGAAAAGGGGGAGAGAGGGTCAAGGTGGAGGGATTGAGGGAGAGTGTTCCAGAGTTTCGGGGTGTAGTGGCTGAAAGCGCGGCCTCCGATGTGGGGCGGAGGGTGCGAGGAAAAGCAGGAGGCCGGTGTCAGTCGAGCGGAGGCGCTGGGTGTTGGATTGGGGAGTCAGGAGGTTGAAGAGGTGGGGAGGTGCCAGGGAGTGAAGGGATTTGAACATGAGTGTGAGGATCTTGAAGTCGATCCGTTCGGTGATGGGGAGCCAGTGGAGCCTGGCCAGAACTGGTGAGATGTGGGTACGGAGTTCGGTCCGGATAAGTATGACCAAAAAGTGCCCTCGCCCATTCTAAACACGTCCCACTATCCAAGCAAAGGTTGGGTTCCAGCACAACCTCCAGATACCAATACGAACCAACAATTGGGACGGATGGCCCTTGTATCTTGCAGTTCATGTTTTCAGGGTCCTCTTAATTGGGGGAAAGACATAATACCACATTTGGAGAAGCCAACACCATATCCATCAAATGACCCAGTGTTCAAGATAGTGAGTGCAGGGCAAGAAATCCTGAGGCAAGTCCATCAACAACACAACAACATCCTCTACAAAACATATTTGCTACGTTTCTATTGGAAATGCCCAGGACAGAAGCACCAGGTCTTGTACAGCGTATTGGTGAATACATCATTGTGACATGGACAGTCTTGCCTCACGCTTCTTTTTGGGAGGTGATAGGCTCAGTGAGTCTCCCATCAACCTCTAAGCCTAAATACACATCTTGGAAATTCCAGGATTTCTAGCTTTGTCCCAAGGGTTACGAGACACTTGATTGAAAGCCTTATGAAAATTTCCCCTGAGCCTTGTATGGTTCTGTGATCTCGTACCAAGCCACAAACTGTCCCACATATCTCACCAGAACAAAGCCAGCCTGTTTCTTCCTGATCAAACCACGAGCCTCCAATGCGTGCAATATATGCAGTGACTATGCATCTCAGAGTGCTTTACAGTAATGGATCCTGGCGCCGAGCCAGGGGGAGGGGGAGGAAGGTGACCAAAGGCGCGGTTGAAGAGAAAGGTCTTCAGCAGAGACCTGAAAATAGGAAGAGAGGGAGCGAGGCGAAGGGAGTGAGGAAGGGAGTTCTAGAGCCTTGGGGCATAGTGACTGAAGGCGAAGGGAGTGAGGAAGGGAAGTTCTAGAGCCTCGGGGGAAAAAGGCATAGTGGAGCGGAGGACTCGGGGATAAGGAGGAGGCCAGACCAGGAGGAACAAAGGCAACGGGTACTGTTTTGAGGAGAGAGGAGGTCAGAGAGATAGGGATTGCAGAGGAGTGGAGGGATTTGAATACAAGGGTGAGGGTACATAGAAGGCTACAAATACACAGTCACTCCACTTTGAAGTCAATCTGTGGAGCACTTTGAGGCGTCCTCTCGAGGTGAAAGGCCAATCAACTAACCCCCTTCCTGCTTACTGCTCGGTAAACAGGTGTTGCAGTAAGGAAACGTTTCGCCCTCCCAGGAATCAAACGCAGATCTCTCGCTTGCGAGGCAAGTGCTCTAACTACTGAGCCACCATTAAGACAGCTCTGAGACGAGTTGGCAGTTTCTGGCATTGATCTGAAAGCCCTTTGCGGTCCTCGCCCTCCCTCAGGAGATGGCCTCTGCTTCAACAACAAGAGAAAACGCTGAAATGGAAGAAAAAGAAGAGAATGGGATACAGTTTAATTATTCTGTGTAATTCAAATTTTCAGCACAGAAGGTGGTCTTTTTGTCCATTGTATCTGTGCTGCTGCAATATCCCAAACTGTTTTTCTTTATTATTAATCCTACTTTGTGTGTCTCTTCCCACGTCCCTCGCTGTTTATACTGCTCAGGTGCTTATCCAATTTGCTTTTCAACAATTCTATTCATCTGGGTTCAAAGTCACTCACTTGTGGGAATGAATTCTTACCGCTGACTGAGTGAAGAAATTACTTTAACCTCAATTCCTGCTTCTCCTGAGACTGCCCCCCCTACCCCAACCCCCCCCCCCCCAATCCTCCAACATCAATTTCTCCAGCTTTTGTTCCCGATTTCCCTTGTTGTGCATCTTAAACGCCTCCCATTATAATAACACGGGAACTGGAGGAGGCCATTCAGATCATTGAGCCTGTTCCGCCAGTTTATTAGATCATCACAAATCTTTTAATCCCATTTCTCTGCATGCTCCTCACACCTCGCACATATCAGTCTCCCTTTCAACATCCTAATTTACTCTGACTCTATGCCTCACATCCTGATATGAGCTCTGTCCTTATCGGGGTACAGGTAAGTGAGGTCTCCTCGGAGTTGACCTGGCTTTCAAGGTGACATGCTTGGCATTGAAATGTCGGAATCAAGCCAGCCTTTGTGGTGTTCTCGGTCGTCTGGCTCTTAAGCCAGGTGGGTCTGCACTATTCCAGGGCACTGCTGATGACAGCATAGGCCAGCCATGTCGGCAGGACATGGAAGTGCAAACCAGTCACTAGGGGCAGGGAATCCTCCCACTCAGCCCCGGTTAACCCTGCAATCTCCACAAATGGTTTCTCCTCTAGCTCCCGCATTCCTCAGGGCTCTGTCCTTGGTCCCCTCCTCTTCAAAATCTTTGTGCTCCCTCTTGGTGACATCATCTGCCGACATCGGGTCAACTTCCACATGTATGCAGATGACACCCAATTCTATCTCTCTGCCTCCACCCGCGACTCCAGAATCACTGCTGTGCTGACAGAATGTCTGTCAGACATCAAGTGCTGGATGAGAGCTAACTTTCTTCAATTGAAAGTCAGCAAGACTGAGGCTCTCTTGATTGGCTCTCGTCAGCGCTTCCACACCTCAGGCGCTGACAGCATCACCATCCAAGGATGCACACTCCATCTCAGTGAGCCAGTCCGGAACCTTGGCATCTTGTTTGACCCTGCACTATCCTTTCTACCCCGTGCCATGACCCGCTCTGCCTTCCCCCACCTCCACAACTTTACCCGGCTCCGCCACTGTCTCACATCACAGGCCACCAAGACCCTCATATACGCATTAATAACATCCAGGCTTCATTATGCAAACTCCCTGGTTGTCGGTCTCCCCAACTCCTCCCTCCATAGGCTGCAGATTGTCCAGAACTCTTCAGCCTGTTTCCTCTCCCGCAGCAGAATCCGTGACCCTATCACCCCCATCCTCGCCTGACTTCACTGGCTTCCCATCACAGAGGATACTGTTCAAGATCCTGGTCCTCACCTTCAAAGCCCTCCATCCCCCCTACCTCTGCGACCACCTGACTCCCTACCAACCCTACCTCTGCGACCACCTGACTCCCTACCAACCTGCCTGCTTCCTCCGCTCAGTGGGCTCCTGCTTCACCCCCCACCCCTGCCGCCTTTCCTGCCCCATCATTGGCGGTGGGCTGCCAGCCTTCTGCCACTCTGCCCCCTCCCTATAGAACTCGAGCCTGCAGTTCCGCTGCATCGCTCCCTCCCTTACTTCCTTCAAGACCCGTCTCACTTCGATCATGCCTTCGATCACACTCCTTCCCTCCCTGCCCTCTACCCTCCCTGATCCCGACCCCCAGCTCGAGTTCAAAACACTGATTGGGACATTGTTGTTGTTGTTACAAGCCAAAGCCCTAATGGTTAGGGCAGTCCTTGCTGGACAAGCAGTGGGAAAGCTTGTCAGACAGCGATATCCATGGCAAGCTACGTCATTTTAGCTGGTTAGGCTCCAGCAGTTATTCAACACACACTCTGGCGTCCCCAAGCCTTGGCTCTTGCTAATCTGCACCTAATACATTCCGGAATTAGGTAAGCGGGATGCATCCCTCCAGGAAGAGGGTGCGCATTCCATTCCAACAATCTATCTCAGGAATTCCCAAATGTATGTGGGGCGAATGAAATTCTCAGTGTCGTTTGGATACTCTTAAGCACGGCGATGGGTTTCCGTATGTGTCAGACACCCGGCTGAACCATATAAAATCCTGCGAAGCACTTGGAGACGACTGATGTGAAAGGTGTTACTCTGCTCTGTACCATAATTGCAATTTGTGGGGCTGTGATCTTGTGCGGCGCTCGGCTGAAATCTCCATACGGTTGCTGACGCATTATATTACATTCGCAGAATTCAGTCTTCCAATGAATGTTGCCCAGAGCGCCGTAAGGCTTGTTTATCAATGCAGTGTCTTTCCTAAGAGTCAAGTGTTTGAACACCTTGCATTTGGTCATCTAACAGCCCCGGAGGGTGGATTGAATTCCAATCCAGAACGGAAACATTCTCTCTTTTGTTTCCAACCAGTAAACCTCAGGAACAATTTAATTACAGGACACTTCAGCAGAAGAGCAGCCTCTGTGTTATTTGTTACCTGGCAGAAATTAACATTTTCTTCTCAAAGCGGTTGCTGCAAGCTTTCTCCACGGATTCGTGTGTGTGTTGTTTTGTCAGCCAGGTGTCTGACTCAGGCACTTTGCTTAAGAGTCTCCAACCTGTGGTAAACCCTCTCATCTGCATCTGGTTATTTGTGCTTGTGTCTGTCAAGCTTTGGTAATTGTTCACTGTCCAGAAGTTTTGGCTTCGAGCCCCACATTGAGACGTTAGCTCACAGTCCGGTCTGACACTGGGAGGAGTGCCGGATTGTCAGAGGTGCTGTCATTTGAATAAGACGTTAAACCGTGATGCTGTCTCCCTGATGGATGTTAAAGTTCCCGCAACATTGCGGGAAAAGAGAAGGGAGTTTCTCCCACGTTCTAACCAACATTCCTCCAGATTTATTGATCGTTCATACATGTTTGTTGAGCCTTGCTGAGTCAGTAGGGCCTGCCAACCTGGAAGTCAACAGAGATTTAGATTGGGAAGCTAGCTAAACTGCTGGTTAGACCCTGTCTTGCTGGCTCCATTGTAGACTCGTGCTCTAAACCACATGTTCTATTGGGGCCACCTGTTTATTGTTCTACAATCATTTGAATTTCAGATGGATTAACAATAATGATCCTTTGGATTTGACACAGTGCCTTATCACGTCGTTGCGACATTTCAAATCTCGGGATATAATAATAAATAATCCTTGCATTTGATGTAGCATTTTTCACATCTTCTAGACGTCTCAAAGCACTTCACAGAATATACTGTAAAGTGAATCGACTGTACATTTGTGGACAAAACGCGGCAGCCAATTGCGCACAGCAGTGTCCCACAAACAGTCATGGATTGAGTGACCAAATTATTATTGGGTTTTTTTAGGGCTTATTATCCCCGGAAAAGCGATCCGCCAGTCGACTAACAACCGGGTTTCTATTTACTGCTAGGTAAATCTCAGGATGTACCTTAAAGTGATGTGACTGTGTGTATGTTGTGGGTGAACGTTAGCAGCCAATTTACACACAGCAATGTCCCACAAACAGCCACGGAGTGAAGCCATGGAATGGGAGCAAAGTGAGGAAATGCAGTGGGAATCATAACCCTGACATGTGACAAATAAGGTTTCTCTCCAAATCTACTGGGCCTGTCCCAAAAATACTACCCAAAACCCTGCTCCTTCACTCCCTCCTTCAACACTCAAAAAACCATTATCTTTGATCTAACAAGCTCCCCCTTCATCCCATCCTGCTTAGTGAGACACATCTAGTGAGATGCTTTCAACGTCTGAAGGCTGCTAAATAATGCAAGTTGCTGTTGAGCCGTCATTCTTATCTATACCAAAGACTGGCTATACCGAAGCATAAGCTTTTGTATCTGTTCCCAATCATTTGAAATTTTGGAGCTGAATCAATACGTTCAGGAACCTGGACTCAGTCTGATTGATCCAGCATTGTAATTAAGGAAATATTTCTGATCCTCGGTCATCAGTTACAAATAACAAGTCTTCGTGAGCAGACTATCAAGTGTGAAAGTCTTAAGCTCCTTGAAGTTTGCTTGCTCATTAGAAGCGGAAAGTCAGTGCAGAAGACAATCTCTGGTAATTTCTGACTGGCCACAAATTTACCGTCCTATTACCTGTTCTGATGAAAGAAAATTAGTGTGGGAGCAAGTTCCAGGTTGGAATTAAGCGAGTCCGGGTGAGATACAACAAGGTATTAGAGAAAATGCAACACAAATGGCAAATGTGGGATAAAGGGGACTTAACGTAAATCTTCTTCTTGCACTAAAGGTTTGCATGCAAACAGAGCACGGCATCTCAAAGCAAAATAGATCGATAGAAAGACAAACCTTGAGCTCTCCTTTTTCAATTACAGGTAAGAAGCTCTCTCAGGGGTTGACTCGAGAAATAATGTCCTCACATTTCTCCTCCTGATAGAGGTCGTAATTACAGTGAGGAAATTAAGCCCTCTGCCATTTAATTATAGGCATCAGATGCTTAACTGGAGCTCCCTGCTAAGTGTCTCTCAACTCTGGAATCCGCCATGATAACCAGGTTATAATACCAAGTGTGCAGGCATTTCGCCTGTTTCGCCCCAAAAATATACAGTCAATTCACTTTACAATATATTCTGTAAAGGGCTTTGAGACGTCTCAACGATGTGATAAGGCGCTGTATCAAAATCAAGGATTATTATTTGCACTCTTCATACAAAAAGATTGTACATCGACTAAGCTCCTCAGGGCATAGAGTCAGTCAAATAGGTGCACCTTCGCATCCCCCCCCCCCCAACAAATGACGTTTGAGTTTCAATGTGAGGAGCCAATGTGTCTCTCACATCAGAAGTAAACTGGAGAAACTTATTCTGTTTCCCTCAGAGAAAATTGTAGCATCTCTCGCTTCACTGCTTCCAAACGCTTTGCAAACTAGCACCATGCCGTGAATGATGCCTTCCTCTGGTGTGGCTATTTGCTAAATGAGTGAAATGGTTATCCTTATAACTGTCATGCCAGTCTGGCTCAGGTGGCAGCAATCTCGCCACTGCGTCAGAAGGTTATAGGTTCAAGCCCCACATTGCATCTTGAAACCCACACCGTCCAAGGCAGTGCAGTGTTGTAGGTGTCGTCCTTCGGCTGATTCGTTGAACTGTGGCCCCATCTATGCCTGTTCAGGTGGATGTTAAAGAGAAGGGAATTTCTGTTGGTGTCCTGGCCAATAATCCCCCAGACACAATTGGAAATCCCTCATTGTTATTTGTGAGACGTTTTGGTGGATAAATTGGCTGCCGTGTTCACCTAAAAGATACACAGTCACTACACATTACCTGTACTATGAAACACCTTTAGATGTCCTCATATGGAAGGACCTGTGTTCAAGGATGATTATTTCTTTACTAGGTGTCCATCATAAATAATTGGATGATCTGTAAGTAAAATCGAAGCAGGGACTTTACAGGCTGTGCAGTAAAACTGACACTCTGAGAGGTTGTTGTCAGGAAAGTGTACCAGATTGTGTTTTGCTCCCCGCTTTTACAATGAACATTTTCAATGTTATGATATATACGACCAAAGAGGAGTAGAGGAGCAATAACATCTGGGGATTTGGATTCACAAATCTCTAAAAAGTAGCCACGCAGGTAGATAATGCTGTAAAAAGGCCAATGGGGTTTTGAGTTTTATATCCGGAGGGATAGAGTATAAAAGTGAGGAGGTGATGTTGAATTTATACAAAACCCTTGGTCAGACCACATTTGCATTAATTCTGTCTTGGAGTATTGTGTCCATTCTGATCTCCACACTGTAAACAGGATATAGAACTGATGGGAAGAGTACAGTCCCGAAGATGTGATTAGGTGCTATATCAATGCAAGGATTATTATTATTATTATTATTATTGGTCCGACCCCCGAGGTTTAGTGTAGTAGAGGTGCATTTAAGAGGAAGCTAGACCTTCACATGAGGGAGAGGGGAAGAGAAGGGTGTGGGAGAGAGGAGTGGGTGACGATTTGTGTGGAGTATAAGCACAGATTGGTTGGGCCAAGCGGCCTGGTTCCGTGCTGTACAATCTGTAAATCTCTGATTGCTCGAAAAAAAGCTGGGGTAGAATCGTGAATGAATTTTACCTCAAATTTATCAAGCTCCTGCTTAATATTTCCAAAATCAAATAGCCTCCCAGCCTTGCCGGACTCTTTGAAGATGAAATCGTTATCTGTTGAAAAGTGTTTGTTTCTCCAAATTAATTTTCCATCTTGAGCCTCTCTGCCATCACATGTCCCGCCGAGGTAATCCATCATCTCACTAAAGCGAGGAAGATTCAATCCATCACCGCTGGCTTCTCAGAGAGCTGCTCAGATGCAAGTCGTCCTCCCAGCATTAATGGAGCAGCTGTGAGACTGTCATCTCCTGGCACTGTGTTATATAAAAGATGGTGTGCCCAGCGTGAGAGCTGGCAAGGAAAGCTCTCGGCAGATGGACCAGAGGCCAAGGTGGATGAGCCTCAATCTTGTGGGTCTGAACTAGTTCCTGACAAATACTATCTAATCAGTTTCAGTTCAGAACACAAACTAATGTGCAGAACGTTAGCACTAATTCCGGTTTAATCTGAGCTCAAGTGGCACCGTTTTATTGATGAGAGAATAATGGCTGAATTATTAAAAATTCCAGTGCACATGCATAAACAGGATTTATGGAGACATTTATTACTTGTACACATTTTTACTGCCATTACTGAACTGTGTTGCAGCCTTGTAATAACATGAAGCTTTTGTGTTTTACAATTCGCGAATGAACAAGGTTCCCATGCCTGGTCAAATACTGAAGGGTGTGTGTATAAGAGAGAGTTATCACTCAGTTTGGTACTGAGTGTGTCTGTGTAAGAGAGAGTGTTATCACCGAGTCCTATACTGAGAGTATGTATAAGAGAGTGTTATCACTGAGTGTTATACACTTAGAGTGTGTGTAAGAGTCTGACGCTGTGTGTATAAGAGACTATTATCACAGTTTGAATACTGTGTGTGTGTGTAAGAGAGTATTATCAGTCTACAACTGGGGGTGTATGCAAGAGAGAGTGATATCACAGTTTGATACTGGAGGTGTGTGTAAGAGAGAGAGAGTGTTACATTGAGTCTGATATACTCGGAGTGCATTTAAGAGAGAGATCAATCGCTGTTATCACTTGATAATGAGAGTGTGGTGTATAATTCCTTTATGGAGTAAACCGGGATGTAACATTTTGTTGAATATTCAAAGCGTTGCTTTGAAACACTGACTGTATCACAGTCTTTTGGGCCTTCTGCCATTCTGCCCCCACCCTCTGGAACTCCCTCCGCCTCTCCCCCTCCCTTGCCTCCTTCGAGACCCATCTCAAGAGCTTCCTCTTCGACCGTGCTTTTGATCACCCTGCTTCCTCACCTGCCCTCCACCCTCCCCAATCCCGACCCCCAGCTTGGGTCCGAAACTCTGACTGTCCAACACCTTGGGATGTCCTCCCGACATGAAAGTTGCTATACAAATATAATTTTGTTATTGTTGTACGAATGATAACTGGATTGTGTAGTCCTGTAGCTCAGTGGTTAGAGCACTCGCATTGCAAACGAGAAATCTGGGTTCAATTCCAGGCAGGTCAGGACGAAACCTTGGGCAAGTTTCCTTACTCCACACGCCTGATGATAATCCCTCCAAAAAACAAAACAATAATAAAATTGGTCATTTTCAATCCACGACTGTCTGTGGGACATTGCTGTGCGCAATTGGCTGCCGCGTTCGCCCACAAATATACAGTCAATTCACTTTACAGTGTGTTCTGTGAAGCGCTTTGGGACGTCCTCCCGACGTGAAAAGCGCTATATCAAATGCAAGGATTATTATTTTTATTATATCCTGTGAAGCGCTTTGAGATATTTGAACCACGTGACAAGAAGTTAGATCAAACGCAAGGATTGTTAACAGTTTAACGCTTTAGTGGTGTTTACAGACTTTTCAATCAAGAGCCTTTGTAGAGGTTCTGGTTCCTACCTGTTATCCAAATATAATATCGGAGGCCAGTTGTGTGGAATCTTGCCCTTAATATAAATGGGAGGAAATGCACATCACTAACAGCTGAAGTGTAAGATAACAGTTGAAACCGCTGTGCGCAATAAATCCAGGGTAAAATTCAACGGTAACATGACAGGAGCTAATAATTCCACCAGACTCTTGTAACACCAACTGAGCTAAAGGCTCTGGCCATATTATTTGCATAGCAGATTGATGTGTTCCTAACCCCTGAACATGTTTCATTATAATTGGAAGGCTAGGCTGAATAGCTGTGAATAGATAACAGTTTTACAGCAGTGTGAAAGCATAGATTGTCGGGAAATGTTTGCGATGGTTCAGACTCCCACTTAACTTTGCCTGTTAAGTGCAGTGACTGTGTATTTTGTAGGCAAACGCAGCAGCTAATATGCGCACAGCAATGTCCCACAACCCATAAAGCAAATGACCAGTTTTCACGACACCAGGAAAAACTCGATCTGTGGAATCTCTCATGCCCCTCTGAACAGGCAACCACCACCACCACAACAACAACAACAACAAATTACATTCGCATAGCACATTTCGGTTTAATATCTCAACCAGATGACATCTCCAACAGTGCAGCACTCCCCCAGCGCTGCACTGGAGCCTGGGCTGGGAGCTCAAAATCGGACCCAAGACTTAACCCACAACCTTGTGTCTCAGAGGCGAGCATTCTATCAGTTGAGCCAGGCCGCCACACAAATGTTCCAAATCAAATATTTATATCCTTTGCTGGCTTTCGGGACTTAGCACTTCAAATCCATTAGCAAATATTGTCATTTTATCCCCATTGCCAAGCCTCTGTGGGCCGCTGAAGTGATGATGCTCTGCCTGTAGGGGTCTCTTGCTTGTGGTCTGTGCACGGCTTGTTGGGCACAACGTTTATTAAATCTCCAGTGACACCTAGGGATAGAACACGAGTGCTGCACCAAATCTTACTTGTTACGTGGACAAATGTGGCTGCATTTCCATCCCCCCCCCCCCCCCCCACACCCCAGTCCGCTGTGAGACACTTGTGAACACCATTAGACAGAGGCCAGTGCATGTGTTGTTCACAGATTTCCAATTCAATTTTTCTGCAAATCTAACACCATTAGAAATTAAGGTTCACTGGAGTGTAAAGGTAACAGAATCAATATTAATTGACACAAATGTAACTGCATGTTGTTTAAGACGGTGTCAAAGGCCGGACCATGCTGCCAAGAATTCCCTTTCTAGCGGTTTTCGGCTTGGGCTTCGCTTTGACTGTTGTGCAGCGTGTGGGATGGTTTGAACGTCAATGGTAGGGTAGGTTGGAATGATACCTGATAACGTTCGATTCCCGGGCCGAGCGAACCTAGGCAAATTTCCTTACTCCGGACGCCTCTGTTTACCTAGCAGTAAGTAGGAGCCCCGTTGTCAGTCGAATTGCGGGTCGCTTTCCGGGGTAATAATCGTTTTAAAAAATTGGTCACTCAATCCATGACTGTTTGTGGGACACTGTTGTATGCAATTGGCTGCTGTGTTTCACCTACAAAATACACAGCCAGTCCATTTTACAGTATATCATGTGAAGCACTTTGAACGTTTCAGCGACGTGATAAGGCTCTATATTAATTCAAGGATATTATTATTATTTTAACTGCAACTGTAATCGTTCTTTTAAATACAAATGTGATTTTTTGCTGGGCTTGATCGAAGGATTGAAGAGGCCAGCCATTCAACCCCGTAAGATATACTGTAAAATAATAATAATAATCCTTACATTTGATACAGCGCCTCTCACATTAGGAGGACATCATAAAGCGCTTCACAGGATTTACTGTAAGATTGTAAGGTGTAATGACTGTGTGTGTTTTGTATGTGAACCCGGCAGCCAATTTGGCGCAATGTCCAACCAACAGCCATGGAGTGAATGACCAATTTTTTCATTTGGAGCATTGTTGGCCAAGAGAACGGGAGAGAAAAACTCCCTTCTCTTTTCAAATATCAATATGGGATCTTTAAAGTCTATTTGAACGGACAGATGGGGCCTCAGTTTAACACCTCATCCAAGGGACAGGACGTCCAACATTGTAGATAGATCGCCCAAGCGTTGTGTTAATCCACAACCTCTGACTCAGAGGCAAGAGGGTGACCAACTGAGCCGCGCAGACACTGAGACAGTTACTGACACAATATTGTGACTGTGCATTTTGACTGAAGGCGCAAAGAAAGAGGTGAGGGAGGGAGAGAGTCAGAAGGACTTCTGGATGGAGTTTCAGAAGTACATCAAAGGTATATATTATAACAGGAGAAGGGAATAGATTGATATCATGTGAACAAGTTCCTCTTCCTTGCGTATTACAAAGCAAGCAATTTCAGCTCTTCCCAGAGATCTTTAGACCACCCCCGCATGTAGCGTTCCTTGTATCTGTCCCTGTCACCAAAAGATTCTCTGCACAGAGGCAGAGAGGGATCATTGCTGGGGGGGAGTGGCGGCGGGAGAACAGGCACCCGCTCTTCTGAAGAGCATCATCTGCCATTTCCGCTGTCAGCTTAGCCCAAGCCCTAAAAACCGCTGGCAACACAGAGCTGACAGCTGACAGACTCAGACCATTTACATCGTTTATCATCTCACAGAGCTCGAGTAGGGATTCCCCAATGTGATGACATAATCACGCCCTGATGTGAAACAAGCCAACATACAGCATTAGATTGATACACGAGATGTAGCCTTTTGGCTTGTGCAAGGAATCCCCAAGTTTATATTTCACTCACAGTCAAAACCACTTTACAGTATACCCTTTGAAGCGCTTTGAGACATTGCGATGATGTGAAAGGTGCTATATAAAATGCAAGGATTATTATTCGTTTTTCAAAAAAAGTTCATCACAATTGAGAATTTCACCGCATATTAATTTGTGTTACGCAAAACAGGCACTAAATGAAATTAAAAATATTATTTTTGCTCATTTTCTATCTTCTCTCCAGATTCTGATTCTTGGTGGAACAAAATGCTAATGACAATAATTGTGATGATAATAACCTTGTATTTGATATAGCGCCTTATCATTTCATCAACTTATCAAAGCCCTGCACCAGATATACTGTAAAATTTAGTGACTGTGCATTATGTAGGCCAACGCGGCAACCAATTTGCACACTTTACCTAGCACCAAGTAGGAACCCGCTTGTTAGTCGATTGGCGGATTGCTTTCCGGGGGTAATAATCCCTTAAAGATAATAATAATGTGGTCACTCAATCTATGACTGTTTGTGGAACATCGTTGTGCACAATTGGTTGCCGCGTTTGCCCATAAAATACACAATCACTACATTTTACAGTACATGCTGACTCGAGGACATGATAAGGCACTATATCAAATACAAGGATTATTATTATTATAAATTACATTTGTGTAGCGCCTTTCATGTTGGGTGGACGTCCCAAAGCGCTGGACAGTTAGGGATTGTGAACTCTAGACACTGGACTCCCTGCAGTCCCTCATGCCAGACAATTTTTTAAAGAAAAATCCTTGCATTTGCTATAGCACCTTATCACGTCTTTGAGACATCTCAAAGAATGTACTGTAAAGTGTATATTTTATAGGCGAATTGCGGCAGCCAATTGCACACAGGAGTGGTCCACAAACAGTTGTAATTATTTTTTTGGAAGGAATTATTACCCCCAGAAAGTGATCCGCCAATCGACTAACAAACGGTTTTCTGCTTACTGTTAGTTAAACAGAAAGTGAGTGATCATCTGATTTGATCATGGGCGAACGATCGCAGCTGACTCTGAGCCTGTGTTCACCAGACCTAGAGGGCACACAAGCCAATTATACACCTCCCCGCTGAGTGCTTCTGAGGCTGAGTTCAGCCTCTTGACCTGAAAGGCTACAGCAACAGATTGGGGATCACATCTGCCAGCCGCCTCCCTACCTTCATTACTGTCAGACTAGATCTCTCCAATGCTCTCCTCACCGGCCTCTCTCACTCCACTCTTCATGATAATAATGCTTGTATTTGATATTGGGCCCTTATCGTGTCTCAAGCGTTTCACACAGTTTTACTGTCAAATTTAGTGACTGTTAGGTTAGGCGGACGCAGCAGGAATTGTCCACAAGTGATGCATGAAGTGAATGAACAATATTATCCGGAGGATTATTAGCCAAGAAACCAGGAGAGAGTCCCTTCCTTTCATAAGTTCCAACTCATGCAGAATGGCATATTAACCTTAAAAAGATATAACTCTGATTGTGCCTGTGGCCAACATTCTCACGCTCCCCTCCTTTGCTCAGGGATCCCTTAATCAGTATTATGTGATACAGTTCTGGTCACTGTAACATAAGGGGCTGCCTAGAGGCAGTGCAGGGTTGAGCAACAAGAGTGATCCCACTGTTAAGAGGAATGAGATGTGAGCAACGATTTGACAAGCTCGGGCTCCTCAGTCTTGATAGAAGACGACTCAGAGGGAGCCGTATAGAGGTGTATAATGTTGTAAATGGGATTGAAAAAGATTTGGAATCACACAGTCTAAGCTGACACTCCAATGCAGTGCTGGGGTTTGTTGCAATGTTGGAAGTGCCGTCTTTCGGATGAGACGTCCAAGGTTCGAAAAGAGAAGGGGGTTTCTCTCTCCCGGTGTCTTGGCCAACAATTCCCCAAAATAAAATTGGTCACTCATTCTGTGACTGTGTCTGACTACTGTGTTTCGCCCACAAAATACACAGTCACTGTTTATCCTGTGAAGCACTTTGAGACGTGATAAGGTGCTGTATCAAATGCAATGATTATTTATTATTAGTATGAAGAACTTTGAGAGGTCTGACTGATGTAAAAAGCGCTGTATAAATGATATTGCATTGTGTAATGTATAGAGCCAGCTGTGCACGATGGAAGAGGTGAAATACAACCACATGTTTTAAGGTTTCTACAATCGGCAAAATAGTGGAATTGTGAATTTCCATTGAATGGCTGCGCTCCAGTTACATAGTAAAGTTTAATACAGAAACTGTGTCCAATGATGTATTTTGTTACTCTTGCCAGTGACAGTTTGAAATATTACACTTCCAGGAATTCGTAATGTGAACAATGAATTAACTGGTTTCCCACAAACTGTTCCACTCAATTCGTGGGCTTGGGTTCGCGAGGAGAGAGCTCTCTGCATTGTGAGCTCAACACGCCCAGACTTGCCGAAGCTCAGACCTGCCAGAAAGAGGCAGTCCTTAGCTCTGACTCGGGAGCAGTGGCAGGTAGTTGGGCAATAGCAATAAATAATAATTTGGTCACTCAATCCACGAACTGTTAGTGGAACACTGCTGTGAGCAATTGGCTGCTGCGTTTCGCCGACAAAATACACAGTCAATATTATCCTGTGAAGCGCTTTGAGATGTCTCAATGAAGTGATACGGTGCTATATCAAATGAAAGGATTATTATTGTTCATATAAGCAGTTGTGCAAGTGAGCCTTTAAATGATCAGCTAACGGACCTCACACTAGACGTCCAGGCAGAGTTTGAATCTCGTTTTCTGGAAAGGAATAGCTGTGAGACAGACACGTAAAAAGCTAATCTCTTAAACACTTACCTATGGATTGTGTTAGAATGCCTACCATCTAGTGGAATAATGAATAAGGTGCATAACAATTGCAGTGTATCAGGCTGTCAGGGATGGGACATGTTCAGAATGAACATCAGAGAACAGTGTGACAGAATAGGTTCCCGCCGTGTTAGCACTCTTCGAACCTCTCTTGAACTTATGCTCCACGTACCCCTGAAGCCAGGCTTTGCCACGAGCTGGTGGAGCATAAGTTCAAGAGAGGTTTGAATGAAGTAGTCCCCTCAGCCCATTTGATCGAACACCAACTCTCTTCCATTGCAGCACGTAAATGTGTCTTAGATGTGGGACAGATTGGCCTGCCCCATTCACCTCCAAATACACAGTCGCTGCACTTTACAGTGTGACAAACCTGGTTCAGGTGGCAGCGCTCTCGCCTCTGAGTCAGAAAGTTGTGGGTTCCAGCCTTAACGTCGAGATTCCTCTTTTTTGAATAGTACTGTTGGATCCTTAATGTGCACCTAAACAGACAGGGAGGACCTCGGTTTAACATCTCATTCAAAGGATAGCACCTCCGACATTGCAAGCGCTCCCCCAGCACTGTATTGCAATGTCAGCCCAGACTGTGAGCTGAAAATCACGATGTGGGGCTTGAACCCATAACCTTCTAATAAGTACTACTGCCTCCAAAGGCAAAAGCTAGCTGTAAAAGCTATGGAATTAAAGGAGTGGCAAAGCGAAGCCCGGCACCCGTCCACACGTAGCTCTCCCTGAAACAAAAGGATAGAGGAATATCTATATTTATACATCGCTCAGCTTCTAGGAGCCACTGTTAAAAGGCAGGTCCTAATTGCTCAAACTGACAGCGAAAGTCATCAACGAGTTCTTTTGTGTAACAATTTTAATGTTAACTTAATTTTAAAGCACCGTGGGGCCTTTGAACTTATTATCGGAACGGTGGAGGTTTTAATTGACAATATAGTTCTGTGATATGCTTTCCACACGCGCTGACAGGCAGCCCAAGTGTACTCGAATATCATTTAAGTGCAAGAGGGCTTCACACAGTGATAGAATTTGCAGATACAACCTGTCAAAAGACTGCTTCTAGTGTTTTTTTTTGCTATTTCCAAACCTTTGTGCTGAATGCAGGCAGAGCCAGTGCCCGTGATCTGCTCGCTGGTGATAGCTTGTCATTCTCTCGCTGAGGGGGGGTGGGGGAGCCAGGCTCCCAGGCCCTATCACTGCTGTCTATTAATGACTTCTGAATATTTCTCAGCTGCTCTGCCCTCATGATCTAAACGTCAAGTCTGCTGTTTTATCTTGTCTTTTGCTCCGTTAATCACCTATTAGCAGCTCCGATCCATCACAAAGGCCTCGCAAACTACTGATTATTATTTATGATAACAATTATTACTATTGATAATTATTAATTAATAACCTCGAGCCAGTGCTGCTGACTGAGCCACATGCTGTGCAGGTATGCTCGTGTGTCCTTGTGCACGAGTGCTTTCACATGTGCGTGCATTGCATTTTCACACGTGTGACTTGTTTTGGGCGGGTGGGAACGGAATGGTCTTCACGCGGAATGTGTGATAGATTTTGTGCCGTGTTTTCACGTGCGAGCAGTCTGGCCCTTGCCATGCGTGCGTGCTTCATTCACCCATACCAGCAGCATTCTGCCTCACACGCTATCGGCGTGCAACACACAAAGTTCTGTCAGGTGGCTCAGGTTTCGGGCTGGGTGATACCTTAGGCAAGTTTCCTTACTCCACGCAACTCTGTTTACTCGGCAGTAAGTAGAAACCCGGTTGTTAGTCGATTGGCGGATCACTTTCGAAAATTATAATAATGACTTGGTCACTCAATCCACGACTGTTTGTGGGCCTCTGCTGTGCACAATTGGCTACTGGGTTTCGCCCAACAAATACACAGTCGTTGCACTTTACAGTATATCCTGTGAAGTGCTTTAAAACATCTCAAAGATGTGTTAAGGTGCAGTATCAAATGCAACGATTATTATTATTATTATTATTATTATTATTATTATTATTATCAGGTTCCAGTTCTCAACCCCCATGATTTCTGGATGAAAGCAGCTGAGCTCTCAGCAAGTGGCTTATCTTAAACTACGCTGCCAACTTCCTGAGTTGCTTTGACATGTCGGATCGGTTCGATTTTTTATTAAACTCCTCGGTTGATCAAAGTCACGTTGCAGCGAGCGGATGGTGCATCGCAAGACAGGTTGTGTGTTTGGTCTGTATCCCTCTGACTGAGCTGAGAAAGGTTCAAGGTTCAATCTTCGCACTTTAGGCTGTCCTCCCCCCATTGTAAAGGCAAATGTGGAGTCCTGTAGCTCAGTGGTTAGAGCACTCGCTTTGCAAGTGAGAGACCTGAGTTCAATTCCAGGCAGAGGGCGAAACCTCGGGCAAGTTTCCTTACTCCACACAGAGCCTAATAATAATCCCTCCAAAACAAAAAACAATAATAAATTGTTCATTTTCAATCTACGACTGTTTGTGGGACATTGCTGTGCGCAATTGGCTGCCGCGTTCGCCCACAAATATACAGTCAATTCACTTTACAGTATATTCTGTGAAGCGCTTTGGGACGTCCTCCCGACGTGAAAAGCGCTATATCAAATGCAAGGATTATTATTAAATGTAAGGATTATGATTGTTATTGTCACAATTGCGACTTTTCTCTGCTTATTCGCAGCACACACAAAAAGGGGGCAGGCAAAACGGCCTCTTGAAAAGACTCTTTGTGTCTGATATGCTGTTATTAAAATAGCAGGGAAAAAATCAGTACACTTTTGGGTTTAAACCAGAGCAAACCATGAGCTTTCAGCCATCGTAAAAACATTTTGTAGCTTATTGCACGTTAGCAACCGTCAGTGAAGATGTCCAAAGTAAGTATTACCATAGAAGGTGCGTACACCGAGAGTACTGTGTCCAGCTGTGGTCAGACACACCCAGAGTACTGTTAAATCTTCAACATCCACCTGAACAGACACAGAGAGGATCTTGGTTTAACGTCTCATCGGAAAGACGGCATCTCCGACAATGCAGCGCCCTCCAGCACAGCGCTGGAGGATCAGCTAGATAACATGAGTCTTTGGTCATTTAAGCAGATTGTGGGAGTTTCTTTGCTCTCTGTGTGCTGAATTGTGTTTATTAATGGATGTGACAGATTATGAATTGAGCTGCAGACGGTTAGCTACAGAAGTGGCAGCATTCGGTGTGTGTGAGACGTACTGTGTATGTGATTAAGGTATACTGTGTGTGAGAGACAGTACTGTGCGTGTGAGACATATAGTGTGTGTGAGAGACATATGGTGTGGATGAGACATACTGTGTGGTTGTGTGAGAGAAACATACTGTGTTGTGTGTATGTATGTGAATGACATTCTGTGCCTGTGTACGTGTGTGTGTATGTGTGTGAGCGATGTCCAGTGTGTGTATCATTGCGAACTCATTCTGTGCCACTCTATTTTGTAACATTGGTCTCTGCAGCTGTTGTTCTGCTTATTTAATCCCAGCTGCAGGCAGGCTGGACATCACTGATGATAGAAAACCTCTTAAGCAACAGATTATCTTTTTGAGATTGATCCTCTCGGATCTTTCTGCAGATTATTCTGTTCATTTGGAGCTTGTGACCTTTACAGCCCAAAGCAACCGTGCCGTTTCTCCTCCTGAGACCAGCCGCACACATCAGCCATGCAGGCAAGCTAACTGACACATTTTAGAGATTCATTGAAGACTGATAGAGCAGTACAGATGGACATTAAAGATCCCATGATAATAATAATAATCCTTGCATTTGATATAATGCCTTATCAGGTCTTTGAGATGCCTCAAGGCGCGTCACAGAATATACTGTAAAGTTAATTGACTGTATATTTTGTGGGGCAAAACACTGCAGCCAATTGCACGCAAACAATCGTGGATTAAGTGACCATATTATTATTTTGAAGGGATTAGTACCCCCGGAAAAGGGATTCACCATTTGACTAACAACGGGGTTCCTACTTACTCCTAAGTAAACGGAGGCGTGTCGAGTAAGGAAACTTGCCCAATGTTTCGCCTTACCCGGGAATCAAACCCAGGTTTTCTGGCCAACGATCCCCCAAATAAAATTGGTCACTCACTCCACGGCTGTTTGTGGGCCATTGCTGTATGCAAAATGGCTGCTTGTGTTTTGCCCACAAAATACACTCCATGTCTCAACAACGTGATAAGGTGCTAATTCAAATGCAGGTATTCATTTTATCATTATTTGCTGAATTTAACTGCGGATGAGATTTGATCTCTGTAACAGTGATTCCTCCTCTCTGCTATCAATCAGCATTTATAAGGATTGACTTTAATGACTTACCGCTGACATCTGATTGAAGCTAATGATAATTAAAATCTCTTTACTCCAAGGATTTGCCGTTAACATCTTCAACAGGCAGACAGGATAGCCCCTCTTTTGCTGAGATGTTTAACCTTCCACAATGTGAACAACACCCTAACCCAGATCACCAAACGGACCCTCGTCTGTCATTCCAATTCCAATGGATTCTAACCAGAATTGTAAAGCGAAGGACATGCACATTGGTTCATGTTCCTGAACCAGCCAAAGAGGGGATTGAGACTTACCGTCATAAGCAGACCCTCATTGAGAGCAATTCTGTCTATTTTGTGGGATGGCTGATATCCCTAAAAACAACATGTGGTCACTCAATCCACGACTGTTTGTGGGGACACTGCTGTGCGCAATTGGCTGCCGCGTTTCACCCACAAAATACACAGTCAGTTCACTTTACAGTGTATTCTGTGAAACGCTTTGAGACGTCTCGAAGACCCGATAAGGCGCTCTATCAAATCCAAGGATAATTATTATTATATTCCCCCTCCAGTATCGTCAGCTATAAAATGACACAGTGGAGACGTGTGTGTTTAAAAGGTGCAAGGGCTGTTTGTGCAATGGGCAGGTTGGCACAGAGAGGAGGTGCACAGGTGCCGTCCTTTGGATGCCACAAACCGAGGTTCCGTGTGCCTTTCCCGGTGGACGTTCGGGGGGATCTCTCCCCCCTTGTCATTGGTTTATTTTGGACATGTGGAAACCCGTCGTTATGCTTAAGAGTATCCAAACCAAATTCCAGGCATCCCACCTACACATGGAAATTCCAGAGATAGACACATCCTGTTTACCTAATTCCGGGAAGTATTTACCGCAGGCTGGCAAGAGCCAAGGCTTGCGATAAGGTAACTCCTGGATTGCGCCCTGGCCAACAATTCCACAGATAAAAAATCAGTCACTCGCTCTGTGGCTGTTTGTGGGACATTGTTGTGTGCAAATTGTTTCGCCCCCAAATGAACAGTCCACATAACACTTTACAGTATATTCTGTGGCAGCTGCCTCCAGGTCATGTGAAGCAGCCTGCTGGCAGCTGGTTCTGTTTCAATAATAATCATCATCTTTGTATTTGATTTTGTGGCTTTGTGGGGGAGCGAACACGAGTAAATTGGAGTTGCTGTGCTGTAATGTCCGGGATCTGCGTTGCGGGGAGCTCAGGGCTCCACACACAGGCTCCAGACTGCCAGGAACTTGTCGTCAGTTTTCATTTTCAGCAATCAAACTCAAGTCAGTGACCATCACAGTGTAAACAGTATAAAACACCAAGGTCCTTTCATTGCCTGAGGGACATTAGACTCGGGCATTATTTTAAGTAGATTCATGTTTCGAAACCTACAGAATGCCTCGCACGATTTTAAATAACTTCATTTTATTTTGATCCCACAAATCAGGACCATTTGGACCTGTTCTGCTGCGTTTCGCCCACAAAACAAAGTCACTCCACTTCACAATATATTCTGTGAAGCGGTGTGAGACGTCTCGAAGGCATGGTAAGGCGCTACATCAAATGCAAGGATTCTTATTATTATTATCTGAGGTGGAGCGAGCGAACAAGTTGTCTAAAATAGTAATTTCCCACCACACTTAGCTCACACTCTCCCGAGGACTGGCTGAGAGAGGAACTGGCCTGTACCAGTGACCTCAATACCAAATACAACTTCAAATCTCTCGTACTCGCTGGAGACACCATGTGTATCAGCCTGGCTCAGTCAGTCACACTCTCACCTCGAAATCAGAGGTAGTGTGTAAGCCCCATATCTCACGTCATGACTGTAAACTCATATTGTCTACGTTAATGCTCCCATGAACAACAACGACGACGACGACAACAACTTGCATTTGGAACAGGAATGGCCTGTTTCCGGCTATAAGTATTCACTGGAGAGAACCATCTGCCCCTGAACTGCCCAGAAATGTAAGCACGTTAGTCAGTCCATTACACTCCCTACAAAGGCCCATGAGCGTGCGAGGAATCAACCCACAATGTGACATTGTCGGAGGTAGTTGAGAGGATTTGATTTGAGCACGTGCGGGGTGTAACAACAGGATGACAGCAATTTCACAGCTTTTGTACACCACACACCATCTTATTTTTATTAGCAATGACTGGGTGAAGCTGGCTGTCAGAGCCTCAGTGCAGATCAGGAGCTTTTGCCTGGCAGCACTTCCATTTCTTGTAGATTTCACTTGCTGAAACGTCTCAAAACATTTTATCGTAATCATTGTCAAGTGTAGCGGCTTCTTTTTTAAGGTGGCAGCCACTTTTTGCATAGATGTGCACTAGGCTGGGACCTGTGCTGGGCTGTGACATGTGCTGTGACGTGTGCTGACCTGTGGCGTGTGCTGGGCTGTGTCGTTTGCTGAGCTGTGACGTCTGCTGGGCTGTGGCGTGTGCTGGGCAGTGGCGTGTGCTGAGCTGTGACGTGTGCTGGCCTGTGACGTGTGCTGGCCTGTGACGTGTGCTGAGCTGTGACGTGTGCTGAGCTGTGACGTGTGCTGAGCTGTGACGTGTGCTGAGCTGTGACGTGTGCTGAGCTGTGATGTGTGCTGAGCTGTGGCTAGTGTAATATCAGCTAGTGTCAATATCAGAGTCAGGGGGTGTTTGTATAAGCGGAGCTGATGGGGTAACTGACTGAGAAGTTGGGATATTAAGTGGAGTTGGATACACCCCACCCCATCATCTAACTCCAACCTCGCGTGCAGTTTCCATCTCAGCCGCACGGCTGTTTGACGGGATGTCAGACCTATTGTCTCGGGCATTGATTTTTTTTCCGCAAAGCTCAAGTGCTTTTTGAGGTTTGAGAATGTCACCTGAACTCTGAGAGATGTGCCTACTCTGAAACCTGCTCTAACATGTTGCTCAGCGTAATAAACACACTGTTAAAGGCCCTCGAGGGATGAGTTCAGGAAGTACTTGGCTGCTGAGGGAGCAACAGAGCCTAATGGTAATTTCAGGCTGATTGACGAAAGGGATGTGTAATCCTGGTTGACATTGACCAAGATGAAGCTTGTGTTTGCAATTTGACTTTCACTCGTTTTACTTCGGTTTACTCCCGAGGACTGTGCCAGTCACGCATTGTGAAGCCACGATTTCTCAAACATACTGGTCTGCCCAGTTTCACCATCCACAAGGTCATCAAAAACTCAGTCCCTCCATCTCGCCACCTCTTTATTTATCTTTAAATCCCACCTCAAGAGCTCCGACTCACATCTCATCATGAAACGCGTGAGAGCATCGCCACCATCTTTCTGCTCACAGCTCAAACACCACATCCCATCCCATTGAGCGATGGTTCCACCAATTGGTGGTGCGGAGTTTAAGCAGCAGCTTAAATCCTGGGGGTGGGAGGGTGGTCAAAGTCACGGTCGAAGAGGAAGATCTTTGAACCAGACTTGAAGGAGGCAAAAGAGGGAGTGAGGCAGAGGGATTGCGGGATAGAGTTCCAGAGGGTGGGGACAACTTTTGAAATCAGATTCCAGATTTTATTTGTGGCAGTAACTGCAACCTTGCCTCACTGAGCTCACTTCGCACTGCCAGAACTGACCTTTTGGGAAGATTGTCATAACAGGCGTACTCACAGGCTGGTTTTGGGGTAACAACAATAACAAATTTACATTTATCCAGTGCCTTCATGTCAGGAGGATGTCCCAAGGCGCTTAACAATCCTGGCTGAGTGTAGGAGCCGAGACAGTGAGGGGAAAGATTTTAAGCACGAGTTCTCCGCCATCATAACCATCCTCAACGCCTACCTTTTCGACTGACCTTCCTCCCCCCACGCCCCCCCCCCCACCCCGCCCCCACTCACTTGCCCCCCAGATCAGGCTGTCAGTCAGCTGTACAAAATGCTTTGAGATGTTCTCCCGACATGAAAAGCACTATAGAAATGTACAATTTTGCTGATGTTCCACAATACGTTTATGCGTTGAATTCCCCGATTTTTTGAAAGAAAAAAATATATTCCTGAAAACTATTGACACTCAATATTCCTTGCTGACACATGTGTTTGATTGTGTTTTTTCTCGCAGCGCTGAGCACCCGCTGAGGAAAGGCAGGTGTGTGAATTGTTGGCAATCTGTCACTTCTCTGCCTGATACCCCACTGATTGTAATTTGTTAATGATTTTAACGGCAAAGGATCTTTTGTTTGCACTGTAATTAAAAGGCGTCAAGCTGAAATTATGCCTTACAATCTCTCAGCTGGGTTTCAATGACACAGCATGCAGAAGTGTAGAAGTAGAAGTTAGCGAGATTGAATTTACTCCCAAAGGTGTATCAATGTATGGATCAAACTGCCAGGGAGATACTGGGGGCGTGTCAAAGGAACTAGTTAAAACAAGCACAGAGGAGGGTGTACTACTAATAATAATCCTTACATTTAATATAGACATCGAGAAAAACTCCATTCTCTTTTCGAGTAGTACCGAGTCTGTAGGAAAGGCACAGACAGGACCTCGGTTTACCTTCTCATCCGAAGAACAGTGCCTTCAACATTGCAGCGCTCCCCCTACACTGTATTGAGTGTGAGTTCAAGGTCCCGATGTGTTTTTGTATTTTTTTTTGGTCAGCCGGCTGTCCAACACCTGCGGAAACCCATCACAGTGCCTAATTGTATCCAAACCAAATTGAGAATTCCATGCATCCATCCCATCTACACATGGAAATCCCAGAGATTGATTGTTGGAACGGAATGCGCTCTCTCTCCCTGGAGGGACACATCCTGTTTACCTAATTCTGGAAAGTATTAGGCGTAGGTTGGCAAGAGCCAAGGCTTGGGGGAACCACAGAGTGTGCGTTGGGGTAACTGCTGGAGTCTAAACCGGCCAAAACCACAGAGCTTGCCATTGAGAGCGCTGTCTGGCAAGCTTTCCCGCTGCTTGTCCAGCCAGGACCACCCTACCTGTTTGGGCTTTGGCTTGCAGGGTTAACAGGAGCCGAGTGGGAAGATTCCCTGCCCCCGGCGACTGGTCTGCGTTTCCACGTTGAAGTTCCAAGGTCCCGATGTTGAACCCACAACCTTCTAAAGAGGTGAGATTTTGAACTGACACTGTAATCAAGCATGCTGAGCTGCAGCTCCGCGGCTGGGTTGGATGGTCATTGTGTAATGCTCACAAAAAAGAACAGTTCATCTCAAACCCTCCAGTGGGTCCATTATAACTTAACAAAGGGCAACTTTAAAAAGGCACAACTGTTAAAAACACACCAGGCGAGGAGGCACGGACACAATGGGCTGAACAGCACCCTTCTGTGCTGCGAGTTTCTGTTTAAAACACAGGCTGATAGAGGTAGAGTCTGACAACCGACTCCTCAAACCGTAGAAATCTCCCATACGGCAGAGGCCACTGAGCAATTGTACTGGTGCTGGTGTTTGCTCCTCCAGTGAAGCCATTCATCCTCATCCCTGCTCTGTCACGGATATTAAACCAAGGTCCCTGTTCAGGCGGATGTTAAAGATCCCCTGACACTTATTCAAAAGGAAGAGTTTCTCCTGGTGTCCTGGCCGACAATAAAATTGGTTACTCACCCCATGGCTGTTTGTGGGACACCGCTACTTGCAAATTGCCCGCCGTGTTCACCTACAAAATACAAGTCACTTTAAAGTATCTCCTGTGAAGCGATTTGACAAATTCATCAACACGGTATCAAAATGTAAGGATCATTATTATTATTATCATTATTCATTTGGTTTACGTCGTTCACTGTTTAGAGGTCATCCAACAGCGCTTAACAGGATTTATTATAAAGTTTACCGACTGTATTTTGTGGGAGAAACGGGGCAGCCGATTTTGCGCAGAGCAGTATCCCACAAACAGCAACAGAACGATTGACCAATTTTTTCTTTGGAGGATTATTGGCCAGGACATCGGGAGAGAGAAACCCCCTTCTCTTTTCGAATAGCGCCGCGGGATCTTTAACATCCACCTGATCAGGCAGGTAGGGCCTTGGTTTAACATCTCATTCAAAGGAGGGCACATCCAACAATGCAACACCCCCTCAGCACTGCATTGGAGTGTGTCAGGCTAGACTATGTGAGTTGAAGTCCTAATGTGGGGCTTGGCCCCACAAGCTTCTGACCCAGAGGCGAGAGCGACAGCTACTGAGCCAAACTGACACAGACTGACTGATTCAGTCTCTTTGGGGAGTCACCTTGTGCCTGTTATACGAAAACACCGACGCAGCTCAGAAGTTATGGTTAAGCAGAGAAGGATATAAAATATTCAGATCCTAAGTACTCTTGCTTCTTCAAAGTAGATTTGAAAGCATCTTAAAGAGGTTCTGGCTAAAATATTAACGAAACGCTACATGTACCGGTGCCTTTATTTAGTCCGTCCCTTCAGAAATGAACATCAAGCCACGATGCTGGAGACAGCCAGGCTGGTGCTTGCTGGATATTTGCTCAGGCGCCTGCTTCTAAATGCTCTGCTCTGGTGACTGGCCAAGGGGCTGGTGAGCTCCTCACTGAGTGCGAAGCTGTCACAGCGGGAAGCGGAGTTTAGCCGCCTTGTGTGACAGGTGCAACTCTGCCCCCGCCACAACCTCTTTAAGGCCTTCACGTGTGGGGCTGAACAGCACATTTCAAGTGGCTGGGTCTGGGCAGCGGGAATTCCCTTGCATTTGGTACAGCGCCTAATCACGTCATTGGGACATCTCAAAAGCGCTTCGCAGGACATACTGTGAAGTGAATTGACTGCGTGTTTGTTGAGTATTAGCAGGCGGATGCAGAAAGTGAAATCTCTCACATCAGGGAAGACTAAGTGTGCAGAAGCAGCCTGAGGGTAACTGACAGGATCTCAGCTCATTCACACATTCCAACCCCAACCTCCACCACCGCCCCCCCACTCCACCCCCGCATACCTCTACAGACCTGTGCCATTCTGCTTCAATTAATACAAACATTTTATACAACATGTTAATGTGGAAAAGCTTTTACTGGGCACTGTACCGCTTTTTACATAATCCTGGGGAGCAAGCCTGGCCCAGAGATCACCAGTGGTGTAGGATGGGCTGGTTTTACCGGTTCTTGAGAACGTGATGACAATAATAACGTGATAATAATCCTCAAGCCATGACGTCTCAATGCGCATCTTTCAAGCCGTGACATCTCAGTGTGCTTCACACTGTAAAATGCAGTATTTTGGAGTGGAGTGCGATTGCAGATGGTCTAGAGCCAGACTGGAATCGTCATAAGCAAAATACACACAGTCACGATACTTTACACTATGTCCTGTGCAGCACTTGGAGACATTGCGACGACGTGATGATGTGTGATCTCAAGAGCGAGGATTATTATTCTTATACGATCGTAAAGTGTCTAAATGCAATCCTGTTTTGTGACCAGCAGGTTGGTATTTTTTTCAGGATCTGTCTTTCCTGATGGGACCTCATGGTGTCAAATAATAGCGCATTTATCAGTGTGAAAAATCTTCAGCCCCGCTCATCCATCACCTGTAAACTGCGGCATCTGTGGTGTGACTCTGTTGTCAGGGCAGTTGCCGTACCAGGCAAATTGCACCGACTCCATTTACTGCCAAGGTCAGACAGTCGCAAGCCCTCACCACTGAGACAACATCTGTTAGGCACCAGATTTCCAGTGTCAATATCTTCTGTTTCTAAGCTTTATTTTCACTTGTGTTCCCGAGAGTGCCTCCTTCGGATGAAACGTTAAACCGAGGTCCCATCTGTACCTGTTTAGGTGGACGTTAAAGATCCTGTGGCACTATTCGAAACAAACAGAAGAGTTTGTCCCAGTGTCCTGGCCAAGAGTCTGCCAGTAAAATTGGTCACTCACTTCATGGCAGTGCGACATTTTTTCGCCCCCAAAATATACAGTCAATTCACTTTACGATTTATTCTGTGAAGCTCTTTGAGATGTCTCGAAGATATGATAAGGCGCTATATCAAATGCAAGGATTATTATTATTGCTGCTAGGAAATTGGCTGCTGTGTTTGCCTAAAAAGTATAGTCACCACAGTTTACAGTAGAACGGTGAAGCGCTTTGAGGCGCCCTCCCGATGCGAAAGGCGATGTATCACAAGTGAGGATTATTAAAGTGTTGAACACTGCAGACTGTTCACTGGGTGTATTTCTAGGGGAAACAATACCCAGTTTGCAGTGAGAGATTCCAGTGATTTGTCCACTGGCTGTGGGACCTGGAGCGGTTATGCCCTCGCCTCATCCTTCAGCTCAGCCATTAAACAACCCTCCCGACCAACCAACCCCATGACTACTAATGCAACCTTGTGTGCGTTTCCTTAGCAAAACACAGTCACTACACTTGCTGGTAGCTCCTGTGAAGACGGTTTGGTGTAAGAAGCAGAATAAAAATGCAGTCTTTCATTTCCATTGACGTGATGGCTGGGGGAAGAGGTGCAAACCCGGGACTCCCCAGCAGGTTTGCCCTCCTCTGCCGCGCACCTCTGTTGATGGACTCACAAAAAACAAGCCAGAGGAAAGCTAACAAACACTCTTCTGCTTTCCTTAAATCTGCTTCTGTTTGTTGCCCTTGGAAACAGTGGGGAGATTTGATCCACGCAATTAATAACTAGTTCCCCTTGGACTGATTGGAATCCAATTTCAATTTAGCAACCATTTAGCGTCAGCACTGCAGAAACCGGAGTCAAGATGGGGTTAGCGTGTGAGGCGCCCCATAGCCTTTGCCCTAAGGCTCTCCCTCGAGACCATCGATCACCAGGCCTTGTTGTCACTTTACTGCAAGGCGATGTCCTTGCTCAAGATGTCTTGGCACGCTAACCAGGAGTAGGCTGCTGGCAGCTCTGAGCTTCCCAGCCGCAAATTATACCGAGGCAGCATCTGCTGAGGCAAGTAAATGGAGGAAATGAGCAAACAGCCTTCTGCACACTGAATATTTTATAATACTTCCAGTAAAATGAATAACCCTATCTGCTACCTGAAAGGCAGCCTCATTACCCTTTTACCAACTTTTGGATTTACATATGCTGATGTCAAACGTTTTTTACACAAGCAATAATCTTCGTTCATTAATGTCGCCATGACTCAAGCACACAAGCAGACGCTTTAATGTCAGCAATAAATGTGTTCCAGGTCATAGCAGGGAGATATTAATAATAAAATGAGATGTTACATCGCGCAGAGGACAGCCCTGATCTGGGACTCAGTGAATACTGTAAAACAAAACAAACCACCCGGTGGTTCCTTTTTACTCTCTGCCTTTTCCCTCTGCTTCGCCATTTCTTCACCTCTGACACCAACCAGCAGGTCAGGAGGCCAGAGCCTTGGCCAGAGCCTTGCCCAGAGAAACGCTCGCCCTGAAATCAGCCTGGCTCCGTCAGTACCACTCTCGTCTCTGAGTCAGAGGGTTATAATCATAATCCTTGCATTTGATATAGGGCCTTATCACATCTTCTAGATGTCCCAAAGCGCTTCACAGGATATATAGTGAATTGACTGTATATTTTGTGGGCGAAACGCGGCAGCCAATTGCGCACAGCAATGTCACACAAACAGTCATAGGTTGAATGACCAAATTATTACCAACGGAAAAGTGATCCACCAATCGACTAGCAACCGGGTTCCTACTTACTGCTAGGTAAACAGAGGGGTGTGGAGTAAGGAAACTTGCCTAACATTTTACCCTACCCGGGAATCAAACCCAAGTCCTCTCGCTTGCGAGGTGAGCGTGCTAACCACTAAGTGCTTTGGGACGCTACATTGCGTGAACGGCGCCATATAAATGCTAATTGTTTTTGTTGCTATAAGCTACAGGACTACAGGGTTGCGGGTCCAAGGACTTTGAGCTCCCATTGCCTAGGCCAAAGTGGCCCAACTGGCCGACAATGCAGCATTTATACAGCACCTTTCATGTCGGGAGGGTGGAGAGTCCCGGCTTTGCACCTCTCCCCTCTTCCCCCAGCGGCTACGCCGGAGCGTCAGCCTGGACTGTGAGCTCAAAGACCTGAGAGCGAGAGTTTGCAGCTGAATTGTGGGCACCGGTGATGATTCCTGTGTGTCCGTGGCTTGCTGAGTGACACAGGATAGATAGCACAGCTGCAGTCTCCGGCTGGAGATTCCACACAACTCATCAGTTTCTGCTCCTCGTAATCACAATTGCAGATTCAATACGAATGCTCAATCATCACTGCGCTGGGAGAGCGACTCCCCAGAGGAACCTTCTGAGCCAGAGCTCGGCTTTTCCTTTTTTTTTCGTTTTCTTTTCTTTTTAGAGCATCAAAAATGATAAACAGCGGTTGCCAGTTTTGTTTTGCAGTAACACAGCAAGCTTTTTGTCAATAGCTCTCCCCCGTGGGACCCTGGCTGTACAGTAATTTGTTGTCAGATTGAATCCAATTGCAACACTGTGATACATTCAGTGCGCTGTGCGAGGATTAGTCTTTCAGGATCTTTGCTTTTGAGAGCAAATGATAGCAAACTGCAGTGATTTATTGCGAAGACAATGGCAGAAGCTGGATTGTGAGCATTATTATTGCACTGGGGGCAGGGAGTGCATCGCTTTGACAGCGACTGCTCTGCTTTTAACCCGCGACCTTACAAGCGTGTTTGCAGCTCTCAGAACATCGTGTCACTTTCATGTAAAAAGCCACCGGTTTTCAGGGCTTGACCTTGTTATGAGGTGCCAAGAGGGAACCGCGTTGCAGCTCCTTTGTAATTGAGCTTCTTCACTCGTTGCTCCCACTTTGCTTTGGCTCAGCAGTTTTTGGGGGTTTTGAGGCCCCACATCAGGTCTTTGAGCTCAAAGTGCAGGCTGATGCTCCAGCAAAGGACTGGGGGCGCCCTGCATTGCCAGAGGTGCTGTCCCTCAAATGAGACGTTAAACCAAAGTAACTGTTTAGAAAGTAACCACGTGCCTCTGTTGGGGAAGAGAAGGGAGTTTCTCTCTCCCGGTGTTTCGACCAATAAGCCCCCAGATAAAATTGTTCATTCACTTCATAGTTGTTTGCAAGTCATTGCTGTGTGCAAATGGGCTACAGTCATTACCTACAATACACAATCACTACAACTCACAACGTCCCACTACAGTGTCTTGAGATGTTTTGACATTTTAGGCGACGTATCAAATACATAAATACATTGAATTTGTATAATCACCTCTAAAGCCACAACTTTTTATTAATTCAACAACAACAACAACAAAATTACATTTATTGAGTGCCTTTCAGGTCGGGAGGACGTCCCAAAGCACTGAACAGTCAGGTGTCGGGGCCCGAGCATGGGGGAGGGGTGGGTAGGGGTGAGGGAAGGCAGAGAGGTGGGAGGGAGACCAAAGGCACGGTCAAAGAGAAGGGTCTTGAGACCGGCCTTGAAGGAGGCAAGGGAGGAAGCGAGGTGAACGGACCGTGGGATGGAGTTCCAGAGTGTGGGGGCAGAGAGGCTGAAAGCCCGGCCACCGATGGTAGGGCGGGTTGGGTGGGAGACATGGAGCAGGCCGGAGCCCGCTGAACGGAGGGAGCGGGCAGGTTGGTAGGGATTCACTGTATATATTCTGAGAAGCGCTTTGATAGTCTCAACGATGGTGAGACATCTCAAACCAGGTGCTATATCAAATGCAAGGATTATTATTATTATTAATAATATTCCTTGCATTGGATACCATGGAGGGTCGATCCTGCCAATCACCGTCTGGGAAGTGTTTCCGCTGCTTGTCCAGCTTGGATCACCCTACAGGAGCTGAGTGGGATAATTCCCTGCCCCCAGTGACTGGTCTGCCCTTCCAAGTCAGGCTGGCCTGTGCTGTCATCAGCAGTGCCCTGGAATACTGCGGATCCGCCTGGCTCAGGAACCGGACTAGAGACCATCACAGAGGGCTGAGGCTCGATTCCGGCATTCCGTTGCCAAACATGTCACCTTCGAGCCAGTTCAGCTCCAAAGAAAACCCGCTTACCTCCCTTTGTCTCCGGGTTCTGTAGGCACTGATATCAGTGCGATGCAGTGAGGAGAGGATCAGGGACCGTACTCTCTATAGATACAGTCTTTGGCGACCACTCAGCGAGGTTGAGATAGAGTGAGTGGAGCAGCTGGAGTGGTGTCGGGAATGGATGAAGGAATTTGCACAGATAACGGGAACAGGATGCAAATCGTTCCGAAACAATAATTATTTAGTCGGTGCTAAACTTGTGCCAAGAGAGGGAGAATGTTGAGAGAGATTATCTCAATTGCCGTTTGAAGACTGACTGCTGAGAGACAGATTGCAATCAATTTATTTGTAGTCGGGAATAAATGAGTTATTGCAGCTCGTTAATAAAGTCTAATCCACTTTAAAAGATAATGAGCATTTTCTCATTTCCAATTTTTGTTTTTGTCAGGAGAGAAAATAAGAACTGAATTGAAAGGTTGTAAAATCAGAGTCCATCTGTGCCATCTCTCATCCCATCATCATTGTTCTTCCTGTTAAAACCGTCCTCCCGGAAAAGCGATCCGCCGATCGACTAACAACCGGGTTCCTACTTACCGCTAGGTAGACAGAGGCGCGTATGTGTCAGTGGAGTAAGGAAACTTGCCTAAGGTTTCGCCCTGCCACCCTGATGATGCTGGAGGACCTCGGCGATGCTGTGAATGGTGTCAAGATCCCATCACACCCAGTGTAGGTATAACAAAAAAAAGTCGCTCAAAATAATAATAATAATGTAGACTGTTTGTGGGACACTGGTGTGCGCAATTGGCTGCCGTGTTTCACCCATAAAATATACAGTCAATTCATTTTACAGTATGTGCTGTGAAGCTCTTTGAGACGTCTCGAAGACGTGATAAGGCGTTATATCAAATGCAAGGAATATTATTATTCTCAGTAGCTCATCGCTGCCTGCGTTTCTCTAGGGCGTTCTCTTATGCCTGCTCATTGTTAATCTGAGAGACACCGCTGCTTGTGTCAGTACCAAGTCTGACGGAAAGATAACGAGTAGATGTTGATTCCCGATTATTTGTCACAAGGCAAGAAACGAGTTGAAGAGCCATTAGATCTGCATCGGGACTTTGAGCTCATGGTCCAGGCTGACGCTCCAGTATTGCATTGTCAGAGATGCCAGTCTTCAGATGAGTTGTCAAACTGAGATCCTGTCTTATGCCTTGTTCAGTGGATGTTATGGCCAGATCCCATGGCCATCCCATATTTGGAAAGAGAAGGGAGTTTCTCTCTCCCAGTGTCCTGGCCAACAATCTTCCAGATAGATTCGGCCGTTCACTCCATGGCTGTCTGTGGGACACTGCTGCGCGCAAATTGGCTGCCGCGTTTCACCCACAAAATACACAGTGACCACACCGTGGGCTGTTCTGTGCTGAGCGTCGGCCGAGGCTGGGCTGGGAGCTCAGTCCAGCCTTTCAGCCTTTGTCTGCCCTGCCACCTGCTCGTACATCAGGTGTACCCTATTCCTTCCCGTCAAAGATCACCAGATCGGTCTGGATGACGAAGGCCCTCCAACCCTTCCAGCATGACGCCGAGCCGGGGGGAGTGGGGAAGTGACCGTAGGCATGGTCGAAGAGGAAGCTCTTCTGAAAGTGGGGAAGGAAGCAGCTCCCTATCACAGAAAGGACCTCTACAACCCGCTTACTCCCCAATCCGTTACCCGCTGCCTTTGCTCAACTGGCAACAGCCACCTGCTCGAACATCATGCCCTCCATCGCAGCCGTGCTTTCAGCTGCTGTTCCCCAAAACTCTGGAACACTCTCCCTCAATCCCTACTCCTCGCTCCCGCCTTCCTCATCTTCGGATTGCGCCTGAAGACTCCCCCCGTCTCGGCATCAGGCTCCTCCGCTGTCAATCGCTCTGAGACTCTACCCTATAAATGCTCTATAAATGCAAGTTGTTGTCATTTTTCAATCGCACCTGACTTTTGTCGCTGACAGCAATGGCATGTTCATTTCTTACATAAGTTCCTTTGAACCCACAGAGCATTTTAACACAACAGGTACACCCTGGTAAAAAGAGACACCACTCGCTCCAGATACATTGGAGGGAAATATTATTAAGTGTTTTGAAAGGAGACCTTGTCAATTCCTATTCAGTTCAAAGTAATTAAATTGCAAGCTTGGAAAAGCATTTCGATTAAAACAGTGACAGAATGCAGACGTCAGAGGAACTAAATTCAACAGGCGCGTTTATTTTTTAATCGTCCTTGTTTGAAAGATAAAGAGCTTCTGTACTTTGTTCCAATGGAAAGACTTTTTGTAAATAGAGTTGGAAGGAATGGAGCTTGCTGTGTGAGGCTACCATTAAAGCAACCAGCTCATCTCAGAGACTCATGATCTTTTGTCATTTAAAGCATATCCTTGAGTCTTTCACGTATTACTCTTCTATACAAAGTGTTACTGTGCAATTACTGTGTTTAAAAGCTGATTTAATGCCGACCAACCTTTAGCTCCTGCTTGAGATCACTGTAAATTTCAGGTGATGTTCAGTGTGAGAAGCTCAGCACAGCCCCGCTCCCAAAAGCAACCTGCGCTTCATCTCACTGGGGAATCACTGAATACTTCATGCTAATACACCATCTCGTTGATCACCTGGGTCCATCTTTGGACCAGGAAGGCTGGGGTTACCGTTAGGTGTCTCAAAGGCAATAGAGAACACATTTATACAGCACCTTTCACCTTGTGAAGACATCTCAGAGCTCTTTCCATAACTGACTGGGAGTCCGAGCTGAGGAAAGGAGGTGTCTGAAAGCACATTCAAACAGATGGCAGGTGAGGTGGACAGATTCCGGGGATGGAGTTACAGAGAGTGAGGCCCATTGGCTGAAAAAACAGGTTCAAATGGTTTTGTTGTTCAAGTGTAGGAGAGGATGAATGAGTTTGAGGGGGGTTAATGACTGCTGCATTTGCAGCAGGCCTGCAGGCAGACATTGTACCTCCCCACAGGAGCTCCATAAATAAGTAACAAAATTAATCTAATAGGAAAGGGGATCAAAGACTCAAGGTAACAGGGCCATGAGTCATATAAACCTTGCAGCGTAAGAGTGGATCACTGATGAGTCTGAGCCCTGGGATATGTGCTCAGTCACATTTAGGAGTCCCGTAGCTCAGTGGTTAGAGCACTCGCCTCGCAAGCGAGAGACCTGAGTTTAATTCCCAGCAGGGCGTAACCTTGGGCAAGTTTCCTTACTTCACATGCCTGATAATAATCCCTCAAGAAAAAAAATTAATAGTAAATCGGTCACTTCAAACCACGACTGAATGTGAGACGCTGCTGTGTGCAATTCGCTGCCGCGTTTCGCCCAAAAATATACAGTCAATTCACTTTACAGTATATTCTGTGAAGCACTTTGAGACATCTAGAAGACGTGAAAAGGGCTATATCAAATGCAAGGATTATTTTATTATAGTCATACAGGCATGAATCAGATTATTAACATCAGTCTGTGTAACACAGACAACAGTAGATAGACCAGAAGCTGTTACAAGATTATAACTAACTTCAGAGCTTCAAGAGATGGCTTTAATGGTTAGAATAACTTAAGAAGCTTATAAACCCAGCCACAACAAGGAACTCACCCGCAGGGCAGCAGAAATAAAGACCTGCATAAACTGCACAAAATTCCGACACTCTCTTTAACTCTCCCTCATCTATCTCTCCCCTCTCTCTTTATCTCAACTCCCTCTATCTATATCTCCTCCCCAACTCTCTCTATCTCTCTTCCTCCTCTCTACTTCCACCTTTCTCTCTCTTTATCTTTTTACCCCTCTCCGTATATCTCTCCCCACCTCTCTCCCTAGCCTTCTCTCCCTCTCTCACCCTCTCTCTCCTTACCCCCTCTCTCGCTCCTTCTTTCTCTAGCTGTCTCCCTCCTCTTTGCCTCTTTCTTTTCCCCTCTACCTCTCTCTCCCCCTCTCGGTCTCTCTATCTCTCTCCCTCTCTATCTCTCTTCACCCCTCCTCTCTCTCTATCTGACCCATTGGGATGCGTTGCTCAGGTGCTGGTTCTCCCATTGCCACACAAGCACCATTAAGTATCTGAATAGTCTGTCAAACAGCAAATCTTATCTTAATCTGGATACTCAGAGCTTCCCTCGAGCCATTTACATTTGTTCAATTTCAGACACGTTGAGTCTTATAATAAGAACTGTGACAAGAGTCTTGTAATCCTAGACTGGCATCTCTCTCCCATGAGCCATGTGGATCTTTTCTGTTCTGTGTAGCAGGTGTTTGCAGCGTTCGGGCTGGGCTGCCCTGTCTCTCTGCCCACCAGAGAGGGTGCAGAAGACAAAACTTTAAAACAATGTTAATGAAGGTCAGTCAGCCTGGCTCAGTTGGTGCCAGTCTTGCCGAGTCAGAAGGTCCTGGGTCAAAGCCCCACATTGGTGAACTCACAGCTGAGGCTGATACTCTAGCACAGTGCCGGGGGAACACTGCATTGTTGGAGGAGCTGTCCTTTTGATGAGATGTTAAACCGAGGACCCGTGTGTGCCTGTTCAGATGATCTTTAAACATCCCAAGGCAATTTTTGAAAAGAGAAGGGAGTTTCTCTCTCCCGGTATCCTGGCCAACAATCCTTCAGATAAAATTAGTCATTCACTCCCTTGGCGGTTTGAGGGACGTCACTGTGTGCAAATTGGTTGCCTTGTTCACCTACAAAATACACAGTCACTACACTTTACAGTGAATCCTGTGAAGCGCTTTGAGGTTTTGGTGTTATGTCAAAAATAAAGATTGATTCTTATTATAATGATGTGAGTCTTACAATGCAATACATATTGAAATAGAATTTATATAGACGTCGGGTGGACATCTCAAAGCGCTTTACACAGCTGGGATTGGGAGCTGAAGAAGGTGGGAAGATATAATAATCCTTGCATTTGGTACAGCGCCTTACCATGTCGGAAGAACATCTCAAAGGCTTCACAGGAAATACTGTAAAATGGATTGACTGTGTCCCACACGAATCTCCGTACCACCATCACACCAGTCTTCACTGGTTCCCTATTACAGACGGATTGATTTCAAGATCCTCACGCTCATCTACAAATCCCATCACTCCCCGGCACCTCCCTACCTCCCTACCTCTTCGATCTCCTTTTTCCCCGCTCCATTACCTGATGCCTCCACTCAGCTAGCTTTGGCCTGCTGCTCGTCCCTCGTGCCCTCCGTTCCACCATCGGTGGCCGCGGTTTCAGCCACTTCGCCCCAAAACTCTGGAACATTCATAGACGCACAAACAGCCATCTGCCTGGACAGCTGGATGTTAAAGATCAAAGAGAAGGGAGATCCTGCTGGTGTCCTGGCCCGAACTCCCAGCTGAAGAACCTGTAGACGGAATCTCAGTTTAATAAGTCTAATAAGTTTCAGTTTAATAACCTCCACAAATACCTCCAATACACTCCTGTAATAAATACTGAACTAAATTGTGGAGTCCTGCAGCGCAGTGGTTAGAGCACTCGCCTCGCAAGTGAGCGGATCGTTTGATTCCTGGGCGAGGCGAAACCTTCAGCAAGTTTCCTTACTCCACATGCCTTTGTTTACTTAGAATTAAGTAGGAGGCTGGTTGTTAGTTTATTGGCAGATCGCTTCCGTCCGAAATAATCCCTTCAAAAATTAAATAAGTAAATATAAATAATAATAATTTGGTCACTCCACGATTGTTTGTGGGACACTGCTGTGCTCAAATGGTTGGCTCATAAAACATTTGATATTAATCTCTTTTACAGTATATCCTGTGAAGTGCTTTGAGACAAATGAAAGGATTATTATTATTGTTAGATACGTGTTGGAATAGGAATTCACGGTGGAGAGTTGAGAGGAGTAAGAGTGGGGAATTGGAAGGGGAGTAACGGTGGAGAGTTGTAGGAAGCATCAGATCATTTATGCATCATTTAAATTCATGACCTTTATGTTGGTGCCTCATCTATTATGAGATGATGAGGTGTCAGTGTATTATGGATATTTAGTAAAGTTATGGTCTTACATTAAGATGGTTCAGCAAGCAGAGACGTACTTAGGGAAGGATCTGCAGTGTAAAGGTTAGACATTCATTAGTCAGCACATCTAATGGCCTGTATTTAAGTAATGGTTATGGATTGGAGCTGCCAACAAGCTTCGAAGCTTCCCTCATTTTTTCTGGGCCAGACGCTTGTTTAGACCCCATGTTGGGGCTCGAGCTCACACTTCAGTGCAGTCCTGGGGGGGAGCACTGCATTGTCAGAGATGTCATCCTTCAATTGAGACAGTAAGCCCATCTGAGGTCCCATCTGTGTCTGTTCAGGTCAACATTTCCATGTTCCTTCTATTGGAAAAGAGGAGGGAGTTTCACCTGGTGTGCTGACCGACAATCCCCCAGGTAGTTTTGTCATTTACCTTTACCTGAGGTTTGTGACTGAGTACGTGAGAAAACTGGCACCCAGGGCACTATCCAGGGATTAGCTTGTGCACTCCAGAGAGTGGGGGAAGCTCTCCCAGCAACTTAACATTTTTAGATGCAGCGTCTGGATAGTTTATTCACTGTTTATGTCTATAATAGATGTCGTTGAGAGCACTTTGCAGAATATAGGTCTTACTCTTCACTGTGAAAGGCTGCTGGGAAGGATCGCTCCATCTAATTGGACTTGGCGTCTAAGGTTTGAACACACTACAAAGTCTGCTTAATTGTTCAATAATATTATTACTATTATTCGCCTACAAAATATGCAGTCACCACACTTTACAATGTAACCTGGGAAGCACTGTGACCATTGCTCACCAGTAGTTGAAAAAGACCCTTTCCACCTGGGGCAGGGATTAAGGCTAATGGGAGCCTGGCCTGCTTCTGTGCTGTAACATTATGTTTAATTCTACGTAAAAGAGACAGCATTCCACTGCTTGTCCAGCTAGGACCACCCTACCCAGTAGGGCTTTGGCTTGCAGCATTAACAGGAGCTGAGTGGAATGATCCCCTGCCCCCAGTCACTGATCTGCCCTTCCAAGTCCTGTTGATGAACCAGGATACCTTGAATACACCCTGGAATTCTGCGGACCTGCCTGGCTCAGGAATTAGACTATAGACTGTCACAGAGGGCTAGCTCCATTCCGACATTTCATTACCGAGAACATCACCTTTTTACTGTATCCAAACCTTAAACACCAAATAGATCCTGTAGATCCAGCTCACCTCCCTCCACACCCTCTTCCCCCCCACCCCCCCACCTGCAAGGTGGATAGTCAGCACCATCCTCCCATGTCATGTCTTGGGTTTGGAAAGTCCTTCCCAATGTGAAAGGCGCAATATCAAATATAAGGATTAGTAGTCCTGCCTCTGGACCAATTCACTGTGTTAATTCAGCTCTGTCTGACATGGACAGTCTGTCTGTCTGCCTGCATATATTATTGCCAACCAGTCACTGCATTTATAGCCTTCTCCTGCTTTCCCATTAAACCTCTGTTCTTGGTCTCTGCTTTCCTCTGTGCTCCGCTTTATGTTGCTCTCCTCCCAGCTCAAGAGGTCCCAGGGCTCAGCTTCTCTCTGCTAATTTGTTGTTCTCTACATCAATGACCTTATCCAGTCTTTATCCACCTCTCTCCATTCATCAACTTCCTTTAGATCACACACCACAGCCTACTGTACACAATTGCCCTTCTCTCTGTCTATCGATTGAACTGCAAACCTTTGATCTCCTCAACACCTTTGATGGGGCAAAGATCGATTCCTTTAATCCCTCAAAGCCACAGCTTATTCACGTTTTCCAGAATTCAAACCAACAACTCTCACCTTCCATGGTTTGCATTCTTAATCCTTCTGAACAAATTGAGTCTCTGGATGTCCTAACGTCAGACCTCACTCTCACATCTCCTTCTTGGTGAAGCAGCCTCAGTCGGGTCCACTTTCCTCTTTCACGATGAACACTTTTCCTCTCAATGCCTGTAGCTCAGTGGTTAGAGCACTCGCCTTGCAAGCGAGAGGATCTGGGTTTGATTCCTGGCAGGGCGAAACTTTGGGCAAATTTCCTTACTCCACATGCCTTTCAGCTTGCAGGCCACATTTTGGCCACCACTGACCTAGAGCCTTCTGACTCAGGGGTGAGAGTGCTACCGACTGAGCCAGGCTGACTTGGTGGATAAAGACTAGACAACAACACTAACAAACATGGATTAGGTCAGAGTTCGCGAGTTTCTGATCCTTTGAGAGAAACCTTTAGCTGGGTTTGAATGGCAATAAGGCCTTGAATATCACTTGTGGAGTAAGGGACAATAATAATAATCCTTGCATTTGATATAGCGTTTTTCACGTCTTCTAGACGTCTCAAACCGCTTTATAGAATAGACTGTAAAGTCAATTGACTGTATATTTGTGGGCAAAATGCGGCAGCCAATTGCGCACAGCAGTGTCCCACAAACAGTCGTGGATTGAAATGATCAATTTATTATTTTTTTGAGGGATTATTATCAAGCGTGTTGAGTAAGGAAACTTGCCCAAGGTTTCGCCCTGCCTGGAATTGAACCCAGGTCTCTCGCATGCAAAGTGTGTGCTCTAACCACTGAGCTACAGGACTCCACCAAGGTCAACAACAACAACAGCTTACATTTGTATAGCGTCGTTCACGTTGGAAGGACGTCCCAAGGCACTGGATAGTCAGGGACAGGTTGATATCAGATTAGCAGGTCGCAAAGGTAGGAAGGAGCAAGGCCATGGAGGGCTTTGAAGGCTTTTGAGTTGGCCCAATAGGGTAGGAGAGACTGGAGGTAGTGACAGGAAGGAGAGCATCAGCACCCTGGGTCTGTGGTTAACAGAGAATCTCCTTGCTCAAGTTGCCCCCACACTGCCGCCAGGCTCCATCGGTTCCGATTTAAATAGCCATCTGTGTGAACAGCCACAGTGAGATGTAATACACAATTTGCCCAATGCCAAGATGATTAAAAGATGTCAGCACTATAACACCCAGGGAGTGTAGTACATTAAACGTCCCTGTCACATGCAAATGTGTCTATATTAAAACCAAAACCAACAGCAGGCCTGGTTATAGCAATGCCTTCCAGTCATTTGTCTGTTGCACTTTATTCTGATTAAACCTCATCTTCCCAGAGGCTAAGACTTCAACAGTCTCTGAAATGTAATAAACTCTACTCCCCTCTCCTGTGTAATAACAGGCTTACTACCTATGCTTATTATTAATAATAATAATCCTTGCATTTGATATAGCGCCTTTCAACAAGAACTTGCATTTATGTTGTCCCTTCAAGTCATGGGACAACATGTCAGCCAATTTGTGCAAAGCAACGTCCCACAAACAGCTCTGAAGTGAGTGACCAATTTTACCTGGGGGATAGTTGGCCAAAAAACCAGGGGACAAACTCCCCATGCCTTTTTAAATAATGCCATGGGATCTTTAATGTTCACCTGAACAGGCAGATGGGACCTCGGTTTAACATCTCATCTGAAGGATGACATCTCTTGCAATGCAGCGCTCCCCCAACACTGTATTGGACTGTCAGCCTAGACTGTGAGCTCAAAGTCCCGATGTGCCCTTATCAATTTCACAGGGATTAATTGTCACGATTTCTTATAATGTCACATGCTATGAATGTCTGCACTTGTACATAAAGCCACTTGTAATCTTTCTGCAATACCAGATCTCAGAAGGCTTATTCATGCAATCCAACTGTCCTACTTTATCCCCCTACCTTCTTCAAACATCTATTTGCTTTGTTTGAGAGGTTTCAGGTTAGTTTTAATGGTGATTGAATTTACGGGTTGGGCTCACATTCAAAGCTGTGTAATTACACTAATAATAATACTTGCATTTGATATAGCGCCTTATCACATCGTTGAGACATCTCAAATCGCTTCACAGAATATACTGTAAAGTGAATTGACTCTATATTTTATGGGCAAAATGGTGTAATTACTCCTCAGTGGCATTCTGTATCCCGTCCTGCTGGATTACCCAGGGACACCAGTCGATGGCAATCTTATCTCTGTGTTTTTATGTTGCCCTCTCCCTTCATACACATATGGAAATTTCAATTTGGAATAAAATGCACCCTCTCCTTGGAGAAACAAACCTGATTAAGTTAGGATTGGGGTAACTACTGGAGTCTAACCAGCTAAAACCGCATAGCTTGCCATTGATAGCACTGTCTGGCAAGCTTTCCCGCTGCTTGTCCAGCCAGGACCACCCTGCCAGTTAGGGCTTTGGCTTGCAGGGTTACCAGAAGCTGAGTGGCAGCGAGTCCTGTTACTAACTTGATCACCACCCTGTGTGGCCACAGTCGGTCACTGATTGGCCATAGTTTCCCTCTACCTCGCTCTAAAATAAAACAAAGCCTCAAAATTAACATAAGAAATTCAATATTACATTTAAACACGGTGGTTATAGTCATCGAGAGGAAGAGCAACTGCTGGTATCCTAGCAACACGGCACCATTCTGAACCCATGAAAAAGTTAACTTGCTTCAAAATGTGCCTATAGTATGCTTATTACAATACACGGCCAACAACGCAGGGTATGTCAGTATTACAGCCTATTCACTCCTGATTTCTGACAACGTTGAAGAGTCATCTTTTTCAGTGTAAAAGAGATGAGATAGTGTCAGCCACTGCGAGGGATTGGATTACAGGCAAACCGTTGTGCAACAAACTCAATCCTGCCTTTCAGTTTGCTTGCATTGTCAAAGGTGTGAGATTGCTTTCAAGCAGAGGGACTGAAGGGCTTTGATTCAGAGACGTTCTGCAGAAAACCGGAGCTCACCAGATTAACCCATGCAGCCACAGAAATTTACAGCACAAAAGAAGGCCATTCGGCTCATCATGTCTGCGCTGTTCCTTTGGTGGAGCATTCCATTGTATCTCGAGCCTCTGGCTCATTCAGTGGCAATCTCGATTGCGGATCAGAGGGTTGTAGGTTCTAAGCCCCATGTACCGGGTTTGAGCTCACAATCTAAGCTGTATTATGCTTCAGATGAATTGTTAAACCGGGATCCCATCTGCGCTTGTTCAGGTGAATATTAAAGATCCTGGGACGTTATTCGAAAAAAGAAGGGAGTTTCTCTCTCCCAGTGTCTTGACCAACAATCCCCCAGATAAAATTGGACATTCATTTCTTCGTTGATGTGGAACATTGCTCTGCGCAAATTGGAGTTCTGTAGCGCAATGGTTAGAGTGCTCGCCTCGCAAGCGAGAGGACCTGGGTTCAATTCCCGGGCAGAGTGAAAACTCAGGCCAGTTTCCTTACTCCGCAGGCCTCTGTTTACCTGACAGTCAGTAGGAACTTGGTTATTAGTCAATTGGCGGATCGCTTTTCCCAGAGTTAATAATCCCTTCAAAAAAAAGAATTTGGTCACTCAATCCACGACTGTTTGTGGGATACAGTTGTGCAGAATTGGCTGCCACATTTCGCCCACAAAATACAGTCAATTCACTTCACAGTACATTCTATGAAGAGCTTCGAGACATATCGAAAACGTGATAAGGCGCTATATCAATTGATTATTGGCCGCCCCATTTGTCTACAAATACAGTTATTTTATAGTAAATCCTATGAAGTGCTTTGACGTATTTTGATGAATGATAAGGCACTACAGCAAATAAAAGGTTTATTATTATTGCAATTCATGCTTCATTCTGTTTCTCCCAACCAGTAAATCCTGTGAAGCACTTCGACATGTTCCACCTGACGTGAAAGGCATGATATCAAATTCAAAGATTATTTTTATCTAAATTCACGAACACGCACAGAATATTCCTGGTCAGTCATCTCATCGCTGGGTGTGAAAGAAACATTTACGGTCAGATTAGCCCCGCGCAAGGATTAATAAATCTTCAAAGTAACTCACTGCACACAGTGGTTTGAGATGATCCAACATAATGAGGCTTCATATCAAATGCAACTGTTACTTATTATTGTGAATGATGCGCTCACTGGGGGCCTGTTAAGCGGAGATCTGAATGAGACAGGAACATTGAAACCCACACCTTACTGAGAGAGACTCCAGGATTTGACTCAACATCCGAGAAGCATTGCATGGGGTTCTGGCACAATCCTGATCAATCACTTCAGTGCACTGCGGAACCGACTAATGAGAGAGATCAAACAGGCCCTGTTAAAGTTTCACAGGGATTGATTGAAATTGGACAGAGGCAGCGAAAAGCAGGCAGTAAAATCCCAGGAAGCCTACCTTAATTTTTTATAAAACGCAGCCACATTAAAATGTCTCGGTTGTGAATTTATTGGCGTTAATCTGGTTTAATTCCGGCGCTGGGAACACACCAGCACAATATTTCGCAGGGTTTAAGAGTCGATGGTCATTGAGCTGAAACAATTTGCACAGTTGATATGTATCCAAAGCTGGGACTATAATTGTACCAAAGTGAAAGATCAATACAATGCTTAAGGGCATTTGAATAAACACAAAGAAAAATCCATTGAGCCAGTTTTCATATTTCCTGAATTTCCACGTATTATCCCACGGTTAGAGACCGCTCTAACCCCCAGGGCCTCCTGATTCTGTGACAAGAATAAATAAGCACAGGATACAAACTATGTTCTTCCCAAACAGATTGTTAACCAGGGAGAATTATCTATCTATCCACCCTATCTATCTGAAAAAAACACATTTTGACCTGGAGTCTCTTCCTTTGCAAGTTTGTTTTCCAACAAAGTTTTAGTCAATAGTTTTGAAGCTTCAATTTGTTTAGGTATTGAGTCTGCAAGAGCCAAGGTTAGTGAGCTACATGCGCAGTGGTCGATATCGCTTGATATTTACATTGCACCATCCGTCAAGGAGGACCGAAGTTTCTCCCGCCTTTCATCCTGCTCATGAATTTACACTCCTGCTTGTACATGTATGGCTCACTGTGAAGGAAGTATGGCACTCTTCTCAACAAACTTAAAGGTAAATCTTATTCCTTGCCTTTCATCCAGCACCTTCCACGTCAGGCAAATGTACCAAAAGGCTTCACAGGATATGTTTTAAACTGGAGTGACTGTGTGTTTTGTGGAAGAATATGGCAGCCAGTTTGTGCCCAGCATTGACCCACAAACAAATGGTGAATTTGCGTAGGGGATTGCTGACCAGGACAGTGGGAGAAACTCCCGGCTTCTTTCCAATGGGTTTCCTTGGGTTCTTTAACACTCACCTACACAGGCACAGGCGGGAATTTCAATTTAACATCTCGTCTGATGAAGGACGATGACTCTGAGACTCTGGACTATTCTCACGCCCTCCTCGCCGGTCTCCCATCCACTAGCATCCATAAAATCCAGATCATTCAAAACTGCCGCCAGCATTCTCATCCGCACCAAACTCCGCTCCCTGATCACCCCAGTCCTTGCCAGACTGCACTGGCTGCCTATTCCAGAGAGGATCGACTTCAAGACTCCTGTAGTTCAGTGGTTAGAGCACTCGCTTTGCAAGTGAGAGACCTGAGTTCAATTCCAGGCAGAGGGCGAAACCTTGGGCAAGTTTCCTTACTCCACACAGAGCCTAATAATATTCCCTCCAAAAAAAAACAATAATAAATTGATCACTTTCAATCCACGACTGTTTGTGGGACATTGCTGTGCGCAATTGGCTGCCGCGTTCGCCCACAAATATACAGTCAATTCACTTTACAGTGTGTTCTGTGAAGCGCTTTGGGACGTCCTCCCGACGTGAAAAGCGCTATATCAAATGCAAGGATTATTATTATTATTATTAAGATCTTCACCCTTTAAATCCCTCCACTCCTCTGCGCCCCCCTACCTCTCTGACCTCCTCTCTCAAAACAGTACCCGTTGCCTTCGTTCCTCTGGGTCTGGTTTCCTCCTCGTCCCCCGAGTCCTCCGCTCCACCCTCGGGGGCTGTGCCTTCAGCCACTATGCCCCGAGGCTCTGGAACTCCCTTCCTCACTCCCTTCACCTCGCTCCCCCTCTTCCTATTTTCAGGTCTCTGCTGAAGACCTTTCTCTTCGACCATGCCTTTGGGTCACCTTCCTCCCCATCCCCCTGGCTCGGCCCCGGGATCCGTTACTTTAAAGTGCTCTGAGACACAGTCCGGTGTGGAGAGTGCTATATAAATCCAAGTTGTTGTTGATAATAGTGCTCTTCCTGGCACTGTAATAATAATAATAATCCTTGCATTTGATATAGCGCTTTTCACGTCGGGAGGACGTCCCAAAGCGCTTCACAGAACACACTGTAAAGTGAATTGACTGTATATTTGTGGGCGAACGCGGCAGCCAATTGCGCACAGCAATGTCCCACAAACAGTCGTAGATTGAAAATGACCAATTTAATTATTGTTTTTAGTTTTGGAGGGATCATTATTAGGCTCTGTGTGGAGTAAGGAAACTTGCCCAAGGTTTCGCCCTGCCTGTGTTGAAGTATCAGCAACGACTTTGAATTAAAAGTCTTGATTTTGCCTTTCATAGAATCATAGAATTATACAGCACAGAAGGAGGCCACTCGGCCCATCGTGTGTGTGCTGGCACTTTGAAAAGAGCTATCCAATTCAGTCCCACTCCCGCGCTCTTTCCCCATAGCCCTGCAAACTTATCCTCCCCAAATAACTGTCTAGCTTTGCACCCACAAGCTTCTGACTCGGAGGTGAGAGTGATACCAACTGAGCCAGGTTGAAACTTCTCAAAGTACTTCAAAAGTATAGTATGTTGGCATGGTATGAGTGAAAGTTATGTAGGCAAACACTGATTTGTGTCGACAAAGTCTACTAACAGCATCTGGAGGATTTGGGAGGATTGTTAGCCAGAAAACCAGGAAACTCTCTTTCCAACTGCCGTGAAGAGAGCTCAGTTTAAGGTCTCAGTTGAGGATCAGCACTCTAACAATACAGCACTCCCCCACAATTGCCCTGGAGTATTAGCCTAGACCAGTTGATGGTTAATGTCACTAAACAGCATGAGTAGCTTGTAAAATGCATCTCTTTATACTGATTAAGGAGCAGTTTAGCCTGATTTGACTCAGGCCATGGTCGTGGCAAGTGCAGAAGAGCTTTATTGTGTGGGGATTATCAGGCGGGCAGTTTGCAGTAACTTCACAAGATTGAGTAACTCAGGGGACAAATGCTATGAGGCTGCGGTGTTGTTGCTGACCTGCATGTTAAGTGGCAGAACTTTGCAGCGCTTACTTCTGCATAATTGATTTGTTTGTGGCAGGTGAAGCAATGTTACATTACTCACTGGAGGTGTTTCTCATTACACAGGTTTATTACTAAATGATTCTTGCTTTTTATGCAGTGCTTCATCACCTCTGCAAAGGCGCTGAGGTATTTGGACACACCGTGCTGATGCAAGGCTCAAGCCCAGAGCCTTTGACATTGCAGCAGTGAGTGCTCATGCCTGAGTCCAGCTCACTCTCTCCTGGTCACCAGTCCAGCAAGGCTGAATCAGAGCCTGAAGGAGAAACTCCACCCCAGAAATTGCAGGGATGCAAGGGAAGGAGAAGGGTCCAATTCCAGCTCATTGTGGAGTCCTGTAGCATATTGGTTCGAGCACTCGCCTCTCGATTGAGAGGACCCGGGTTCGATTCCTGGGCAGGGTGGAACCTTAGGCAAGTTTCCTTATTCCACACGCCTCTGTTTACCAAGCAGTAGGTAGGAACCCGGTTGATAGTCGATTGGCGGATCGCTTTCTGGGGGTAATGATCTCTCCCAAAAACCACCAACAACAACAAAGTTTGGTCACTCAATCCATGCCTGTTTGAGGTACACTGGTGTGCTGCTGTGTTTCGCCCACAAAATACACAGTCAATCTGTGAATATTCTGTGAAGTGCTTTGAGATTTCTCAATGACTTGATAAAGGTGCTATATCAAATACAAGGATTATTAATGTCATCCTATGTATTTTCCTGTTATGCATTATCCAGTATATATTATCCTATTATCCTAATTCCTGTTATACATTATCATAATATCCTGTGTATTTTCCTTTTATTCCTGTCATTACAATGACAGGCCCCACTCCCGTACCGTGGGACATACAGTGTACAGGGTTTGCCCAAACAACGCTGATATTAAAGGCTTTAGTATTAGATAGCTTTAATTGTGTCTAATAGCAGCACTTTAGACTCACGTGGCTCTTAAGTGGAATCAGAGAGTTCATAGTGGGCCGGGGCTGGTTGGACTCACATGGTTAAGAGCTGATTTTCCACGCTCCCAGCGTTGGGGATCAGCAGTACACCACTCAGCCATAAAAAAGCACCAGCCAAGCTAATGATCTGTTAATAATTAATAGATTATTAACTGCCCTGGCATTTTTATGATATTGAAAATGCACTAACACCACTTGAAGGAACCAGTATCACCAGGTATTTTTCTGGCCTGCTTCTACTGCCTTCATTTTGTGTACAAATCACTTCATGCCCTGGCACCCCACCCCCACCATGAAGTAACATGATCAACTGTGTGAATAACAGAGGATGTAATCAGGGTGTTTGCGCTGTGTTCTTTCAATGCCCGTCGCAAAACTTTCCTCTTTGATCGGTTTTGGTCAGCCTCCAGCACTCTTTTATGGGACACTGCTATGTGCAATTGGCTGCCGCATTTCGCCTACGGTCACTATACTTTACAGTAGATTCTGTGAAACGCTTCTTGGCGACGTGATACGACGCTATATCAAATACTTCCTCCCCCCTCGTTCCTGACCTGCCAGCCAGCGCAAAGCAGATAGGAACAAAGCGCCAAACAAGAGACGAGCATCACTAAATAAACTGCACACACCAGTGCACAATTAAAAGAACAACATCCTAACCCATTCCCTTCTTCTCCTTCAGCGCGTCTTATTCTCGCATTATGCCAATGCATGTGTGAAGTTCAATTACTGCAGGGCTTGATGCTGCTCCCCCCAGAGCCCTCAGCCAGTGATTAAAGCAGCCGTGTTCCGTGCATCTGATGAAGTTGGATTTTCTGGGGATGCAATCGCAGAGCAGCTCAGCTAAGCGAGCTCTCCTGAGTCATTATTAACAGCCTCCACAGTAACAGTAGGCAGGTCCCACACCTCGGCAGGTGCCCGCACATTAAATGAGGAAGATTCGCCTGATAGTTTAGAAATGCAAAGTAGGACACAGCCTGCAAAATGAGAGTTGCGGAGAGCAGTAACTCGCAGAAAAGCGTCGGCTTTTATTCTCTGCTGTTTGACCCTGACTGAAGATGTACATTGTTGGAAGCTTGGCAGATAAAAAAAAGACATTAGCGTTCAGATGAATACTCTTTTCTTGTTCATGTCGCACCATGACTTCTTCAGTGTATGACTGAAACCATTCTGTGTCCCCGTTGTACCAGACATCCCATTGTGCCTGTAGACGGTGCATGTAAGCTTATTGTATCTGGCATTCACAGTGGAAAGAATGTGGTTGAAGGAAATAAGTTGTAAGTGCAGTAGAATGAGAAACACCTTTGAGTTTTGAGTCCTAACATCACAATTTAAGCTGCCAGTGTACCAGTGTACAGATGGCAAGGCAGCGCTCCCCACTGGTGACAGCCCAGACCTCATGTGAGTCTCAAACACGCAACCTTCTGACGCAGACACTCACTGTTATTCACTGGCGCCATCTGAGCACTTGTCCCTGACCTGCAGACTCTTTGGTTGAACCTTACATAGAATTACATAGGGCGGATACAGGCTTTTTGGCCCAACTTGTGGTCACCAGTTGTTTATACTCCCTCACCCCCCTCCTATTACTCTCCCTCAATCCCTCCACCTTGCCCTCTCCTTCCTCATTTTCTGATCAAGCCTGAGGACCTTTCTCTTCGACCTTCTTACGGTCACCTTCCCCCATCTTTCCAGCTCAACGTCGTGCTCCACTACCGTCAAGCGCTCTGGAATGCTACCCTGTGTGAGGGATGGTATATAAATGCAAGTTGTTATTTGGAAGGAGCAGACTGGCCAGCTGCTAACCTTGACAGGTAGTCAAATGACTTTGTGCTTTCTGGTTTCCTATCCACACTAGTCTCAAACATTCATTGGGATAATCTCCTAACAAGTAATTCTAGACCCGCAATGTCAAAAGGTCTTAATGCGCTTGGGGAATTGCTGTCATGTATTGATTTGTAGAGAATCTGCCGAGTATTTGTAGAGAAACACAACAGTCTGTGTGCACACAGCAACATCCCACAATCAGCCATGAAGGGAGCGACCAATTTTATCTGGAGGACACCAGGAGAGAGAGAAACTCCCTTCTCTTTTCCAATAATGTCAATGATGCCAAGGGCTCTGAGATGTTACCCTGCGTGAAGGGTGCTATATAAATGCAAGTTGTTGTTGGGAACAATAATGACACTTACACCAATGCAGCGCTCCCCTAGTACTGCACTGGAACAAAACCCTAGACTTTGATCTTAATTCTTGACACTGGGCTTCAACCAACAACTTTCTGACCCAGAGGGCAGAGCAGGAGTGACCCAGTAACCTAGACATTCGTGGAGACATTGCTCTATGCAAAGTTGGCTGCCATGTTCACCAAAAAGACACAGTCACTACAATTACAATACAATACAAATTTAATGATCCCTCAAAAAAATTGTGGTCACTCAATCCACGACTGTCTGTGGGACACTGCTGTACGCAATTGTCCGCCGCCTGTTGCCCACAAAATACTTGACAATATATCCTGTGAAACACTTTTGAGATGTCCCAATTTCTTGATAAGGCGCTGTATAAATGTAATAATAAAATAATAATCCTTGCATTTGATATAGCGCCTTTCACATTGGGAAGAAATACCAAGGCGCTTAAACTGCTACACTTTACTGCACTTTACAGTAAATGCTGATACAGACAGTAAATCTAATGCTTGTTATATAGGCACTTAATTGAATCTCTCGTAACCTCAGACCAGTTAAAGTAGTAAATGTAGCGTTACCAGGATTTAAGAACCACAGCAAGCTCTGTATAGATTAGAATTTTTTTTAAATTTCTGACGGACTTAGTCAAACAAAATCCAATATGCGACTTCAAACCTTATTTTCGTGGTGAAATTATCCAGTTTATTGAAGTGTGACATATTGGGTTTATCCCTCCTGATCACACAGAATCAAACAGTTACAATGGAGTCCCGGGCATATTCCCAGGGTAACGCGTCAAATTGTGCAGCGTTCAATTTTGGCATTGCAAAAAAAACGACTTATTGAAAAAAAAATCCAATATGTGGCTTTAAACTCTGTCATAATTAAATTCTATCTGATCGTTAATGCGTTGTACATGGTTTGGTTCACTGTGAAATTAGCAGTAAAACCCAGTGTACGGAGTAATTATTTGAGGCCAATATCCTGCAAGCTTGTCGTTTTACATGGCCCTGTTATTTCCGTGTTCAATAAGTCTCGTGTTGAAAAAAAAATCCAATATTGCACCCTTAAGTGACAAGTTCTTTACAGCTGGTATTTCAGACCTATTCGTGTTCCTCGCTTAACGTTCAGGATCCAATCCCTCTACACTGGGTGGGGTTCAGCTTGGCTCAGTCTGTTGCACTCTCGTCTCTGAGTCAGAAAGCTATAGGGTTCAAGTTCTACATCTGGATTTAGAATTCACCTAAATTGGCCGACATTCCAGGCCAGTCCTGGGGTGGGGGGCGGTGGTGGGGGTGCGGAGGGGGCGCTGAATTGTCAGAGGTGCCGTCCTTCAAATGAGACATTAAACAAACATCCCGTCCAGCTGCTCTCTTTGTAAACAGCGCCATGGGATCTTTAATGTCTACCTGTACAGGCACAGATGGGGCTTTCGATTTAACGTCTCATCCGGGTGGCACCTCTGACAATGGAGCCCATCTCCAGCGCTGCACTGGTGATTCATTTTAAGATGTGAGTCCAGAATCCCGACATGGGGCTTGAACTCACAACATTGTGACACAACCTTCTGACGCAAGAGTGCTATCACTGAGCCATGCACCTTTTTATTTAATTGTCTTGTGCGATTGGCTGCCCACAAATATACGGTCAATTCACTTTACAGTTTATTCTGTGAAGCGCTTTGAGACGTCGAGAAGACGTGAAAAGGGCTATATCAAATGCAAGGATTATTATTATTATTATATTTGTGGAGTCCTGTAGTATAGTGGTTAGAGCACTCGCCTCGCAAGCGAGAGGACCCATGTTTGATTCCCGGGCGGGGCGAAATGTTAAGCAAGATTCTTTACTCCACACGCCTTTGTTTACCTAGCAGTAAGTAAACAGGCGTGTGGAATCTAGTTGTCGATCGGCAGTTGCTTTCTGGGAGTAATAATCCTCCAAAAAAACAACAGGACACCGGGAGAGAGAAACTCTCTACCTTTTCCAATAGTGCCATGGGAACAATCACAGTCAGTTCAATTTGCAGTATATTCTTTGAAGCGCTTTGAGACGTCTCAACGATGTGATAAGGCGCTGTATCAAATGCGAGGATGATTATTATTATGTTATAATATTCTCCTGGTTTTGTTCCCTCTCTGGGCCAGAAACCTCCATTCCAGGGAACAAACCTTCAGATTTCCTGAATGGATGTGGAGTCGAGGCTGGCACAAAGGTTTCAGTGTGGTGTAGGAATAGAATTAGGGTGAATATCTACCCGCCTTTGCCTGCAAATGCTCTTTATTGTTGATGAGATTAGTTTAATAATCTGGATGGTGTTAGGAAATGGGATTGTTTTAACACAAGTTAAATCATCCCCAGAGCCAGCACAGTGCCAGCAGAGTGGAGCTCAGTCTAATTGTACTGTTCCGCTTGATACTCAATGCGCTTCGAGAATAATAATCCACTGCTGATGACAGTGAATCAGTACAGTACAATTAAGCAATGTTCTGGTACTAGGTAATACACTTTGCGGTACAAATTCCCAGTAGGTAAAGGGTTGTCATTGCCCATTACCTCGGTGGTTTATGGCTCTGGGCTGAGGAAGATTAGAAAGTGCATGTTTCCATCCCTGCCTCAAAGCAGAACCAGTTCCGAGGGGGTCAGAGATGTGCAGTTGCCAGCACACTTCAGTGAAGCTCCCTGATGTCTAGTTGGCTGTGTCATTTCAGACTCATTAACCATAAGAACCAGGGAAAGACACAGAAGAAGGCCATTCGGCCCATTGTGTTGGTGCAGTATCTACAAATAGCATTGGTGTACTAACAAGGAAAAAGCCTGAAAATAGACTGCTCTCTTAAGTTAGGGTTAAGTTACGAGGAAAAGCTGCGTAAACTTGGATTGTATTCCCTTGAGTTTAGAAGGTTGAGGGGTGATTTGATTGAGGTATTTAAGATGATAAAGGGATTCGAGAGGGTCGATACACAGAAGCTATTTCCTCTGGTGGGAGAATCCAAAACAAGGGGGCATAATCTTAAAATTAGAATCAGGCCATTTAAGAGTGAAACCAGGAAGTATTTTTTTGCTCAAAGGGTGGTAGAAATCTGGAGTTCTCTCCCCCAAAAGGCCGTGGAGTGAGGTTGATGGAGTTTTGGTAGGTCAGGTTATTACAGGATTATGGGGAAAAAGTGGGAAATTGAAACTGAAAGGATTAATTGACGACAGATCAGCCATGATCTAATTAAACGGCGGAACAGATTCGTAGGGCTGAATGGCTTCCTCCTGTTCCTATGTTCCACCGTTACAATCTCCTCCCGTGTCTATTCTCCTATTGTGCTCTCTCCTTTGGTCCACTTCTAATTCCCCACTCCCTCCTAACCCGTCACTGGAGTTCTGCAGCGAGGTTAGAGTACTCGCCTCGCAAGCAAGAGGACCCGGGTTCAATTCTTGAGTGGGGCGAAACCTTAGGCAAGTTTCCTTACTCCACCTGCCTCTGTTTATCTAGCAGTAAGTAGGAACCCGGTTGTTAGTCGTTTGGTGGATGGCTTTCCAGGGTAATAATCCCTCCAAAAAAATGTGCGCAATCAAACCCATTACTGTTTGTGGGACACTGCTCCATGCAATTGGCTGCCGCATTTCACCCACAAATGCGATGAAATGGAGTCAGTAGACTTTACGTTTACGTTTTGCCCACAAAATATACAGTCGATCCACTTTACAATATATTCTGTGCCTTCACACATCTCAACGATGTGATAAGGCGCTATATCAAATGTAAGCATTATTATTACTATAGAGCAGACTTATTAGGGTGATTCTGCAGCATAGTGGTTAGAACACTCACCTCGCAAGCGAGAGGACCCAGGTTCGATTCACAAGTGGTGCGAAACCCAAGGCAAGTTTCCTAACTCCACACGCCTCTGTTTACCTAGCAGTAAGTAGCAAGCCAGCTGTTAGTAGAATGGCAGATCGATTTCCGGGGGTTTATAATCCCTCCACAAAAAACATTTTTTTTGGGTCTGGCTGAGATCCCAGATCTATGAGCAGAATCTGCAGGAATTGGGTCTATTTTCAATGGAACAGAGAAAGTGGAAGGGAGACCTAATCGAGGTTGCGTTTTCAAATGTAAAACTCTTTCCCAGCTGGCGGCTGACTGATGGGGATCAGCCCCCTGCTGACAGGGAGCAAATGGCTGGGTGGCTTTGTAGCTCTCGCTGGGAGACTGCCTCATTTGTCTACTCCCCTGGGTGCTGGCAGCTGTGGAAGATGATTGATCTGCGGGCTGACACTGTAAATGGCAGCATGACAGTCTAAATTGGAGTTGAGGTACAGATCAGCCATGGTCTAATACAATGGTGGAGCAGGCTCAAGGAGGCTGAATGGCCGACTCCTGTTCCTATGGCACGGCACATGGGAAGAGGCATCTCGGGAGCTGTGTGATACTCTCACACACACTTCCCCAAGCTCCTGATCATTCACAATCATAACCTTGTAATTATTGTGCATTAGAATAGTTTGGGGAAATAATCTCTAATCACAGGCTTGTAATTGTACCCTGGGCTGGTCTGCAGGCGTGCATTATAATGATAAACGTATAATTACTGTATTCCTGTTTTTGTGCATTGAAAGAGATGACGGGTGAGATGGGTCATTTGAAATCCACGTTGTAAACACTTACAGCCAGTCTGCAACGCAAGTCTTTCACTCCCCTCATTATTTCTCCAGTAACAAACTCACATTGTCACCAACTCTGTAGAGTTAGTGTGCAGAGGAGTCCCACAGAGTAGTGGTTAGAGCACTCGCCTCACAAGCGAGAAGACATGGTTTCGATTCCTGGGCATGGCAAAACCTGAGGTAAGTTTTCTTATTCCACATGCCTCTGTTTACCTATCAGTAAGTAGGAACCCGGCTGTTAGTCAATTAGTATTCACTCCCCTGTCTGCTCAGCCTATACACTCACTCCCAGCTGTACACTCTTCTGCTCCATAGAAGGAAATTGACATTCTGCAATACTTGAGCGATGACACTTGCAGAGGGAGAGCTTCACCAGATTGGTTGGGGTGAAGAAGGCCCTTCAGCCCATTTGATCCCATTCCCATCCTCCCGGATGGATCAGGAGGCTTACTGCAGCACACACTTTATTTAATAGCCTTCTCGCTTCTGAGGAGCTTCATAACCTCACACAAATTCCGCAGAGTTCAAAAGATATCAATCACCTCCTCAGATTTATCTCTTCTTCCCATGTTTTACATGCGAGCGGAGCAACAAACAGATTGTTTCACGATAAGACCATCAAATATTCATGAGGGAAATCCAGTCTTTGAAGAGGTGCTTGTGTCAGCATCCAGCTCTGACCACACCAGTGTGATGGCAAGAAACAGCCCAGGACTGGTTATGTTACTGCTGCTTGTTCAACTGGTTTGGGTTAGGCACCGGGCCGGCTTTGCCTCTGCTCTGTACCCACAATCGCTGCTTCGTTCTGCCAGCTTAGTTGGTGATAGGGTTTGTTGTTTGTATGTGTTGTGGGGGGGGGGTTAAGGGAAAGAGGGGAAGGAAATCGTAAAACCCCTCCACACGCGCACACACACACGCACACACACACAAATAACACACATATTACACACATGTAAATACACATACAGTTCACATTCACTCCTGTCATGTCTCACGTCTGAATTAATTAACTCCTGTACGAGGAAAATTTATGACGTTTCACAGTTATCGCATTGAATCTGTTATCACATCAGAAACACCATAATTATTATCACTCAGAGGAGCCATTAAGTCATTAAAATAGCATTCATATAGCGTCTTTCACGACGGGACGAAGTCCAAAGGATTTACTGTAAAATGGAGTGACTGTGTGTTTTGTGAATGGACATGTACACAAAAGTGAGGGACCAATTTTATCTGGGGGATTTTTAGCCAGGGACACCATGAGAGAGAAACTCCCTTCTCTTTTTGACTAGTGCAGCAAGATCTTTAACGTTCATCTGTTCAGATAGAGACAGGACCTTGGTTTAACGTCTCATCCTTTGAACACAACTCTTGACGGTTTAATGTATCCCTATCACTAAACTGGAATATCAGCCTGGACTCGGAGTTCAAAGACATGGGGCTTGAAGCCACCACAACCTTGTGACTTGGAGGTGAGAGTGCCTGCCTGAGCCAGGACACTTTTAAAGTTAAAACGTCACGTTTCCTCGTTTGCTAAAATATAATGTAAGACGTACGCCATTTATGAGTTTAACTTTGGACCCGGAGATCAAACAAGCCCCCGTGAGAGGCTGAACATTGAATGATTATGGTAGGTGATGAACGTTGGGAGCTGAGGACTACGAGAGGTTAATGAGTCTGCTCGAGCGGAACCATTAACACAGTCGAGCGGTAGCAGTGAGTGCTGGAGTGGCAGTTCTATCACCGCCTAGCCTAGGGCAGGGTGCTTGCTGTCACTTTAACAGTAAATGTCCTTGACAAAGCTGCCAAAGTATCTGCCCCCAGGCCACCACGCTCCCACATCGTCAGGCAAGTAAGTCATGCTTTTAATAAAGACACCGTGAATTCAAAAAGCCTTGATACCTTGACGTGTGTTCACCGGGAAGGAAAGAGCAGGACATGGAGCGGATTGGACAACTTTGGCCCCTCTCCACACCTCCTTCAAGACTGTGAGGGCAAAGACAGAACAAGCAGTACAATTTTATAACATAATAATCCTTAATAATAATAATTATAATAACCCTTGCATTTGATATAGGTCTTATCACGTCTTCGAGAAGTCTCAGAGCACTTCGCAGGATACATTTCGCCCACAAAATATACAGTCAATTCACTTTACAGTATATTCTGTGAAGCGCTTTGAGATGTCTCAATGACGTGATAAGGCGCTATAATCAAAGGCAAGGATTATTATTATTATTGCACTGTAAAGTGGATTGGCTGTATCTTTTGTGAGCGAAATGCAACAGCCTATTGCGCAAAGCAGTGTCCTACAAACAGTTTGTGGATTGAGTGACCACGTTTTCTTTTGAGGGATTATTATCTCCGGAAAGCGTTCCGCCAATCGACTAACGACCGGGTTGCGAGGCGAGCGCTCCAACCAATACGCTTCAGGACTCCACAACTATATACCGCTCCCTTCAGGAATCTCAGAGCACCAGGGCTGGACGCCAAGGGCAGGAGAAAGGGGAGAGGCACGGTCGAAGAGTTAGGTTTTAAGATTGAAAGGCCTCATTCCCTCTCTGGCCGACATTCCTCTAAATCAAATCAGTCTTGCACTTCCTAGCTGCTTGTGGAGACAGTGCTGTCACAAATTGACTGTTACCATGTTTCGTCAGCAAACCCCCATGTGAGCACTTTGAGATCACAGGGTAGGTTGGGACTCCATCGCAGTGCTGGAGGAAGTGGAGTGGTGCTGCATTGTCAGAGGTGGCGTCCTTTGGATGAGACATTAAACGGAGGTCTCGTCTGCCTGTTCAGGTGGACGTTAAAGATCCCATACCACTTTTTGAAAAGAGAAGGGAGTTTCTCTCTCCCGGTGTCCTGGCCACCAATCCCCCGAATAAAATTGGTCAGCCACTCCATGGCTGTTTTGGGGACATTGCAGTGTACAAAACCGGCTGCTGCATTCGCCTACAAAATACCACAGTCACTACACTGTACAGTAAATTCCGTGCAGCCCTTTGTGAAGTCCTCGAGACATGAAATGCGATGAATATCAAATGCAACAACAGCAACAAAATTACATTTGTATAGCGCCTTTCACGTCGGGAGGATGAACCAAGGCGCTGGACCAACAGAGTTTCGGACCCGAGCTGGGAGACGGGATCGGGGAGTGTGGAGGGCAGGGGGGGAAGGCGGGTGATCGAAAACACGGTCGAAGAGGAGGGGCTTGAGATGGCTCTTGAAGGAGGCATGGAAGGGAGTGAGGCTGAGGGACTGCGGGTTGGAGTTCCAGAGGCAGAGTGGCAGAAGGCTTGCCCGCCAATAGTGGGGCGAATGACGGGGGGATGTGAAGCAGGCCGGAGCCCACTGAGCGGAGGGAGGGAGCGAGCAGCAGAGTATGGGAATGGGAGGTCGCAGAGGTAGGGGTTAGCAAGGCCATGGAGGGCTTTGAAGGTGAGGACCACGATCTTGAACTGTATCCTCTGTGTGATGGGAAACCAGTGGAGTCGGGCGAGGATGGGGGTGATTGATTCATGGAGCCTGATGCGGGAGAGGACACGGGCTGCAGAGTTCTGGGTGATCTGCAGCCTATGGAGGGAGGAGTTGGGGAAGCTGACAAGCGAGGAGTTTGCACAGTCAAGCCTTGACGGAATGAAAGCGTGTATGAGGGTATTGGCGGCCTGCAGTGTGAGACAGTGGCAAGGATTGATATATTATTGCTTTTTACACAGAAGATTACTGGGGCGTGGAATTCCTTCCGAATAAGAGCGGTTCAGTAGTTGAAGCAGAACCCGTAATGATAATATAATTCTAATTATTAATCAAAATGGCAAAAAGAAAATGTAATACTTTTTAAAAGGGAATTAGGCAAAATATTTGGAGAGGAAAAATACATATGTGTTTGTGTGTGTGTGCGGTGTGCGCATGTGCCTGCTTGTGGGGAGGGAGAGAAAATGGTGTTTGTGTGTAAGTGTGTGCGGTGGGGAGGGAGAGGAGAGAATGGTGTGTATATCTGTGTGGTGGAGAGGGGTAGAGTCCTGTAGTTTAATAATAATAATAATAATCCTTGCATTTGATATAGCGCTTTTCACGTCGGGAGGACGTCCCAAAGCGCTTCACAGAACACACTGTATAGTGAATTGACTGTATATTTGTGGGCGAACGCGGCAGCCAATTGCGCACAGCAATGTCCCACAAACAGTCGTAGATTTAAAATGACCAATTTCTTATTGTTTTTGGTTTTGGAGGGATTATTATTAGGCTCTGTGTGGAGTAAGGAAACTTGCCCAAGGTTTCGCCCTCTGCCTGGAATTGAACTCAGGTCTCTCACTTGCAAAGCGAGTGCTCTAACCACTGAGCTACAGGACTCTACAGTGGTTAGAGCGCTCGCATCTCAAGTGAGAGGACCTGGGTTCGATTCCCGGGCAAGGCGAAACATTGAACAAGTTTCCTTACTCCACACACCTTGTTTACCAGAAAGTAGCAGAAAGTAGGAACTCGGTTGTTAGTCGATTGGCGGATCGCTTTTCCAGGGGGTCAATAATTCCTTCAAAAAAAGTACTAATAATAATCTGGTCACTCAATCCACGACTGTTTGTGGGACGCTGCTGTGTGCAATTGACTGCCGCGTTTCGCCCATAAAATAATCAGTCAATTCACTTTTCAGCATATTCTGTGTAGAGCTTTGAGACGTCTCGAAAAGGTAATAAGGCGCTATATCAAATGCAAGGATTATTGTAGAGAGAATGATGAGTGTGCAGGTGTGGGAGCGGGAATGACAGAGAGCTGTGTCAGAACCGGCACAGACAGGATGGGCCGAATGGCCTCCTCGTGTGCTGTAAGATACTTTAATTCGGCGACAAATGAAACACAAAGCTGCAAAACTGTGGCCGTCAGATGCGAGAACGCATCAGTTTGCAGCGCGAGCAGCAAATCACATCGCTTCCGAAGCCCTTAAAACATTTCATGTCGCATTTTTGCTTCGTAATAACGGGAAAAAAACACCTGACAATTACCGGGCACGCTGAGGCAAATCATTTTTATGAAAAGTTCTGCGTCAGCAGTGTTGTGCCTGCCTGCCCTGTGTGAGAATGATGGGGGAGTCAGACACACACTGTATCACTTCTCTTATCAGCTGCCGCTGTTTGTTTCCAGTAATTTCCCCACGGACTGAAACAGCAGCCACTTTCACAGGCAGATTGCTTAGGAAGGGAGGAGGACTTGTGCGATGCGCTGACATGTCACACACACACACACACACACTTACACCCCCACACTCATCCACACACTTACACCCCCACACACACTCACGCATCCACACGCCAACACCACACACACTCACCACACACACTTAAACCTCCCCCCACACACTCACACACACTACACACACACACACTGATAAGCACACATGCACTAATACACACGTACACATCAAAACATATCACGCGCAATCCTACACACACATTAATACACACATACAAAAACAATAACAACAACAGCAAAATTACATCACCAATATACACACGCGTTCATACATAAATACACACAAATGCACTTGCATAAATACACACAAACATATGACTAGCCTCCCGCAGGTGGGTGGCGGTAGGGGGGGGGGTCTCTTCTTAGAGCTGATTTGGCTCCAAGGTGACATGCGTCATGGCAGAATGGCAGAATGGAGCCGGCCCTCTGTGATGGGCTACAGTCCGGTTCCAGAGCCGGTGGGTCCGCAGTATTCCAGGACATTGCTGATGACAGCACAGCCCCAGTCTGGCTCATCGGCAGGACCTGGAAGGGCAGACCAGTCACTGGGTGGGGGGGGGTGGGGGGCGATGGAATCCTGCCACTCATCTCCTGTTAACCTTGCCAAACAACGCCCTAACAGGTCGGGTGGTCCCAGCTGTACAAGCAGCGGGAAAGCAGTACGCACATTCTCAACGCACATTCTGGGGTTCCCAAGCTTCGTAATCGCCAAACTGCACCTCATACTTTCTGGAATTAGGTAAGAATTAGGTGTGCACATTCCATTCCAGACCCAGGGAAATTTCCCTGTTTAGGTGGCATACATATGTGAAACACTTAGTCTAGTATAGATACACTTGGGTGTGTCAGACACCTCACCTGACTTATCACAGTGATGGGTTTGAGTGTGTGTCAGACACCCAGCTGATCATGGTGACGGGTTTCCCTGTGTGTGTCAGACACCCGGCTGATCATGTTAATGGGTTTCTGTGTGTGTCAGACACCCGGCTGATCATGTTGACGGGTTTCCCTTTGTGTCAGACACCCGGCTGATCACGGGAATGGGTTTGAGTGTGTGTCTGCCTCCCGGCTGACCAAAATAAATTGTGGATTACTGCTGTATTAGCTGCCCTGTTTCCTACAAAGACATTCACTACACTTGGCAGCAATTTCTGATGAAATGCAGGACTTACTCTTATTGTTTTATTAAGTTCCGCCCACGGTTCGACTGGTCACGCTGAGGAGCTGCGTCTCAGCACTTTATGACCATCCGTATTCTTTAAAACCGATTGGAAAGGTGAGGAGTGCCTTTAATGAACACTGACAAATGTCTGACATTTGAGTTGACTACGTGGAAGCATAATGAGGCTGTGGGAGACTCGGGCTGCTCTCCTGATAGGTGTCCCGAGCACTCAGCTGCATATTTTTACTTTAATTATTCAACACTTGAGACATGCTTCGGCACCAGACGCCACAATGACATTTTGCTGCTGGAGAAGCACTTCAAATGATTCCGGGAAAAAAGTGCCTCGAAAGGGCAGAGTGCACTCACAGCACAACTGGCAAATTGCTGCTCTTCTGGAAGGATGTGGACATGATGAAGTAGGCTCGGAGCGCGAGAACACACTGACCTCCGCGGCCAGGAATAAGAGTAATAATGATAATAATAATCCTTGCATTTGATATAGCACCTTATCACATCTTCGAGATGTCTCAAGGCGCTTCGCAGCATATACTGTAAAGTGAATTGACTCTGTGTTTTGTGGGCCAAACGGGGCAGCCGATTGCGCACAGCAGTGTCCCACAAACAGTCGTGGATTGAGTGACCAAATTATTGTTATTATTTAGTAGTTTATTTAGTTATTCGAAGAGACTGTTGCCCCCGGAAAAGCAATCACCAATCGACTAACAACCAGGTTCCTACTTACTCCACTTTGTGGAGTCCTGTAGCTCAGTGGTTAGAGCACTCGCTTTGCAAGCGAGAGACCTGAGTTCAATTCCAGGCAGAGGGCGAAACCTTGGGCAAGTTTCCTTACTCCACACAGAGCCTAATAATAATCCCTCCAAAACCAAAAGCAATAATAAATTGGTCATTTTCAATCCACGACTGTTTGTGGGACATTGCTGTGCGCAATTGGCTGCCGCGTTCGCCCACAAATATACAGTCAATTCACTTTACAGTATATTCTGTGAAGCGCTTTGGGACATCCTCCCGACGTGAAAAGCGCTATATCAAATGCAAGGATTATTATTATTATAGGTGAACAGAGGCGTGTGGAGTAAGGAAATTTGCCCGATGCTTCGCCCTGCCGGGAAACGAACCCAGGTCTCTCGCTTGTGAGGCAGCTGTTCTAACCACTAAGCTACAAGACTCCACAGGTTGAATGCACAGGAATGGTCTCCGCACACAGCTGCTGGCCCTCATATACTGTTGCTCCCCAGCCAACGTCACAGCAGCAGAAACATTTACATCAACAACAACTTGTATTTACAAGTTTGTGCAGGAAAGCGCCTGGGAATGACTTGCAACGCAGAAGGAGGCCATTCGACCCATCAAGTCTATCCCGGCTCTCAGAGCAAGGTGTGCATTCAACCTGTCACCCTACCCTTCAGTCTCTAGCTTTCACATCCCTCTCTACTCTGTTTACTCCCTCATTTGTCTCCTTCGTGGCCCGTCTCAAGACCCTCATCTTCCTCCACACCTTCAGTCACCCTCCTACTCCTACCCTCTGTGCCCTCCACCCCTCCTGATTCCATCCCCCAGCTCGGGTGCAAATCCTTAATTGTCCAGCGCTTTGGGACATCCTCCTGACGTGAAAGGCACTATACAGATGTAATTTGTTGTTGTTGTTCTTGCTGTTGTCTGCCTCCAGCACTCGGGCAGGACATCCACATGCCAACAGTTCTGAGTCACCACCAGAGCACACAGTGCATGGGGGAGGCGTTTGAAACGCAATCCATGCGATTCTCCCTGTCTCTCCTTCCTCCTACACTCTTGCTCTATTCCCTTCACCCTCATGTATGCATCAAAGTTTTTCTTAAGTACATAGAGGAGTTCCACATTCTCACCGCCCTCTGTGTGTGAAGGTTCTCCTGAACTCCCTATAGCTCTGTTACTGACTCACTTAGATTTATAGCTTATATTTATAGACTCACTCAGATTTATACCCTCCAATTCCACTAACAAGTGGAAACAGCCTATTAACATTCACCTTATCCAATCCTTTTATAATCTTAAACCCCTCTCAATCGTATTTGAAAGCGAAAAATCTTAAGCCTGTGTTCTGATTATATAGTTTAGTAGATGACATGTCATGCGACGGTGGAAGCGAATTGGATGGACCTTGGCCTGGCAATTGTTATGTTCTTATGTGTGACTTCAAGGTCCTCACTTTCGTGTTCAAATCCCTTCACTCTCTGGCATCTCCCTATTTCTCCGACATCCTCACTCCCCAATTCACCACCTGGCGCCTCCGCTCGACTGGCACCGGATTCCTGCTTGTCCTTCGCTCCCTCTGCCCCACCATCGGAGGTAGTGCTTTCAGCCAGGCACTACGCCCAGAAATTCTGGAACACTCCCTCAATCCCTCCGTCTTGCCCCCTCTCTCCCCTTTTCCAAGTCTGGCCTGAAAAACCCTCCTCTTCGACCGTGCTTATGGCCACCTCCCCGCCCACTCCCCCACCCCGGCTTGGAGTCAGGCTCCGCCACTGTTAAGCTTTCCGAGACACTACCCTGCGTGGAGGGCACTTTCTAAGTGCAAGTTGTTGTTGTTGAGGATGGGGAGAGACCGAATGGCCTCTTTCAATCCTGTAAAATTCTATGAATCTATAACAGTCTCGTTGCCGCCAAATCCGCTTTTAACCTTGAGGAAATAGCTACATAACATAACTGAGAGTCTGTCCCACTCTCCGCTGAGATCCGTGTGTGTGTCCCCAGAAGCCCTGGACTGGATTGGAAGCTTAATTCACTCAAGCGACATTTATTATTTATATCGTGGAAGCAACTCTGGATGACGTGAGGCGACTAAATGAAATATTAAACGTTCAAGACACTGGGAGAGTCACCCAGACGCCAGCACTTAGTCTTTCCAATGAAAAGAGCAGCCACGGGAAGGGGTGTGGCACAATGGGAAGGGGTGTGGCACAGTGGGAGGGGGTGCGGCACAGTGGGAGGTGTGTGGTACAGTGGGAGGGGGTGTGGGGTGTGGCACAATGGCAGGGGCTGTGGGGTGTGGCACAGTGGGAGGGGCTGTGGGGTGTGGCACAGTGGGAGGGGCTGTGGGGTGTGGTACAGTGGGAGGGGGTGTGGGGTTGGCACAATGGCAGGGGCTGTGGGGTGTGGCACAGTGGGAGGGGCTGTGGTACATTGGGAGGAGGTGTGGCACAGTTGGAGCTGTGTGGCACAGTGGGAGGGGATGTGGTACATTGGGAGGAGGTGTGGCACAGTTGGAGCTGTGTGGCACAGTGGGAGGGGGTGTGGGGTGTGGTACAGTGGGAGGAGGTGTGGCACAGTTGGAGCTGTGTGGCACAGTGGGAGGGGGTGCGACACTCTGAGGGGATGTGGCACAGTGAGAGTAAGTGTGGCAGAGTGGGAGGGGGTGTGGCACAGTGGGAGGGGGTATGGCACAGTGGGAGGGGGTATGGCACAGTGGCATGACTCCCATGACTGACTCAGTTAGCTACACTGCAATCGATTTGAGTAAACTGGATTTACACACTCCTCTGCACCTTCCACATCAGGACTCATCAGCGCTCAAACCCCAACACAGTGACACGGGCCGATGGGGGTTGGAGGGGTTTGTATTGTCTGAGGTGCCGGCCTTTGGTTGAGACGTTAATCCAAGGTCTCGCCTGTACCTGTTCAGGTGGAAATCAATGATCCCACGACCACAATTCAAAAAGAGAAGGGAGTGGGGTGGGGGGTGGGGTTTCTCCTGGTGTCCTGGCCAGCAATCCCCCAGATAAATAACAATAATAATACTTGCATTTGATATAGCTCCTTATTACATCTTCGAAACGTCTCAAAGCGCTTCACAGAATAGATTGTAAAGTGGATTGACTCTAATTTGTGGGCAAAACACAGCAGCCAATTGCGCACGGCAGTGTCCCACAAACAGTCGTGGATCGAGTGACCACATTTTTTAAAAGGGATTTTTTACCCCCGGGAAAGAGATCTGCTAATCGACTCACAGCCAGGTTCCTGCTTACTGCTAGAACAGAGGTGTGCGGAGTAAGGAATCTTGCCCAACTTTTCGCTCTGCCTGGGAATTGAATCCCCGGTAATCTCACTTGCGAGGGGAGTGATTTATCCACCAAGCTACAGGACTCCACTTCATTCATTCACTTGCTGGCTGTTTGCGGGACCTTGCTGTGTGCAAGTGGCTGCCGCACTTGCCTATAAATTCAGTGTGTGAGTGCATGTGTGTGCATGTTCCCTCACTCCCTTCAGCCAATAACGCCAGACTGTCCCTGCATTTGGCAGTGAGGCAGCGATAAGTGCCAGTCTGTGCCCTGTGGGTGCCACTTTGTACCCTGCAGTTGGGCAGTGAGGCAGTGAGAGGTGCCAGTCTGTGCACTCTAGGTGCCACTCTGTGCCCTGTGGCTGGGCAGTGAGGCAGCGAGAGGTGCCAGTCTGTGCCCTGTGGGTGCCACTCTGTGCCCTTCGGTTGGGCAGTGAGACAGCGAGAGGTGCCAGTCTGTGCCCTGTGGGTGTCACACTGTGCCCTGTGGTTGGCCAGTGAGGCAGCGAGAGGCGCCAGTCTGTGCCGTGTGGTTGGCAGTGAGCTGGTGAGAGCTATCACAGAATATGTCTACATTTGCAGCTGAAGCACTTTACAGTCGTCCGTAAGTGTCTCCCTGACAGCGAGGACCAGCACTACATTATTCAGATGAAGTAGCTGAAATGTAATTTGGAAGAAAAATTCTCAAATTACTCCTGCCTCCAAGGGACAGGAGAATCTCTCCTCACAAGACAAGTCACCTCTTTATGGGGTTTTTCCCCCCCCCCCCTGCAAGAAGCTGAATAATCTCTCTCTTTGTTAATGGTAATAGCTGCTGCAGGGGTTGGGGAGGGGGTGGGATTGACAGACCAGCCACAGAACAATGGACACCTTCACCCTTCACATCCCAGTCACAGCGTGTGGTAGAGCCGGTGAGTGGGGGAGCGAGCTACAAACCTGGAGCCAGAAGCAGGGGTGGAGAGGTCGCAGAGTGGTTTGCTTTGGCCCGGCCGCTCTCATCGTTCCACAATCCCCACCGCACCGTCCTCTCACAGCTGCGTCCGTCTTGTTCTTAAAGTGTCCTGGCCTCAACCACCCTTCCCGGCAACCCTCCCACGTCCATCAGTCAGTCGGTCGGTCGGTCAGTCAAAGGGGATTCTACAATAATGGCGACATTCTGTGGTGACTGACTGACTCAGACAGAGAGACAGACAGATTGTGAAGCAGACAAACAGAGAGACGGATGCACAGACAAGACAAATAGGTGGACAGACAAAAAGACTGACAGGCAGCACCTCTCGGCTGATGCTTTGTAGCACGTTAATCAGCATCTTCAAGAGCAGCTTCTAAGTTGTAGTAAATATTTCCTGGGGGAGGAATAATAATAGTATTCCTTGCATTTGATATAACGCCTTATCACGTCTTCGAGGCATTTTAAAACGCTTCACAGAATATTCTGTAAAGTGGATTGACTGTATATTTTGTGGGCGAATTGCAGCAGCTAATTATATACGTCAGTGTCCCACAAACGGTCCCAATTTTTTCGAGGGATTACTACCCTCAGAAAAGCCATCTGCTAGTCGACGAACAACTGGATTCCTGCTTACTGCTAGGTAAACAGAGGCGTGTGGAGTAAGGAAACTTGAGCAATTTTTCATCCTCCCATCGACGGATGTTCAGTGAAGGGATCTGTGAAGCGTGGGTGTGGAGTGAGTGTTTGTTCAGCGCTGCTTCAGCAGTAACGTTCAGAGAGGGGGCGAGCTGTGTGGGAGGATGCTGAATGTCTAAAGGCAATGACAGGCCCTTATATATCAACACACAGACTGTAAAGTGGGGAAATACTCCAAATGCTACACTACGGGTAAAATGGCAGGGAATGGGCATGGGATGTAATTAAGACAGACTGGCCTGAGCAGTATAGTCACAAGTGTCGGAGGCCAGTGACGCACTGGAAAGTGTGTGTGCCTATACAGATTCAGTGACCACTGACTGGCTCAGTCACTGGCGCTCAGAGGATTGTGGCTTCAGTTCAGACCCAGCTGAATCCAGCACTGGGGGGGAAGGGGAGCTCTGTGGGTCCGTGCTGCTTGGCGCTCGTCCCCTCCACTCCACCATCGGCAGCCATGCTTTCAGCCACTAAGTCCCGAAACTTTGGCGATGTGTACTTTGCAGGGTGGAATCAGGCGAGCGTGGGCTACAGTGACATTAGGTTCAATGAATGTCGGACGATTGAATAGTTACTGAATAGAATTTAGAGCTCCGTGAAATAAGGCTCCTCTTGTTTATTATTTATTATTATTTATTATTATTATTGTTTATTATTGAATAATTTTTGTAATCATACTGAGTATTCAATTTGTCGGGTGGCGGATCACTTTCTGGGGGTAATGATCCCTCCAACAAAAAAAATGTGGTCACTCAATCCACGATTGTTTTTGGGACACTGCTGTGCGCAATTGGTTCCCGGGTTTCACCACAAAACATACAGTCTATTCACTTTACAACAACAACAACTTGCACTTATATAGCGCCCTCCACGTAGGTAGCGTCTCAGAGGGCTTAACAGTGGCGGAGCCTGACTCCGAACCAGTGGGGTGTGTGGGGGTGGGGCGGAGTGGAAGTGGCCGTAAGCTCGATTGAAGAGGAAGGTTTTCAGAGACTTGAAATCCAGACGGGAGGTGACAAACGCATGCACGAGGGTTTGGGCTGCATTTGGGGTAAGGTATGGTTGGAGGCGGGCAATGTGGCAGAGGTGGAGGAAGTGTGGGGGAGGAAGAACAGCTCGGGGTCGAACTAGATGACTAGATTGCGCACGGGTTCAATGAGTCTGAGGGAGAGCCCAGGGAGGTTGAGGAGTTCAGATCCGCACGAGTGAAGACGTTGACGGGAGCCAAGGAGTATGGCTCCAGTAAACAGTTTACCGGATACAATGCAATACAAAACAATACAAAGTTACATTTGTATAGCGCCTTTCACGTCGGGAAGATGTCCCAAGACACTGAACTGTCAGGGATTTAGTCCCCGGGCAGGGGAGTATATTCTATATTCTATTAAGCTCTTTTGAGACGTCTCAACGATGTGATAAGGCGCTGTTTCAAATGCAAGGATTCTTATTATTATTATTCACTGCATTAGCCCACTGCCCGCCAGAGACTCTCCATTCTGTTGACACTGAAGTAGACGTATCTTACCTGCGGCCACAAGGCAGCAGGAAGTTCGATCATTGACTGCAGCCAAATGAAAAGTGAAAGGAGATTGCATTAAGGTTGTTTGTAAGTAATGGGAGGTGTAGATAAAGTAGGAGGTAATGAGTGATAGGAAGAGAACAAGGGCAGTCGTGCTCAGGAAGGAAATCTCTCTGGGCGCCGGTACAATGATGAGTGGATTTAGCGTCAGACTGATAAGATGTGACTGAAAACTCAGCAGTTTGCACTGGGGTGCTTTGTCACTAACAGGAGATGCTGTTAGCCCAGACCCAGTCACACCAAGGTGACCTCTGGTGTGGAGAGATTGGCGTTTCTCACATTCCGCTAACTGTTTCCTTAACGGAAATTGTGTAATTGACTTATGGAATTATTGAATTTCTGATACATTTGCCTGCATTGGAAAGTCCTTGCATTTGATATAGCACCTTATTCATGTCATTGAGACATCTCGTAGTGCTTCACACAGTTTATTGAAAAGTGGATTGACTGTATATTTTGTGGGCAAAATGCGGCAGCCAATTGCATACAGGAGTGTCACACAAACAGTTGTGGATTGAGTGACCACATTTTTATTACCCCTGGAAAGCGATCCGCCGATCAATAGGTAAACAGGCGTCTGGTGTCAGGAACCATGCCTAAGGTTTTGACCCGTCCAGGAATCGAACTCGGTCCCTCTCACTTGCAAGGCGAGCGTGCTTATCACTAAATTAGGGGACGCCACAGATCCATGGATCTCAAAGCATTTCACAGGATTGACCTGTAAAGTGTAGTGACTGTGCATGTTTAAATCTTGCTGTAACTACGGTCAGTCGAGTATACCAGCACCCTGGGACGTCCTCCTGACGTGAAAAGCGCTATAAAAATGTAATTTGTTGTTGTTATCTTGACACATGCGGAAACCCATCACTGTGCTTAAGAGCATTCATAACCAGAGTTCCATGTGTTCCACATATACGTAGAAGTACAATACAAATTACATTTGCATAGCACCTTTCACTTCGGGAGGACGTCCCAAGGCACTGGGCAGTCAGGGATTTGGACCCGAGCTGGAAATCGGGATCGGCAAGTGTGGAGGGCAGGGAGGGTAGGAGGGTGGCCGAAGACTCGGTCGAAGAGGAGGGTTTTGAGACCTGCCTTGAAGAAGGGAAGGGAGGGAAGGAGGGATTATAAAGGGAATTTGGGATGGAGTTCGATAGGGTGAGGGCAGAAAGGCTGAAGACCCTGTTGGGATTTCCGATCCCTGAGTTTGAAATATGACCCGACAATCCAAAGTGGTGTAACAGAGTTTTACTGAATATGAACAGAATCAATTTCAATCAATAATTACAGAGTCAAAGAAAACAAAATCATATTACCCAGTTCTCTGACCCTCGACAGTAGAGCACATAGCGTGGCAAGTCTCGTCATCTTACTCTTAATCCCGTGCTACTACTGCCCCGATTTCGGCATAAGCAATCCTAGTTATAGTGTGTTGGGTTTCCTAATCATGCGTTACAGGTGTCTTCAGAATATCCTTATTCGTTCCCCGCACTCCCTCTGTCTGCCCAAGGTTTCACACAACTGGTTCATACCAGTTTAAGTGGACCTGATCCTTATTTGGAGTTGTTCTGCACAAACTACAAACCGTTATCTGTCTTTCAGCACCTTGGGACGTCCTCCCGACATGAAAGGCGCTACACAAATGTAATGCTGTTGTTGTTGTTGTTTTAGTCCTTCACCCAAACCAGACAGAGTCAGTTCAGGATGGCCTGTTAACATATTATTTACAGCAAATCCTCCAAATAAGGTCATCCCTCATGGTCAACTTAAGCAAAAGCTGCATACAAACCTACCATTATTTTATCTAAATGATACAGTTAAAGTTCTTAAAAGTTCCTCTATATATTTAATTGATTGCATGTAAAAACTCATATTCTAACAGCCCGGCTGACGATTGTGAAGCGGGATGGGCAGTGGACAGAATGCGCACTCTGTTCTTGGATGAACGCATCCTGCTTACTTAATTCCAAACAGTATTATGCATTTGGAGAGTATTAGTTGGCAGGAGCCAAGGCTTGGGTACCCCAGAGTGTGCCTTGGCTGCTTGTACAGCTAGTGCCACCCTATCCTTTAAGGCTTTGGGTTAGCAGGGTTAACAGGAGCTGAGTGGGAGGATTCCCCGCCCCCAATCACTGGTCTACCCTTCCAGGTCCTACCAAAAAGCCAGGCTGGGCTGTGCTGTCATCAGCAGACCCGCCTGGCTCAGGAATTGGACTAGAGACTGAAGGTGGGCACATTGAGTTGATGTGTGTTGCCTAATAATGCCCACTTTCAGGAGATGATCCCTGATCAGAGGTCACTCTCTGTTGATGTGTAAGCAGATGAGTGGAAGGTTTCTATGTGCGAGTAGACAGGAGGCACAGCAGCAATGAGCAGCGGCAGGCTTTTAGCTGTGCATTTTCAACAGCTCCTTCACTGCCGTGAATTGCAGACAAGCAGAGAGATGCTCAGATGATACATTAATTACTGCCCTTTGTGGTGAGAGTGAGAAAGCCGTTTACATTTAATAATAATAATAATGCTTGTATTTTATATAACACCTTATCACATTGTTGAGACGTCTCAAAGCGCATCAAAAAATACATTTCAAGTGAATTCACTGTATATTTTGTGGGCGAAACACGGCAGCCAATTTTTGCACAGCAGTGTGCACAAACAGCTGTGGATTGCGTGACCAAATTGCTTTTTTTTTTCGGAGGGGTTATTACCCACAGAAAAGCGATGTCCCCAATTGACAAACAACCAGTTTCCTACTTACTGCTAGGTAAAGCGAGGCGTGTGCAATAAGGAAACTTGCCCAAGGTTTCGCCCTGCCCGGGAATCAAACCCAGGTCCTCTCGCTTGCGAGGCGAGTACTCAACCCAGTATGTTATAGGACGCCACATTTTATTGAGTCGGAGATGGTGGACATTTAATCCTTTCAAGCATTATGAACTGATGAACTGACAGCATTTACACGGCAGCAAACACAGTTCCCCCTCGAGCGAGAAGACTCTTGCCTCTGTAAGTGACGTCCCAAAGTGACAACAGGAGCCCTTGTGTATCCAACATTCCAGAAGGCTTTTGATAAAATAACTCGAGTCTGCTTTACAATGTATCATCAATGGCTAGCAAAGGTATCTTACCCGTAAAATAATAATTAATTGTGGGTGTAGGGCTGGGCAGTATGATTGAATGGGCAGCTTGCCCTGAGAGACTTTTATGGGCCAAATGGCCCCCTTCTGCTCTGTGACTTTCTATGGTTCTATATAGCACTTCATCACATTATCAAAACTTCTCAGCACCTCACAAGATATACTGTAAAGTGGAGTGACTGTGTATCTTGTAGTAAATGCAGCAGCCAATTTGGCACCGCGCTGACCAACAAACAGCCATGGTGCGAGCGACCAATTTGTATTTGGGGGATTGTCATCCACGATACCAGGAGAGAGAAACTCCCTTCTCTTTTCGAGTAGTGCCATGGGATCTTTACGTTCAACATCCACCCGAACAGGCAGAAGGAACCTCGGTTTAAACTGTCATTCAAAGAGGCAGCACATCCGACAATGCAGCACTCCCCCAGCACTGCACCAGCGTATCAGCCTGGACAACAATAACAGCAAATGACATTTATATAGCGCCCTTCATGTCGGGAGGACACCCCTAGGAGTTGGACTGTCAAGGATTTGTACCCGAGCTGAAGGTTGGGATCAGGAGAGGTGGCGGGTTAGAGGGAAGAGGGTGACCAGTTTAAAAGGGGGGTCTTGAAGGAGCCAAGAGAGCAACCGAGGCAAATGGATTGTGGGATGGAGATCCAAAGGGTGGGAGTAGAAAGGCTGATGGTGGGTCGGCCAGGCAGGGGTGATGGATGTGGAGCAGGTCGGAGCCTGCTGAACGAGGGAGCGGTATGGGGTCAGCAGGTCACAGAGGAGCAAGGCCATGGAGGGCTTTGAAGGCGAGGACAAGGATTTTGAACTTGATCCTCTGGGGAATGGGGGAGCCAGTGGAGCTGGATGAGGGTGGGCGGGGGTGGGCGGGGGTGATAGAGCACGGAGCCTGATGTAGGAGAGGGCACAAGCTGCATAATCTGAGTTCTGAATAATCTGCAGTTTGTAGAGGGAAGTGTTGGGAAGACTGACAAGCAGGGAGTTGGCATAATCGAGGCTGAATGTGATGGACGGTACGAGTTGAAAAAGTTTTGACCATGAACACCTTATATTCGCCTTATGATGTGATCAACCCTTTTGCCAATCGCTCAAACTAAACTGGGAGTTTAAAGCTCCAGTGATCTCCTGTTGCGGGGAAACAGTTTGGCAGTGCTAACTGGCCACCTTGATGTAAGGGCTGAGGCTGAAGTGTGCATTAGCTGTGAATGAGAACATTAGACTGGTAAGTACCAGCGAGATGAGAGTGAAATAGACTTAAAATGAATCCGAAGGATAAAGCCTCAAAAGTAATTAAGAACATTTGAAGCTCTTCATTGGGATTAGTTATAAGAGGCCCAGCACTCGGCAATGATAAACCTAAAGCTAGTTAGAGACTATCAGAGCCTCCTCCCCTCGCCTCCCACCAATCCACGCACAGTGTGTCTCTTCCCCATGGTAGACCCCAACTGATTTCCTCTGACTGACACCCCAACAACAACAACTTGCACTTATATAGCACCCTCCACGCAGGTTAGCGACTCAGAGCGCTTAGCAGGGGCAGAGCTTGACTCTGAGCTGGAGGTGGGGTGAGGGAGGTGACCACAAGCACGGTCGAAAAGGAAAGGTTTCAGGCGGGACTTGAAAAAGGGGAGAAGGGGGACAAGGCAGAGGGATTGAGGGAGGGTGTTCCAAAGTTTCAGGGCGTAGTGGCTGAAAGCACGACCTCCAATGTTGGAGTGGAGGGTGTGAGGCTGGTGCCAGTCTAGCGGAAACCATTCCCCTCCCCCAGATTCTGCCCCACCCTCCCCCAACCATGCATGCCCCGCCCAGAGTCATGCCCCACCCACAGCCATACCCCTCCCACAGCCATGTCCCTTCTAAAGCCATGAACCTCCCACAGCTGTGCCCCTCCCAAAGTCAGTGCTAACTGGCCACCTTCCCACGGCGATGCCCCTCCCAGCTCTGTGCCCCTCCATTTCGCTGGGTTTTAATTACAAAATAAAGTGTACCCGCGATGCCCTCTATGCAACATGTCTTAACCTAAAGCGCGTAATAGCAGTGCTTGCACAATGTGTAAAAGTGGACAACGGGACCCACTGTAGACAAGCCAGCGCAGTGACTGAGGTCCACACACCCACCTCTCAGGGCGCCTCACAACGATGACAGGGCATCAACAAGCAGGGGAAGGGAACTTGAGAATGTTGCTTCATTGTAAGCCTGGCTCACTTAGTAGCACTCTCACCTCCGAGCCAGAAGGTCACCAGGTCACTAGATTGGTTTGGATGTAGAAGGACCTTCGACCCATCTGATCTCATCCCTCCTGAACACCCAACCTACCGGCCCCCCATCACACCAGAAGCTATACGTTCAACCCCCATGTTGGGACTTTGAGCTCACACTTCACTGACCCTCCAGTACAGTGCTGGGGCATGTTGCTTTGGCAGTGGTGCCATCCTTCAGAAAAAATCTGCCTGTTTAAGTGGACGTTAAAGATTCCACTGCTGCCCCATTAGCCTTCAAAATACAGTCGCTGCACTTTACAGAAAATCCTGTGAATTGCTTTGAGGCAACGAAGGCAACATTAAATGTGAGGTTTATTATTATTTATTGCGAATACAATTATTAATTGCTAAGTTCTGTCACTGATACAGAGCCAGGTGTTGATGTGCGGTGTGAAACTGGCCTATGAAAGGAGTAAAAGTGGCGTTTTGATGCACTTCACTTCAGAGAGGAGGAGCAGTGAAAGTACAACCACACAGATTTCACTGGAATGTCAAATTAGTGCCTTCTGTAGTTTTTTTCTCTTGAGTTATCATTATACATTCAGATTTGCTGCACTGAATGTGTAATGATATCAAGCAGCCTTGTCTTGGCATATTAGATCTCTCAGCTTCTGTGGAAGCATTCACATGGAAATGAGATTTGCCTAGTGTGAGCGCTGGTGCCAGGCTCAGGACTGAGAAAGGTATTTGATCTCAGCCTCTCTGAAGTGAGAACAGGGCGATTGGTTTGGAATCCATTGTTCTGAATTAACAATTGACTTCAAATGATTGCGACAAAGTTTTGAAGCCTCTCGAGGTGAAACTGGGACAAGCTCTGGTGCGGAGCCTATTTCTGCCCATTATTGACAAGATGGAAGCCAGTCAACGTCTTCTCCCCTGCGGCTCCGACCTCCTTAAGCTGCCCGGCCTCTCCCTCAGACTTACTGAACCTGTGTGTAACCTGGACGTCAGGTTCGACCCACAGCTGTCCTTCCTCACCCAAATCTGGTCGCTGACCAGGATGTGGGGGAGGAAGTCTAGCACCACCCTACATCTCTGACCTGCTCTCAGGTAGCTCCGGCCTCCTTCGTGTCCTCGTCCCCTCTGCTCCACCATCGATGGCCATGCTTTCAGCCACTACACTCCGAGACTCTGGCCCGCTCTGCCTCAATCCCTCCCCTCATCGCCTCCTTGCTTATCACATCTGAAGCTGGTGCAGACAATCATCCAAGCTCCGCTTCTGTAAAGTGCTGTGAGAAGCTCACGTGAAGGCAACTATATTACAGTTGTGGAATGAATCCTTATCGGAATTGGCTGTGTTTTAGTCACTGTGGAGTCCTGTAGCGTAGTGGTTAGCACGCTCGCCTTGTAATTGAAAGTACTAGGGTTCGATTCCCAGGCAGGGCAAAACAGGCAAGTTTCCTCGAAGACATGATAAGGTGCTATATCAAATGCAAGGATTATTATTATAAATACACTAAACTCCGGATAACTTGTGCTGAGTTATCAGGAGTGGGAGTTAAGCATGTGTATAAATACATACGTAAATAAATAAATATTGACAGCATGATGATAGTGACAAGTTAAGCCAGGGTTGAGTTCACTGTATGTTATTTTGAGGTGAACAAATAGCATGAAGTGCCTTCACAGTCGTGTTAGAAATGAAATGAAGTTTGTTCCCAGATGATGGCGGTGGAGGGCGAGGTTAGTGTAGAGCAGCACACACTGTGGACCTTTAGAGAGCTATTTCTCACTGCCAAGTATTGTCGATGTGAACAGTAAACGGATCAATGGTGCAATTAGTTTAGCTGGACTTTTAGAGCATGTTCTTAATCTTCAATTGGCTGCCGCATTTCGGTCACAAAATGCACAGTCAATTCCCTTTACACTTATTCTGTGAAGAGTTTTGAAACAATAATGTGATAAGGCACTACATCAAATGCAAGGATTATGATTATGATTATTATTATTATTATTATTATTATTATTATTATTATTATTATTATTATTATTATCCTACTTAGGGGTGAGGGGAGGGAGAGGTGCGTTGGCTTCAAGGTGACATGTTTGGCAGTTCCTGAGCCAGGCAGCTCCACACTGCTACATGCTTCACTGCAGCTGACAACCCATCCTCGCTCGTCGACACGTCTGGGAGGGGCAGACTTGGGGCAAAGGGTAGCAACGCTCCCTTTATGGGTTTGACTGTCCGTCTACATCACTCATGTAAGCTAGTGTCCGGGCACTTTGCTGATGGAAGTAGGAGTAAGGTGATTTGTATCTATTTTGGCCAGGGTTCTATCTCTCTTTAATTGGGAGGAAGATCTGGTTGTAACGGGAAGCTTCCCAATTAAGAACACGGAGCTTTGAGTGAGCTTTTCCTGGGCGCTCTTGTCTCGCAGCCGTGTTTTAATGATGTCTTCCGCATCACAGCAGCCGAAAGGTAAATTTCACAGCTGCTGGAAGGATGACAAGCGGAGCTTGTGCGGAGGAATGCAATGTGAGCGAACGGATAAAAGGGAACGATTTGATTCAAAGAGATTGATCAAAGGGTCACCAATCCGAGTGTGATTTTGTAACTGTTTGTGTCAGTCTCTTTCTCTGCATGTTAGTGGTAAGCCACAAGACGGGAGGGCACAGGGCAGGAGTTGATGGAGGCTTTTAACTGTTCTGTTTGCATTAGCATTCGGAACCTGTGATCACAGCCCATCCAGTCTACCCACGCTTCTGTGTCTGTCCAGTGTAACGTTTATACATCGGCTTCACATAGGATAACCAAGAGTGTTTCGCACTGATAGGGAAGAGGTTGAGCAAGAGACAGCGTGAAGGGCGGGTTGTTGAAGAGGTAGGTTTTTAGGTTCGATTTAAAGACAGAATGAGTGGGTGTGAGGCGCAGGGCAGAAGCAGGGAGTTCCTGAGAACTCAGCTGATGGGCAGGGTTTTCTGATGTAAGATTGTGAGCGCATAGAGAGTGAGATCATTAACTAGAGGCCTCCAGAACAAAGCTCGGCCACTCTTTCTGAACAGCACTTCACGGCCACCTCGTGCTATCTCTGTCCCTCGCACTGTATTTCCTACTTTGCCTGAACAGAGTGAGAGGGACAGAAACGTAAGCCTCCACGTTGTGCTCTCTCCTGCACCCTCAATTCCCTTCTCGCCCTGTACGCATCAAGTTTCCTCTTGGTGTTTTGCTTGTTTTAACCACAGTTTCTGGCAGTGAGGTCCACATTCTCACCACTCTCGGTGTGAAGAAGTTCCTCCTAAACTCTTATTAGATCTGTCATGACTCGCTTAGATTGATACCCTCTGGTTATGGGCTCACTAACAAGTAGAAACAGCCCATCAACGTCCACCTTGTGGAATGCTTTCCTAATCCTAACCCCATCGATCAGGTCCCTCTCAATCCTCTCAACTTCCAAGAGAATAGCTCTCACCTGTCCTCTCTTTGCTGATGGCGGTATCCACTGTTTGCACACTGACAAGCTCTGTGAGCTTAGATGTCAGCCTGGAGCATAGTGTGAGCTGGATTTAGTGTTACAGAGAGACAAAGAAAGAGAGTTCATGTCGTGTCGGAGATCTAAATATTTAACCCCAACCTATCAAAAGATCACAATTTGCTTTATTTATTGAGTCCCAGTGTCTTGGCCTCAACCACACTTACTGGTAACCCTGTTCCAGTCATTAATTACCCTCTGGGTAAGGAAACTCTTCTTGGTGTTTGTCCTAAAATTGCTATAAACCTGTATCCTCTTGTTCTACAGTCTGGGCATATCTGAGAGGACCGTTCTGGGGTGACTCAGTTCCATCAGCTCCTTATCCACCTCTATAAGCTGTTCTCGCACCTCTCTTCCGGGGACTGTGTCACTGTCTTCACCAGCACCCTCCCCCCAAAAAAAAAATCTTTCTCTTTTAAAGAATAACTACAGAAGAACCGGACGAGGTTAAAAAAAATGTTTGTGGGACACTGCTGTGCGCAATTGGCTCCCACGTTTTGCCCACAAAATACACAGTCAATTTTACAATATATCCTGTGAAGCGCTTTGAGACGTCTCAATGACGAGATAAGGCACCCTATCAAATGCCAGGATTATTATTATCTTATTAAGGGACGAGGGTTTGATGTGGGATTCAGGGGTTGGAGGTAGACAATGTGGGGGGGTGGAGGAAAGCTGTTAGTTGGGGGGTTGGGTAAGCTCTATGAGAATGTAAACCACGGCATTGCACAGCACAAGTGCTTGGGGCTGAGATCAGTGACAAGTTCATCGAGCTCTTCAGATACTTGAATCTTTTGTGTTTGATTTTACTGGTCCCCTGGGTCAATTATTTAAACATTAAGGCTACAACAGTTTACTGTGGAAGCCTATGCTAAATTACAAAGGGATTCATTGTCTCAGGCAAAATTGCCTTGTTGCCATGTAATGTGAAGCAAATCTGTGCAATGGGACTGCAGTTATTTGTGGGGGATTAATAAAAGCAGGCATTAGTTGAATGTTCTGTTGTGTTTCGGAGCGACAAACATTTAGGCTCAAATGAAACTTGTAAAGCTTTCTACAGCGAATCCGGACTGAGTGAACAGACTAACTTCCCTTTCAGTTTAGAAACATTTTCCTTCCCGTAAAGGAGCCTGACTCACGTGTGGGGTTTGAGGCTGAGATTCGGGGGCGGGGTGGGGGTGGTGGTCACCCCTCCTTCGTTAATACTTTATACCCATCGGGTGTCTGATGCACATGCTTAAGAATCTCCAAAGTGAATTGACTGTATGTTTTGTGGGCAAACTCAAGTGTAAAGTCTAATGACTGCATTTCGTAGCCAAACACAGCAGACAATTTGTGCATAGCAACATCCCCATGCCACTTCCCCCCCCACCCACACACCTTTCATTTGAGCATAAATGCCTGTCATTCCGAAACACAATAGAACATTCAACTAATGCCTGCTTTCATTAATCCCCCACAAACTCCCTTCGCTTTTCCAAAAGTGTCATAGGATCCCCATCTGCGCCTGTTCATGCACCTGAACAGGCGCAGAACGGGAATTTAGTTTAAAGTCTCATCAGAAGGACAGTACGACAGCCAACACAGACATGATGGGGCGAGAGCAGGGAATGGTATCAGGGGAGAGAGCAGGGAATGGTATAAGGGGAGAGAGCAGGGAATGGTATTAGGGGAGAGAGCAGGGAATGGTATAAGGGGAGAGAGCAGGGAATGGTATAAGGGGAGAGAGCAGGGAATGGTATTAGGGGAGAGAGCAGGGAATGGTATAAGGGGAGAGAGCAGGGAATGGTATAAGGGGAGAGAGCAGGGAATGGTATTAGGGGAGAGAGCAGGGAATGGGATTAGAGTAGAGAGTTCCAGTGGGGGAGCGAGCACCAGCACAGACAGACGCGATGGGGAGAGAGCAGGGGAATGGGATTACTGTAGAGAGCTCCAGTGTGGAACTGGATTGTGTTGTGAAGAACTGGAGCCTCACACAGTCATACTCGCTGTCGGGAAATAAAAGGTTCAAACTTCGTATTTCTAAACTCGTGTCTTCCCTGAGGAAAGGATGGAGCATCGCACAGTAATTGTCAGCATTAGTTATTGGGTGAGGCACTCTCCCTGCGTGTGAACCACGCCAGTCACTGGTCTGTTATTAAGACTGGCTGTCCACTCGGCAGGAGAGAAGCTGCTTCATTTGCTGCCAGCAGTGAGGCTGTCTCCCCAAACGCCTCTCACATACTCAAACACAAGGTGTGTTTGAACTCCACACTCTCTCTGGCTCTGCTTTTAAACAATCGGGTACATCAGGTCAGCTCCAGCTTCCTCAGGTATCAGCGCAGATGATACCAGAGATGAGGGTCTACAGTTGTGTAGAGAGACTAGAGAGGCTGGGATTGTTTTCCTTAGAGCAGAGAAGGTTGAGGGGAAATTTAATTCAAGTGTTCAAAATTATGAGGGGTTTTGATAGAGTGGATAGGGAGAAACTGCTTCCTCCATGTTTTTACCCAGAGAGTTGTTACAGTCTGGAATGCACTGCTTGAAAAGGCGGTGGAAGCAGATTCGATAGTAGCTTTCAAAAAGGAATTGTATAGGTAATTAATAAAGAAAAATTTGTAGCGGTATGGGGTAAGAACAGGGGCAGTGGGACGAACTGGCACCTCTTTCAAATCGCCGGCATGGGCATGACTGGCCGAATGGCCTCCTTTTGTGCTGTAAAATTCTATGATTCTCTGATTGTATGACTAAGACTTAAGAAATAACCCAATTTTGATCCTTTTTTTCGCAGCAGGAGCAAAACGAATTGTTCAGAGATATGTCTTTTGTGACAGGCAATGGGCAAGGGCACGGAGTTAGAGGGAGTACTGAGATTGAGAGAGCAGTGAGACAGAGAGCAGTGAGATAGGGAGAGTAGTGGGATAGAAGGAGAGCACTGAGACGGAAAGGATTGAGACGTGTTTGTGCTGGTGGTCAGGCTGCAGACTACAGGAAAGCGATAAATCAGGCATTGCCATGTATTCATATGTATTCATAAGCTTCTGGTCAGGCTAATTATTGTAATATATGATGTTATTAGTCGTAGCACATGAAAAGAATTTTCAGATATGAAATGTGCTAAATTGGGTACCTGAACGCAGCTAATTGTAAGGCAAACCATCACCAAGGAAGAAGATCGCAATTCATTTTGTGCAGTTGTCTGCAATGTGCTAACCTTAAGTTATTTGACTGTGCTTTAATCGAAACCTAAGAGGAAAGATTCTCAGTCGTGAACCTCTGCTCAACCACTGAGTGAGTTCTCAATGCGCAACTTACATCACCAAGTGTGACTTTCGTCTGCGTGATGCTTTTCGCTCAGCTTGCCTCTATTGTTGTTCAAAAGAAATCGATTAAACCTCCCACAAGGACTTTGCTTCAATCCCTCCCCTCCCCAAAACCTGCTCCATTTAATGCTTTTGTACGAAGATTGAATTCTATTGTATGAGGATTGAAATCTATTGTATAAAAATTGAAATCTATTGTATGAAGTCTGAATTCACTGACAAAAAAAGCACTTATTCTGTAACAACAAATTAGTACTAATTTCGTGGTGGCCTGTAACATAGTGGTTAGCCCGCTCGCCTCACAAGTGAGAGGGCCCCGGGTTCGATTACCGGGCGGGGCGAAACCTAAGGCAAGTTTCCTTACTCCACACACACGCCTCTGTCCCTTGAGAAGAAACCTCGTTAGAAGTTTTTAAACCACTGTGACCGACCTGTCTAACAGAGGGCGAGAAGCACAGAGAAGACTGATTGACAGAGCTGCCACAATCACTATCTGCTCTGCCTGATACCGAACAGTGTGCTGGCGAATACAGATCTCAGATCCCCTTCTGGAGACGAGAGAATTAAAGGCGGAACTTCGGACGGGAGTGGGAGCTTTGATCTGACTGCGGCATTCTGATCTTTAATCAGTGGGAAGATGATCACTTATGTGTACACGGTGAAGCTGTCAGTTCCAATCTCGCCTCAGCTGCTCCTGCTCGTTTTATCTTGGCTCAAGTAAGTCTGTGAAGCTCTCACACTGCCTGAATGAGCAGCCCCACACAGGACCAAACTTCCTTCAGTTTTTGATTTTTACTCCCCTCGGATTTTCAAGGCAATTTGAACGTTAATAAGAATTCTTGCATCCGATTTAGCCTCTTTCCTATCGAGAGGACGTCTCAAAAGTGCTTCAAAGGATTTTGTTGTAACATGTAGTCACTGTGTATAGGTGAGCAAACACGGCAGCCAATTTGCGCACAGCCACATCCTACCCACTTCCAGAAAGTGAATGAACAATTCGGTTTGGATTCCCGTAGCAGAGTGGTTAATGCGCTCGCCTTGCAAATGAGACGACCCAGGTTCGATTCCCAGGCAGGGTAAAACCTTAGGCAAGTTTCCTTACTCTGTTTACCTAGTAATAAGTAGGATTATTTTTTAATCGATTTGTGGATGCTTTCCAGGGGCAATAATAATCCCTCAAAAATAATGAGGGATTATATAAGTGTATTATAAGTGTATTATAAGTATTATATAAGTGTAAATGGTAGTCTTCAGCCTGTAGTGCAGGAGGAATACCTGGATTTGCTTCATGGCAAACTTGTTTTTTGCAGTCACTGTTGCACGATGGTAGACAGAAGCGGGTGGAGAGGGTGGGGAATGTAGCCCGCCAGCCTGGGGCACATCTTGTTGCCGGAGCTTTTTGTCTTTCCTGCTAAAATCTGATCCACATACACGCGGTGGAAGCTTGGGGCCCTCTGCAGCTCTGATCCCTTTGCCCAGCAAACACCGGCTTGCTTCATGTTCCCCCCGCTCCCATCTGCCCCATAACCACCATTTTGCCCACGCTCTCTGGAGTTCCATCCCTGGAGTCCGTCCGACTCGCTCCCTCTTTCAAGGCACATCAAGTCCTAACTCTTTGAGTGCGCTTACGGTCATCTTTCACCTCGCCCCCATCCCACCTCCCTCGGCTCCCATCCCCAACTCAGGTGCCCAGTGAGCAGCGTCGATTGATTTGAGTCGTCCTTCTGACGTGAAAAATGTGCTGTGTAAATGTTGTTATGTTTCTGGAAGGGAAATATTGCTTATGGCGCCCGCGAACCTTTCTCAAATAGAGTATCCGGCCCTCGGCAGCCAAAAGGTTGGACCACCCTGGCTTAGACTATGTGAGTCCCAATGGGGGACTTGAACCCACAACCTCTGACTCAGAGGCGAAAGTGCTACACTGAGCCAGGCTGACACTCTGAAATATACCAAGACAGCAGGACAAGAGGACACGGATTCAGGGTGTGAAGGTCAATTTCAGGTCAGACACCAGGAAATGGTTCTTTACACAGAGGGCAATTGACAACTGGACAGGTCTATCATGTATAATAGTCAATTTACCTTACAGTACCTTCTGCGAAGCGCTTTGAGATGTCTCAAAGTCACAATTAGGTGCTATATCAAATGCAAGGATTATTATAATAATATATAATAACAATCCTTACATTTGGTATTGTGCCTTTCACTCTCAAGCGACTCACTCTTAAGTAAAATGCAGTGACTCTGTGTTTGTGGGTGAATGTGGCAGCCAATTTGCGCACAGCTAATGTGATTTATTTAAGCCAGGGTATCTCTTGATGTGAGAATAATCATATAATAATTATCAAATATCACCCCAAGGACAGCAACAACTTGTATTTCTATAGTACCCAACACATAGGATAACTTCTCCAAGCGCTTCACAAGGACAGAGCAGACTCTGAGCCGGGGGAGAAGCGGGAGGGGAAGGTGGCATCCCAAGAGACATCTCAAAGAGCTTCACAGGATATACATAGTGTAAATGATGTACTTTTTAGGCAAAATGCAGAAGCCAGTTGCGCACGGCAATGTCCCACAAACACCCATGGAGTGAGTGACCAATTTTATTTGAGGAATTGTCGGCCAAGACACCAGAGAAAGAAACTCACTTCTCTCTTCGAAGAGTGCCACGGGATCTTAAACTTCCACGTGAACAGGTAGACGGGAACATCCGCCTGTTCATCTCATCCAAAGGACGAGATCAAATCCTTGTATTTGTTACAGAGCCTAATCACATGTTGAAACGTCTCAAAGTGCTTCACAGGATTTTACAGTAAAACATACTGACTGCATATTTTGTGGGCGATCGCAGCAGCCAATTTGAACTGGCTCCAAGGTCCCACAAATAGCCATGAAGTGAATGACCAATTTTATCTGATATGCCAAGCCAGTAAAATAAGAGGCCACAGATTTAGAGTTGGAAAGGGCAATTTTAGGACCGACATGAGCAAGTGTTTCTTTACTTGGAGGGTAATTAATGACTGAAGCAGCTTGCCAGCAAGGGTGGTTGAGACCAGAACCTGGGATTTATGTAGGAATCCCTGTGTGACTGATATGCAATATGCAATCTCTCCCCAGAGGGTCACCCACTGCTTACTTAAATCTGGAGAGTGTTGAGTGCAAGAGGCAAGGCTTTGGGAACCTCAGAAGGTGAATTAGGGAATGGCTGGAGTCATTTTTAGGGTTAACGGGAGCGGGATGAGGAGAGTCTCAGCTCCCAGCACAGAAGCTGACAAGTATCTGTTATTTGTCTGGTGTCAGGGCTTTGGAAAGTGCAATCTGTCGGGTAAATATTTGTCTGTGGAGAAAAAAATCTAAAAAACTCCGATCCCAAATATTTAATGGAAATTATCATGGGTTTAGCAGGGTTGGTAAATGCCACAGCTCGCTCCTTGGTTGAAGGCCAAAACCAATTTCCTTTGGTTGTGTGAGATGTCAGGTGTGATGGTGTGATCACTTGACTCCTTTAGATACCTTTACCTGCTGTCCTGTAAGCGGGGTCTCCTTGGAGCTGAACTGGGTCCAAGGTGACATGCCAGACAACGGAATGTCAGAATCAAACCAGCCCTCTGTGATGGTCTCTAGTCCTGTTCCTGAGTCGGGCGGATCCGCAGTCCAGGGCACTGCTGATGACAGCACAGCCAACCCGGCTCATCGGCAGGACCTGGGGTGGCAGACCAGTCACTGGGGGCAGGGAATCCTCCCACCCAGCTCCTGTTAACTCTGCAAGCCAAATCCCTCGTGGGTAGGGTGGTCCTAGCTGGACAAACAGCAGGAAAGCTTGGCGGACAGTAATATCAATGGCAGGCTATGCGGTTTTAGCTGGTTAGATTCCAGCAGTTACCCACAACGCACACTCTGGTATCCCCAAGCCTTGGCTCGTGTCAACCTGCGCCTAATACTTTCCAGAATTGGGTAAGCAGGATGAATCCCTCCAGGGAGAGAGTGTGCATTTCATTCGAACAATCTGTCTCTGGGATTCCTATGTGTAGATGGGATGCATGGAAATCTCAGTTTGGTTTGGAGACTCTTTAGCACGGTGATGGGTTTACGTGTGTGTCAGACACCCGGTTGTCCTGGAGGGTCACACCAAGCAGCCTGACACAACAGTGTCTCCTCACACTGAGCATGCTCAGCAGTGCATATTTGCCATTGCCACTGTGTCACCCAGATCGCCCGGTGCCTTTGTGAATGACAAGTCTATGGTTCTTCATCTCTTTAGTAACTTTACTCACACTATTTCTGCTCACAAGCCCTGTGAAGGCAGTGCCTCTGGCTGACAATCTTTCGATGTGCGTCTGTGTGACTTACTGTGTCTGTGACTGACTGTGTGCCTGACTGTATCTGTGTGCCTGACTGTGTCTGTGTGACTGACAGTACCTGTGTGATTGACTGTGTCTGTGTGACTGTCTGTGTCTGTGTGACTGGCTGTGTCCATACCTGACTGTGTCTGTGACTAACTGTGTCGGTGACTGACTGTGTGACTAACCGTGTCTGTGACTGACTGTCTTTGTGCCTGACTGTGGAGTTGCTATGTGGGAGTGAGAGCTCAGTGTCCACTTTCTCTCCCTCTGTCACTAACCATACATCAGTCTAATCATTGCCTCTCTCTCCTCTCATCCTCTGCTCTCCTCCCTGGCTTCCAGTGGCTGAGTCCAAGACCAAAGGCAAAGGTAAGCGAGTGCTTTCACTTCTCTGCCTTGTGCTGTACTGTGTTCTTCGGACGCAGTGCCTTGGGACATCCTCCCCCGTGAAAGACACTATACAAATGTTGTTGTTGCGCTGGGCTGTATTGTACTGGACTGTGTGGGACTGTACTGGGCGTGGCTGTGCTGGCGTGTGCTATGCTGTGTTGGGCAGTGCTATGCTGTGTTGGGCTGTGCTATGCTCTGTTGGGCTGTGCTGTGTTGTGTTGGGCTGTGTTGTGTTGAGCTGGGCTTTGTTGTGTTGGGCTGTGCTATGCTCTGTTGGGCTGTGCTGTGTTGTGTTGGGCTGTGTTGTGTTGAGCTGGGCTTTGTTGTGTTGGGCTGTGCTATGCTGTGTTGGGCTGTGCTGGCATGTGTTGGGATGTGCTATGCTGTGTTGGACCGTGCTGTGTTGGTTTGTGCTATGCTGTGTTGGGCTGTGCAGATCTGTAAGAGCCTGTGCTGTGCAGGGCTGTGCTGGTGTGGGCTGGGCAGGCGTGGGCCGTACTATGTTGTGGTGGGGGCTGTGCTGTGCTGGGGGCTATGCTGTGCTGTGGTGGGGGCTGTGCCATGCTAGCTGTGCTATGCTGTGTTGGACTGGGCTATGTTGTGGTGGGGGGCTGTGTTATGCTGTGTTAACTGTGCTATGCTGTGTTAGCTGTGCTATGTTGTGTTATCTGGACTATGCTGTGCTGGGCTCTTGCTGATGGTGTGAACCTGCTGACCCACCGATACACTCGTTCACACACAGACTCACTTAATCATTTACACACTGGCTCTCACTCAGTCACACTCACGTTCTCTGACAGAGAACTCTCTCAGTGTGTTTTGAGTACTGCCCCGAGCGGGTGTGCTGGGCTGGGCTGCGTTGGCTGAACCAGCTCCTCAATCCACGCTTTACTGTAAACCTCAGCTACAGGGAGTTTGTGCAGCTTGTATTTTGCTGTGATTATTCCCACGGGGAAGCCAGGCCCTGGGGCAGCGAGTTGGCATCATTAACAGCTCGTCAGTGGCTGAATGTGAGGCGGGCAGTGTCGCCAGTCAGGGCGCTTTATACGCAGGCTTTCTCTTACACAAAGGACATCAAATGGAATTATTTTCGATGATGGGAATGGATTTAGGCAGCTCTTTGTGAATAATTAGTCCGGAAATGTGGGCTTCCCCGCCCATTCTGGGAACGGTTAAGTTCGCAGTATTTTCTTGTGGTTTGGGGATGATGGGGTTTGTATGTGCTGATGGCTGGATAATAATAAGCCTTGCATTGATATAACGCTTTTTCACGTCTTCAAGACATCTCAAAGCTTGTCACAGAATATACTATAAAGTGAATTGATTGTATATTTTGTGGGCGAAACGTGGCAGCCAGTTACGCACAGCAGTGTCCCACAAGCAGTCGTGGATTGAGTGACCAATTTTTTTTATTTTATTGAATTTTTCAATGAACTTCAACCCCCGGAACCCCCGGAATTTCTCAACCCCCGGAAAGCGATCCACCAATCGACTAAAGAACTGGGTTCCTACTTATTGCTCGGTAAACAGAGGCGCGTGGAGTAAGGAAACTTCCTTAAGGTTGCGCCCCGCACGGGAATGAAATCCGGGTCCTCTCGCTCACGAGTCAAGCACCCTAACCACTTGGCTTCGGGATGGTTGTGTGGAGCTGTGTGTTCTGGATAACTATGTTATTTAGGGATTGTTGGCTAGGACATCAGGAGAGAGAAACTCCCTTCTCTTTTTAAACAGTGTCAAATGTTTTTTTAATGTCTCACCTGAAAGACGGCACCTCCAACAATGCTACACTCCCCAAGTGGGGGGGAGCTCGAACCCACAACCTTCTGACTCAGAGACGAGAGCGCTGCTAACTGAGCCAGGCTAACTGAGCCATCCTTCTAGTTACATTCGAGGCAACGATCCGATCAACTGAGCCGGGCTGACACCTAGGTATAGATAAAAATAATAATAATCCTTGCGTTTGATATGTCGCCTTATCATGCTGTTGAGATGTCTCAAAGCCCTTCACAGGATACACTGTAAAATGGAATGACTGTATATTTTGTGGGTGAAATACGGCAACCTGTTGCGCACAGCAGTCTCCCACAAACAGTGGAGGATTGAGTGACCAAATTATTTTTTATTGATTATTATTAAATTATCATTATCAGATAGATCAGAACCTAGCAGAGGAAAAAGTCTCTTCCGGTATTGGATGAACAGACAGACCAGGAACAGCCTGTTGAACCTTTCTTCCTCAGGATTGGGTTGTGCTGTGAGTTTCTCTGCTCAGCCGGGTGGCAGGTCAGAGAGACCTTGCTTTTCCTTTCTGTTCATTGTTATTCATCGCCTGCTATTACTAACCACTGTGATTGTAATTCAGTTACAATGCCCGTCTACAATTTACAGCCAGATTCGTGCAAATAAATCATTCGGCAAAGATACTTAACACCGGCTCGATCAGAACTAATGTGCTAATTAGATCTCAGCTTCACAAAATGAAATTCAACATAGTCTCGACAACCTTCACTCCTCCATTATTATAATGAAAGCCAATAAATAGCACATTTTCTCTCCACATTAAATGTTCCACACCTGCAGTGACTTTCAACCTTTACCCTTGCCTTACTCTGTGATGCCAAACAATGGGTTAGAGATGATCCAACGTTAAGATGGCCTTATCTGCTTCACATCCCTGCCCGCTCTACCTGACATCAGCAGGCAAGAGTTTAGCCATTCCCATCTCCTCTCTCTGGAACTCAAGTAGAGTCTTGTAGCATAGTGGTTAGGGTGCTCGCCTTGCAAGCGAGAGACCTGGGTTCGATTCCTGGGCAGGGCGAAACGTTGGGCAAGTTTCCTTCCTCCGCACGCCTCTGTTCACCTACCAGTAAGTAGTAACCTGGTTGTTAGTCGATTGGTGGATCTCCTGCTGATGTCAGTTAGAGCAGGGAGGGACGTAAAGCAGATAATGCCACCAATTGTAGTGACTGATTTTATAGACCACACCTTGAGTGCTGCATACGGTTCCGGTCACTGCAACATAAGAGGGCTGCCCAGCGTGCTTTTCTGCCCCCACCCTCTGGAACTCCGTCCCAGAGCCCTTCGCCTCCTTCACCCGACTCAAGACCTTACTCTTTGATCACGCCTTCAGTCATCCTCCCACACACAACATCCCCACCCTCCAGTCCTCCTGATCCCAACCCCCAGCTTGGGTGCAAACCTTTCACTGTCCAGCGCCTTGGTACTTTCTCTCAACATGAAAGGCGCTGTGTAAATTAAATATGTTGTTGTGTTCAGAGAGGTATATTGTAATTGATGAGCGGAACAGGGTTGTCAGCAAGCATGATTGAGGCCAGGACATTGGGACTCCTTTTTTTTAAAAAAAAATGCACTTGATTCTGTGATTTGGGGAAGAAGAGAGTGGGAGTTCTGGAGGGATGAGATCAGATGGGCCGAATGGTCTTCTTCATCCAAACATCCTATTGTGATGCAATGCTCATTTGTGAGATGTTACTGTGTGCAAATTGGCTCCTGTGTTCATCTACAAATTAGTCAACCAAAGGTTTGGGAAGTCCCAGCGCCTTGGGAAGTCCTCCTAACGTGAAAGGTGCTCTACAAACGTAATAGTGTATTTTTGTATCCTGTGCTTTGGGTCAGGCACTGACATGTGCCACAGTGCTTCCACCAGAAGATTTCCAGTACAGGGAAACCACCTGAACAACCTGGACCTCAATTTAGTGTCTCATCTGAAGGACGGCACCTCTGATAATGTAGTGCTCCCCCTGCACCCACCCCACATGCCCACAGGGCTGGACTGGAGTGTCAGCCTAGACTGTGCCCAAAGTTCCAACATAGGACCTGAACTCACAGCCTCACTCAGAGATGAGAGACTAAACCAGGCTGATATCCTATGGTCCAAAAAACAACAAATTTAATTTATGTAGCACATTTCATGCCAGGAAGATGTTCCAAGATGCTGGACAATCGAGGGTTTGCACTGAAGGCACGGTCAACAAGTAAGATTTTGAGATGGACCGCTCCTCTGCTGTAACATTTTGGGAATGTACACAGTTGAAAAGTTAGTGGAACAACTTGTGGAGTCCTGCAGTGTATTGGTTAGAGCGCTCGCCTCACAAGCGAGAGGACCTGGGTTTGAATCCCAGGGCAGGGCACAACGTTAGACAAGTTTCCTTACTCCACACTCCTCTGTTTACCAAGCAGTAAGTAGGAACCCGGTTGTTAGTCGATAGCCGCATCTCTTTTGTGGGGATAATAATCCATTCAAAAATGTTTTTTTTAAAAGAAATCACTAAATCCATGACCGTTTGTGGGACACTGCTGTACGCAATTGGCTGCTGCATTTCACCCTCAAAATATGCAGTCAATTCACTTCGCAGTATATTCTGTGAAACGTTTTGGGACGTCTCAAAGACTTCATAAGGCGCTATACCAAATGCAAGGATTATTATTATTATAACTTTTTAGCATTTAGAGCGCTAATCACTATGCTATGGGAATACATAATGGTTAGAGCACTCGCCTCGCAAGCGAGAGATCTTGGGTTTAATTCCTGAGCGGGGCGAAACCTTAGGCACATTTCCTTACTCCACTCATCTATGTTTACCTAGGGGTAAGTAGGAACCCGGTTGATTGGCAAGAAAATGTGGTCACTCAATCCATGACTGTGTGTGGGACGCTGCCGTGTTTTGCCCACAAAGCACAAATTCAATCCACTTTACAATATATTCTGTGAAGCGCTTTGAGACAATAACAACTTACACTTATATAGCACACTCCACGCAGTGTAAGGTCTCAGAGTGCTTGCATCTCAACAATGTGATAAGGAGCTATATCAAATGCAAGAATTATTATATAATGTATATTCTCCCTGGGTTTGCTAAAAGCTGGGTCAGCCTTGATTCCCAATAATGCGGTTAGTGGAATCAGTGCTGTGTAAAATAGAGTATAATACAAGGGCACAAAACTGCTTTCTGAGGCATTCACGAGAAAGTAAAGCTTCCCCCCGCTGCAATCAGAAGGATCTGGATGGTGTCATAGAAACACCTCTTTCTTTTTGCCTACAGCACTCTCTCCCTCACTTGCTCGCTGCTAAGACTGAATTTAGGAAACACAGAGAAAATTGCAAATAAAAATGCTAATACCGTAATGGCTATTTTACAACACGTTCTCAGTAAAATTGTTCAATTTTGGCAGCTCAGTACATGCCTGTAGGGTCAGATATTATTAACACTGTTTTACAACAGCGTTTAGACAGAATACACGGGAGGGAGGTACGCATGTCCCCCTTTGCCGTCAGCCCCGTGAGAAGGGAAGGTGAAACACAAGAGGTTTGAATGATGTAAGCTCTGCTTTGCTGATTATTTGACGTGCATGTCAGTGCACAGTGCTCGCCGTCATTTTCAGAACAAATGCTTGTTTGACTTTGACGAGTACTTTGTTGGGTTGGAAGTTGCGGCCAGCAGTGGAGCTAACCGCTCTGTTGAAGCAGAACATGGGGGCGTAATCTTAAAATTAGAGCCAGGCCATTTAGGAGGGAAATCAGGAAGTACCTTTTTCACCCAAAGGCTAGTGGAAATATGGAACTCTCTCCCCCAAAAGGCTGTGGATGATGCATCCATTCATATATTTTTTTAAGATTTAGGTGGATAGATTTTTGTTAGGCAAGGAGATCAAGGGACATGGAGCAAAGGCGGGTAAATGGTTTTGAGGTACAGGTCAGCCATGACCCAATAGAATGGTGGTACAGGCTTAATGGGCTGAATGGCCTACTCCTGTTCCTCTGTTCCTTAGCCTGGGGCAAACGGTGCAGCCAGAAAAAACAGCTTATTGTGTTCAGCCAAAAGATAGAGTCAGGAACCTGACAACAGAGGAAAAACAAAGTCACTTTTATTCTATGCTCAACAACGCATTTGATTACTAAGTCAAAAAGACAGCTTCACATTGATTCAATAGAAAGGATAGTAATAATGATAACAATCCTTGCACTTGATACAGCGCTTCATCAAGTCATTGGGATGTCTCAAAGAGTTTCACAGGATATATAAAGTAAGGTGGATTGTCTGTGTATTTTGTGGGCGAACGACGGCAGCCAGTTGCGCACAGCAGTGTCCCACAAACAGCCATGGAGTGAGTGACCGATTTTATCTGGGGATTGTTGGCTAGGACACTGGGAGAGAGAAACTCCCTTCTCTTTTCGATCCTCAACATCCACCTGAAACAGGCAGACGTCTCATCCGAAGGACGGCACCTCCAACAATGCAACACAAGCCTCACGCTGCATTGGTTTGTCAGCTTAGACTATGTGATTCAAAGTCCCGACTTGGGGGCTTGAACCCACAACCTTCTGACTCAGAGGCGAGAGAGCCATGCTGTATTATGCTGTGATATTCACATATAGTATGACACTTTGGTGACAAAATCAAAGTTCGTGGGCAACGTCACTTGTTTTGGGGAACACTGATAATACCAGGAAATGACTCTCTTGCTGTGTTTTGTGATCTTGCAGTGACGTCTTTTCTTCCAACGTTATTGTTGGACATTGTTGCCACAGCGCAGCTCAGTTCTCCTTCATATCGTGCAACCTTTGTTTACTTCAGGTTGATGTGTACGGGTCAGCACATCCTCTGGGCTGACTCTGATTAAGACAGTGCAGGACTGTACATCAACCCCAAGCACCACAAGCTACAGCTGAAATAACAAGCTTACATCTTTTTTCTTCACCAATTTAACTGATTATAATACAGGCAGACTGACGGCTTCTCATCAAATTTTATCTGGAGTTTCAGTGCCTTGGGACGTCCTCCCGACATGAAATGCACTATATGAATCCAATTTGTTGTTGTTTGTTGTTGTTAGACCAATACCCCTTAACATCTGTCACGCTTAGATAGAGATTCTGAAGCTCAGCTCAGTTTGATTAGGATTGTAGTTCTACAAGTCATTTTGTTGCCGGCTAATGAGCATAACTAGCCTTCATCTAACTAAAACAAAACTTAAACAATCATTCACTTCTGATAATAGTGCAGGCAGCCTTCAAATGGGTTAAGGTGAGTTGCATCTTGATACTCAGTTACAAAGGGCCTTCTTCATCCCAACCAATTTTTCGATCTTGTATCACAAAGAAGAGAGATGAAGAGAGACCGAGAGACAACAACAACTTGCATTTACACAGCGCCATTCATGAAGGCAGCCTCTCGGAGCACTTAACAGTGACGGAGCCTGACACTGAGGTGGGGGGAAGGGAGGAGGTGACCATAAGCACGGTAGAAGAGGAAGGTCTTCAGGCGGGATCTGAAAATGGTGAAGGAAGGGGGCAAGCCAGAGGGGTTGAGGTAGAGAGTTCCAAAGTTTCAGGGCGTAGTGGCTGTAAGTGCGGCCGCTGATGGTGGAGTGGAGGGGACGAGGGACAAGCAGGAGGCTGGAGCCAGCCGCGTGCGTGGTGGAGTGGGGTGAAAGCAGGTCGAAGAAGTAGGGAGGTTCTAGGGCATGAAGGGATTTGTAGATGATTGTGAAGATCCTGAAGTTGATCCATTCTGTAACAGGGAACTACTGTAGCCTGACGAGGACTGGTGTGATTGGGGTACAGGGTTTCGGGCGGCTGAGAATACAGGCGTCAGAGTATTGAATTGATTTGATTTCATGGTTAGTGGAGCTGGGGGGACCGGCGAGGAGGGCATTGGAATAGTCAAAGTGGGAAGTAACAAAAGAGTCGGAGAGAAACCGAGAGAGACAAAGTCAGAGTCGCACACTAATCCGGACACACAGAGATGGGGACAGGCTGATTATTTTCATGACTTCTTTGCAAAATTACAAAAGAGGTTAGGATGAAGAAGGCCTTTTGGTCCCTTTGCTCTCATCCATCCAGATTCCCTGCCCTCCCAACTTCCCACCACAGTTTTAGGGAGTGGGTAGAGTGCAGACCTAGAGAATCAGTTTGAGAGAGATAAACAGAGTGTGTCAAGGAGGGACAAGAAGCTCAGCAAAGAAAATAGGGCAGTAGCAAGTGGGGGAAATAGCAAGAAATCAAAATTAAAGGCGCTATATCTGAATGCACATCTGAATCCGAAGCATTTGTAATAAGATAGACGAATTAGTGGCACAAATAGAAACAAACGGGTATGTTCTAGTAGCCATTACTGAGACGTGGTTACAGGGAGATCAAGGGTGGGAGCTAAATATTTCGGGTATTCAGCATGTAGGAAAGATAGGCAATGTGGAAAACGAGGTGAGGGGGTAGCCCTGCTAATAAAGAATGGGATACAAACAGTAGAGAGAAAGGATTTTAAATCAGAAAATCAGGATGTAGTGTCAATATGGGTGGAATTACGAAATAACAAGGGGCAGAAAATACTAGTGGGAGTAGTTTATAGACCCCCGAACAGCAATCACAGTATTGCGCAGAGTATTAACCAGGAAATGAATGGAGCATGTAGCAAAGGAAATACACTAATAGTGGGTGATTTTAATCTTCATATAGATTGGGAAAACCAAATTGGCAAAAGTAAGTTAGAGGAGGAGTTTTTAGAATGCATTAGAGATAGTTTTCTGGATCAGTATGCTGAGGAACCAACCAGGGCACAGGTTATCCTAGATCTTGTTTTGTGTAATGAAATAGGTTCTAATCGGCAATCTGGAAGTTAAGGCTCCTCCAGGGCAGGGTGACTATAACATGATGGAATTTAGCATTAAGTTAGAGAGGGATGTAGTTAACTTCGAAGCAAGGGACTTAAATTTAAATGGAGCCAACTTTGCAGGTATGAGAGAGGATTTAGCTAAAATAGACTGGGGAATTACATTAAAGGATATGACAGTAGATCAGCAATGGCAAACCTTTGAAGATATAGAACATAATTCCCAATGATCACATATTCCCTTGAGGAATAAAAATACCATGGGAAAAGTGGTTCAACCATGGCTAACTAGAGCAGTTAGGGAAAGTATAATATTGAAAGAAGAGACCTATAATGCTACCAAAAAGAGCAGTAAATGGCCCTCATCCCAAGGATTGGGAGGGCTTCAGAGACTAACAAAGAAAAACTAAGAAATTGAATAGGAGGGAGAAAATAGATTATGAGGGCAAACTAGCCAGGAACATAAAGACAGACTGCAAGAGTTTTTACAAATACATAATGAGGAAGAGACTATCAAAAGTGAATGTGGGTCCATTACAGGCAGAGATAGGAGGAATTAAACAAATACTTTGCTTCTGTCTTCACGTTAGAAGACACTGAAAACTTACCAAAAATAGAGGGGAACTAAGAAGATAATGTTAGTGAGCACTTTGGGAAATTAACATCAGTAAAGAATTAGTACTAGGGAAACTGTTGGGATTGAAAAATGACAAATCCCCTGGACCTGATGACCTGCATCCTAGGGTTTTAAAAGAGGTGGCTGCTGAGGTAGTGGATGCCTTGTTTTTTCCAAAATTCTCTGAATTCTGTAACGGTTCCATTGAGTGGAAGATCGCAAACGTAACACCACTATTTAAGAAGGGTGGGAGAGAGAAGATGGGGAACTATAGACCAGTTAGTCTGACATCGGTGGTGGGGAAAATTCTAGAATCCTTAATTAGGGACGTCGTAGTGGGGTACTTAGAAGACCATATCATGATTAGGCAGAGCCAACATGGCTTTACAAAAGGGAAGTCATGCTCAACACATCTTTTAGAGTTCTTTGAGGATGTAACTAGCAGGTTAGATAGGGGGGAACCAGTAAATGTAGTGTATTTAGATTTCCAGAAGGCATTTGACAAGGTGCCACATAAAAGGCTGCTACACAAGATTAGGGCCCATGGAATTAAAGGCAGTATATTAGCATGGATCGAAGAGTGGTTAACGGGAAGAAAACAAAGAGTAGGGATAAACGGGTCCTTCTCAGATTGGCAAGATGTGACTAATGGAGTGCCACAAGGAGCAGTGCTTGGGCCTCAACTATTTACAATCTATATCAATGATCCAGACGAGGACATAGAACTTAAAATATCTACATTCGCGGATGATACTAAGCTAGGTGGGAGACTAAGCTCTGAGGATAACACAAAAAGATTGCAAAGGGATATAGATAAGTTAGGTGAGTGGGCAAGAAGGTGGCAGATGGAATATAATGTGGGGAAGTGTGAAGTTATTTACCTAGGTAGTAAAAACAGAAAAGCAGATTATTTTCTAGAAGGGGAGAGACTGGATAGTGTTAGTGTCAGAGGAATTTGGGTGTCCTTGTACACCAGTCACAAAAATTTAGTATGCAGGTACAGCAAGCAACTGGGAAGGCTAATGGCATGTTGGGGTTTATTGCAAAAGGGTTAGAATACAAGAGTAGGGAAGTCTTGCTGCAGTTGTATGAGGCCTTGGTGAGACCGCACCTAGAATATCGTGTGCAGTTTTGGTCTCCTTATTTAAGAAAGGACATACTCGCCTTAGAGGGGGTCCAGCGTAGATTCACTGGGTTAGTTCCTGTGATGAGGGGGTTGACCTATGAGGATAGGTTGAGTAAACTACAACAACAACAAAACTAGGCCTATATTCTCTAGAATATAGAAGAATTAAGGGTGATCTTATAGAAACATATAAGATCCTTATGGGCTTGACAGAGTAGATAGTGTGAGACTGTTTCCCCTGGTAGGAGAATCTATAACTAGGGGTCACAGTCTTAAGATTAAGGGTCAGCCTTTTTGAACAGAGTTGAGGAAACACTTCTTCACTCAGAGGGTAGTGAATGTATGGAATTCTCTACCCCAGAAGGCTGTAGATGCTCAGTCCTTGAACATATCGAAGACTGAGATTGATAGATTTCTAAAGGATAGAGGGATTAAGGGATATGGGGATAAGGCGGGCAGGTGGAGTTAGGTTAGAAGATCAGCCACGATCTTATTGAATGGCGGGGCAGGCTCGAGGAGCCGAATGACCTACTTCTGCTCATAATTCCCAGGTTCCTATGTCCTATGTTCCAAGAGAGAGAAACAAAATGATGCCTTTCGCTGTCCTGGTCCCAGCTCAGCTGTCTGGCATCTCCTACAGCTTCTCATTGCTTCACTTCTAAGCTTCCCCGCTGAGCCTCTCAAGTCTTGATCTTTCAAGTATTGTTTCATAGCGCTGAATCAGCCTCTCGCTCTCCCACTGAGCCTGCCTGTGTTTCCAACAACTGTGAACCCAGCTCTGCTAACTGTAGTGTCCAGGACTAAGATCCTGGGGTCAGTCTGGCTCTGTCACTAGCACTCATTCTGGCTCAGAAGGTGTGGGTTCAAGCCCCACGTCAGAGACATTGAGCTCACAATTCAGCCGCAGCAATGCAATGGAGGAGGAGCACTGCATTGCCCGAGAAGATGTTAAACCGAGGTCCCATCTGCGTGTTCAGGTGGATAATAGAACCCATGACAATTTTGGAAAAGAAAAGCGAGTTTCTCTCTCTCTCACCCAAGTGTCCTGGCCAACATCCCCCAAATAAAATCAGTTATTTGTCGGCTGTTTGTCAGAACTTTACTGTGTGCAAATTGGCTGCGCTTTTGATTGTGCAAATTCACAGAACTGTTTCAAATGCAGGTTTATTTATACTGAACTTGGCTGAAGGCAAATATCTGTGAGATAGCTGATGACGAAACTCTGAGGCTTGGGACGACAGCTGAGTTTATGAACACACGTTAATGTATCAGTGTCTCAAATCCACCTTGATGGGTTAGCAGCTGCTCAAGCTCTGCAAATCCAACTGGAGGAACCGTCACTCAGTGGGAAGGGATGCGTGTGTGGTAGAAGATGGTGACAATGCTCTTGCGCATTTTATTCGGGTTACTGCGTGAGCAAAGCTGCACCTATTATTCTCCAGAATCAGGATTTGTCTTTCTGGAAAGAGAATGATGGGGCCTCAGTTTCATGTTTCATCCTAAGAATGGTAACTTCCAAAAATGTAGCTCCCCCCAGTACTGTGTTGGAGCATCAGCCCAGACTGTGAGCTCAACATACCCCACGTGGGACTTCAACCCACAACCCTCTGACTCACAGGCGAGAGCGAGCCGCTGTCACCTTAAAAGGTTTTCAGTCAGGTTTGAAGGTGAGGAGGGTTTGGGTGAGTCAGAGGGACTCTTAGTTCGAGCAAAATGACTGATAATAATAATAATGCTTGAGCCTTATCAAGTCATTGAGACATCTCAAAGTGCTTCACAGGATGCACTGTAAAGTGGAGTGTCTGTGTAATTTGGGAGCGAAATGCATCAGCCAATTGCACACAGCAGTGTCCCACACAAACAGTTGTGAGTTGAATGACCAAATGTTTGTTTTTGAGGGATTACTACCCATGGAAAGCAATCCGCCAATCGACTAACAACAGGGTTCCGACTTACTGCGAGGCAAACAGAGGCGTGTGGAGTAAGGAAACTTGACTGAGCTTTCGCTTTCGCCCTGCCCAGGAATGGAACCCAGGTCCTCTTACTTGCGAAGCGAGGGAGCTAACCACTACACTACGGGGGGGGGTCCACAATGGCAGTTCAGGCCAGAAGGTAGTGGCCGGGGAGGTAAGGTTGTGGGAGGTCGCACAGCAGAGGTTGGGGGTGGCAGTGAGACGCTTCTTAATTGCTGCTGTTTCTCTGCCATTCTTACACTGGGAGTGGATCACAATGAGCTAATTGAAAGCCGAGCATCAGTGTGTGACTCAGAGAGGGACGCAGTGACAGTTTGCCTTTCTGTTACTGAACGGCCCTTCGCTCAGGATAGCACCTGATAGCGCTGCTGCGCCTGACATCCTCTTCACAAAATAACCCCTCTCCCGAGGACCAAATGCTGAGAATCGGGCTTGAAATCCGGCCTTTTAATATGTTTTGTCTCTGGCAGTCGATGAGAGGCTTCTGCCAAGAAAGGTATGTGTGTGTCAGTGTAAAAAAAAGAGAGAAATAATCAAACAACTCCAGGCTTCCTCCCTCCTTGACAGCTTTGCTTTCTCCAGAAACAGAATTGTCAATCAGTTTCCTTCTCAAGACCTCAGTATTGTGTCAACAAACAAAATCCCACTGTGTCACAGATATTGGAAAAGCGTCAGAGTTGAGAGCAGCCGTGTAGGCTGTGTGTGAAAAGGCAGCCAAGCCTGCAGAGCACTGCCCTAAGGCGGATACCAGCTTCTAATAGCTTGGGACCGCTCCACTCCCTTCATTCCTTCCTTCCTCCCTCCCTCCCTCCCTCCCTCCCTCCCTCACTCACTCACTCACTCACTCTTCATTTCCTGTTCTCTCCTGATTGTGGAGTCCTGTAGCTTAGTGGCCTCGCAAGTGAGAGGACCTTGGTTTGATTCCCAGGCAGGGCGAAACATTGGGCAAGTTTCCTTACTCCACGCACCTCAGTTTACCGAGCAGGAAGTAGCAACCCAGTTTGTTAGTCTATTGGCGGATATGCTTGGCGTGTTAGAGACCGAGTAAAGCTCCCTCTACACTGTCCGTCCACACTTCCAGGTCAGTGACAGCACTGGTTAGAGACAGAGTAATGTTAGATTTGGGCACTGTGTAGCAGGTTAAACGTAGACTGCATATCAGATAATTTATAGATCCTATCTCCACTCTAATTACTTTTCCCCTCTAAAGCTGTTTTCTTGCCCATGGCTAGAGTGCTTTCTGGGATTTATTGCTAACCAAAAAATTAATGAAAATTATAAAGCAGTTTTTGAAGCATAATTTCAGACAGGGTTTTATGTTATGAGAAGCCTGACAGGCGAGCACGTCCAGAGCCACACCCAAAGTCATGCTACACTCAATCTTGTGAAGAGTTTTCAGACATCTCAATGACGTGATGAGATGCAATATCAAATGCAAGGATTATAGGCTTGTTTTACCGATTCCTTAACAAAGCCCAGCCTCCCGGTAACCAAGGACCAGCAGCCACAACCCTGAGCTGGATCACCTTGGAGATGTACTTAATAATAATAATAATAATCCTTGCATTTGACAAAGTGCTTTATCCCATTGTTGAGACATCTCACAGCTTGTAATGAAAATTCTGTAGAGTCCTGTATGCTCAGTGGTTAGAGCACTCTCCTCAGAGACCTGGGTTCGATTCCCGGCAGGGGCGAAACCTTGGGCTAGTTTCCTTACTCAACACATCTGATAATAATCCCTCAAAAAAAGAAAAAAAGAATAGTAATAAATTCATCACTTCAATCCACGACTGTTTATGGGACACTGCTGTGCGCAATTGGCTGCCGCGTTTCGCCCACAAATATATGGTCACTTCACTTTACAGTATATTCTGTGACGCACTTTGAGACATCTAGAAGACGTGAAGAGCACGATATCAAAGGATTATATTATTATAAAGTGCTTCACGGAATATACTGTAAAGTGGAGTGATTGTATTTTGTTGGCGAGAGAACCCGGGTTAGATTCCGGGTGGGGCGAAACCTTAGGAAAGTTTGCCTACTCCACAGGCCTCTTTTTAACCTATCAATAAGTAGGAACCCGGTTGCTAGTCGATTGGCGGATGGCTTTCTAGGGCTAACCATCCTTTCAAACAAAAAGAAAAGAAAATGTGTTCACACAATCCACGACTGTTTGTGGGACATTGCTGTGGGCAATTGACTGCTGAGTTTTGCCCACAGAATACAGTCAATTCACTTTACAGTATATTCTGTGGAGCACTTTGTGACGTCTCAACAATGTGATAAGGCGCTATATCAAATGGAAAGATTATTATTAGAAACCTTGTTTTTTTTCACTGTTAAGGGGCCTATTTAGTTTGCTTTCAACAATTCTATAGTGGCGGCCTCATTAGCCACACCCTAACAGGTCGAGTCTGGGAAAAGGGGGGAGATGACCATAAGCACGGTCACAGTTCACCTGAAGGTGAGGAAGGAAGGGACAAGGCGGAGGGAATGAGGAAGAGTGTTCCAGAGTTTCGGGATGTAGTGGCTGAAAGCCCGGCTGCCAATGGTGGAGCGGAGGTCACGAGGGACAAGCAGGAGGCCCGAGCCAGATGAACAGAGGTGTTGGGAACGGGAAGTAAGCAGATCGATGAGGTAGGGAAGTGCCAGGCTTTGAAATGATTTGAAGACAAGTGCGAGGATCTTGAAATCAATACGATCGGTTGGTAGGGAGTCAGTGTTAGCTTGCGGTTAGCAAGATGTCAGGGTCAGTCCTAATCCACACAGGCAGCTCAGACCTCTCAGTCTACGTCACGCACCGATAGAGCCAGAGCTCTAGATGGGCCAGGGAGACCAGCTTACAAGGAACTGCTACCTACCCAGAAGTGCCTGTTATGCCATTCTGTCACTTTTTCTGCTTGAAAAGCTTTTGAATTTGTGATAAAGTGGCTCTTGGAATGAGGCTTTAAGCCATTGCAGTTACTTGTCATGATTCAGTGTAATTGGCATCTGCAGTCTCATTTCAGGCTGCGTTCCTCACCTCCCCCATGTGGCTAATTGTGCGCTTTGTCCGATCAGAAATGATTTAGGAAAGAAATCCATATTTAATTGATTTTCTCGACTGTGTGTAAAACTGTAGCTGTGGAGTTCATCGCAGCAAAACGTTTTTTTTCTGCAGTCAGTCAGTCAGTGCTGCAGGATGTGAGTGAGAGATTGACAGGGCGAGGGAGCCTGAAGGAACATCAGTAGACACACAGTTAGTGACTCAGGGCTTGGTTGAGATACACAGTGCACCTGAGCCCTGCACCAAGCTCCCTGACCCTATCACCACCGTCCTCGCCTGACTCCCCAGAGGATAGAGTTCAAATTCCTCGTCCTCACTTTCAAAGCTCTCCACAGCCTCGCTCCCCCCTGTTTCCGTGACCCGCTAACTCCATATCGACCTGTCCGCTCCCTCTACTCGGAGGGCTCTGGCGTGCTCTGTGTCCCCCACCCAGCCCAACTCACCATCAGCGGTCGGGCCTTCAGCCTCTCTGCCCAAACCGTTGGAACTCCATCCCCCAGTTCCTTCGCCTCGCTCCCTCCCTCACCTCCTTCAAGGCCCGTCTCAAGACCCTCTTCTTCGACTGCGCCTTCGGTCATGCTCCTACCCCCCATCCTTGCTGCCCTCCACTCCTGATCCCAACCCCCAGCTCGAGTCCAAATCCCCGATTGTCCAGTACCTTGGGACGTTCCTCCGAAGTGAAAGACGCTGTGTAAATGTAATCTTTGCAGAGATTCCCCGCAGTGAGCTAACCATTCTAAAATGTCTGGTGCAGAGGAGAAATTTCCTCCTCGCTGCTCAAAGTGTTGTCATTTCATTTTATGAACAGACCCCACAGGGCTCGGTTGCTGTGACAGTTTCTATAATTTGTGAATCCAACTGGACAAAATAGACCGACATCTCGGAAGCATTGAGTTCAGCCAAGCCGTTTAATGCAGGAACAAGAGTACCCTTTTCAACATATCCTGCAGAGGATATCTTATATAATAATCATAATAATAATAATTAATAATAATCCTTGCATTTGTGATGAGCCACAAACATGCATTGAATGATTACATTTTTTTTAAGGGAAAGCGATCCGCTAATCGACTAACAACTAGGTTCCTACTTACTGCTGGGTAAATAGAGGCGTGTGGAGTAAGGAAACTTGCCGAAGGTTTCGCCCTGCCCGGGAATTGAACCCGGGTCCTCTCGCTTGCAAGGCGAGTGCTCTAACCACTACGCTACAGAGCTCCATAAATTATTGAGAAATGCCACAATATAAACCACAAAATTAGAAATCTGATAAGAAATACCACAAATTAGAGTCATAGAGCCTTTCAGTAGAGTCCCGTAGTGTAGCGGTTAGTGCGCTCTCCTCGCACGTGAGAGGATCTGGGTTCGATTCCTGGGTGGGGCAAAACCTTAGGCACGTTTCCTTACTCCACACGCTTCTGTTTACCTAGCAGTAGGTAGGAACCTGGTTGCTAGTTGATTGGCGGATCTCGTTCCAGGGTAAAAATCCCTTCAAAATAAAATAAATACATTTGGTCACTCAGTCCACGACTGTTTGTGGGACATTGCTGTATGCAATTGGCTGCCCTGTCTCGCCCCGAATATATAGTCAATATTTCCTGTGAAGTGCTTTTGTGATGTCTTAAATTCATGATAAGGTGCTATATCAAATGCAAGGATTGTTATTGCTATGTGAAAGTGGGTGTGACGCTGGGTTCTTCAGTCTAATTTGCAGTATTTCTTAACAGATTTCTAATTGTGGTTTACATTGTGCCATTTCTCTGTAAGAAATGTTCTGTGCTTTAACTTGTGGTATTTCTTAAGCAATTACAAACCTGAAGTTTATTTTGCAGTCTTTCTTATCAGACGGTTTGTGGTTTCGTTTGCAAATGTATTTCTCAATAAGAAATGTGTGATTATTACATTTCTGAAGCATCAGGCGTGCGTCTCGCTAATTACACATTTCTTACTAAGAAACGTCGCATTTTAGATCCCGGTTAAATTCCGTCTCAGCTGCCAGCGGTTTCACCAGAGCAGTGATGCCTGCGACTGATTCTGGGACAACCAACTGCAAATGATATGGAATAGGGTTTCCATCTCAATACATTTCAAGCTGGGCATGTTTTGTGCACACCCTGAGCGCTCGCTCGGTCTGTTTATTTAGGGGCATTCAGCCAGATAAAGAAATCACCCTGAGCAGCCACCTCTGTATTTAATCCCCTCAGCTCATTTGTTACTCACTATAACTGCTTCGCTCACAGTAAGCGACTCACAGGATCACGGTTTTCACTTCCCATTATATCCGAGCTGGTAAAATCGGTGCTCGGAGCTGGCTCGCTCGCGATCACCAGTCTCTTTACTCCCTGTCTTCCTCGCAACGCCTTCCATCCTTCTCCTCTGGCAAATAGATTTTCAGCACAATTTACATCAAATAGATTGTGCTCACCCACTGGACTAATTTCAGTCACTGTTTAGGGTTAGAGGCAAATGCATTGCAAGACCACAGACCAAAATTCCACCAGTCTCAGCCTGCGAGACCATTTCACCTTCAAACTGGAGCTCTACAAGTAATCACTAGTGATCACTAATCACTAGTGATTAGCGCACTCACCTCTCAAACGAGAGGACCCGGGTTTGATTCCCGGGCAGGGCGAAACCTTAGGCAAGTTTCCTTACTCCACATGCTTCTTTTTACCCAGCAGTAAGTAGGAACCCAGTTGTTAGTCGATTGGTGGATCACTTTCTGGGGGTAATAATCCCCCCCCAAAATTGGTCCTCAATCCACGACTGTTTGTGGGACACTGCTGTGTGCAATTGGTGCCACGTTTCACCCGCAAAATATGCAGTCAATCCCTTTACAATATATTCTGTGAAGCGCGTTGAGATGTCTCAACGATGTGCAGTCTTAATTTGGAATAATACCATAGCAATAATAATCCTTGGAGTGAGTACAGTATTTTTCATATCATCTCAAAGCACTTTGCAGGTTTCACTGTAAAGCGTAGGGATTTTAGGCAGAGGTTTTCCGCAGTTTTTCTCAATTCTGAGCTAACGTAAATTTTAAGACAAAAAGGTTTTTATCCGGGCGGAGGTGTGGCTGGACCGTGATGCCTCCCATTTGCTGGCATGTTGGGACGTGCCTTCATTGTGACTTTCTGTCTCTTTGCCCCCCCCCGCAGTCAGTCAAGCACAGTCTCCGCTGACCCAGAATGTGACGGCGGTCGAGGGCGGAACAGTAACACTGACCTGCAAAGTGGATCAGAATGACAACACCTCCCTCCAGTGGTCGAATCCCGCTCAGCAGACCCTGTACTTCGACGACAAGAAAGGTACTTGTGCTTAGTGTTTTTATGTTGGTGCTTTGTGTTTGTATCAAGGTGTCAGCCTGGCACCTCACTTTGAGGCAGAAATCTGGGGGTTCAAACCCCACACCAGGACTTTGAGCTCACAGTCTAGGCTGTCGCTCCAGTGCAGTCCTGGGGGAGCGCTTCATTGCCGTCCTTCGGATGAGACATTAAACCGAGGTCCCGTCTGCCTGTTCAGGTGGATGTTAAAGTTCCCGCAGCGCTATTGGGAAACAGAAGGGAGTTTCTCTCTCCCGTTGACCTGGACAACAAATTCTCCCTCCCCCCAAAAAAAAAAAATTAGTCACTTGCTTCGTGGCTGTTTGTGGGACACTGCTGTCCGGAAATTGGCTGTCACATATTTTGCCCACAAAAAACACAGTCGCTATACTTTACAATATATTCTGTGAAACGCTGGTAAAGCGCTGTGTCGAGTGTAATGTTCAGTATTGTTATCATCATTTACTGTATGGCTGTTTGTGGGACGTTGCATATGCCAAATATTGACTGCTGCAGTGCGGATCCCTGAGTGTCCAGCAGCTTGTGATGTCCCCCCTAACGTGAAAGGCGCTATACACGTGTCATTTGTTGTTGTTGTTGCTGCTGCTGCATTCGCTGACAAAATCACATTCACTACATCCTGTGAATCCTGCGAGGCACTTTGAGACCTCCTCCCGACGTCAAACGAGTTGAATCAAACGTAATGACCGTTGTATTATTATCTTGAGGTTTGTGTTTGTCGGTACTTTGGTCTGTGTTTGTGACCTGCTAACTCCATATAGACCTTTCCACTCCCTCCGCTCAGCAGGCTCTGTCCTGCTCCATGTCCCCTGCCCTGCCCTGGCCTGCCCCACCATCAGCAGTCGGGCCTTTCTACCCCTGCTCTTTAAAAGTCAATCCCACAGTCCCTCCTCCTCGCCCCCTCCCTTGCCTCCTTCAAGACCGTCTTCTTCGACCGGGTCTTCGATCCTACCGCCCCCACCACCCTTCCTCCATTCTCCCTGCCCTCTGCACCCCCTGATCCAACCCTTCTGCTCGGGTCCAAATCCCTGACCGTCCAGAGCCTTGGGATGTCCTCCCGACATGAAAGGTGCTGTGCAAATGTAATTTGTTGTTGTTTGAGGTTCGTGTGTGTCTGTGTTATGGTTCGTGTTAATGCGACCAGGTTGCTTGTTTTCCCTGCCCACGGCAGCGATCACTGAAAGGCTTGTGGGGAGAGCAGGGACCCTGAGCTAGCTGGAGAATGTGACAGCCGATCGGTGTCTGTCGGCAGCTCAGACCCACAGCCTCCTAAATGTATGTTTGGTCCTCGTTTGATTTTGACAATGAAAGCAGTGCTTGTGGTTATAATTACACACAGTTTGCAGTTGGCAGCCAGCCACAGAAATCACTGCCTTCGCTCACACACACCGAGCCCTGCCTCCCTCCCTCCCTCCCTCATTCCCTCCCTCCATTCACTCCCTCCTCCATCCGCTCCCTCCCTCATTCTCTCCCTCCATCCGCTCGCTCCCTCATACCCTCCCTCCATCCGTTCCCTCCCTAATTCCCTCCCTCCTCCACACCCACCTCACTTCTCACTCACACCTTCCTCCCTCCCTGCCTTTTGTATTGACTATATATATCTCTACTACTATAAATCACTCTGTGATGATATGACACAGTCTGACAGCCCTTTGTGTGTAACAAGCTTCTAAACGCCTGGGTTTATGTTGTGAATTCTTATTTTGGGAGATGTTGTTACTGTTCCAGTTGAAATAGCCTTTTCTCTGCAGTTCATGTCTCTGGTCACTATTTCAGTGCGCGGCACAGTCTGGTCAGCCCTGCCCTACTGTGCGCAATTGGCTGCTGAGACGGCCTCCCCACATGAAAGGCAAATGGTACTGTGTGTCCCGGCAATGAGGTGTGGTCACTGTGACTGTCTGTCCCCCAGTGAGTGAGTGGGTCAGTGTGTGGTCTGGTCACTGTGACTGTCTGTCCCCCCCAGTGAGGGGGTCAATGTGTGGTCTGGTCAATGTGACTGTCTATTCCCCCAGCGAGGGGGTCAGTGTGTGTGGTGTGAGCGCCTCTAGGCAGGCAGCTGGCGAGGCAGTGGATCAAAGGCTAGTTTATCCTTTTTGTTGCCGGGACACATTACCGTTCGAAAAGGATAAAAGGTGCCATTCCTCATGGCCAGTTCCCAGTCTAACTGGCATCATCAGGAGGACGTATTAAGAGCTCAGAGGCTTATACTGGCCGGGAGTAACATGACGGCCCCTCTTATGTTTTAAGCGATGAATTCCGATGAGGAGGGGCTACAGAGAGACAGCATTAATCACACTCTCGGGCTGCTGTGTCCGATCCCTTCCAATCCCCATGGCTCACCCTCGCAGAACGACTTTGAATCCCCCTCCACCAATAGCTCGCTGCCCTGACCCTATCCCTGACCCCAAGAGGCCCTTCTGCACTCAGCTTCACTGTCTTCAGCTACAAGGCTTGAAATTTCTTCAACAGATCAATTTCTTTTGAATTCCTTTCTTCTCTTTCGTGCGAGTCTCATGGAGCTGAGTCAAGCCATGGTCCAGGGACCTATTCTATAATAATCATCGTCCTTACATTTTTTACATAGCGCCTTTCACATCAGGTTGATATATCAAAGCACTACACAGGATTTACTATGAACTCTAAAAATAATAAAAGGATTTGATTGGGTCGATACAGAGAACCTATTTCCTCTGGTGGGGGATTCCAGTACAAGGGGGAGTAATCTTAAAATTCGAGGCAGGCCATTTAGGAGTGAAGGTAGTTTTTCACCCAAACGGTAGTGGAAATCTGGAACTCTCTCCCCAAAAGGCTGTGGATGCTGGATCCATTCAGATTTTCAAGATGGAGGTACATAGATATTTCTTAGGTCAGGATATTAAGGGATATGGGGTAAGGGTTGGTAACTGGACTTGAGGTACAGATCAGCCATCATCTTATAAAAATGGCAGAACAGGCTTGAGGGGCTGAGTAGCCTACTCCTGTTTCTATGACTGTGTAATTTTGTAGGTGAATACGGTACCCAAACTCCTGCAATCTCCTGCAAACAGCCATGAAGTGAGTGAGGCGTTGTCGGTTAGGATATTGGGCAAGAGAGAGAAACTACCTTCTCTTTTCGAATAGGCAGACGGGACTTCTGTTTTATGTCTCATCCGAAGGACGGCACCTCTGACAATGCAACACACCCCCCAGCACTGCAGTGTCAGCCTGAACTATAAAAGGGTGTGAAAATATGTGAAAATAACTGACAGAAAATAACAGCAGGACTTCACTTCTGAAAGATCACTTGCTGTATGCAATGCTGCTCCGAGCTAGCACTGGCCCTGATTTTTTTTTAGCTGCTAATGTAATTAGTTAGAAATACAAACCAGCTCAAAGCACAAACTAAAATCTCTGGGATCTGAAGCCAGGATTGACTGTGAAGGTTAAGAGGTGACTTGAGAGAGGCTTTCAAGCCTCTAATGTGCTCTGATTATAATTCTTGTTGACGGGATTTAAATGCTGAAGTGCGTGAGAATGCTTTTGGATGTGCCGAGGCAGCAGCAACAACAACTTGCATTCCAATTGGGTAGCGTCTCGGAGCGCTTAACAGTAGTGGAATGTGATGCTGAGCCGGGGAGAGAGGGGAGGCGACCGTAGGCCGGTCGAAGAGGAAAGTCTTTAGGTGCGATCCGAAGACGAGCAAGAGGGGGCAAAGATTGAGGCAGAGATTGTTTCACAGTCTGACGCTAGGCTGACCTCCATTGCAGTGCTGGATGGAGGGAGCTCTGCATTGTCAGAGGTGCCATCCTTTGAATGAGACATAAAACTGAGGTCCCATCTGCCTGATCAGGTGGACATTAAAAATCCCAGAGAGAGAGATTGAGGCTTAGATTGAGTTTCGGGGCTGAAAGAAAGGCTGAAAGCAGAACAAAAGGTCACAGGTTCTGTGTGTGTTGCACAATTTCAGGAGGTCTTGCTTTACCCAAAGCGGTAATTAATGACTTGAACAGTTACCAGGAAGTGTGCCAAAGACTATGATGCTGGACTCATTAATACAGTAATAGGAGGACTGTGGGGTTGGGGGGGGATGAAAGGATGAGTTCCAACAAACTGAAGGACCTTCTTCATCCAAACCAATGTTGTGATCTTGTAATTTTATTCATATGGCTTACAACATGTGCATGTGTGGTTTAGGACAGGTGTGGCTCAAAGCCAGAAGTTGGGAATTTGTGTCAGGCTGGCGCACTGGTAGTATTCTCACCTCTGAGCAAAAAGGGATGTGGGTTCAAGCCCAAAACGGTACTTCGAATCACCATAGCCTAATCTGACACTCCAATGCAGAGCTGTGGGGAGGTGTTGCATTATCAGAGGTGCTGTCCTTTAGATGAGATGTTAAACCGAGATCCGTTTGTCTGTTCAGCTGGACGTGGCACTAATCAAAAATAGAAGGGAGATTATCTCTCCCGGTGTCCTGGCCAACATTCCCCCGAATAAAATCTGGTCACTCACTCCATGACTGATTGTAGGATACTTCTGTGCACAACCGGCTGCCGCATTTTGCTCACAAAATACAGTCAAACCTCTATACAATATAACCTGTAAAGCACTTTGAGACGTCTCCATATCATGATAAGATGCTATATCAAATGCAAGGAATATTATTATATCTTATCGCATCTTCGCGATGTCTCAAAGTGCTTCACAGAATATATTGTAAAGTAAATTGACTGTATTTTGTGGGCGAAACGCGGCAGCCAGCAGTGTCCCACAAACAGTCGTGGATTGAGTGACCACATTTTGTTTGGGGGGGGTTACGCCACAGGACTCCGAAAATACTCAGTCACTACACTTTGTGAAGTCCTGTAGCTCAATGGTTAGAGCACTCGCCTCGCAAGCGAGAGACTTGTATTCAATTCCCTGCAGGGTGAAATATTGGGCAAGTTTCCTTAGTCCACACAGAAAAATAGGCCAAATAGCCTCATACTGCGTTGTCCATTTCTGTGGTTTTTTGCAGTAAGTTTGAACCCAGTAGTTAGTTGATTGGCGGATCGCGTTTTTTGGGGGGTAATAATTCCTTCAAAAAAATAAATTGGTCACTTCAATCCACGATCGGTTGTGGGAAACTGCTGTGAGCATTCGGCTGTTTTACAGTATAGTCTGTGAAGCGCTTTGAGATGTCTCGAAGATGTGATAAGGCGCTATATCAAATGCAAGGATTATTGTAACTTTGCAGTTTATCCTGTGAAGCACTTAAGATGTCTTCTCGGAATGAAAGGCACTGTATCAAATGCAAGGATTATTATTATTATAATCTTCAACATTGGGCTCGTTTTTCCTTGGTAAATGCAGCGGTCATTTGTGTACAGCGAGGTTCCCCCACACTGCTAAGAAGTGAATGAGCAATTGATCCAGAGATTGCTGGCCAGTACATTGGCAAAAACTTCTTTCCCAAAAGCGTTCAATTTCTGGGAGTGTTTTTCCCGCAGGACAGAAAAGAACTGCGAAAAATCAGCTTTCAAACAAAGAGCGATTTTCGGGCTCTTTCACACAGTTCTGTATGATCAATTTCACGACAATGATCTTAACTCTGGGAATGGGAGGAATTTGGGACTCCTAATTAGATTTAAGATCAGAATAGAGCTGGATCTAATTATAAAGGATTCCGGCCCAGATAGCAGGCTGAAGCCCTGAAGGATATTGATCTTAGAATATTCGAAGATCATTAGAAATTAAAATTCGCCATTCTCTTGTTAAAAGGCAAAGTGATAGAGGGATACTCACTTCAGAGACCCGAAAATGATCTGCTGCTTAGGCTTAAAGTCATTTTGTCTCATGATTTAAGGTGGCGCAGAAATTTCGATGTTTCTTACATTCAGGCTTAATTTATACTCTGGGAAACCGATTCTGAATTAAGACAATTTAAGACGTTTCCATGATCTTAAATTCAAGAGGATTTGCGTAGTTCGAGGTTTCTCGTAACGAGTTCCTTGTGTTACTGTGTCTGAAATTCAAAACTGCCCGCAGTGGTGCTAAGCGAAGAGAGTGCGGGCATTTCAGGCCTGTGAAATGGTATGGGATTGCAACCCACGTCACGGGCTGTGTTAAATGGTCCTACCAGCCTGTGAAGTCCCGTAGCGTCGTGGTTAGCGCGCCCGCCTCACAAGCAAGAGGACCCGGGTTCGATTCCCAGGTGGGGCGAAACCTTAGGCAGGTTTCCTTATTCCACACGCCTCTGTTTACCCAGCAGTAAGTAGGAACTCTGTTGTTAGTCGATTTGCGGATCGCTTTCCAGGAGTAATAATCCCTCAAAACAAAATTGGTCACTCAATGCACGACTCTTTGCAATTGGTTGCCGCGTTTCGCCCACGAAATACACAGTCACTCCACTTTACAATATATTCTGTGAAGCACTTTGACGATCTCAATGATGTGATAAGGTACTATATGTCGAATGCAAGGATTATTATTTCTTACTTTATTGGATAGTTGGTGTGTGTGTGTGTGGGGGGGGGGTTGGGTGGGGGGGTGGGCGAGGAGGTGGGGGGAGTGCAGGCAGTTGCAGTTTTACACTTGCAAGTTGTGATTGAGATTCCTCTTTCACCGTGTAAATTATTTTATTAATTTGCAACAGAAAAAGTGGATGGGGAGGGGGAGGCCAAAGGAGAAGAATGGGCTGTGATGAAATACAATTAATTATCAGGAGGAACTGAGGCCAACAAAGCAAATAATTGCCTTCAGTTTACCTGCAAACAACAATCCCCAGCCTCGGAACCACGTAAACCCAATACTTTATAATTATGTAGTGCATTTGCAGCCCACGAACGGTTGCCATAGTTACTGTAAGCTGGAATGTGATCTTGTAATAAATTAGTAATTGGCATTACAAAGTTAGTGTAGACTCGGAGCAGAGGGTTGATTTGAAGGATGTACCTCCCGCCTATTGATTTCCGAGAGGAATCTTAAACACCCACTTTCGCCGATCCCAGCACCCCCTCCCCTCCCCCGCCCCCCACCCCCCCCCCCCCCCACCACCCCCGCACGTCGTCCCAAGCCGCCAATCAAGGTTAAGGGGTTGACAATGAACAATCTCACAAGCAGTATATAAAATTATCAAATCAGCAGTGCTGTCAGCCAGTTTGTGCCCCCCTGCCAGCCTCTCTGGCAATCTCAGTACGAGCTGGAGAACTTCAAACAAGCCAAGCAAAGTGTCGGCAGCAGCCGCTGAGGAACCCAGGGCCCCCTCACTACAGCCAGTTCCCAGAGAAGACAGCAACCTGCCTTCCTCTCCTCTCCCACCTCAAGACCTTTGCCCCCTCTTGCTCCGTGGCACACTGCTGCCATCCCCGCTCTGCTAAACCTAGCTTTGCAATCCTGCGCAGATTGGAGTCTCGTAGCGTAGTGGTTCACCGTCACTACACTTTGCAGTAATTCCCGTGAATCGCATCGAGACGTGCTCGTAAACTGAAAGGCACTGGATGGAACGCTAGAATTAATTATTATATCCTCTCATCTGACATTAGCGTCTTATTGCATTATTGAACGACTCAAAGTCACGTGGGGAAACACAGCACCATTCCTAAGAATCTCCAAACCAGACTGAGAGTTCCACACGTGTGCACCAGCTACACATGGAAATTTCCCCATGTCTGGAATGGAATGCAGACACTCTCCCTGGAGGGACGTTCCCTGCTTACCTAATTCCAATGCGATACAATCTAAATTTAAATTTATACGGTGTGTAAGAATCCTGGCTGGGCACCCGAGCTGAGGGGACAGGGGTGGGGAAAGATGACCGAAAGCACGGTCAGAGAGGTAGGTCTTGAGCTGGATCTTATTCCAGAGATTACGAAGCACAGATTGGCAAGAGCAAGACTTAGGCACCCCACAGTATGCATTGGGGTAACTGTGAGTTATATAACCCACATTGTTTGCCACTGATTAAAGCAGCAAAGATACAAGAGGTTAATTTGCTTCTGAGTTACACTCTGCTGCCTGCGAAATTGTCACGGATTTTCCCTCCCACTCCAGAGAAATTTGTGGGAACTCAATCCCTCACCACACACAATCGCACTCACGCACACACATACACTCACCCACACAGACTCGCACACATTCCCTCACAAACACTAACTCACACACTCGCACCAAGATGACTGATATTCTTTTAAAATGAAAGAAAAACATCTCTGAACACAATCAAGAATCAGCCAGCTCCTCAATTTTGCACACATTCCCTTTGCTCCCGGGTGATTTTCCGTGCTCTAAATCCCATTATTACACCCTGTTGCACAGTGCTGTGTGAGGACAATTGACACTTTGGGGTTTTATAGCCTGCGTTCCTCTCTTGACTTTACCGGTTATTGCTGCGTCTGTCTGTGTCCTCCGTGCTTCCTGGGTCTTGTCTTTGTAGACAATACCCTTTTGGAAGCTCAGCTGTTTCTTTTCAGAAAATCAAACCTTTTTCAGTCCTCGCCAGAGCAGCAAATCACGTCTGCTGTGGCTCGAGCTGAGTTTGTGAGATGTGGAGCACTCTGCCTGCCCCAGAAAGTCAGAATCAATCGGGACATTTAAAAGGGAGATAGAAGAGATTGGGGTAATGGAGTTGTTAAGGATGAAGTGGTAAGGCATTGAGATGCAAAGATCTGCCACAATCTCAAACCAGTGGAACAGTGGTTTTTGCCACATTTCGCCCAAAAAACACACAGTTAATTCACTTCACAATATATTTTGTGAAGCACTTTGAGACTTTTCATTGATGTGATAAGGCGCTATATCAAATGTAAGGATTAGTATTATTATAATATTATTAATAGGCTCCTCCTGTAATGGTTTCCCTGTTTACCTCTTCCAGCAGCTCCATCCCCATCTGAGACACAAACCCCTTAGGGAACAACACAGGCAGAGAAACCGGCCACTCAGCCTGTTCCATCCACTCACTCCCTGTAACCCTTCATTTTTTTTTGTCAGTCAGGTATCTGACACATAGAATCACAGAATCGTACAGCACAAAAAGAGGCCATTCGGCCCATCGAGTTTGTGCCAGCGTACAGAAACCCATCAATATGCTTTAAGAGTATCCCAACCAATCTGAAAATCTGGCTGTGCATCCCACCTACACATGGAAATTCCAGACATAGATCGTTGGAATGGAATGCGCACTCTCCCTGGAGGGACACATCCTACTTACCTAATTCCAGAGAGTGTTTGAAGCGGGAGCTAAGATTGATTGACCCCAGAGTGTGCGTTGGGGTAACAGCTGGAGTTTAACCAGTTAAAACCACGTTGATATCGCTACCTGGCAAGCTTTCCCACTGGTTGCCCAGTTAGGACTACCCTACCTGTTAGGGCTTTGGCTTGCAGGGTTAACAGGAGCTGAGTGGGATGACTCCCTGCCCCCAGTGGCTAGTCTGCCGTTCCAGGTCCTGTTGGTGAGCCAGGCTGGCTATGCTGCCATCTTCGGGAATATTAATCTGAACATTCCTCTTTAAACTTCTGTGAATTCCCTTTTAAAGGAATTGACGGACTCCACGTTCTCCCCCCCCCCCGCCCCCGTGTAAAGACAGGTGCTCAGTTCCCCTTTGGTCTTAAATTATCACTGATTATCCAGACCTCCTCAGCTCCAAGTTTTCTCTCCACTAATTGCTCACCCCCATCCCTGCCTGGCTGCCTGTCCCACTACACATTGATAATAATAAAATAATAAAAATAATATTCCTTACATTTAATAATCCTTGAATTTGATGCAGCACCTTATCACGTCGTTGAGATGTCTCAAAGCGCTTCACAGAATATAATGTAAAGTGGATTGACTGAGTATTTTGAGGGCGAAATGCCACAGCCAAATTGCGCATGGCAGTGTCCCACAAACACTCTTGGATTGAGTGACCAAGTTTGTTTTTGAGGGATTATTACTCCTGGAAAACGATTGACTAAATGGCTTCCTACTTACTGCTAAGGTTTTGTCCCGACTGGGAATCGAACCCGGGTCCTCTTGCTAGCAAGACGAGCCTGCTAACCACTACGCTACAGGACTCTCTATATTTGTAGTGCCCTTCATGTCAGGAAGACATCCCAAAATGCTTCACAAGATTTAGTGTGAAGCGTAGTGACTGTTTTTTTAAAATACTTCCATGCCTTGCCTCTACCTCTGTAATCTCCTGGTGCCCTGCCCACTCCCTCTGCTCCAGCGCTGGGTTCTGTCTGCTCCACAGCACCCTCAGACACGGAAGCAAAGGGCAATTACAGGACCAATACCAGATTGCGTTTCTTTATCCTGAGGGGAAAGAACAACTAGAACAGGTTAGCAGGAAGCCCTGGAAGCTGGGCGCTCACTGTGATTGGAGGACAGTAGGAAAACAGGAAAGGGAGAGGCCATTCAGCCCCCTGAGCCTGTTACGCTATTCTATTAGATCGTGGCTGATCTGTACCTCAACTCCAAATACCCACCTTTGTTTCATAACCCTGGACACACTTACCTAACAAACATCTATCAACCTTAAGTGTTAAAAATTCGTCTGAACCTTGCAGTCTTGTGATCAGAGCAAAGTCTGGTGATGGCTGGGAACTGGCAGGGTTTGAGTGCACAGAGGCAGCAGGTAGCCCTGGAGGGGTAGCACAGAGACGCCAGAGCCACTGTTTAGGGTCTCTTGACATTTCCAGGTCAGACAAACACCCAGCGCCTTCCTAATTCACTTCCCAGCACCATGCTGGCATGGTATAATTGGAGATAATCACGAGTATGTCAAACTACATTTCAGGAGAAAATACGATTTGCTGGTAATAGATGCTTGTAAATGTTAATGGAAATTTCCTAAGAGTGAAAAGCTTTAATAGAAGACCTGAGCCGATTGTGCTGCGAACAATAAGGTGTTTAATTGGAAGCTCGGGATTGTCGTGTAGCAAAAGATTGGTTCCTACAGATACTTACCTCTCTGTGCGTCTGCACATTCAGGGAACACGTCTCCACAATGCACCCAGGGGCACTGCTAGATGCAGGGTATTATAAAAATAATAATAATAATCCTTGTTTTTGATGTAGCGCTTTTTCGTATTGTTTAGATGTCTCAAAGCTCTTCACGGAATATGCTGTAAAGTGGATTGACTGTATATTTAATGGCGGAAACTCAGCAGCCAATTGCACACAACATTGTCGCACAAACAGTCATGGAGTAAATGAGCAATTTTTTTTTGAGGGATTATTACCCCTGGAAAGCGATCCGCCAATCGACTAACAACCGGGTTCCTACTTGCTGCTAGGTAAACACAGGCGCGTGGAGTAAGGAAACTTGCCCAAGGTTTTGCCTTGCCCGGGAATAGAATAGAATAGAAATAGGTTCTTTCATTTGCGAGGCGAGTGCACTAACCACAACGCTATGAGATCCATGAAGTGAATGGCCCATTTTATCATGGGGTAGGGGGGAGGTGTTCGCCAGATAACTGTTGGCCAGCTTGCTACAGCACAGTATGAGTGTGATGAGGGACCCCTCCTGTACTCTGTGCTGCTATTTAGCTCTTTCTGCGATGTGTAGCCAGTGTCATTGAACCTGCCTCCAATTGGAATTTCCCACCCGTTGTGTCTAGAATAAGTGAGATTTATTTATGTTATCCAGGAGTCTGACACACACGTAAATCCATCACCTGCTTAACAAGAATAACAATGACTTGCATTTATATAGCGCCCCTCACGCAGGGTAGAGTCCCAGAGCGGTTGACAGTGGCGGAGCATGATGCCGAGCCTGGGGGAGGAGGGAGGTGACCGTAATCACACACTCGGGGCGGAGGCTGATCACACACACTCCGGGGGGTGGGGTCTGATCACACACTTGGGGGGGTTGCGGGGGGAGTTGGGGTCTGATCACCCACTCGTTGCGGGGGGATGATCACACACTCTCTGGTGGGTCTGATCACACTCTCTCGGTGGGGGGGTGTGGTGGCTATCACACGCTCTCCCTGTAGCACACACTGATTCACATGCACATTGCCGTGGAGTCCTTTTTTATTCAGAGTTTGTTAACCACCGCTGCTCTCCTATCTCTCACACAATGGCTGTATCCCCCGCCAGCTGGCTCTTGGAATATTAATCATTTTCCTATTTTGAATATTCACAGCCCCCGGGGGGCATGTTTGAGAACATTAACAAGCAGTGAGTTTCCCAGGGGCCGTTGTGACAGTGTGTCAGGGAGGCGCAAGATGAGGGGTTTAATGTTGTGGCTAATCTACATTGTGTTGGGGCTCGCGCTGTGTTTAGGTTGGTGATGACGATGCCCTGAGCACCTGGCTCTAATCAGATCCTGAAATATCTCAGCTTCGGACTTTATTAGAATAATAATAATAATATAATAATCCTTGCAGTTGATATAGCGCCTTATCACGTGGTTGAGACGTCTCACTGCGCTTCACAGAATATACTGTAAAGTGAATTGTCTGTGGATGTCCTTCCATTGTGGAAAGCACTTTATGAACGTAAATTTGTATTGTTTGATTTATTTTGTTCAGCCGGGGTGTTTGACACGTGGAAACTCATTACCCTGCTTGAGAGTATCCAAACCAAACTGAAATTTCCATGTATCCCACCTACACATGGAAATTTCAGGGATAGGTTGTTGGAATGGATTGTGCACTCTCTCCCTGGAGGGAAACATCCCACTTACCTAATTCGGAGAGTATTAGGCGAGGGTTGACAAGAACCAGAGCCTGGGGACCCCAGATTGTGCATTAGGGTAACTGCTGGAGTCTAACCGGCTAAAACCACATAGGGTGTCATTGATATCACTGTCTGGCAAGCTTTCCTGCTGCTTGTTCAGCTCAGACCACCCTCTCCATTAGAGATTTGGCTTGCAGGGTTAACAGGAGCTGAGTGGGAGGATTTCCTGCGCCAAGTGACTGGTCTGCCCTTCCAAGTCTTGCCGATGAGCCAGGCTGGTCTGTGGCATCATCAGTAGTGTCCTGGAATACTGTGGACCCACTTGACTCAGGAACCAGAATAGAGACCATCACAGTCTATCCGACATTCCAGATCAGCTCCAAGGAGGCCTGCTTACCTCCTCTCCAAGGAGGATAGTTACTAGTTGGTCATTCAACATCTGACAAACGCTTGTATTGTTTTGTATGAAGGAGCCATGCTCAGTGCCAGTGACTCTGCCTGGCTGTTCCCAGTCACACACCTTCCCTGACCCCATGCCCGCTCTGGAGTTGGATGTTACTGGTGCTGAGAGCTCCCATGTAAAGGCGGTGAGGAGCTGAGCTGAACTCCTGTCACAACAGCTGCTATGAACCCTGTCAACTGGCACTGGGAGTCCCGCAGTGGTGCCGTGTGAAGTTGTTCAGTGAGTTAGTGAGTTCCACAGAGGCCAAGGCAGCATGGCCCTGTCACCTCCAGGTTTACCTCAGCTCAGGCAATGTCTGAGTGTTTCTCTCTGACGGCAGTGAGTGTGTGCACTGATCCAGCTGCCTGCCTGCCGGCCGGGGCTGAGATCCACAGCACAGAGCGGGTCACGATTCACAGAGAATAGGTGCTTCTGCACCCAGGGCAGGAAAAGGGCAGGGCTGATGCTGTGAGAAGTGGGGGGGGTGTTGGGGGCGCTCTGCTCCTCTGGGCTCCAGGTCCAGTATATTTTCCTCTCTCCACCCGAGGCTCTGTGCATTTCCCGTACAGTAACGGCTATAAGTTGAGTCTCAGAGGAACGCTTGCAAAAATACATCAGTGAGAGCCCTGGAGGGTGTTTAGCACATGAAAGCCTCGCCTGGATCATCTTGCTTGCTAGGGGAGTGAGTTTACCACTACGCTACTCAGCTTGGGGGTAGTTTACAGGCTTTACGTGGAGTCCTGTGGCTCAGTTGTTAGAGCACTCGCTTTGCAAGCGAGAGACCTGAGTTCAATTCCCGGCAGGGCGAAACCTTGGGCAAGTTTCCTTACTCCACACAGAGCCTAATAATAATCCCTCCCAAAACAATAATAAAAAATTGGTCATTTTCAATCTACGACTGTTTGTGGGACATTGCTGTGCGCAATTGGCTGCTGCGTTTGCCCACAAATACACAGTCAATCCACTTTCCAGTGTGTTCTGTGAAGCGCTTTGGGACGTCCTCCCGACGTGAAAAGCGCTATATCAAATGCAAGGATTATTATTATTATTTACCTGCTGTGCTCTGGCCCCCCCTCCCCCCCCAGCCACCAGACAGAATGCATTTCAACAAGTATCTCTGCCGAAGGTGCTCTGATGTCTGTGCCCAAACTCATTTCCAAATCTGTGCTATAAAGGCATCAGCTCCATAATGTCCCTGGCTTGGACAGCCTTCTCTCTTTTCAAATAGCACCGTTGGGTGTGTCGTATGAACAGGCAGGCAGAACAGTTTAATGTCTCATATGAAGGACGACACCTCCAAAAATGCCGCACCACCCCAGGACTGCGCTGCAGTCTTAGCCTCGACTGTGGGCTCAAAGCCCCAAAGTGGTGTCTGAACCCACAACCTTGTGACTCGGAGGAGAGAATGCTGCACTCTGAGCCAGGCTGCCACCTATTGCACAAATGGGTGGGTCTGTGTGCAATGAGGGGGTGGTGGGGGAGGGGGGGGTTCGTGTGCGTTAGGGGATTTGTGTGTGATGGGGGTTCTGTGTGGGAGTTTGCGCATGCGTGAGAAGTGGGTCGTGTGTGAGGGGGAGTTGCGTTCAGGGGAGGGCTGGGTGGATGCATGGTGTGTGTGTGTGAGATGAGGACAGCAGCCCACTTACTCTTGTCTCTGTCTCTTTTAGCCCTTAGGGACAACCGGATCGAGCTGGTGCGTTCCTCCTGGCAGGAGCTCAGCATCAACATCAGTGAGGTGGCTCTGTCAGACGAGGGCCAGTACACTTGCTCTCTCTTCACCATGCCCGTCAAGACCTCCAAAGCCTTCCTCACTGTGCTGGGTGAGTGTCCCCGGGCTCAAGTACACAGGGGATCCTGTGAAACGCTTTGCGACATCCTCCTGATGTGGAACTCCACCCTTTCATCGCATGCAGACACCTCCTCCACAAAACCACCCAAGCCAGAAGCACTGCTTTCCCCAAATACCAGGCTTTCGTTGGCGGGGATTCAGGATTCCCCAACCCACCAGTAATAAGCCTCCTTACATTTGGTACAACAGGCGAGGGAGGCAGCTTTAGCCTCAACTAGGCTCAGGCAACTCCCGAGGACACGATTGTCAGGTTGGATTATGAGCTCAAATCCTGACTGCAAAATCCTGACTGATTCCCCCTCCACTGCCCCTCTGTGTACAGAAGTTCCTCCTGGTGTCTGCCCCTAATCTAGATTTGCCATAGCTGACACTCCAGCTGCAGTGCATTGTCGGAGATGCTGTCCTTCGGAGGAGACGTTAAACTGAGGTCCTGTCTGTGCCTGTTCAGATGAACGTTAAAGATCCCGTGACAGTACTCTAAAGCATGAGGGAGTTTTTCTCTCTCTCCCGGTGTCCTGGCCAACCATCCCCCAGAGAAAATCGGTCACACACTCCATGGCTGTTTGTGGAGCTGTGCCCAAACAGGCTGCAGCTTTTGCCTACAAAATACACAGTCACCCACTGAACAGAAAAAGTTAGCGAAGTGCGTTGAGATGGTTTTAGTTGGTCAAGCACTGTACGAAATGCAAGGAATATTATTATTTTACAAATTCTGCTTCAATAGAGGCGATGGGGAGCACGGAGCAATGAGGAGACTTGCTTTTATACCGCGCCCTTCACGCAGGGGGTAGCGTGTCAGAGCGCTGGACGGTGTTGGGTTGGACAGTGAGCGAGGCAGAGAGGGGAGGCGAGCAGTTAAATCTGGAGGGGTGACGGGGTTAGGGTGGGGAGAGTGCGTGTGAGTGGGGACTGTAGTGTAGCTGCTAACCAGGCTCATCTGTTTGCAGGGGTTCCACAGACGCCGGTGATAAGTGGCTTCAAAGGACCATTTAATGAAGGGGACCTGGTGGAGCTGACCTGCAGCACGTCCGGCAGCAAACCCGCGGCTGACATCCGGTGGTTCAAGGACGAGAAGGAGATGAAAGGTACAAGGCATTACACGTTGGCATTACACTTTGTCATTACTTCCAAACTGGTCACCTCCAGCAAAGGGGCTCTGAGCTGTGATCTGACAGCTAAATCCAGTGTGTGTAGGGATCAACCAAACTTCATAGTAATTACACATAGGAGAAGTCATTCATGCACATCCTGTCTGTGCTGGTGCTCTCTCCCCCACTGGAGCTCTCTAATCTAATCCCATTCCCTACTCTCTGCCCATCATGTCTGCGCTGGTGTTCGTTCCCTCACTGACTGATTTAGACCACGGTGAGACAGGTTGTCTTTACTTTGCTGATGATTATGTTATTGCTATAGTAATCCCGCTGAGCGCTCCAGAAACAGAAATACTTTACACAGATAAGGGCATTGAACCCATTGCGCCACTGATCTTTGTATTAAGGTTTGTATTAACCCATTTCTCAGCTCTCTCCCCAAATCCTGCGCTGTTTATCATCAGCAAGGTATCATCAGAACGGATTCACTCTCGGGCCCTTTCATAACGCTCCTTTTTAAATACTTTGGATACGTGCATTGAGACATTCTTTTGCACAAAGCGGGCTGTGAGAATGCAGTTTGTTATTCCATTCACTATTAATGCTATTACACTCTCAACCTCAGCATCCTCCTGTGGGGAATCGTTCCCTGTTCCAATAACCCACAGCGCAATATTAGCAGCATACAGTCAGTAACAGGTGCTCACTCCCCCGCTGGAGCTTCTACTCTAATCCCATTCCCTGCTCTCTCTGCAATTGTGTCTGCACTGGTGCTCGCTCCCCCACTGACTGATTTAGACAGGTTGTCTTTACTTTGCTGATGATTATGATATTGCTATAGTAGGAGGAACTTCTTCAGGCAGAGGCTGGGGAGAGCGTGGGACGCACTGTCAGAAGCCGGGGTTGAAGCAAATTTGATGTGTACATGAGGGAGGAGGGAATAGAGGGGGATAGGAGAGGGGAATAGGAGAAGGGATTAGCAGAGGGGATGAGGAGAAGGGAATAGGAGAGGGGATGAGGAGATGGGATGAGGAAAGATAAAGGCTTGTAAAAGTGGCACCAGCACGGACTAATAAGGCTGAATGGTCTCTTTCTGTGTCGTATCACTCTATGGGACCTTCTGTACAAACCCTCACCACCCCAGGCTTCCAGTGACTAGCCTGACCTGATGAGCAGTTGATGGGAATAAACCGGCATTTGTTACCCAGATAGGATCCACCACTCTTAACAAGCTTGGCACTTTAGCCACATCTCCAGATGCCCCAGCCTCTGTGTGAAGTTCCTCCTGAATTCTATTTATGATATCCGTTGCTGACTATCTTTTATGTAGGCTGCTCGGCCTGGCTTGCTTTAATTAGCTCACAGTCCAGTTCTGGTGTTTATTCTCTCTAACATTCAGGTTAAAGTATCGATTTACCATCAGGCTCAGCTCCTCGCAGAGTGTGAAGTGCTGAGAGGCAATGTGATAAGGTGCTAGATCAAATGAGGCCACCGTAATTAATTTGCTTTCCCATTTGTAGGCCTATCTGGCTGAATTTCACACATTCTCTCCATTTTACTGCTGTTTCCATTTGAAACCATTTATCAGCATACATCTATTCATGAAATTATTTAATTCTTCCTTTAAAGTCATGATGAGCGTGAAATTGATATTCTCTCAGGCTTTAAAAACATGCCCACAGAGGCACTGGTGTGCTTGACTCATCCTCCAGAATGGAGCAGTTATTAGGCAGGTTAGGGACGTGGGGAACAAGCTGGGAAGTGGGATTAGTGAAACAGACGTCATAAAAACACAGGGTTAGCTGTTTTTTGGTCAGCCGGGTGTCTGACACGTGTGGAAACCCATCGCTGGGTTAAAGGTAGCCAAGCTGAGAATTTCATGCATCCCATCTACACATGGAAATCCCAGAGATAGATTGTTGGAATGAAATGTGCATTCTCTCCCTGGAGGGATGCATCCCGCTCACCTAATATCAGCAAGTTAGTAATAATGATAATAATAATAATCCTTGCATTTGATATAGTGCCTTAACACATCTTTGAGTCACCTCAAACCGCTTTATAGGATACACTGTAAAGTGTAGCGACTGTGTGTTTTGTGGGCAAAACAGCCACAGGTTGGCAGGAGCCAAGGCTTGGTTACACCAGTGTGTGCTTTGGGGTAACGCTATATCAAATGCAAGGATTTATTATTATTATTGTTATAAAGTCCTTCACAATGCTGGATGGGTCTCCAAGCTGGCCGGAAGAAGATGTCCCGCAGAGAGGTTGGCAGCCACGGGCTGGCAGTAAAATGTGGATTGTGCAGAACTTCCTTTGAAGGTTAATGACTCTCGTAGTCTTTGCTCACACAGCCACGACGAGTACCTGATTGAGCACCTGACTGAGCTCAGAAGGGATGCGTGTGGAGGGAGTTGAGCAGATTTCCAATTGCACAGTTCAGTGGCTGGAACATCGCTGGGGAAGAGAGGCCCTGATACATTACCTTAATACGCACCAACTCCACTGCAGAGGCTGCACATGAACTTCACTAATTGTGACTAAGCCAACCATCTCATTGCTGCTTCAAGCTAATTTGCAGAGGTATCAGGCATAGTTAGCAAAGGGGAAATGAGAAGATTTTTTATGCAGAGGAGTTAGCTTGAGGAACACCGTGCTGATAAGGTAGTTCAGGCAGAATGTGTATTATTTTTTAAGAGGGAACTAAATAGATGTATTTGGTGCAGTGGTCTTAGGCATCACGGAACAGGTGGATAAAATTCTTCAGGGGGAAGGGGAGCATCCAGAAGTGGTGGTCCAGGTTGGGATCCATGATATTGGTAAAAAAAAAAGCTGAGACTCTACAGGGAGAATATCAAAAGCTGGGGAACAAACTAAAGAATAGAACATCCAAGGTGGTGATCTCTGGATTACTCCCTGTGTCTCGGGCAAATAAATACCATAATGGCAGGATCAAGCATATGAATTCTTGGCTGGAGAAATGGTCCAGAAAAGAGGGCTTCAGGTTTCTGGATCATTGGGACCAGTTCTGGGGCAGGTGGGACCTGTATCATATGGATGAGTTGCACCTAAACAGGGCTGGGGTGAATGTCCTTGCAGACAGGCTATCTACTGCTGTAGGGGAGGGTTTAAACTAGTTTTGAGGGGGGAAGGGAATGCAAAAAACAATGGGCAAGAAAATGGAGAAATAAAACGGGGGGGAAGTGCAGAACAGGTCAAGTCGTTCTTGGAGTGCATGTGCCTAAATGCATGGAGTTTAGCAAACAAGATTGGTGAGCTGCAGGCTCAAGTGGTCATAGGGGGATATGATGTAGTAGCAGTAATAGAGACTTGGCTCAAACAAGGAATGAGAGCTGAATATTCCTGGCTATAATGTATTCAGGAGGGATAGGGAAGGAAAAAAAGAAGGGGGAGTGGCATATTAATCAAGGATACGGTTATAGCCGTAGAAAGGGTCGAGGTGCTGGAGGCCCCAAAACAGAATCTATCTTGTTAGAGTTAAGGAACCAGAAAGGAGCTGTTGCGCTGGTAGAGATATACTATAGACCACCAAATAGTGGGAAGGAAATAGATGAGCAAATCTGAAAGCAGATCTCAGATAGATAGATGCAAGGCCAATAGAGTCATGATAATGGGGGACTTTAATTATCCCAACATAGACTGGCAAAACAACAGCGCAAAGGGCAAGAAGGCGGAAAGATTCCTAAAATGCATACTGGACAATTTTCTTGATCAGTACGTTTTCAGCCCAACAAGGAAGGAAGCAATGCTGGATCGAGTTCTGGGGAATGAAGTAGGGCAAGTGGAGCAGGTTTCAGTGGGAGAGCATCTGGGCAATAGTGATCACAACATCATTAGATTAAGAGTGCATATGAAAAGGGACAAGGAACCATCTAAGGTGAAGATACTCAACAGAAAGTGGGTTAATTTCAGTGAATTAAAAAGGGACCTAGCCAAGGTGGACTGGAAAGATTGGCAAGTAAAACAACTAAAGAGTAGTGGGAAGTCTTCAGGGATGAGATAGCTCGGGGACAGAACAAATACATTCCCACAAAAGGGAAAAGTAGGGCATCCAAACCTCCCTGGATGACAAAGGTAATTGTGTCTAGAATGAAGCAGAAAAAGGAGACGTATGACAAATGTCAAACCCAAGATACAGAATACAACAAAATAGAATATAGGAAGTGCAGAAGAGAACTGAAAAAGGAAATAAGAGGGGCAAAAAGATTATACGAAAAAAGGTTAGTGGGTTACATTAAAGGGAATCCTAAAATATTTTACAAACATATCAAGAAAAAAGGTTAGTCAAAGGTAGGGTGGGGCCAATTAAGGACCAAGGGGGAAATCTTATTGTGGAGGCAGAAGGCATGGCTGATGTACTGAATGAGTACTTTGCATCTGTCTTCACAAAAGGAGTGGATGTACCAAATGCTGCAGTATCGGGGGAGAGGGTAGAGGAAATAATAATAATAAATAATAATCATTGCATTTGAAATGAATAAGATAAGTATAACTCCAGAGGGTAAGCACTGAAAAGGTTGACCTGGCTCAAGGTAGATAAGTCGCCCGGTCCCGACGGGATGCAGCCAAGGTTACTATAGGAAGCATGGGTACAAATAGCGGAGGCTTTGGATACAATTTTTCAATCTTCGTTGGACATAGGGGTGGTGCCAGAGGACTGGAGAGCGGCCAATGTGACTCCCCTGTACAAAAAGGGGCAGAAGGACAAACCTGGGAACTACAGGCCAGTCAGCCTAACATCAGTAGTGGGGAAACTCCTGGAGACTATAATCCGGGACAGAATAAATCTTCACTTAGAAGAATAAGGGTTAATTAGAGACAGCCAGCACAGATTTGTTAAAGGCAAATCTTGTCTAACAAATCTAATAGAATTTTTCGATGAGGTAATGGAGAGGGTGGATGAAGGTAGTGCAGTTGATGTAGCGTATATGGAGTTTCAAAAGGCATTTGACAAAGTGCCATATAAAAGACTTGTAAGAAAAGTAGAAGGCCATGGTATAAAAGGGACAGTGGCAGCATGGATCAAGAACTGGCTGGGAGACAGAAAGCAGAGAGTTGTGGTGAACGGTTGCTTTTCTGACTGAAGGGAAGTTTACAGTGGCGTCCCCCAGGGATCGGTATTGGGACCACTGCTCTTCTTAATATATATAAATGATCTGGACTTGGGTATAGCAAGTACCATTTCCGAGTTTGCGGACGACACAAAGTTAGGTAGGGTAGTAAACAGTGAGAAGGATAGTAGCCAAATTGCAGGAAAACATAGACAGAATGGTAAAATGGGCAGACACGTGGCAGATGAATTTCAATGTGGAGAAATGCGAGGTAATGCATTTGGAAGAAAGAATGAGGGGAGGCAATATAGGCTGGTAATACAATCTTAAGGGGGATGAAGGAACAGAGAGACCTGAGGGTTCAGGTAAATGAATCCTTGAGGGTGGCAGGACAGGTAGATGAAGCTGTAAAAAGGGCATATAGGATACTAGGCTTTATAAATAGGGGCATAGAGTACAAGAGTCAGGAGGTTATGATTAACCTGTATAAAACACTGGTTAAGCCTCAGTTAGAATATTGCGTCCAGTTCTGGGCACCACACTATAGGAAGGATGTTAATTCACTGGAAAGGGTGCAGAGGACATTTACAAGGTTGGTACCAGGAATGAGGGACCTTGATTATGAGGAAAGGCAAGAGAGGCCGGGATTATTCTCATTGGAGCAGAGAAGGTTACGAGGAGACCTAATAGAGGTCTTCAAAATCATGAGGGGACTTGATAGGTTAGAAAGGGAAAAACTGTTTCCACTGGTGGGTGTGTCGGTGACTCGAGGTCACAGATTTAAAATAGTTTCTAAAAGAAGCAGAGGGGAGGTGAGAAGAATTTTTTTCACGCAGCGAGTTGTTCGAATCTGGAACGCATTGCCTGAAAGGGTGGAGGCCGATTCAATAACAAGTTTTAAAAACACGGTGGATGGGTAATTGAGGAGGACGGGTTTGTAGGATTATGAGGGAAGGACTGAGGAGTGGGATTGACATTACACTGCTCTTTTCAAAGAGCCGGCACAAACTCGATGGGTCGAATGGCCTCTTTTTGTGCTGTACGATTCTATGATTCTATGTCTGAAGAGGAAGCATTCCTAGGGGTATGGGGAAAAGGCAGGTAAAATGGGACTGGATGGATCACTCTTTCAAAGAGCCAGTACAGACACAATGGACCGAGTGGCCTTTTTCTGTGTTGTAAATTCACCTGATTTTATACAATAGAACCTACCAACAATTTCCCAGATAAAATTGGTCACTCACTGTTTGGAGCTCTCGTTTTGCTTGTGGGACATTGGTTCACTTGGCTGTTTGTGGGACATCACTGTGCGCAAAAGTTGGCTGCTGCGTTCGCCCACAAAACACACACATTCCCTGCATTTTGTAGCATTTAATGTCATTTTCACTGATGATCTATCCTTCTGGGAGCTCAGGTTAGCACCAGTGAGTGAGTGCGTGCGTGCATGCTGAGCCGGAGACTGCTCAGAGACACTGTCACAGCAGGTCACAGGAGTGGTGTGGCAGGCAATAGGCAGAGAAACAACAGGAGCTTTGCAACGTACTTCAGCTCTCGCTCCAGCACCGTGAGGGAACGATCAATGGATTTAAATTGCAGAAGACCTGTCACTCACTGTAGATATTTTAATATCACTCTATCGATCCCAGCCTTGGATAGTGCCATCCATGTATCGAGATTGCTATTTCTCTTAATCCCAATATTAGCATGTGATGTGCAGAGGTGCAGGGTGAATGAGAGCACGCAATCATATCGACTGAGCTTTCCTGTGTCAAATATTGATGCATTTACTTTCATTTCAACACCTGCCCCAGGGCAGCTTTGCTCTGCCTGCCTTTGCTCTATGGAATGGGATTAGAGGAGAGAGCTCTGGTGTGGGGGGGAGCGAATGCTAGCACAGACGCAATGAGGAGGGAACATGGAATGGGATTAGAGTAGAGAACTCCAGTGAGGGAGCAAGCACCAGCACAGACATAATGGGGAGGGAGCAGGGAATGGGATTAGAGTAAAAACTCCAGTGGGGGTGCGAGCACCAGTTCAGACACGATGGGGATAAGGCGCTGTATCAAATGCAATGATTAATTTTATGAACGTCTTCTTGAACAGGCAGATGGGACCCCAGTTTATATTAATAATCCTTGCATTTGGTATAGCAATTTTCATGCCTTATCGATGTCTCAAAGCGCTTCACAGACTATGCTGTAAAGTGAATTGACTATATTTGTGGGCGAAATGCGGCAGCCAATTGCACGCAGCAGTGTCCCACAAACAGTCATGGATTGAAGTGACCAATTTATTATTTTTTCTTTTTGAGGGATTAAGGGGGTGAAGGTGAAAGGGCCGAAGGGTTCTTCAAAGAGGAAGGTCTTGAGACGGGCCTTGAAAGAGGCAAGGGAGGAAGTGAGATTTAACATTTTATCTTTGATCTTATCTTATCTGAATGATGGCATCTTCAGCACTAGAGAGTCAGCCCGGACTGTGATCTCAGAGATCCAGCGTGAGATGTCGGGTTTCTGACTAAGAGGCTAGAACGCTACCGACTGTGCCAGGCTGACAGGCTAATTGATGCAGATTAAATACCGAGGGGATTAATATACGTCATCAAAAGGCTGTATGAATATGTAAATACATCTCACTGTCCCGTAACACATGGAGCGTAGCGGTTAGTGCGCTCGCCTTGCAAGCGAGAGAACCTGGGTTTGATTCCAGTGCAGGGTGAAACCTTAGACAAATTTCCTTACTCCACACACTTCATTCAAGCGCTCGGAGACTCCGTCCGGCGTGAAGGGCTCTATGTAAATGCAAGTTGTTGTCCTAGCAGTGCGCAGGAACCCGGTTGTTAGTTGATTAGCGGTTCGGGAGTAATAATCCCTTAAGAAGTACATAATAATACTTCGGTCACTCAATTTACAACTGTATTTTGGGACGTTGCTGCGCGAAATTGGCTGCCGCGTTTCGCCCACAATCAATTCACTTTACAGTATATTCTGTGAAGCGCTTTGAGACGTCTCAACCACGTGATAAGGCGCTATGTCAAATGCAAGGATTATTATATTATCATTAAAACACATGGTATCGCTGAACCTCAGACTGACTGCTAGAGCGCTCAGCGGATGTTAATTGTCTGCAGTTGATGGTGATTTAGCTAATTAACATACAGTGTCCTCAACAATTGCAAAGCAGTTTTACACGGCTGCTTTCTTCCATTAATAATAACAATATTAATAGATAATTATACTAATTGGACCCTATTTGCATATACAGATGAGGTTCCAGAAATCAGGTGAGAATCTATTAACAGCGCCCTGCAGTCTTACTCCAGTCTAGCTCAGTGTGTGTTATTGCAGTACAGTTCAGCTCTGATTCATTGTCAGGTAGAGTCCTGAGCCCCCGCTAACCATCTCCTTGTCTCGGAGCCTGCACGTCTCCTGTATCTGCTCGTTGGACAACAACAACAACAACAATTTGCATTTATTTAGAGCCCTTCAAGCGGAGTAAAGTCCCGGAGCACTCAAATTTAGTGGGAAATGGTTCCTGGGCCTGTTGAAATCATCCCCGGACCCAGATGGTGCCAGTTGAACCATCCTAGTTTAATCTGATACTACAATGCAGTCCTGGGGGGGTGTTGCATTGTCGAAGGTGCCATCCTCCGGATGAAACCTTAAACCGAGGTCCCGTCTGGCTGTTCAGGTGGGTTTTAAAGAGTAGTTAAAGGTGGCGGTGTCCTGGCCAATAATCACCCCAATATAAAATAGGTCACTCACTCCATGGCTGTACTGTAAAATGGAATGACTATAGTTTGTGAGTGAAACGCAGCAGTCAATTGTGCAAAACAATGTCCCACAAACAGCTATGGATTGAGTGACCAATGTTGTTTGGGGCATTGTTGGCCAAGACACCGGGAAAGAGAAACTATTCTCTTTTTGAACAGCACCTTTCACATCCTCCCGAAATACAGACTGTATTGGCGTTGGGATCTGTATTGTCCACCTGAACAGGACCTCAGTGTAACATCTCATTTGTCGGTCGGCACCTCTGACGGTGCAGAGTTTGGATTAATTTAGAAGCACATTTTCTGCAGCTCTCGATCAGCGCTAGCCTCCAAAGTTTTGACTGAATTTCAGGAAGTTTCCTAACAGATCAGTCTTTGGGCTCTGGCGGAGGGCGATAGGAGGCCAGATGCTCAATGTGATGGTTCTTTCCCACCTGATTAGGTGTGAAATGTCAGGTGGCAGAGCAGATGGTGTGCCTATAAACAGCTATTGTGTGATATCAGACAGCTCCGAGCAACCAGGGCCTGTGCTGCGTGATCTCAGGGTCAGTGGATTGTTCAACCAGTCTGTTGAGCCATGCCCTCACCCACGGACTCCCCATTTACTGGCCTCCTGTGTGAAGTGAGTGGCACCAGCTGTCATACCCATCACTGACCATTCGCCTTTTGCCCATCGCCGAGCTCTCAGCCATTTCCGTCTGATCCCATCCTCATCGAGTTCCGCTACAAAAATAGAGCAGAGAAGGTGGAGGAGAAGCTTCATTGACAAGACAGAATAAAGAGTGGAAAGTTACATCAGCAAGGAGCTCTATTGAGATGGTAGAGTTGAGAGTTACATTGAGAAGATACAGAGCTTCATTGAGAAAGCAGGGTAATAATAATCTTTGCATTTGATATGATGTAATGCATTTGATCACGTCTTCGAGACGTCTCAAAGCGCTTCACGGAATATACTGCAAAGTGAATTGACTGTATATTTTGTGGGCTAATCACACAGAAGTCTCACAAACAGTTGTGGATTGAGTGACCAAATTATTATTTATTTTTGAAGGGATTATTACTCCCAGAAAAGCGATCCACCAACTGACTAACAAATGGGTTCCTACTTACTGGTAAAGTCCTAGGTAAACAGAGGCGAGTGGAGTAATGAACATGCTTAACATTTCGCCCTGCCCGGGAAACAAACCCAGGTCCTCTCACTTACGAGGCGAGTGCTCTAACCACTAAACTACAGGACTCCAAAGTGGGATTAGGGAAGAGGGCAGTGTGTGTGATGGTCTCTGGTGGAGCAAGCTCAATAGGCTGTTTCTTGGCTCCTCTATTGGCATCGACAGTGATGTCTTATAAGTGTGTGCTCCGACCTCTGTTCAGCTCAGACAAATGCAGAGGAGCGTGCTTGCCCGGTATGTTAATGGTATGGTATGTTAGTGGCTGCTCACCTCTCTGACTCGCTGGATGATTTTACCATCAGTCACTGCAGACAGGAAAAGGGAATGATTCCTGTAGTTAAGGAGACAGAGACCTTATTGTTGGTCTCAGCAGGCTGGCTATAAGCCAGTAAGCATTCTCAGTAGCAGAACAGGAAAGGGCATGACATTAATAGTCTTAAATTAATTTACATAAGCAAATTCATTGACGGTGTGTATTTTCTCCGAGTTCTTCAAAGAAACACAGAGACTGAAGCTCAGCAACTCTATTGAATGTGGTGCCTGGCTCTGCACACTGTGTGCTCGGGGTGGGGCTCCTGTAGCGCAATGGTTAGAGCGCTTGCCTCGCAAGCGAGAGGACCTGGGTTCGATTCCCAAGTGTTGCAAAACCTTAGGCAAGTTTCCTTACTCCACGTGCCTCTGTTTACCGAGCAGTAAGTAGGATCCCAGTTGTTAGTTGATTGGGAGATTCCTTTCCGGAGGTACTAATCTCTTCAAAAACATAATAGTAATAATTTGGTCACTCAATCCACGACGTTTTGTAGGAGACTGTTGTGCGCAATTGGCTGCTGTGCCGTCCTGTTGCTTGAGGCGTTCTTTCCTGTGAGATTGCTTTGGGAGTCTCACAATGTGTGAGTATAAACTGTATTAACCAGTGTCGTAGAGCGAGGGCTTTTAAACTATTGTTTAACGCTGGAAGCGAGTGACAGCTCACATTCACCCACAAATCACATTCACTGCACTCTGACTCCGCTCTGGGACAGTACCCCGCATGAGGGGATGCTATAAAATGCAAATTGTTATTGTTGTTTCAAGATCCTGGTCCTCATCTTCAAAGCCCTCCATGGCCTCGCTCCCCCCTACCTCTACCACCTCCTAACCCCCCAACAACCTGAGCGCTCTGCTCTCTCTGCTCAGCCGCCTCCGGCCTGCTTTACATCCCGCGCATCGCCTACCCCACTTTGGCGGGCGGGCCTTCTGCTGGAACTCCAACCCGCAGTCCCTTTGCCTCGCCCCCTCCTTTGCCTCCTTCAAAACCCAACTCAAGAACCTCCTCTTCGACCGTGGCTTTGATCACCCTCCTTCCCCCTCTGCCCTCCACCCTCCCCAAACCCGACCCCCAGCTCAGGTCCGAAACACTGCCTATCTAGCACCTCGGGATGTCCTCCTGACATGAAAGGCGCTATACAAAAGCAATTTTGTTGTTGTTCGTGTTTGCACCAAACCTGGGGAGCGCTTTGAAACAACAACAATTTTCATTTGCATAGCGCCTTTCACATCATGGGGACACACACTGGCGTCTCAACGACCTGATAAGGCACTGTATCAAATGCAAGGATTATTATTATTATTAGTTCTGCTGAAACAGAGTAATGCAGCGCGCTGTTGCCGACATAGACCCTTTATCACACGACCCTGGGTTCCTTTTGAAAGACCTCCCAGTGCGTGAGATAAATGACCGGGCAGCAAATGATTCATGACTCCTCACGCAGAACTTGGCCTGCAATCAGAGGGCTGCGATAATGGATGAATGAATTAGAGCCACCAAAGTGATTGCAGCAAAAACAGCGCAGCACTGAGCGTCAGGGGAGAGAGAGAGAGAGTGAGAGAGAGTGCCTCGCATTCCCTGCGTCAAGCTCCTAACCACACGCCTGCCTCCAGCCAATACAAAAAAATCAATATATCAAATAAATTTAAAAAATGTGGTCACTCAATTCACGATTATGGGACACTACTGTGTGCAGTTGGCTGCCATGTTTCGCCCATGAAATACACAGTCAGTTCACTTTACAATGCACTCTGTGAAGCATGTGAGACGTCTCAAATGCAAGGATTATTATTATTATTTCAGCTCAGCTGGGGTGGGGGTGGTGGTGGTGGTGTGGGAGGGGTATTCCCCGCTATTTAGTGTACTTATAGCACCTCAGTGTGGAAGGCTGTCACTCTCACTGACTCCGCTCCACACTCACTCCACTCCAGGCTCCACACCGACTCCGTTCCACACTGACTTCTCGCCACACTGACTCCTCTCCACACTGACCGCTCCACACTGACACCTCAGTGCCCTCCCTCAGCTCGGCATTCCTGCTAGGCAGGCTCGGGGAGGTGCGACCCATTTTAGCCGGTACTGCTGGGTTGTGAGGCTGGTTAGAATTCCCCTCTGCAGTGCAGTGCAGCGCAGTCGCGGCTGACTGTCTGGCCGAGCCTGGGGACCTGTGCCGGTAATAGATTGTTGACGTTTTAATAACGCGAGTCTAATCCCTCGCTGATGGTCAGTGCAGCACCACTTTACTAACAATTTGTGGGCGTCCACACACTTTGTGAATATCAAAATGAAAGTAAATGGATAATTACTCAGGGCCTACATTTGGACGTTTCAAGCGTTCAGTGTGATAATCAGCGCTGTATGTTTATATTCCCTGGTGGTACAGGTACTGCACTGTCAGAGTTTCTGACCTTCGGATGAGATGTTAAAACAAGCTCCAAGTCTGCCTGTTCAAGCGGACGTTAAAGATGCCATGGCACTGTTCGAAAAGAGAAGGGAGTTTCTCTCTCTCTCTCTCTCTCTCTCTCCCCCCTGGTATCCTGACCAGCAATCCCTTATCCCTTCTTTGAGATGTCTCAAAGCACTTCACCGGTGTTTCCCGACAAACGCAGCAGTCAGTTTATCCCATAAACAGGCAGGAAGTGAATGAACAGTTCCATGCACATGTCTTGTCTCAAACTATATATCTGAACTAATGTGGTCTCCCCAAGTCTAAGCTTAATTTCCTCCCCCCAGCAGCCCCCTCCCTCGGGTAGAGGTAAAAAGAAGGGAGTTTCTCTCTCCCGGTGTCCTGGCCAGTGATCCCCCAAATAAAATTGGTGACTCACTTAAAAATAACATTTTTTAAAATAATAATAATTTGGTCACTCAATCCACGGCTGTTTCGAAGATACTCCTATGTGCAATTGGCTGCCGTTTTTCACCCACAAATTCACTTTGCAGCATATTCTGTGAAGCGCTTTGAGACGTCTCGAAGACGTGATAACAGCAACAACAAAATTACATTTGTAGTGCCTTTGACGACGGGAGGACATCCCAAGGTGCTGGACAGACAGAGTTACTGATCTGAGCTGAGGGTCGAGTGGGGGAGGGGGGGAGGGCAGGAGAGGGAAGCAAGAAGATCAAAAGCATGGTTGAAGAGGAGGGTCTTGAGGTGGGTCTTGAAGGTGGTGAGGGAGGGGATGAGACAGAGGGACTGCGGGATGGAGTTCCAGAGGGTGGGTGCAGAACCCTCCAATCGTGGGGTGAACAAGGTGGGGGACGTGAATCAGGCTGGAACCCGCTGAGCGGAAGGAGCGAACAGGGTGGTTGTGGGTTAGGAGGTCGGAGAGGTAGTGGGGAGCAAGACTGTGGAGAGCTTTGAAGGATCTTGAACTGTATCCTCTATGTGATGGGAAGCCAGCGGACTTGGGAGAGGATGGGGGTGATAGGGTTGCAGAGCCTAGTGCAGGAGAGGACACAGGCTGCAGAATTCTGGATGATCTGGTCACCGATGGACAGAGTGTCATTTGTCACTTTGACCAGGGCAGTTTCTGTGCTGTGTACGGCATGGAAGTCTGATTGGAGTGGTTCGAGAAGGGAGTGGCAGGAGAGGAAGGGGTGAAGCTGAGAAGCAACAACTGGTTCCAGGACCTTGGAGAGGAAGGGAGGTTGGAGATTGGGCGGTAGTTAGGGAGCAGAGAAGGGTCCAGGGAAGGTTTTTTTAAGGATAGGAATGATGACAGAAGTTTTGAAAGGGGTGGGAACAGTATCAGAGGACAGGGAGAGCTTAATGATGTCAGTGAGTAAAGGGGCAAGGAGGTGGAGCTGGGCGGTAAGGAGTGGGGTAGGGATGGGGTCAAGGGAGCAGGTGGTGAGTTTTGTACGGGTTATGGTGGTGATGAGAGAGGAGGGGGAGACGGGTTCAAAGGTGTGGAGGGAGGGGTGGGTAGGGGTTGTGGTGGGAGGAGGAGATTAGGAGGGGTTAGCAGTTGCAGTGGTAGAGGCAGCTGAGTGGAGTCCCTTGACTTTGGATTCAAATTAGTCCGGCATCGCCTTGCAATTCGCGTTTGAGGTGAGGATGGGTGAGGAGTGAGAGGGTGAGCTGAGGAGTCGGTTCGTGATGGACAAGAGGAGCCTGGGGTTGTCCTTAGCCTCCAAGATTGTCTTGGAGTAGAACGACAATTTAGCAGAGGCGAGGGCGGAGCGGTAGGATTCGACATGGTCCAGCCAAATCTGCTGGCGAACAGTTAGGTTTGATTTAAGCCGGGTGCGCTCAGTGGAACGTGCCTGGGCTTTAAGGGAGTGGAGGTGACTGGTGTACCAAGGTGATTCGCGTGAGTAGGAGACGGTTCGGGAAGAGAGGGGAGCGCAGGAGTCAAGAGTGGAGGAGAGGGAGATGTGGAGAAGGGTGACCGAGGAGGATAGGTCATTGCGGGAGGGGAAGGAGTTCAGATGATTCCAAGGCAGCCGAGAGGGAGGGAGGGGAGATTTTTTTCCAGGGGCGGTATAGGATGAAGGTAGGTTGAGTGGCAGTGGGGAGAGAGATTGAGGAGTTAAGCGAGATGAAGTGATGGTCCGAGTTCACTTTGTCGATGATGGTGAGGTCCAAGATAGTGAGGCCCCGGGGTGATCACCAGGTCGAGGGGTAACCGCGGACGTGGGTGGCAGAGTGGATGTGGAGGGAGAGATTGAGGGAGGAGATGAGGGAGGAAAAGTGAGCAGAGGTAGAGCAGGAGGGGGTGAAGTGAAGGTTGAAGTCGTCAAGGATGAGGAGGCGTTCAGAGCAAAAGGAGAGGGAAAATAGGAGGGTGGAGATGTCAGGCATGAAGGTGGGGGAGAGCTTGGGCGAGCGGTAGATTGAGGGAAAGGTTGGAAGGGTGATAGCGGGTAAGGTGCTCAAAGGAGGGGAAGGTTCCAGAGGAGTACAGGGATAGGCTGAGCGGGGACCGGCTCACCAGGACTGCAGAAAACAGGATTTTTTTCCCCGTTTTGGCAGTCTAGTTGGGGCCTCCACACGACTCCAGCCTCCAGCCCGCCACCATTTTGGATTGTGGATAAGGATAAGGGCGCTGTATCAAATCAAGGATTATTATTATATACTGTATCCTAAGATATTGTTTCCTAAAAGAAATCCACCTAATTTGTTCTTGAAAGAATAGAGGCTGAGAATTGCAGTCTCGGCACTGACCTCGGTTCCGTGGTTGACAGTGTACAGCACTGATTGAGGCCAAGGACAAGTCAGCAACACTCACAGCGTGTGCTGAAGAAATGGTTTTCTCAAACAGCAATATTCTCTTCATTATCTTTATCTCTTAAACGTAATGTTTGTAATTAAGTGATTTCTCACTTGGCTGCGTCCTTAATACACTGTTACACCTAATTTCAGCAAATAATATTTCCCAGGATGATTAAGCTGATGTGTCGGGAACTCTGAGCTAATGTGGTCTCCCCACGTCTGTCTTAATTTCCTTCCCCCCCTCCCCCCAGGTGGAAATAAAGAAAAGGGGCCAACATTCTCCCAAATAAAATTAGCTACTGACTTCATGACTGTTAGTGTGAGTAAACTGGCTCATCGGCAGGACTTGAAAGAACAGATCAGTCACTGGGGGCAGAGAATCCTCCCACTCAGCTCGTGTTAACTCTGAAAGCCAAGGCCCAAATGGGCAGAGTGGTCCTAGCTGGACAAGCAGCGGGAAAGCTTGCCAGACAGTGCTCTCAACGGCAAGCCATGTGTCTTTAGCTGGTTAGACTCCAGCAGTTACTTCAATGCACACTCTGGGGTCCCCAAGCCTTGGCTCCTGCCAATCAGTGCCTAATTAAGTTAACAGGATATGTTCTTCCAGGGAGAGAATGCACATTCCATTCCAACAATCTTTAAGGCCATCCATGGCCTTGTCCCCTCCTACATCTCTGATCTGCTGACTCCCTACCAACCTGCCCGCTCCCTCCGTCCATCGGGCTCCGGCCTGCTCCATGTCTCCCGCCCGACCCGCCCTACCATCGTTGGCCGGGCTTTCAACCACTCTGCCCCCACACTCTGGAACTCCATCCCACGGTCCCTTCGCCTCGCTTCCTCCCTTGCCTCCTTCAAGGCCGGTCTCAAGACCCTTCTCTTCGACCGTGCCTTTGGTCTCCCTCCCACCTCTCTGCCTTCCCTCACCACTCCCCCATGCTCGGACCCCAACACCTGACTGTTCAGCGCTTTGGGATGTCATCCCGACGCGAAAGGCGCTCTATAAATGTAATTTTGTTGTTGTTGTATCTCTGGGATTTCCATGTGTAGGTGGGATGTATGGAATTCTCAGTTTGGTTTGGAGACTCAAGCATGGTGATGGGTTTCCGCATGTGTCAGACAACCGTGCTTGAGCCCCCAAAAATGATGGGACTTGGAATCATATAGTCTAAGCTGACGCTCTAATGCTGCACTGGGGGTGTGCTGCATTGTTGGAAGTGCTGTCCTTCAGATCAGACGTTAAACCAAGGTCCTGTAATCTTCCTGTTCAGGTGGATGTTAAAGATCCCATGGCACCATTCAAAAAGAGAAGGGAGTTCCTCTCTCTCTCTCTCCCGGTGTCCTAGTCAACAATCCCTCAAATCAAATTGGTCGCTCACTTCATATATATTTTACGGGACATCGCTGAGCATAAATTGACTGCTGTGTTTATCTACAAAGTACAGAGTCAATGCACTCTACGGTATATCCTTTGAGACATCCTCTGATGTGAAAGCCGCTGTGCCAAATGTAAGGATTGTTTATTTATAGGATTATTATTGTATCAATCGCTCGCACTCAGCAGTCGCTGCGATCACAGGGTTGTGGGTTCAAGCTTCACAACAGGGACTTTGAACTCACCGTGGTAGGTGGGCATCCCACTGCAGTGCTGGGGGGGAGGGCCACATTAGGAAAGGTGCCATCCTTCGGGCGAGACATTAATTAAGAAATGTCCGACAACCGTCACGAACAACGGCTCACTCACTTCACTGACTGTCTTCGGGACGTTGCTGTGAACAAATTAGCTGCAGCGTCTGCCTGCAAATATAGTCCCTGCACTTGACAGCAATTTCCTGTGAAGTCTATTGAGATGTGTTGACATGAGAGGTGCTGATTCAATGCAAGGCTTGTTATTATTAGCAATAAGTTAGTGATGGGTACAAAGTTGGGAATAGAAATCCTTGGATGTGATCCAGTGCCTACAACGACTCAGGGCACTTCACAGGGAGCTGCTTAATTGCTGTCAAGTGAAGTGACTGTGTAATTTATAGGCAAACCTGGCAGCCAATTTTCACACGGCAACGTGCCTCAAACAGGCAGCAGCTGAATGACTGAGGATTGTCGGCCAGGACGCTGGGAGAAACTTCCTGTTTTTATTCCTGGGAAAGTCTTGCAAGATCTTTACCATCCACCTGGCCAGGACACCGGGAGAGAGAAACTCCTTTCTCTTTTCCAATAGTGACACGGGATCTTTAACGTCCACCTGAACGGAGGAGCGGTGACCATAGCCACAAGATGCTGTGTTGAGCATTGAGTTTGGTCATCCTCCTACCCACACCTAACCTACCCTCCAACCCCTCCTGCTCCCAACCCCCAACTCGGGTCCAAATCCCTGACTGTCCCAGCACCTTGGGACGTACTCCCGACATGAGAGGTGCTGTGTAAATGTAATTTGTTTTTGTTTTTGTAACTGTCGTTTCGCCCACAAAATACACAATCATTCCACTTTACAATATATCCTGTGAAGCGCTTTGAGACATCTCGAAGACGTGGTAAGGCGCTTCATCAACTGCAAGGATTATTGTTAATATAACTGGCCTGTGCGTGTGTGTGCGTGTGTGTGTGTGTCTTGCAGACATCCCGTCCATTAAGGAGTCAAACGGGAAGACCTTCACGGTGAGCAGTAAGATGGGGCTGCGTGTGGATCGCAATGATGACGGTGTGGCTGTCAGCTGTACCGTGGACCACGTGTCTCTCAAGGCCTCACCCCAGGTTGCCACCCAAGTGCTCAACATCCAGTGTAAGTCTGACCTGGCTTTACCTCACACTCCACACCGCCAATCACACCCACACCAACCAGCCACACACCGCCACACTCCCTGCTTCCTTCCCTTCCTTCCCTCCCTCTCTCCCTGCCTCACTCCTTCCTTCATTCCCTCCCTCACTCTCTTTGTTTCTCTCCCTTTGTCACTATCTCTATCTATCTCTCTCTCTCCCTTTGTCACTCGCTCTGTCTCTCTTCCTTTGTTGTTCACTCTGTCTCTCTGTCACTTGCTCTGTCTCTGTTTCTCCCTTTGTCCCTCGTTCTGTCTGTCTCTCTCTCTCTCTCCCTTTGTCACTTTCTCTGTCTCTCTCTCCCTTTATCATTCACTCTGTCACTCCCTTTGTTCACTCCCTTTGTCACTCACTCTATAACACTCATTCTGGCACTCATTCTCTCTCTCTGGCACTCATTCTCTCTCTCTGGCACTCATTCTCTCTCTCTGTCATTCATTCTCTCTCTGTCACTTGCTCTCCATTCTCTCTCTCTGACACCAACACCTGTACTGACACCAACACCTGTATTGACACTCGCATGCTGCAGGCAGGATGTGACTAGGAAGCAGGCAGAGGGTGTCACTGCGCTGCTGGACATTAGATTAGAGCCGTACAGTACGATTTTAGGGAGAAAGGAAAGAACAAAAGCCTCACCGGCAAAATATTTCCATCTAAGCCCAGAGTGGAAACGAAGGCAGATTGATGGCTACTAACACGGAGTCGTTCAGCCTTTCATTGGAGCTGTGGGAAAATGACCGAGCTCGAGATAGATGGGACCACACTGCTGAAGGTCCTTGAGGCCCACTTCAGGTGTTAACACTCGGCCACGTGCCTGTGACAGGCGGTATGGTCCTGCGATTACTCACACACGGCACACGGTCATGCCGATCTCACACCCCCACAGATAACAATCTGCACTTTATAACCGTCTGCCTGTTCAAGTGACCTGGCAAGTATTACGACTGTGAAATTGTAATCGAGGATTATCAGTAACAGTTCACTTTGCACTTTGGAGCTCTGCATTGTTGACCGAACTTTTGGATGAGACATCAAACCAAGGCCCTGTCTGCCTGTTCAGGTGGGTGTTAAAGATCCCGTAGTTGAAAAAGAGAAGGGAGTTTCTCTTTCTCTCTCTCTCTCTCTAACCCGGTGTCCTGGCCAACAATCCCCCAGATAAAATTGGTCCTTCACTTCATGGCAGTTTGCTGTTGTGTGCAAATTGACTGCTGCGATAACCCACAAAATGCACTATCAACAAACTTTATACATTATTATAATAATCCTTATGTTTGATAGTTGTCAGCCTGGCTCAGTCGGTCACGCTCTCGCGTCTGAGCTCAAGCCCCAACGTGGGGTCTTTCAGCTCACGACGCAGGCCTCTTCGCCAGCGCCTCATTAAACCCAGATCCCATCTGCCTGGTCAGGTGTCCTGGCCAACAATAAACAGAGAGAAATAAAATGATCGTTCACTTCGGAGGCTGTTTGTGGGACTTTGCTGTGTGCAAATTAACTGCTGTGTTTGCCTACACATACAGTCACCACACCAGAGAGTAAATCCTTGTGAAGTGAATTGAGATGTTTTGACATTCTGTAATGACATTGCTTTTATTTGACACAGAGGAGGTATCATCAAAACCTCTCAAAGAGCTTCTTATGGACATACTGTCAAGTGCAATGAATGTGTATTTGTCGGCAAGCATGGCAGATAATTTACTCACAGCAAGGTCCCACAAGTCCCATCAACAGGCAAGAGAATGATCAGTTTATCCGGATAATTGTTAGCCAGGACACCAGGAGAATCTCCCTATCTCCTTTCTAATAGTGTTGAGGGATCTTTAACATTCGACCTGAACAGATAGACGGGACCTCGATTTAACATCTTCATCTATGTACAGGAGCCTGGAAGGTGAGTTTAAAATCCCGATGTGGGGCTAGAGCCTACAACCTTCTGACCCAGAGGCGAGCGAGCTATCCACTGAGCCAGGTTGACAGTATCTACTTAGCTCCTTTCATAGAAAATAAATCTTCAAAATAATTTACAGGGACAGTGTGGCTAAGTCAGTAGATGGGAAGAGGGAACGGGGAAGGTGACTGGAAGCACAGTAAAAGGGGTACAGTTGTGTGACAATGAGAGACACTGTGAGTGACAGTGAGTTACATTGTGCGTGTGATAATGGGTTTCACTATGAGTGTGACAGTGAGAAACACTGAGTGTAACAACGAGAGTTACACTGCGCGTGTGAGTGTGTCTGTTTGACCCTGGTCCTTGTGTGGAATTAACCTTGTCGCTCTCCCTGTTTTCCTCGCTCAGATATGCCCTCTGTGAAGATTGACTTCTCCAGGAACTTTGCTCGGGAAGGAGATGAGTTGAGGTTGGAGTGCCGCGTCACTGGGAACCCGACGTAAGTGATTGACGTTTGTCATTTCATCATCGTGATCCCAGCTCAGATCCAGTTCCTCACACCATCCCAGCCTCGGCCCATCTTCAACATCACAATATGCGCTGGAGTGAAACTGGGTAGAAGGAATCCTAGAGAATAGAAGGCCATTCACCCCATGTTGCATGCGCTGGTGATCGCTCCCCCACTGGAGCTCTCTACTCTAATCCCATTCCCTGCTTTCTTTCCCCATAATTTAATATGACGTTTCTCAGCTAGTTATCCTGTCCTTTTTTTAATCGTTGTCACAGACTTGAGCTACACAGCCTCGGTGGTGAGAAATCCACATTCTAACACCTTCAGAGTCAAAGTAATTCTTTCCAGCCTTCCATTTTGTTTTTTCCAAAGGCACTGAGGGAGAGGGAAGGGTAGGGGGGGAGGAAACCTGAGGCCTGAGAGAACACCGTCCTGTAAACCATCAACTTTACCATAATAACCCACAAGCTTGACGCACTTGGAGGGGTCACTGGCCTGTTACCCATCCCCTGTCCTGCCTGCTCCACCATCGACGGTCAAGCCTTCAGCCTTTCTGGCTCCACCCTCTGGAACTCTATTCCCCAAATCCCTCTGCCTTTCCCACTTCTTCGCCTCCATCAAGATCCGTCTCGATACCTTCCTCTTTCTCCGTGCCTTCAGTCATCCTCTCACCCCCATACCTACCATCCCTCTTGATTCCAAACCCCAGCTCGGTTGCAAACCCCTGATGTCCAGCACCTTGGGAAATCCTGCCGACGTGAAAGGCGATGTGTAAATGTAATTGACTTCTGCTTTTCACCCACAAAGTACAGCGTCAATCAGCTTTGCAATATACTGTGTTGAGCGCTGTCAACGATATCAAATGCAACAATTATTATTTATTATCATTTGTTGTTGGTGTTGGCTGCAGGGGATCTCGGGTGAGGTGGGGAGGAGAGAGGGAGAACGAAGTGACACAGTGTGCCATAGGCAGGCTCTAAACCTGAAAAACAAATCCGTCTGAATTGCCGGGGAAAATCACTGAACGTGCAGTTAGAGGCTCTGACAGCCCGCAGATGATCCTTTTTATTCAATTTGCTGTAAATTGGTGTCCCGCTCTTTGAGGATCTTACAGCAATAATTAACTTGCATTGTGCTTTATTGTGTAATTAAGATAAGGTCTCAAACGTTTTAGCTATACGCGAACGGCTGTGATGCGGGGAAGCTACTTCAGGAGAGGAACAGCTGGAGATCTCTGCAGCCACTCGGAAATGAATAGAGATACTTGAGAATAAGCCTGTGAGCACACAGTCAGCTGCCGCACCCCATGCTGCCCTGATTAAAATCCAATCCTCCCGATAGCATCTATTTTACTGCACTCCCATATCATATCCCTTGCTTGCTGTACAGTCAAATGAATCTACTACCTCGTCAGCGGCTGCTCAGTTGGTGTGAGGTGCTTGGAGATGCATCAAACCCCCTGCACGCTCCGCCTGAAATGTAGGAATCATTATTATTGTTCTTAATATAACAATAATCCTTGCATTTAACAATGCTTGCATATTGGCTAGAGCGCTTGCCTTGTAAGTGAGAGGACCCAGGTTTGATTCCTGGGCGGGGTGAAACTTTAGGCACGATTCCTTACTCCACACAAGTAGGAACACAGTAGTTTGATTGGTAGATCGCTTTCCAGGGGTAATAATTCATTAATAATAATACCCCCTTGTAAATAATAATAATTTGGATACTCAATCCACGACACAATCAATTCACTTTGCCGTATATCATGTGAAGCGCTTCGAGATGTCTTGACAGCAATTTGCAGGATATTATGTAAATGTGGAATGACTGTGTATTTTGGTGGTGAAACATGGCAGCCTATGTGCATACAGCAATGTCCCACAAACATTGTGGGTAGTGAATGACTAATTTTATCTGGGGGTCTATTGGGCAGGGCGTGACTATATGAGAGACACCAACACGTCAGTTTGGATGCAGGTGGAACAGTCATACCCAGGAATTTTACCAGTTGTGGGACCATTTGGTCTTAAAATTTGAAGCGGTGCCAAAATATTAGGTCAGGGCTGAATCCAGCATAAGTGTGCCTTCCAAACTTTATGATAATAATCCTTGCATTTGATGTAGTGCCTTATAATGTCGACGAGACGTCTCAAAGTGCTTCGCGGAATATATTGTTAAGTGGATTGACTGATTATTTTGTGGACGAAATGACTACTTGACTTAAGAAGTTGCCGTAATCTGTCCTAAATTCCAAGGCAAGACGGTATGAGAGCTGAGACTGGGTGCATTTCAGACCCTGTTTGAGTACTCTTAGGTCACTCTGAGGATTGTTGGCCAGGAGACTGGAAGAGAGAAACTCCCTTCTCGTTCTGCTCAGTGCGAATAGGTTCTTTAACATTCACCCGGAAAGGCTGATCTCTTATACTTGTTGGCTTCTGAGCTGGCCAAGGCTGGTGTGGGAGAGGAGACGGGCGGAAATGAAAAGGAAAAGGCTGTGGATGAGGAGGTGGGGGCATTGCTCTGTGTACAAAACAAGCCTGGCAGTGTCACCTCCTGGCAGCAATCAGGCACTGCACCAGAGGTACCGCACACCTCCGCCTCTCAGCCTTGTCTGAAATTCAAGATCAGGCAGAATTCTTTGGGCTTAACAACCCTTTTCCGCAGTTCTTAAAAAATGAAATGTTCCCTGAATTTCAGACCAAATCAAAGAATTTTCCATCTGTCGGTACATCAACGCCAACAACAACAAATTACATTTGTATAGCGCCTTTCACATCGGGAGGACGTCCCAAGACCCTGGACAGTCATGATTTGGACCCGAGCTGAGGGTTGGGATCAGGAGGGATGGAGGGCAAGGAGGGTGGTGGGGGGTGGGGTGGGTGACCAAAGGTGCGGTCGAAGAGAAGGGTCTTGAAGGATGCAAGGAAGGGAGTGAGGTGAAGGGATTCCGGGATGGAGTTCCAGAAGGTGGGGGCAGAGAGGCTGAAGGCCCAACTGCCAATGGTGGGGCAGACTGGGTGCGGGCTGTGGAGCAGGCCGGAGCCCGCTGAGCAGAGGGAGCAGACCGGTTGATATGGGGTTATCAGGTCACAGGCCACAAGGCTGTGGAAGGAACAGCAGAAAGTGTCCAACTGCAGCCTCACAACCTCCTGTGTAAACTAACCTTGTGAGGGTTGTGGGCTGAGCGCAGCGGGACAGAGCAGAGGGGACGCTGTGGGAGGTTATTGTAGCTCGCTCACACAGCCCCTGAGTGTTGCTCTCCACACAGGCCCGAGGCGGTGAAGTGGAAGAAGGACGGTGCGGAGCTGCCCGATCCTGACAGGATGGTGGTGGAGGGCAACATGCTGATCATCAGCGCCCTCAACAAGACTGACAACGGCACCTACTACTGCGAGGCCAGCAACCTGCTGGGGGAGAACACAGCCGAGTACATTCTCTTCGTGTATGGTGAGTCACCGGGCAAATCCGTGCTCTGTCACTCTAACCCTCACTGTAACCCAATCCCTGCTCTATCGCTGTAACCCAATTCCTGTTCATTGTAGCCCAACCTCAATGATTCCAACCTCACTGTCCCTCACTGTATCCCAGGCTCCGCTCAGGCCCGGTGTAGGGTCAGGAGCACTTTCCTCAGTCCATTTTCATGGCAGGTTTCCCAATCCCATTTCCCAAACCCCTTTAACCCCTGGAGTTCCAAAGGGTGGTCTGCACCCCACTCTCTGGAACTCCATCCCACAGTCCTTCCGCCTCCTCCATTGCCTACTTCAAGGCCTGTCTCTAGATCTTCCTCTTTGACCTCGCCTTCGATCACCCTCCTATTCCCACCCTCCCTGCCCTCCACCACTCCTGATTCCAATCCCCAGCTCAGGTGAAAATCCTTGAGTGTCCAGCGCCTTGGGACGTCTTCCCGAAGTGAAAGGGGCTGCATAAATGTAATTTGTTGTTCTTGTTATTATCATGGCAGGATGTCAATCACATTTCCCATACCCTTTAACCCCATCACTTCACAATATGTCTCCCCCTCCCCTTTAAACATCCTGCTCCATTCCTGCTTCCCACACCCCGACTCCCAGCTCTCGGTTTGGGTGCCCGAGCCAGGCTTCTCTTTATGTGGGTGTCTCAATGAGAAACTTAACTGTTTCGTTTGGGCTGGGATGTTCTGTGTATAGTATCACATGTTCTCTCTCCTCTGCTCCAGACTACTAACCACTTCACCCCCACACTCATCACACCAACCTTGCAGTCTGTAACAGTGTGGTCACCTGATCCGCAAGATCCAGCCTTAAGGTGAAAGGACCAGACCAAGAGGTCAAACCATACCCAGTATGTGTCCTGGGATAACTGCTGGAGTTTGACCTGCAAACAACGCATGATTTGCCATTGAGACCACTATTTGTCCGGCTGTCCAGCTACCCGTTAGGGCTTTGGCTTGCAGGGTTAACAGGAGCTGAGTGGGAGGATTCCTTGTCCCCAGTGACTGGTCTGCCTTTCCAGGTTCTACAGATGATCCAGGCTGGGCTGTGCCATCATCAGCAGTGCCCTGGAATACGGTGGACCCCGCTGGCTCAGGAACCGGATTAGAGATCGCGACAGAGGGCTGGCTCAATTCCGATATTCCCTTGCCAAGTTCAGCTCCAAGGAAGCCCTACTTACACCCCCCTCCCCCACTCCCAAAAGCTCTTTACTCACACACTGACGAGCATGGTGTAGCCGGCTTCACACACTCACGCGCACACTTCTCTCACTCTGCAACGTTCTGAAACAACCCCAGGCGCCTTACAATAAACAGCAGCTCTGATAGTTCTCGGCCAGTGATGTGATTTTGTGCTGGCTGTCAGTAACAGAGATAAACGACGGCAAGTCTAATGGGCGAATTCATTAATCCTGCTTATCAGCAGCGCTGCTGTTATCAGCTGCTCTCTGTGCAGTGCCCGGCTCTCAGCCTCACTTTACTCGGAGCAGATGTTAAGCTAAGTTTGCTACGTGGTCTCCAGAGCGCTCACTTGATGTTCCGAGCGGATCAGTAACACAGCCCTTTTCCCCGTTCCCTTCCTCACACCGCAAGCCTTCCTCACTGACAGGCAATTACAGTGAGTAATGGCTGGCCCAGGAGCACTGCGTGCGCTGACTTATGGCTGTTTTCACCTCCCCATTTCAAGGCATTTGCACAGATCCAGGACACTGGGTCCATGCTCACTGATGTCCAGCTGTGTGTGCTTATGTCACATGTAAACCATCAAACTCCTGGAATTCACTGCTTAACACAACATGGCCTCTCCCCTGTCTGACTCCTTGCTCCCCCATGTAACTCCCATTCCCTGCTCTCTGCCCATCATGTCCGTGCTGGTGCTCGCTCCCCCACTGGAGCTCTCTATTCTTAATCCCATTACCCGCTCTCACCCCATCGTTTTTTCCAAAGACACTGAGGCAGCAGGAAGGGTAGGGGGGAGGAAACCTGAGGCCTGAGAGAACATCATCTTGTAAACCATCAACTTTACCATAGTAACCCACCAGCTCAATGCACTTGCTGTGGTGCTCTCTCCCCATCGTGCCTCTGCTGGTGCTCCTTCCACATTTGGAATATGTGTAAAGCTTCATTTTTGTGAACGCTGTTATATTTGAACAGCCTCTTGCAGTATATTCTGGCTATCTTCCCATTCCCAAGAACCTGCCGGGAGCTCCCATTCCGACAGCCGGTTTCTGCAGTTCTTAAAAGCTCCAACTTGAGACTGGAGTAAAGAATTTTGCACAAATTGGCTATGTTTTAAAGCAGTTTGACGTGCTAATTTCAGGCCAGGGCTCCATGCTCTATATTGTCACGTTGTCTTATTATTTTAAACACAGGGATCAGGTCAGCCCTGGAGGTGCTGAGCTGTGGGGAGAGATTAGCAAGCAACCCTTCTCCACCAGGGGTAGGGAGTGTGGGGCTGGGGGGCAGTGTTGGGATAGAGAGTGTGGGGGTCAGTTGTTGGGGTAGGGAGTGTGGGTTGGGGGGGGGTTGGTCAGTGTTGGGGGAGGGGGTGTGGGGGTTAGTGTTGGGGGAGGGAGTGGGGATCAGTGTTGGGGGAGGGAGTGTGGGGGGGCTCAGTGTTGGGGTGGGTAGTGTGGGGGGAAGGGTTACAAGAGGACATAAGGTTAAATTTACATTAAAATAATTTAGAACTGAAACAACTTTACATGTATATAATGGCCTTCCCGTGGGGCAGCGCTTTGGAGTACTTGAAAGTGGTGGAGCCTGACACCAAGCCTGGAGGGTGAGAGGAGGTGACCGTAAGCACGGTTGAAGAGGACGATCTTCAGGCGCGATCTGAAAAAAAAGGGAAGGAGAGGGCAAGGCGGAGGGATTGAGTTCCATAGTTTCGGAGCGTAGTGGCTGAAAGCACGGCCGCCGATGGTGGAACGGAGGGAACGATGGACGAACAGGAGACCGGAGCCAGCCGAGCAGAGGCAACGGGGTGGTGGAGTGGGGCATAAACAGGTCGAGGTAGGGAGGTGCCAGGGTGTGAAGAGACAGGCTGTCTCAGGAAATCATGATGGAGCCTCAGGAGAGAGATTTAGGGAGAATGGAGAGATACCTTGGGAGTGAAAATATCAAGGATGTGGTGAGTAGCTGGGATCATAGAGACCTGAAACATAGGGGACTTCATTGCTCATCATTGACCTTCTGTTCCTCATCTCCTGCTGATTCCTCCTCTTTCAACCTTGCCTTTGGTCCCCATCCTATCCCACTTCCCTGCCCCTCACCCCTCCTGATCCCAACCACCAGCTCGGGTCCAGGTTGGGGTAGGGAGTGTGGGGGATTGGGGTAGGGAATCGTCCAATGGCTTGGACGTCCTCCCAACATGAAAGGCGCTATACAAACGTAATTTGTTGTTGTTGTTGCTGACGCCTGTTTGGCCCCAGCCCCTGACTGATGGGTTGATTATCTATCTGCCAGGCAGATGTGACTGGACGTTGGTTTAGCAAAGACCCAGGCCTGAGTGAAGCTGGCTGATGGGTTTGAGGTGCTCAGGTTGGGTGGTGGTGGGGAGCTTCCCTTTTCCCCCTTTCGTGTCTGGTACCGCTTCCGTCCCATCATGTTAGAGGCCAGAGTTCTAGCCTCGACATCCCACAGGTTAATTCAGAGAGAAGCCAGGAATTGAAAGGAATCCAGAGATCTGAGTTGAGCCTCTTGTCTCCCACAGCAGAGTAATGGGGGTGACAGGGACTCACGTGTAAAGCAAATGATATTGATTTAAAAGGAGCAAAGGTGTTTACTCATTCGGGCATGTGTGTGGAGCGCTGATTTCAGGTGAAATCGATAGCTAGTTAGAGAAGCGGAGTGTGCGGGAAGCGTGCTTTAATCCTTAGCACCATTATTCGGGATCTGTATTAATGGTGTTCCTGCCTCTCAGCACCACGGAGAGCTCACAGGAGCTCGGGGCTGAAGCTCCCTCTCTGTGAGCTTCCTATCTCTTGTGTGAGCGACCAGCCCCTGATAGTGTCACTGCTGTCTTCCACACTGTGAGAGCTCACGCACAGTCAGGTCCTTTCACATCCGCGAGAACGGGGCGTGAAGGAGTAAGAGGACACGGCAGCTGAACAGACCCTTCAGAGCAGACCCTCAGAGCAACAACAACAACAACTTGCATTTATTTAGCATCCCTCACGCAGGGAAGTGTCTTGGCTCTTGACAGTGGCGGAGCCTGATGACGAGCACGGTGGGAGGGGAGGTTTGACCGTAAGCACAGTCGAAGAGGAAGGTGCAACCTGAAGATGGGGAAGGAAAGGGCAAGGTACAGGGATAGTGTTTCAGAGTTTCAGGGCGTAGTGGCTGAAAGTGCGGCTGGCGATGGAGGAATGGAGGGCATGAGGGACAAGCTGGAGGCTGGAGCCGGTCAAGCGGAGGCAGTGGGTAGATGAGTTAGGAGTAAGCAGGTCAGAGAGGTAGGGAGGTGCCAGGGCATCAAGGGATTTGAAGATGAGTGTGAGGATCTTGAAATCGATCCTTGCGGTGACCGGGAGCCAGTGGAGCCTGGCGAGAACCCTCAGAGCAGGCTCACAGATCACTGACTCACAGCTCCAGAGCGAAGTCTCAATGTGCTGTGTGCTTTATTGTCTGAGTGTGTAGCAGACTGAACCCTGGCTCCTGGCACACCTTAGAGTCATGACAATCCTGGCAGCATCAGCCATAAGACTATTTTATCTTATAATTGTATAGAATGTCTGAAATCCAGTATTATTTGGAAGTCATGGCTTCCAAACCAAGGCGGAACTGAACAAACCGTCTGCAATTCTGCTCCACCTTAAAAATATCGACAGTTTTCCATTTATACAGTGCCGGGAGGATGCCTCAAAGAGCTTTAGAGAGCTGACTGGGAGCTGGGGATGGTGGAGGAAGGAAGGTAACATGGTGGTTAGAGCAAGTGAGATGACCTGGGTTTGATTCCCCAACGGGGAAATACCTTAGGCACGTTTCCTTATTGCACACGCCTGTGTTTACCTAACAATAAATAGGGACCCGCTTGTTAGTCAATTGGTGGATCGCTTTCCAGGTGTAATAATCCCTCAAATAATCCCTCAACAATAATTTGGCCATTCAACCCATGACTGTTTGTGGGACACTGCTGTGCGCGATTGGCTGCCCCGTTTCGCCCACAAAATACACTGTCAATTCATTTTACAGTATATTCTGTGAAGCACTTTGAGACGTCTCAATGACCTGATAATACAAGGATTATTATTTGAAGGTATGGGAGGTGGGAGGGAGAGATGTCGCCAAAAGTAGCACATCCGCTCTCACCCACAAACAGACTGCTAATCTTCAACAGCATTTTTAGTAGTTCACATTGTCACCTTTATTTTTCTGACATGTTAAGATGGAATGCCGCTATTTCATGTGTGTTTGTAACATAACGGGATAAAGCAAACCCAGGACTTTTTGTGTTTAATTCATTGCATGCCGTTGCTCGATTTGAGTTGTTGTTTGTTGTTATTATTATTTTTAAATTTTATTTTGGTTTCACTTTGACTGTTTCAAGCTTCTTTTCTTTTCTTCCCAACAACCACAGATGCCCTCAGTTCTGCTCCGCCTCCCACCACGGCCTCCCCCTCCCTGCCCATTGCCACGGTCACAGCCCCCGCTAACCTAGCCAGCCGTGCCAGCGTAGGGGCAGCAGTGACCCGCGCACGAGGTACAGTATTCCCCCGCTGCTCTCTCACGGCTTTCCTGCATTAGATAGTAGTGCTGTAGTTTGGTAGAAAAAAAATGTCATTTCTACTTCATTTTCTTTTTCCGAAATGATTTGAAGGCATTTAAGAACTCTCTAAAGCCCTGGAATAAATCCTCCTCATCACAAAATACACAGTCTATTCACTTTACAGTGTATCCTGTAAAGCGCTTTGAGATGTCTCAACGATGTGTTAAGGCGCTGTGTCAACTGCAAGGATTATTATTATTATTATTGGCACCACCATTTTGGGGTGGAAATTCCGTTCAGCGCCAAGTCACACGTCGTAACACAGAACAGAGGGTTTTGCCCCCTTTGGTGGACGATTTAAGGAACGCGCAAGGATTGTGGAAAATCCCAAATCCCCATTTTATTCGGAAGCTGGTTTTCCAGAGTTTCAAAAAGAAACCGCCTTCAGATCCAGGTCAGGATTCCGGGTTTGTCACTATTCCGCACAGTCCATGGCCTCTCAGGCAAAGAGCAGGGGCTCACGGTCTGGGGTTGGAAAGGTCAGACGGGTTGAGAGAAGCAGGAATTCGGGGCTGGGTTTGGGGGAGTGGAAGTGGTCAGACAGGTTAAGCCACACTGGGTACCCATCAGTCATCCTTTACACTGCCGTTTAAGGAGCAGGGTTACAATAGCGCACATCGCATGTGTCTTTCCATTACTTCAAAGTCTCTGCTGACAATTCATGGTCTCTGTCTGCTGTGCAATTCACAGCCACTGGTCAGACTGGCACTGTGATGCTCTACATTCACGAACCATGGACCCCAATTCTGCCTGGTATTTGAATTCCTTCCTTGCCTATTTCCTCAAGTCACTTCCTATCCACCACCAGCAATGTGCTTCATATCCACTGGGAGACAGGCTGGGATCTGGGATGATTCCCCAATATCCAGAGGCAGTGCCATGCTCTTTGCCCCCCGAGTGTGACAGCAATGCCCACCCGGGACGAATCAAAGGAGCCCGAGAGGCCACTTGTCCCAGTTTCTCCCACACTCTGGTGGGCAGTGAGTCTGGCTGGGCGAGGGGGGAGGGGCTGAATGTTGAATTGAAGGAGTTTTAGTTTGTGTGGGAGGGTCAGGGATCCTATGATCTGTCATTCATTCGATCTGTCAAACAGTTAATCAATCAAGCATTTAATCAGTCAGGCACTTGCTCGTCTGGTAATCAATTTGGCAGTCACTTGATCTGTCAACTAGTTAATCAATCGATCTATCAATTGATCGATCAATTATTCAAACAACCAATCAATCTGCCAATTGATCAGTGAACCAGTTCACCGATCAATGAATCTTGTCAACAATCACTCGATCTGTCAATGAATCACTCAACCGAACTATTAATCACTTGATTAGTCAATCACTCAATGTGTCAATCATTCAATTTGCTAAACAATCACTCACTCAGTCAGTCACTGAGCTCACAATGGGAATCGACAGAAGATGCTGGGATACCCCCACCCATAAACCCGACTGGTCTGGGCTTGGGTCTGTGACCTGGGTTTGGCTTGGTTCAGTGCTTGGTTCATCCCTGTGTGACCCAGAGTCACCGGGGACGCCTTGCCCCCCCCCCGCCCCCAAGCCAGGGTGCCTTTTACCTGGGGTAACAGGCCTGTGGTGATGTGTGCGCTGATGAATGAGTTCAGTGTCCTGGGTGTTGAGGTTGCATGCTCTCTGCATGGCTTCCTATGCAGTGTCCCTTGTCTGACCTCCTGTGTGCTGAGTTGGGCTGGAATGATGCATTACTGTTTTCTCAGTTACCGCTGTGTCCTGCGGTCCCATCATGAGCCTCGGCAGCATGACGGGACAGCAGGACTTGCCATTCTCACTGATCATACGGATTAATGGACGAACGAACAGACTGCATAGCTTTTTATTTTTTATTTGTTTTCACGTTTGCCTTCAACCTTTTTTCTCGTCCATGCCATTGTTCCCGTCACCTGCATCCTAACGCCCATCCCGCCTGCAGCCTTGACGACATCCACACCTGTAACCACCATTGCGAAAGGTAAACCGTCAGCCTCGGCTTGGCTCGAGTCTCCACAGCGACCTGTTCAGGTTGAGCAGAGGACCAACGGGCACCTCAGCCGCTCTGGGTTGGCACTGCCTCTTGGTCTAAAGCTCAGGTCCATTCCAAACTGGCAACATGGCAGATGGGGGTGGGGGCCAGGGGAATGGAGAACACATTCTGAAATTGACCATCTCAAGCCCAGCATCTCCTCGGTGCCTGTGGAGAGGTCAGTTTGGTGGTGGACAGATCGATTAAGGCCCCTGGTTGCTGTGGAGTGTTCGTCCAGCTGTTTGCTGTGTTTTCAGTCTCTGTCCTAGGCGTGTTGTTGTGATTCCATTTACCCACATTCATAAGCGTGGATGTCTGACACGAGGACGCTTGCTTACACCCAGCCCTCGTGTCAGGTATCTGTATTTATACCACACTTTTCCAGATAAACTCCGGCCCCTCCCGGAGCTCAAACCCAGCCAAAGCTGCACTGGGAGGATCAGGCACATATGTGGGAATCTATCCCTGTGATCAGCCAGGCTTGTGGCACACAAGGAAAGTCATCACTGCTTAAGACTAACCAAACCAGACTTGAGAATTGCATATATCTAGGCCACCTACATGTCTGGAATGGAATGCACACTCTCTCCCTGGACAACCTGCATACCGAATTCCAGAGAGTATTTCCTGGGCAGGACAAAACCTTAGGCAAGTTTCCTTGCTTCACACGCTTCTGTTTACCGAGCAGTAGGTTGTTAGTCGATTTGCAGATTGCTTTCCAGGAGTAATAATTCCTTCAAAAAAAAACATTTGGTCACTCAATCCACAACTGTTTGTGGGACACTGCTGTGCGCAATTGGCTGCGAGTTTTGCCCATAAAATACACAGACAATTCACTTTACAACATATTCTACGAAGTGTTTTAAAATGTCTCGACGACGTGATAAGGCGCTATTTCAAATTCAACGATCATTTATATATTATTAGGTGCAGGTTGGCAAGAGCCAAGTCTAACCAGCTAAAACCGCATAGTTTGACACAAAGCCAAGCTCCCTGCTGCTTGTCCAGCTAGGACCAGCGTATCAGATACAGTCACCATATGGAGGAAATCTCCATATGTGAAGCACGGTGATGGGTTTCCATCAGGTGTCAGGCACCGGACCGAGAAAAATAAGTTCTGTGCCTTTAAGCAGTGATGGATACCCTGTTAATTTGGTGAGAATGAAAGAATAATTGTGGGTTATGTAGCAAATTCATCCGTGAACGTGTGGTACAAATACACTGTAGAGTACAACTCACACCTCCCTTTATATTGTCAGTCAAGTGCATTGTTTGCCGTTGATATTTACTTCCAGATTGTGAAATTGCTTTGAACTGAATTCTTCCCAAGGTCGGCTGGCTTGTGCTTTATGATTTTTTTTATTTAAAAAAAGAAGGATTTTAATCACCGTAAATGGAATTTCAGGCATCTGATTTGAGTCTGATCGGAATTTGTTCCACATCACAGTCCCTCCCAGAGCATAGCATGGCTGCTGAGTGTCCATCGATGGTGATGCTCACTCACTGGGGAGTTGTCTCTTCACCAAGGCCCTCCCGCCTTGGTTTAACCTCTGCCAAACTCCGTACTTTTCAAAATCCAGCTTCCAAAGTGGTCTCAGAGCAGGCGGAATTTCAGGCCTCAGATCCACAACACGTTGACACACTTAGCTGTTTGCAAGGCACAAATCGTGAAGAAGGTAGGAGGTTGTCTGATAATGCTGACTGCAGTCTGTTTCACTACACTTCCTTGTCATCGTTGTCGTCCCCTTCCCCCCCAGAAAGACCACATTGGACAGATCAAGCTTTTTTTTTCAGTCAGGTATCTGACACGTGCAGAAACCCATCACCATACTTAAGAGAATCCAAACCACTCTGAGAATTCCACGCATCCCACCTACACATAGAAATCCCAGAGATAGGTTGTTGGAATGGAATGCGAATGCTCACTCTTTTCCTGGAGGGACGATTCCTGCTTACCTAATTCCGGAAAGTATTCGGCGTAGGTTGGCAAGAGCCAATGCTTGGGGACCCCAGAGTGTGCGTTGGGATAACTGCTCTGACGTATCTCTCCTGTATAATCTGGAGGTTACAGACAGTGTTTTGTGTCTGGATGTGCGGGAGGTAAATCACAGCAGCCCTAGTTCTGTGGACATATTGATTGGGATGGGATAGGGCGGGTCAATGCTGCCAGGGTAGGCCAGCTTCAGTGGCCCTGAGGCAGAATGTTGTGGGATCTACTCCCAAATCGGGACTCTGAGCTGACTGTCGAGGCTGACACTCTTAGCATGTTACTGGGGAATGCTCCAGCAGTTCTGTCCTCCGGATGAGACTTTAAACCGAGGCCTGTATAAACTGTGCCTGTTCATGTAAAGGTCTTGTGTGACGTTTTAAAAAAAAAGAAGGGAGTTTCTCCAGGAGTTCTGTGGGATTTGGGGGGAATGTGTGCGGTATCACTCATATACTCTTATCACACACACTCTCACTCACACGCATTCTTACTCACACATCCTGTCTCACGTGTGAGACATAAATCTCTGATCTATCAGCATTGAGTTTAGGATCCCTAGGGAGCAGACATAAGAGATCCCCAGGGGCTGACACTATAAGCACAGTATTGGGAGAAGCACTGAACTGTCAGAGGTGTAATCCTTCGGATGAGATTTTACGCCGAGGTTCTGTCTGCCTGTTCAGGTGGATTTTAAAGATTCCCATGATGCTATTGGGAAGGAGAAGGGAGTTTCTCCCATTGATCTGCCAACAATCCTTCAGATTAATTTGCTCATTCACTTAATGCTGTCTTTAGAATGAATGAACCCCTGGACAACTTAGTAAACAGTATGACAGGAGACAATTGCTTTGAGACGTGGAGCTTGATGGTCACAGGATCCCAAGATTGTTTTTGGGTGAAGACAGCCCTTTGGCCCATCTGTTCTCTTTATCCCGAACACCTACCCTACCATTTTCTCCATTACAACATCATTTTCTTCAAATGAGTCCAGTGTTCTTGTCTCACTTGGTACTTACTGGTAACTGGTTAATTACCCTCCGGGGTATAAAACTTCCTGATATCTGTCCTGAAATTGCCCTTTTACACTGTGGCCTCTTGTTCTTCTGTCTTGCTGAATAAGAAAGTACTGTTCAGAGTTTACATTCTCAATCCCATTTCAAATCGTGTCTACCTTGATAAACTCCCCTCTGAGATGATGCTTTTCAGGACTGAAGAGCCCTAACTTGTCAATCCGTAGCTCATAGCTTATTCCCCTAACCCTGGTCCAGGCTGTGCTCATTACAGCACAGAATGAGAACAGGACATTCATCCAGCTCATTAACCGTGCTCCCTACACACAGCATCTCCATGTGTGTCCTCACCCTCGGTGTGTACAGCGGTGACTCATGTTTGAGACCAAAACTACTTCTTTGTCATATTCTACCCAAATCAAAGAGGGACGGAGGGCAGGAAGTGGAGGAATAATAATATTCCTTGCATTTAATATAGCGCCTTATCACGTCGTTCAGACGTCTCAAAACTCTTCGCAGAATATATTGTAAAGTGTGCATTTTTGTGGGCGAACTGATAACAGTTCATTTGATCATGACAAGATGTTTGATCCTGTTCCCCTGACCTTTTTCACCTGACTCCACAACTAAGTGAAGTCCTGGAGCTCAGTGCTCGCATTGCAAGCGAGAGACCTGGGTTTGATTGCCGGGCAGGGCGAAACGATGGGCTAGTTTCCTCACTCCACACGCCTTTGTTTACCTAGCAGTATAAGTAGGACTTGGTTGTTAGTCAATTGGCGGATTGCTTTTCCAGGGGTAATAATTCCTTCAAAAAAAATAGTAAAGAAAGAAATTGGTCACTCAATCCACGACTTGTTTGTGGGACACTGCTGTGCGTAATTGACTACCACGTTTTGCCCACAAAATGTACAGTGAATTCACTTTACAGTTTATTCTGTGAAGCGCGTTGAGACGCCTCGAAGACATGATAAGGCGCTATATCAAATGCAAGGATTATTATATTTTTATATTATCAAGTGTCTCCCTATCTCCCTCTGAAATATTCCATTGAAGCTTCCTCTCTAGCCTTCAGGTCAGTGAGGCCCACATCCCGCTACCCCTTTGGGTAACAAAACGCTTCCTGACTCTAGGACTATGCCTCTTCCTTTAGATCCCTCCCCAGAGGGCAGACTCAGTCATCAATTCCCTTCATTATTTCATACATTTTGATCATATTACCCCCAACGCTCCTGTAATAAAGGGAGCTCCAGTCTACACAGCTCCCTTCACATCCTGTTATCACATTCTCTGACAAAACAATCTAGGATTCTTTGGCAATAAAACAGCAAATTTCATTTGTATTGTGCCTTTCACTTCACAATTCTCTGAGAATACTGTCTGGGATTCTCTGGGAATATAGTGTGGGATTCTCTGGGAATATGACAGGATGTAGAAACTATAATAAATTGTTAACCAAAATGAATCACCGAGGAATTTGAGGAATGCCGGGGGTGGAGGAATGACTGATCTTATTTAATAATAATCCTTGCATTTGATATTGCATCTTATCAAATCTTCGAAAACGTCTCACAAGACTTGCTCTGAGTGCAGTGACTGTTTTGTAGGTAAATGTAAGACAGAGCGTTCCTGAGGGTGACCCAGGGACAGAGGCAGTGTGGAGTCACTTCCCTGAAATGTGAAGGCAGCTGCGGAGTCTGTCTGCATCCCACCTGCTAGAATATTCATGAGGACATCGCCATTAATGTTTCCATCCATCAGCTCTTCAAACAGACGCCTAGTGTTAATAATAAATGTAATGTGCACAGGGAGGAGGCAGAGTCCCCGCCGAGACAGGGCTGTATAGAGAGCGACAGCCGCTCTGCCTGGCTACAGACATCTCTCAACTTACACAACATGGAGTTTATCCATTCAACCTCCAGGAGCATCTAGTCACACCTGGGGGAACGTCTGTCTCAACTTCGACAGAGATGTCATCTGTCAATCAATCACCCCGTTAGCCTACACAGGCTTTGTATTCTTTGTTACCCACATAAGATGAGTCCGTGGAATCCTGTAGTGTAGCCACAAGCGAGAGGACCCGGGTTCCATTCCTGGGCAGGGTCAAACCTTAGGCAAGCATCCTTGCTCCACATGCCTCTTTTTGCCTAGCAGTAAGTAGGAACCCAGTTGTTAGTCAGATGGATTGCTATCTGGGGGGAATCCCTTTTAAAAAAAATGATAATCATTTGGACACTCAATCCACGACTGTTTGTGAGACACTGCTGTGCACAATTGACCGACACATTTCGCCCACATAATACAAAGTCAATCCACTTTACAATATATTCTGTGAGGCACTTAATGACTTCTCAATGACGTGATAAGGAGCTATATCAAATGCAAGGATTATTATTAGTAGTAGTAGTAGTAGTGGCTTTCACTCAGGCCTGTTAGTGATAAAACCAGTCCAGTAACAGTCCAGTCAAATGAATTGACCTGGCTCAGACTATTATACTGAATCTTGGCGAAGACTCGGTTTTATAGATGATAATATCATAATAACTCCTTGCATTTCATATAGTGAGTTTCATGTCAGGAGGACATCTCAAAGCAGGCTTTTTTGTGAAGTGTAGTGACTGTGTATCATTTTGGGTGATCGCAGCAAGCCAACTTATGCACAGCAATGCCCCACAATCAGCCATGATGTGAATGACCAGTATTATCTGGAGTATTAGGAACATAGGAACAGGAGTAGGCCATTCAGCCCTTCGAGCGTGTTCCACCATTCAATTAGATGATGGCTGATCTGTATCTCAACTCCAAATTTCTGCTTTTTCCCCACATCCCTTGATACCCTGACCTACCCTGATTGTTGGCCAGGACGGCCCCTCTAGCAATGAAGCCCCCACCAAAACTGTGCTGAATGCCATTCTAGAAGGTATATGTTCAAAGTCCTGGTGTGGGGCTTGAACCCAAAGCCGTCTTGATTCAGAGGTGAGAGCGCTACAGACTGAGCCGGGCTGACACAACATCTGAAAGTATTAATGTGGGTTTACTTCCAAACTTCCTTTTATAAAGTTCTTTCCGAGGGGTTAGAACTTTAGTGCCCGATCAGTGATTAATTTCACCTTGTGCTGTTTGGAGGGGGGAGACTGAGATGGACTGATTGCTAGCTGGAGGCAGATCGAGTGCTTTGGCCTGTCAGACGATCACCTTCAGGTGCCAGAGGCAAACAGGCACCAATACCATCTGACTGGTGTTCAAGGTCAAGGAATTATCACTTGTGAAATATCTGAAGCGATAAAAGCTGCGAGGCAGAGATCGATACACTGCCAGGATCACACACAGCCATGCTGTGACTGCCTGGCAAAAGGTGAGCCACGCTTGCTCCCAGACAGACAGGTTGTGTTAATAACAGTGTGTAGGGACAGGGCTCCACCTGCCAGTGAGCTTTGCACCATCTGTCATTAGAACAGGAGCCAGGAACATAGCAACACGATGAGGAGAGAGCAGGGAATGGGATTAGAGTAGAGAGCTCCAGTGGGGGAAACGCACCAGCACAGACACAACGGGGAGAGAGCAGGGAATGGGATTAAGAGTAGAGAGCACCAGTGGGGAGCGAGCCCCAGCATAGACACGATGGGTAGAGAGCATCATCAGAGATTATCACATATGAACTGTGGCCCATGGCAGTGATGAATTTATTCCAAACATGACAAGGGTTGTCAGAGGATGGAATGGTTTGCCAGGGGTGGCCGTTAGAGCACAGTTTGTGGGAATTAAAATAGAACTAAACAACTATATACTGAGAAGGATATTAGAGAAAGAGTAGGGAATTGAGTAAACAAGAGGAGTAAGCACTGACATGAAAACATTAGCTGATTAGCTCCTACACTGGTCCCATTTAGGAACATAGGAACGGGGAGGACATTCAGCCACTCAAGCCTGTTCCGCCATTCTCTTAGATCAAGGCTGATCTGTACCTTTTGCCCACAAAATATACAGTCAATTCACTTTACAGTATATTCTGTGAAGCGCTTTGAGATGTCTCGAAGACATGATAAGATGCTGTATCAAATACAAGGATTATTATTACCTCAATTCCATTTAATCGTCTTTGCTCCATATTCCTTGAAAGCCTGACATAACATCTATCTGCCTCAGTCTTGAAAATTTGAATTGATCCAGCATCCACAGCCTTTTGGGGGAGAGAGTTCCAGATTTCCCTTTGTGTGAAAAAGTACTTTCTAATTTCGCTCCTAAGTGGTCTGGCTCTAATTTTAAGATGATGTCCCCTTGCTCTGGATTCCCACACCAGGGGGATTAGTTTCTCTGAATCTACCCTATCAAATCCCTGTATCAATTTGAACACCTTAATTAGATCACCCTTCAACCCTCTAACCTCAAGGGAATAGATAGATACCATTCTATACCATAGAAACGATCTCTGTGGTTTCTATGGTAATGACTTGTTTGGAAGGAAGGAAAGGACTGTTCACTCCTAACACTTGAGTTTCAGGGTGCATCTTGACTCTCGATCTCTCCACCGTCTGTTTCTGGAATCAAGTTTTGTTACTCCACACGCCTCCGTTTACTTAGCAGTAAGTAGGAACCCAGTTGTTAGTCAATTGGTGTATCACTTTCTGGGGAGGCAATACACCCTCCAAAAAAACATTTGGTCATTCAATCCACGACTGTGTGTTCGACGCTACGTGGTACACTGCTGTGCACAATTGGCTGCCCTGTTTCTCTCAGAAAATGAACAGTCAATCCGTGAAACGCTTTGAGACATGAAATGCAAGTGTTATGGGAGCATCTGGGAGCTTTTCACAGTGGCTGGGATAGACCCTGAGCGAGGAGAAAGTGGAAAGCCTCCTTCAAAACCTGTCTCAAGACCCTCCTCTTCGACCGTGCCTTCCGGATTCCCCCCCCTGTCCTCCCCGATCCCGACCGCTAGCTCGGGTCCGAAACACTGATTGTCCAGCGTCTTGGGACATCCTCCCGACGTGAAAGGCGCTATACAAATGTAATTCTGTTGTTGTTTTGGCGATAGATAGAGTGGGCAAGGCAGAGGGAGAGGTCTGTTTGTGAGATATTACTCTTTGCATAATTGACAACAAAATACGCGACTCTGCAGATTCTCCCACAAAACACACAGGCTCTACACTATACAGTACTTTATATCCTCAGAGACACTTTGAGATGTCTTCCTGACATGAAAGGCATCATATTATTTTAAATCATTATTATTGCAGTATTCAAAACAATCCACCTACACATGAAAATCCCAGAGATAGATTGTTGGAATGCGCACTCTCTCCCTGGAGGGATGTATCCTGCTCACCTGATTCCGTAACGTATTAGGTGCAGGTTAGTGAGAACCAAGGCTTGGGGGACCCCAGAATGTCCGTTGGGGTACCCGCTGGAGTCTAACCAGCTAAAATCGCGTAGCTTGCCATTAAGAGCACTGTCTGGCAAGCTTTCCTGCCTCTTCTCCAGCTAGGTCCACCCAACCCGTTAGGGCTTTGGCTTGCAGGGTTAACAGGAGCTAAGTGGGAGGATTCCCTGCCCCCAGTAACTGGTCTGCCCTTCCAAATCTTGACAATGAACTGGGCTGTCATCAAAAGTGCCCTGGAATACTGACTGCGGAGCTGCCTGGCTCAGGAACCGGACTAGAGACCATCACAGAGGGCTGGCTCGATCCTGACATTCTGTTGCCAAGCCAGGTCAACTGCAAGGAGACCCCACTTCCCCCACACCACCAAGGTGGGGAAACTGATAGTGTTTAATACAGAAAAGCTTTTAATCACTCCGCTCCCAGACACAGGCATCAATATTTGAGTATTGTGAACTTTGCCAGCGCCTTAGGGTGTCTCCTCTGATTTCCCGATCAAAGTGATGTGGACCTGTTTGCAGCGAGCTGTCTGCTCCCGACAATGAAATGATTCCACATGCCTCGTTATTAAATATTAACGAACGGAACCGCACGCCCTCTCGTGGGGCCGTAGGAGCCGGCAGATCCATCTCTTTAATGAAGGCAGCACAAAGCCTGGCCTCACTAATGATGTGACACCCAGTATTGATCAGCGCTGCGGGCGCTGTGGTGTCTCTCTCTGATAAAGCTCCGTGGCGTCTCGCTCTGATAACACGCTCGGCCCGGCCTGCTGAATAGTACAGCACGGCCCACGCCAGCAACCCGGGCACAGACGGGAAGCTCCTACTTTCAATACAAGTGGCAATTGCGGGAGTCGCACAGCGCAGTGGTTAGAGCGCTCGCCTCGCAAACGAGAGGACCCGGGTTTGTTTCCTGGGCGGGACGAAACATTAGGCAAGTTTCCTTACTCCACCGCCTCAGTTTACCTAGCAGTAAGTAGAAAACCTGGTTGTTAGTAGATTGGAGGATCGCTTTTCCAGGGGTAATAATCCCTTTCAAAACAAAATTATAATTTGGTCAGTCAATCCTCATCTGTTTGTGGGGCCCTTCTGTGCGCAATTGGCTGCCAAGATTCACCCACAAAATATAGTCAATTCACTTTACAGTATGTTCTGTGAAGCGCTTTGAGGCATCTTAACGGCGTGATAAGGAGGGAAACGGAAGGATTATTATTATCATAGTTAATGACCGCTCATAGACTGACCCTCTGAGTTCCAAGCACACAGTAGGGCAGAGGCACAGGTTTTGGTTGTGATGGGAAATCATAGAGATCCAGAGAACGTTACACACAAAACAAGGCCATTTGGCCCATCGTGTATGTGCCTCTTCCTCAAGAGCTCCCTCTTAGCAAGTTAGAGGTGCTCATCATACAATGACTTGCTGTGAGTGTGCTGTGAGTGCGTGTGTGTGTGAGAGGTCATACATGAAGCCAACGTATGGCAAGCATTGTTAATGTGTGAGGTCACACGTGTGACACTGGCATGTGATGACCACAGTGTGTGTGTGAGGTCATACATGAAGCCAGCATGTGAAGACCGCAATTAGTGTGTGTGTGTGTGTGAGAGGTCATACGTGAAGCCATCGTGTGAGGCGGAGGCGAAGCGGGAACCGGGGGAAAAATGTTCATTGGAAGCAGAGTTAAACACCTCTGTGTGTTTGGCAGAGCATGAAGTTTAATAACAAACCACCTTTATCATTGTGGAGTTTAAAAAAACTGAAGTCAGCGCTTATCAGGGTGAGGTTTCACTGTTGCAGACTGTTTACTCTATATGACAGACGGGGCAGAGTGACAGACACGCCGGAGTGATTACACACAGCAATGTGATGGAGGCTGCAGATAGTGTCAGAATCCACAAGCCTGATGCTTGAACATGTTATAAATTGTCATTTAAAGACGGCGATTAGATTACGTCTCCAGATCAACTCTAATATTGTCGCTCTTGTGTTTAATGCATTCTGTCAGCTTTGAGGCCCCCGATTCCACCCGGTCTTAGGCCATAAGACTATTTTGGATTAATATTTTGATCGCGGCACATTCCTGAAAAATTCTGGAATCCTAATTTGGAAGCCGCTTTTCCGCTGATCTTAAAAGGAAGTCCCGGAGGCACAAATCTTTTTTGTGGAGTCCCGTAGCGAAGTGGTTCGCGCTCTTGCCTTGCAAGCGAGAGGACCCAAGTTCGGTTCGTGGGTGAGGCGAAACCTTAGGCAGGTTTCCTCTGTTTGCCTCACAGTAAGCAGGCCAGTTGTTAATCAATTGCTTTCTCAGTAATAATCTCTTCAAAAGAGTTTTTAAAAAGTTAAAGAGGTGGTCACTCAATCCACGACTGTTTGTAGAACACTACTGTGTGCAATTGTCTGCCACATTTCTCCCATAAAGAACACAGTCACTCTACTTTGCAGTATATTCTATGAAGCGCTTTGAGATGTCTTAATGACATGACAAGGTGCTATATTAAATGCAAAGATTATTACTATACCTGTAGCTGTAGAGGTGGGGAAGATATACGCACATACGTATAAACATGTGGGTCACATACACACACCCGTAACTGCATGAAAGTCTCACCCACATGATAAGGCGCTGTACCAAATGCAAAGATTATTATTATAATTAATAGTAAACCTTGCATTTGGTTTCTGTGGTATGTGGGAAATAAGTAACAGGAGCTAAGCGAGCGCAGCAAACAGAGATACAATACAAAATCCAAGATTACATTTGTTTAGCTCCTTTCACGTCAGGAGGACGTCCCAAGGCGCTGGACAATCAGAGACGTGAGTGTTACTGGAAGGGCTGAGGCAACTCAGTGACCCTCCCTGTCCCAGCCCGTCCCTCTCCCGTGTTAATACTGTGCTGTTTGTGTCCCCCAGATCCCAGTGCCCTGGCTGGCCAGACTGGAACTGACCATGCCATGATCGGTGGAGTGGTTGCTGTCGTGGTCTTCGTCACCCTCTGCTTGATTATCGTGCTCGGTCGCTACCTGGCCAGACATAAAGGTGAGCAACACACAACACACAGGGATGTGTACGCAACGAGATAGGGAAACGCATATGGCGCACGCGTGTAACGATATAAAGGTGGGTAACACGCACACGTACATGTCACTGTAGAGGTGGGGAAGATGTGGATTGACCTGTGGATCGCTTTTCAGGGATAGTAATCTCTCCAAAGAAAAAATTGTCACTCAATATACGACTGTTTGTGGGACACTGCTGTGCGCAATTGGCTGCCACGTTTCACCCACAAATTACACAGTCATTACAATTTACAATATATTCTGTGAAGCACTTTGAGACGCCTCAACGACGTGATAAGGCGCTGTATCAAATGCAAAAAATATTATTATAAACATAGAGATGGGTAACGTACACTATATATCATTTATGTACAATATAATACATCTACATTACACAGCACCCTTCATGTCACAAGGACATCTCAAAGCCCAAAGGGAGCGAGACCGTAAAGGTAGAATGTGTGAGACTGTGATATACACACACGCGTGTATCTAAAGGTGGATAACATGTGAGTAACTACATAAAGGAGACAGACTAGAGAACTGGTCAGACAAGTGGCAGATGCAGTTTAATGCTTTCAAATGTGAGATAACACCTTTCAACAACAACAACAAATTTACAATTGTATAGTGCCTTTCACGTCGGGAGGAAGTCTCAACAAGATAAAGAACAGTGAGTGGAAGGACAGCCCGATGGAAAAATTATATAAATCACAAAAAGTGGGGAACTAGATAGTTGACGGAGCAGGAAAATATTGAAATTGTCTGTTTAAGTATGAACACTGAAAATAAACAGAAGTGTGCTTCGGAAAGAGACTGTCATTCTGGTCTGGTACTAGTCGATTGTCGAATTGCTTTCTGGGGTAATCCTTCAAAAAAATATAATAAATATTAATAATTTGATTGCTCAGTCCTTAACTGTTTTTGGGACACTGCTGTGTACAATTGGCTGCTGCGTTTCGTTCACAAAATACACAATGAATCCACTTTACAGTATATTCTGTGAAGCGCTTTCAATGACTTGATAAAGCGCTATATCAAATACAAAGCTTATTATTGTTATTTCCTAGCTTGCGGGTGTCAGACCACAGGGGATGACTCTTGCCTCTGAGTCAGAAAGTTGTGCGTTCAAGCTTCATGTCAGCAGGGAGGGGCGTGTGCTTAGGATTTCCTGATTCCCGCAGATGGCGTTCCAGTCAGGCTATATGACCAATCTGTGGCTGTCTCGTTACAGGAACATACCTGACCAACGAAGCCAAGGGAGCGGAGGATGCCCCGGACGCAGACACAGCGATCATCAACGCGGAGGGAAGCCAGGCCAACGCCGACGAGAAGAAGGAATATTTCATTTAATCCCCATTTGCCCAGAGAACAACCCAACTGCTGTTAGAGAATGGCTCAGATCTGGACTCTCACCCACCGGCTACCCCTCCCCACTGTGTGTATGTGTGTGTGTGTGAGTCACTGAGACCCACCCCCCACCTCCCGTGACTGCTCTGTAATTACCATCCCCACCCAGACAACTTCACCCTGGACAATAACTTGCTTTTTTTTATGTACTTTGACTCTTAGACGGTGCATGGATCTCTTTCCTTCACTTTTCACATGGAGCTTATCAGGCGCTAAGCCACGTACTAACAGGCTGCACAACACCCCCCCCCCACCACCACCACCCCCCCCCTCCTCCATCCTCTCATCCCAGCGCTCGCTCTGCTGTTTGTGTGTCTGTGTGCTGCTGGCTGGGGGGGAGGGGAGGTGGGGTTTGGGGGGGGGGGGCAGAGCCACTGGCCACAGCTTCCGCCAGTACTGACCGACCCAACTGTGTGTTGAGTGAGTGTATATATGTGTAAGGGTGTGCGAGTGGGTGTCAGGGTGAGTATATGAGTGTGTGTGGGACTGTGTGTTTGCGTATGTGACAGACTGTGTATAAATGCGTGTGGGTAGATGTGTGGGTGTGTATGAGTGTATATATGTGTGTAAGTGCGCGGGTGTGTGTATGTGTGTCAGTGTATGAGTGAGTGTTCTGTTTTATTGCTCACCCCTCACACCCACTCCCTCCTCAAACCCTCTCACACCCACTCCCTCCTCACACCTATTTACACCTGCTCCCCAATCACATCCGCTCACACCCACTCCCCACTCACACCCACTCCCCAATCACATCAGCTCACACCTACTCCCCACTCACACACACACACACATACACACAATCGCAGGGCCAGGGTGGGAAGAAGAGAGGAGGGAGCTGAGTTGCGATGGGTGTATCAGGCTCTCAGTGTGAGGTTGAGTGATGTGGATAGGGACCAGGTTGTATGTGTGGTGTTTCCTGGTCACTACGCGGAGCAGGATCCTCTACACACAGCCTCGGTCTCACTCACACACACTGTGCCACCTGTCGCTGCTCGGGACAGCCACTGGCACTGCCCTGGGCTGTGTATGAGGAACGCTGACACACTCGCACACTCACACCATGTCCCCGGTCCAAGCCCAGGTCCTGAGCTCCACGTTGTAAACAGCTTCTAGGAACAGACAAGATTCTGACAACAACAACTTGCATTTAAACAGCGCCCTTCTCCATCTTCAAACTCTTGAGGCCCAAAGTAAATGATCGCTGTAACACTACCCCCACCTCTGTCCCCCCCCCCCCCCCCCCCCATCAATATCCTCATCAACTCGCTATCCAGTTCCCTCCAGAGATTTCCTGACACAATCTAATTGATACCCTCCCCCCCCCTTTCAGGAGGATGGCCACTAGTTTGACATCCAACAAACAAGTGTTGGTTTGAGCCCTCACTCGGTGCATGACAGGTACCAGGAACTCCCTGCTAGCTTCCTGGTGGGCAACACAGCACCGCATGAAATGCGTGAGAGCGTCGCTCGCTGTCTCCGAAGTGTGAAGCATTCTGTGTGGCCTGGTACCATCCGATCGATGGGGAGCGCGAGCGTCATGCATGTGACTCATGCCCTCACCCACCTCCCCCCAATCGATCACAGTTTGGACACAGGGTGCAGATTCTGTGAGGCGTTGGCACTTCTCTGGTGTGTTTAATGCAACTCTTCCCCCCCCCCCCCCCACCCCACCTAATCTCCCTGATCCCTTCAGAAGCTGTCACAATTGTCAATAGAAACAGTGTGAGCATTAAGGCCTCCTCGGTCTCTTATCACAGCAACTCTCGTCTGATACCCAAACGGCTTCTTATCAGGCGAAAGTCCACACGCCACACGCGTGCACTCTCACTCGGAAATGTATGCGGGCCCACGTGTACACATCCACACAATGCGGTACGATCATGTACACACATACACACACACACTTGTGCGTTTGTGTGTGCAAGGGTGCACTTGCATGTCAACATGCACACACACGCACCCACAAATCACACACCTGGCATCAACCCGGTATCAGTTCACAGCAAGTGCTAGCGCAGGCTGTGTGTATATTTGTGTGTGTGTGTGTGTACCAGGCACCTGAGTGCTTGCCCCTCACCTCCCTACTTGGAGTATGAACTTGAGAAGCACAGAGATTGAGGTGTAGTGCAACACTAGAACAAGGGAAACAAGAAGGGATTGGAAGGGGCCATCAAAAGAGAAACAGAGAGACAGCATAAAACACCTCTGAACTGCTGTAGCTTTTTTTTAAAAAGTCTTAACAATGAAAAGGGGAAACTTCTCAACGATTAATCAGCAACACATCATGAGAGTGGTCACCATAGAGCCAGAGACAGTCACAGCCTTCAAGAAAGCCATTCGGCCCACCGTGTCCATTTTGTTCTTTTAAGAGCGATCCTCTCAGTCCCATTTCCCTGCTCCCCCCCTTCCCCCCCACCCCACCGCCTGCCCCCATTTCTGTTGATTTTCTGCAGTATTTTGCTTGAACGTAATAGTCTGTAATTTCACACCACAGGTGGAGGTGAGGAGAAGGGGTGGGCCATGCTCAAAATTTAGTCAGGACCCAGGTCACAAAACCCAAGGCAATATTTATAGAGGGGGAGGGGGGTGGGGAGGGAGAAGAATTAGGTGTTTTCAACGTGAAACGAGGGCGTGTATATTGTATTAAACTGGCTTTTTAATAACATGTTTACCTTGACGCTTTCTAAGTAGGAAGAGTGTTAGGAATGGCTTCCGAACAGGGTGGGGATATGATAGCGCATTGCTTCGCTGTACTTTGGAAACCAGTGTTCATTGCAAAGTCCTGAACTCCACTGTAAGAACTCACATCGGTCACTTGCATGACATGGCGGAGGTCACGTGTGTAAACCCGGCTTCTCTCCCCCCCCCCCCCCCCCACTCACACACCCCCCAGGGGAGTGGGGGGGTCACACTCACCACACACACACGCGTGACCGAAGCCCATTTCCCGAACCACTCACGTGGAACGGTCCACGGCCCTATCATGAGTAGCAGACGGCTTGAACGCGGTTCATAATTTGTACTAAAAACTCTTCTCATTTTTTTTTCCACGATTGTTTTCGGATCATTATGTTCGGGGGTTACTGCAACGCAGCCGCAGCGGCTTGTTACGTGACGTATGTAAAAGCTCGGAAGGGAAGGAAAAGAGTAGGACACACTGTACTGTAATTCATTGTGTGACATTTTTAGTGGCTGTGTGGCATCTCAGGAATATGTTGGAATGCGACTCGGCGGGGGCGAGGCTGGGCGGGGGCGAGGCAGGGCGGGGGCAGGGCGAGTGGCCCGCCCTCTCAGCAGCCCCCCAATACTCCCACTCCCCCCACCCACCACCCCGCGAGCTCGGTCACATGGAGTTCTGTGTGTGTTATTTTCTTTTGTTAATCATTAAACTGTTAATAAAAAGAATTAAGATGCTCTCTCATGATCGGAAAGTGTAGCCTGACCCCAGTTATTTCTACAGTCAATGTTGGTGCTCACTCCCCCACTGGAGCTCTCTACTCTAATCCAATTCTCTTTACGTTTCCCCATCATGTCCGGCAACAAACATGAAGGGAATGACCAGTTTTATTTGCGCGATTGTTGACCAGGACACCAGGACAAACTCCTTTTCTCCCTTTTTGAGTCGTGCCATTGGATCTTCATAGCATTTGGTCCCATGTTTCCTTTCTAAAGGAATGCACCTCCATCACTGCAGCGCACCCCACCATTGTACTGAAGTGTCAGCCTAGACTCCACATGGGGCTGAACCCGCAACCTTCTGACTTGGAGGTGAGAGCGGTGCTCACTGATCCAGGCTGACACTGGGGAAGGAGCGTCTATTTTCAGGACATTTGAGAATCTTACCACAAAATTTGCACAATTTGAAATGTGAAACGGTCTTTCAGGTGAGGTGGAATTTTGGACCTCCCCCCCACCCCCCACACTGCCTCTCACCACACAGCACATAGATCCACACAGACCACGTAGAGCCATACACACAGAAATACACACACGCACGCACGCACGCTCTAACCCAGGTGGCACTGAGGCCAATTGTAACCTGGCCTGAGATGGAGGTCTCTTTGGGGCTGGCGGCTGGCAGTGTTTAACACTGTGCGGTGACCGGCTGATGGCACAGGAGATCGTGGATTCAACCTGTGCCTAATACTTTCCAGAATTAGGTAAGTAGTGTGTGTCCCTCCAGGGAAGAGAGAGACTGCATATTCCATTCCAATACATGGGAATTTCCATGTGTAGGTTCCACACCCATATATTGAACTCTCAGTTTGGATGGGAGACTCGTAATCACAATGAAGGGTTTCTACGTGTGTGCTGACCAGAAAGTAAAGAGAGTGAGGGTGATAAATCACAGGGAGAGAATCTCTTCTCATTCATGTCCATGAGCAAACATGGATCACATTTAATTTTTGTTTGCGTAATTAACGATTAGTCATCCTTGACCATGTTTCTCCATTTATATGCTAAGATTTTGTTCTGTGTACGGAATACAGAGCAAGCAACGTCCTTGGTATAGCGTGGCGGACAGACACATAGAAACAGCAGCGTGTGTGTCAACCCAGCTCACTGTGTGTGTGTGTGTGTGTGTGTATGTATGAGAGCCCGGCTCAGTGTGTGTGTGTCTGTGTGTATGTATTTATGAGATCCCAGCTCAGTGTGTGTCTGCCCAGCTCAGTGTGCGTCACCCCGGCTCAGTGTGTTAGCCCAGCTCAGTGTGTGTGTGTGTGTGTGTGTGTGTGTATGTATGAGAGCCCGGCTCAGTGTGTGTGTATATGTATGTATGAGATCCCAGCTCAGTGTGTGTCTGCCCAGCTCAGTGTGCGTCACCCCGGTTCAGTGTGTTAGCCCAGCTCAGTGTGTGTGTGTGTGTGTCAGTCCACATCAATGTTTCAGCCCGGATTATTATTATTATCACATAGTCTAAGATAACACTCCAATGCAGTGCTGGGGTGTGTTGTGAACCACTATGCTCCAGGACTCCGATTATAACATTTTATATGGGATTGAGAAAGTAAACCCAGAGCAGGATGCACTGAGACAGCAGAACAAGAGGACACAGGTTTCAAGTTGTAAAGGGAAATTTTTGAGACAGACACGAGGAAGTGTTTCTTTACCCAGAGGGTAATTAACGACTGGAACAGGGTCACCAGGAAGGGTGGTTGAGGCCAGGACACTGGGATTGTTTAAAATGAGTACTCAGCACAAAGCAGTTCTGCTCAAGGACGTGATGGGGTGCCATGTCGGATGCAGGGAATATTATTATATAACAGATACCTAACAGTAAGTGAAAGCCGGGAAGTGCAATTGAGGGGTTCAGGTGGATTATATATAGGATAATGGATTCCCGGGAGCATGTTACAGGCTAGAATCTAATGAGATTTTTGTCTGGTTTACATTTAGAATAATGTGGTTGAGTTGCAGGCTGGAATGTAAGCAAGCAATTCTCGTAAAAGTACCAGAGGGGAGACAAGGAGAATTGTTTTTACCCAGAGAGTTGTTACGGTCTGGAATGCATCGCATTCTGGTGGTGGAAGCAGGTACGATAATAGCTTTCAAAAGCGAATTAGATAGGTGCTTAAAAAGGAAAAATGTGCAGAGCTATGGGGTTAAGAGTGGGGGAGTGGGACGAGTTGGTTGCTCTTTCAAAGAGCTGGCACATGCACAATGGGCCGAATGGCCTCGTTCTGTGCTGTGAGATTCCATGATGCTGTCATTCATTTGAATTGGTCTTGTGATCTTGTGAGTTGCTCCATGATGTGAAAGATGCTGTTCTGAGGAATGGTATGTCAGGCTGCAGTAATGAGGCACACTTTCTCTCAGCCCTCCCTCATCCCCACCAACACCTCACAGCCACAGCAACCTCAACCCCACCGTGCTAACCCCAAACAAACCGCTTCAAGAACGAGATTCTCAGACCGTTTCTCTGATATAATTGTTCTCCGTATTGTGAAAAGGGAATTTGTCTTTAATGATGAGGTTCTGGATGTGTAACTAACTCGCTTCAGATTCACTGAACAGCAGCAGAACAGTTGATCTTTCATATTAGAATAATGATCCTTGTATTTTATTACATCGTTGGAATGTCTCAGAGCTTTATAGGATTTTGCTGTAAGGTGCAGTCATTTTGCAGGCAAAACACGGCCAATTTGCACAGAATAATGACCAACAAATATCTAGAGTGAATGACCAATTTTAGCTGAACAACAAATTACATCTATAGAGTGCCTTTCGTGTTGGGAGGATGTCCCAAGGCGTTGGACGATAAGGGGTTTGCATCTGAGCTCGGGGTTGGGATTGGGGGGGGGGTACGGTGGGGGAGTGGAAGGCAGGGAGGGTGGGGGCAAGGCATAGGGACTATGGGCTGGAGTTCCAAAGGTGGGGGCAGAGAGGCTGAAGGCCCAACTGCTGATGGGTGGGGTAGGGCTGGGGGCGGTGGCAAGGGACATGGAGAAGGCCAGAGCCCGATGAGCGGAGGAAGTGCGCTGTTGGTATGGAGTTAGCAGGTCACAGACAGAGGTAAGGAGGAGCAAGGCCGTGGAGGGCTTTGAAAGATGAGGGATAGGGAGCCAGGCAAAGCTGCGGATGATGGATTCACGGAGCATGGTGAGGGAGAGGACGTGAGCTGCGGCAGTCTGAATAATAGCAATAGTTCTGAATAAAAGTAATGTCCCACAAACATCTGTGCAGTGAGTGACCAATTTTATCCAAACAATTGTCAGCTAGGACACTGGGAGAAGTTTCCTTTTTTTGAATAGTGCCTATGGGATCTTTAAGATCCTCCTAAACAGACACAAGCATTCTAATAGTAACAAACTAATGGTTAATTAGAGAGGGAGGTTTAATGGGAGCTCCATCCCCAGCCATAGTATTATGGGATATATATATATATATCGCATTAAAGACAATAATTAAAGAGAACAGCCAACATCTCACATAATGAACGCTGAAGGCACAAAGAGAGTATTAATGTAGTGACAGGTTCCCAGCAGAGAGACTTTACTCAGTCCTACATCTGTTCCATAGAATGGTCTTTTTACTGACTTATATATAGGGCAATTTACAAACTATTTGCAAAGTCCATTTGAGGCTGGCACATTGGGACATCAATCTAGCAAGCAGACTGTAAAATTGGTTTGGTATCAGGAGATGGATGAACGCCAAACTGGTCGGTCTCCCTGCTCGGGCACTAAACTATTTCATTGGGAGCTCCCTGCTCTCCATGAACCAATCTCCCCGCGGCACAAATAGACCTGGTTAGTTTATTCAACCCTGAACAAGATGAATCTGGCCCCCGAGGGCATGAGTGTGCGGGTGGTCTCTCTCATTCACCTTGTGAATAGAGGCCACGTTGAGAACACACACACACACTGTGCAACACGCTGACTGTGAATGTGTCAGCCTGGCGCAGTGGTAACGCTCTCACCTCTGAGTCAGAAGGTTGTGGGTTCAAGCCCCACGTCAGGATTTGGAATCACACAGTCTAAGCTGACACTCCAATGCAACGCTGGGGTGCATGTTGTATTGTCGGAGGTGCCATCCTTCAGATGAGATGTTAAACCGAGGTCCCGAGAATCTGTTCAGGTGGGTGTTAAAGATTCTCATGGAGCTATTCGAAAAGAGAAACGAGTTTCTCTCTCCTGGTGTCCTGGCCAACACTTTCCCAAATAAAATTGGTCACATGGTTGTTTGTGGGAACAACAACAATAAAATTACATTTGTAAAGCGCCTTTCACGCCAACGGTAGGGTGGGTCTGGCAGGAGACATGGAGCAGGCCGGAGCATGCTGAATGGAGGGACAGGTTGATAGGGGGTTAGCAGGTCAGTGAGGTAGGAGGGGGCAAGGCCATGGAGCCTGTGGAAGGAAAAATGGCATTTGGCTACAACCATACAGTCACTGCACTTTGCAGGAAATCCTGTGAAGCGCTTTGAGACATCCCCCCCAACTATGAAAAGTGCCGCTTTCAAACGTAAGGATTATTTTTAGTATTAAAAGGCTGCGTGGGCTGAATGGCCTCCATCACTGATGGTCCCCTCTCTCCTCACTGGGATGACTGAGGTTGAAGGCTGAGAGGTTGGTAGTGGATTCTGACAACTGAAACACACTGGTGATAGAGCAGAGAGAGAGAAAGAACCTCGCTTGGCTGTGTGACAGGAGTGTTTGAAATGATAAGAGTCTGGAGACAACTGTCAGATTGAAAGCTCTTGTTTATGGCATTAACAACAAGGTGTTTACCTACAGTCTGTCAGTCACACATCAAACCTCTTGCTCTTCAACAAACGTCTCACATTAATTCCCAGTGATTGCTGATCGCGGCACAACTCAACACTTTCACTTCCTCCAATTAACTCCAGGCACGTTACAGTTTCTGCGGCAAAATCCTTCTTAAACTTGTGGAAAAGTTCATTCCAGTGCCTATCAAAATCAGTGCAAGAGTATACCTCCCTCTACACTGTCCGTCCACACTCCAAGATCAGTAACAGCACAGGTTAGAGACAATGAGGGAAGAGCAGGGAATGGGATTAGAGAGCTACAGTGGGGGAGCGAGCACTGGAACAGACACGATGGGCAGAGAGCAGGGGAATGGGATTAGAGTAGAGAGCTTCAGTGGGGGAGAGAGCTGGGGAATGGGAACAGAGTTGAGAACTCCAGTGGGCGGGGGAGAGGGGGTGGGGGGGGCTGTTTTGCTCCTCTCTGGAGCGTGAGGCTTTGTAGCTCTGCTCTCTCCCTCATCGCCACATGAGCTCTCCACGGGCTGTGGGAATGCAGTGAGTGAGGCTAATGGCTTGCCAGGCTGTAATTAATGGCTCTGTGTATAAATCATTATAATTTAAACCTGGGGCCTCTATTTCCATCTTATTATTTTAAAGATATAATTGGTGATTTTCTCTGTGCCGTAGCCCGTGGGGGGTAGGGGGTGGGGGAGAGAGTGGGGTGCTGCTTCTCATTCATTATCTACTTGCACCTCAGAGGGAAACTAAGCGAGGTGAAAGGTCTCATCTGACTCTCTGTGTTTTACTGTTAAACAGCTTTCCTCCACTGCCTCTAATTCGCCTCACCCAGGAGACACCCTACCATTTACAGAGAGAGATCCTGCGTTTGACACAGCGTCTTATCGTTTACAGTGTTTCAAAGAGCTTTACGGTAATTGCTGTCACGTGTAGTGACTGCATTTTGTAGGCATAACTGTAACATCCTTCAAACGGGCCTGTAGTGAATGATCATTTTATCTGGGGTGGGGAGGGGTGGGGTGGGGGGGGAGCGGGGATTGTTGGCCAGAATACCAGGAGAGACTTTCTCTCTCAGTCTTTCTCTGTCGCTCTCTGTCAGTCGCTCTCTCCCTATCTCAAACATAGTTCCTCTCTCAGTCTCAGTCTCGGCACTGTCAGGGGCAGCAAAGGATCCCACATCAGCTTTGTCTCAGCAATAGTTAGGAAGAACTGTGGTCAGTGAGCATTAGCTGCTGTGTGGAGCTGCGGTCACTAACAGCAAATTCATCCACACACACTGACAGGATCGCAATGTGACTGACCGCCAGTGTGTTTGTGGTTGGATGGGTGGGTGTGTGGGGGTGGGGGGGGTGCGAGGCGTTCAGGGCAGTGGAGGGGCAAGGCTGAGGGGTGGGCAGGTGAAAGATGACCGAAAGCGTGGTCAAATAGGAAGGTCTTGAGATGGACCTTGAAAAAGATGAGGGAGGGGGGGGTGATAAAGGTCATGGGGCTTAGTGCAGGAGAGGACATGAGCTGCAGAGTTCCTGTGGAGGGAAGAATTGGGAAGTCCAGGAGTCTCTGTCCTAAATAACTAAGCATTTATCACACTTCAGGCTGCTCAAGCACATACCAAACCAATATGATCATCCAGTTAACAGTATTCGCTAACTGTATCTTTTTCATCCTCAATGAGATCACTGTTGATCTCTCCTTCTTGGTCTTTGACCATTGATGGTTTTAAGTCTTTCTTTAAATTTGGTGTCTGTCTAAGCATACCCCACTTACCTTCCCCTAACTCCTTCCCCAGAGGATAGTCACCAGTTGGTCGTTCGACATCCGACAAGCGTGGGTTTGAGCCGTATTATTCGAATTGAAGGATTATTGCTGTGACATTCTGATTCAAGGCTATATTGCTTTAATTTTAACCATTTTAATGTTGTGATCGCAGGCATATTGCTGTAATATTGCAATCCAATCCTATTTCCTATAACATTTGAAGCCAGGTGGTTGGTAGTGTGGGCTGGGTGTTATTTGCACACTCAAACTCAAATGACACATGCAATCTCCTGTCAACACCAGTGGCTGACAGATTCCTGACATATGCAAACGGCAGAAGCACATTATTTGACTCCATCACTGAAATGCGTTGCTATGAATTTTCCACACATTCCCTCAAGCGACGCTTTTATTATGTATATTATGCAAAGCACAACATAGTCAAGTTATATATAAATTGTTTCTGAGCACCTCCAGCAATGGTTAGCGAGACTTGTATCTGAATATAAAGTGTCATTTTACACCCAGAGAAACTAATGTCCCGACAAGGGCTGTCACTGGTCACTGGCCGCTGCTATTTTTATTATAATATATTATAATATTATATATATTATATTATATATTATATATATTACAATATTATAATATTATATATTATATAGCTGGATTTTTTCACAGTCTCTGAGGTGGACTTGCAGTGGAGCCCCGTAGTGTAGTGATTAGAGCGCTCGTCTTGCAAGCGAGAGGACCCGGGTTCGATTCCCGGGCAGGGCAAAACCTTATGCAAGTTTCCTTATTCCACACACCTGTTTACTCAGCAGTAAGTAGGAACCCAATTATTTAGTCGATTGTTAAATCGCTTTCCAGGGGTAATTGTCACCCAATCCACCACTGTTTGTGGATCATTGCTGCGCGCAATTGGCTACCATGTTTCACCCACAAAATATAGAGTCAATTCACCTCATTTCACAATATATTCTGTGAAACGATTTGAAACGTCTCAACAATGTGATAAGGCATTACATCAAACTCAGCAACTAATTGCATACAGCAATGTCCCACAAACAGTGGTGGATTGGGTGATAAAATAATTGCCAATTTTTTTTGGGGGGAGGGAAATTATTACCCCCAGAAAGCAAACCGCAAATCAATTAACACAGCCTAACTGACACAGTCCCACTGATACCAGTCCCACTGACACACACAGTCTCACTGATACTCAGTCTCACGAACAGATAGTCTAACTGACACTCATAGTCTCACTGACACACACAGTCTTACTGACACACACAGTCTCACTGACACACACAGTCTCACCGGCACACAAAAAATTACATTTGTATAGAGCCCCTCACATCAGGAGGACGTTCCAAGGTGCTGGACAGTCAGTGTTTCGGACCCGAGCTGGGGGTCAGGATCGAGGAGGGAGGAGAGCAGGGTTGGGGAAGGAAGGTGACCAAAAGCATGGTCGAAGAGGAGGTGCTTGAGACAGGTTTTGAAGGAAGCAAAGGAGGGGGTGAGGCGGAGGGACTGTGGGATTGAGTTCCAGACGGTGGGGGTAGAGTGGCAGAAGGCCCACTCATCAACAGTAGGGCGGGCGAGGTCGGGGACATGAAGCAGGCCTAAGCCTGCTGGGCGGAGGGAGCGGGCAGATTGGTAGGGGGTTAGGAGGTCATAGAGGTAGAGGGGAGCAAGGCCATTGAGGGCTTTGAAAGTGAGGACTAGGATCTTGAACTGCATCTTCTGTGTAATGAGAAGCCAGTGGAGTTGGGCGAGGATGGGGGTGATAGGTTCATGGAGCCCTGTGCGGGAGAGGACATGGGCTGCAGAGTTCTGGATGATCTGCAGCCTATGGAGGGAAGAGTTGGGAAGGCTGACAAGCAGGGAATTTGCAGAGTCGAGCCTGGATGTTATGAATGCGTGTACGAGGGTCTCGGTGGCTTGCGATGTGAGACAGTGGTGGAGCCGAGCGATGTTACGGTTGTGAGGAAAGGCGGAGGGGGTCATGGCACGGATCTGGGGTATAAAAGACAGTTGAGGGTCGAACAGGATGCTGAGGTTCCGTATTGGTTCCATGAGATGTAAAGTGCATCCATGGAGAGAGATGCTATCTGCGCCCAAGGTATAGAGGCGCTGACGGGAGCCAAGCAGGAGGGCCTCGGTCTAGATGACATTCAACTGCAGGAAATTAGCTCGGACTTGATGTCCAACAGGCAGTCTGTGAGGCTCCAGCGGTGGTCCTGGAGTCAAGGGTGGAGGCAGAGAAGTAGAGTTGGGTGTCATCCACATACATCTGGAAATTATAGATATTGAAAAGGAGAGGGCCAAGGACAGAGCCCTGAGGGACGCCACACGAGACTGGTGTGGGGGCTGGAGGAAAAGCCGTTAGTGACAACAAAGTCCTGTAGCTCAGTGGTTAGAGCTGCAGCAAGCAAGAGACCCGGGTTCGATTCCCGGCAGCGTGAAACCTTGCGCAAGTTTCCTTGCTCCCCACTCTGATAATAATCCCTCACGAAAAAAAAGCAATAACAATTTGGTCACTTCAATCCACGACTGTTTGTGGGACGCTGCTGTGCACAATTGGCTGCCGCATTTCGCCCACAAATATACAGTCAATTCACTTTACAGTACATACTGTGAAGCGCTTTTCACATCTTCCAGATGCAAGGATAGATCAAATGCAAGGATTAATTAAAGTGGAAAAGGTGGGAGAGGTAGAATTCGAATAGTTTGACTGACACACAGTCTGACTGACACAAAGTCTCACTGATACTCAGTTACACTGACACACACGGTCTCTCTGACAGTGTCACTGACATACACACGGCCTCCCTGGACTGTGATATTGAGAGGTTTGAGTTGCGCGGAGGCAGCCCTGCTCTGAATTCAAACCGTTTTGTTTCCAGATTTCAATCAATACAAATTATAAGATATTACATGTAGCTCAGAGCCCTTAAAGCAACCAATCAATGTGCCGGTGGCAGTGAGATTGCCTGTGCTTGTGTCTGTGTAATGTTCCCCAGTAACAGGAGCTAATGGTTTCCTGGGTGACTAATAGCTGGGTTTACATGTGCGGATTATACATTATACGCGAATTAATCATGAGATAATTGATTGTTGCTCAATAGTTCATCAATCATTGGATTAAAAGTAGCCTCATCACTCTCAGCGGCTTTCAGGTTTGTGCTGTACATGAGAATATATAAGGTGAGAAGGCAACAATGCACACTGACACCTCCCACACAATCTACTCAGTGAGAAACACAGTCAACAACTTGTATTTATATACCGCCCCTCACGCAGGGCAGCGTCCCAGAGCCCTTGATAGAGGTGGAGCACGACTCCGAGCCGGTGGTGTGGGGGGGGCGGGGGAAGGGGTAGGTGACTATAGGCACGGTTGAATAGGAAGCAGAGAATAATAATAATTTTTGCTTTTGACATAGCGACTCGTCACATCATTGAGATGTTTCAAAGCACTTCACAGAATATACTATAAGTTAACGTGTATACGGTATTGTGGGCGAAACGCGGCAGTCAGGTTGCGCACAGCAGTGTCCTACAAACAGCCATGGAGCGAGTGACCAATTTTATTTGGGGGAATGTCGGCCAGGACACCGGGAGAGAAACTCCCTTCTCTTTTCGAATAGTGCCATGGGATCGTTTAACATCCACTCGAACAGGTTTAACATCTCATCGAAGGTTGGTGCCTCCGACAATGTAACAGCCCCAGCACTGCATTGGACTGTCAGCTTAGACGATGTGATTCCAAGTCCCAATGTGGGGCTTTAACCCACACCCTTCTGACTCAGAAGCAAGAGCACTTACCCACGAGTCAGGCTGACGCACACTGAGCCAAGCTATCACACAGAGCCGGGCTGACACACACTCCCCATAGTTTCTGTGAGAAATCCCTGACACCCTCACAATATCTGGCCACACAATAATGAGAATGAGAGAACGAGTGAGTGATTCCTCCAAGACGATCAAGCCCCTCACCCCCCAGGTTTGACTGTCAGTCACATTCTCGTCTCCGGGTCAGAAGGTTACAGTTCAGGGCGATCTCGGCTGTCCACCCAAACATCTCACAGCAATGCGGTCTCCTGATTCCCTGCCCTGACTCGCCGCGGACAGCTTGGATCCCGAGTCCCGGAAGGCGCAGCCGTGCGGAATTCCCGCTTAGCAGAGGTTTCCCCATCCCTGGAACACTGCTGCCATCCTGTGGTAGTCAAGTATTACATTATTATGTACGCTGCAAGACAAGCTCTCCATGAGATAGAACGTGCCAAGGAGGAAGCTGAAATAAGTGAGAGTGAGTGAGTGAGAGACCTGAGTTCAATTCCAGGCAGAGGGCGAAACCTTGGGCAAGTTTCCTTACTCCACACAGAGCCTAATCATAATCCCTCCAAAAACCAAAAAAAAATAATAAATTGGTCATTTTCAATCTACGATTGTTTGTGGGACATTGCTGTGCGCGATTGGCTGCCGCGTTCGCCCACAAGTATACAGTCAATTCACTTTACAGTGTGTTCTGTGAAGCGCTTTGGGACGTCCTCCCGACGTGAAAAGCGCTATATCAAATGCAAGGATTATTATTATTATTATTATAATGTCTTATCTCACCTTTAACACATCTCAAAGCGCCCAAATCTCAAGCAGCCATGGAGTGAGGAACCAATTTATTTGGGGGATTGTTAACCAGGACACTGGGAGAGAAATTCCCTTCTCTGTTGGAATAGTGCCATGAGATCTTTAACATCCACCTGAACGGGCAGACAAGAGAGATCTCGGGGAGTTAGTTGACTCAGTTGTTCACTATGTCAAACCAGTGTGAAGCAATAAACAAGGCAAGTAGGATGCAGGGTTAGATTGCTACATCAGTCGAGTTTAGATCCCCAGACATCACACTCAGGCTGCGGTCCCCAAGCCTTGCCTCTTGCCAACCTGACTGAGTAACTCGTTTTTCAAGTGATTATTACTCCTGGAAAGCCATCTGCCAATCACCTGACACCCAGGTTTCTACTTTCCTGAAATTCTTTTGCTTTAAATCTTACAATGATGCAGACTTGTTGAGTTTTAATTTGGAAGTTGCTACTTGTGAATGTTAGTGCAACGCTGGGCTAAAAGGATAGTCAAACTGTGAACAATATAAGCAACGGCATTTGGTGAGGGACTGGTTGATGACATTACAGTCAACTCAGAGAGGACCTCATGGAGGATGTAGCCCTGGCTCATCAACAGGACCTGGAGGGGCAGATCAGTCACTGGGGGACTGGGAATCCTCCCACTCAGCTCCTGTTAACCCTGCAAGCCAAAGCCCTAACAGGTAGGGTGGTCCTAGCTGGACAAGCAGCGGGAAAACTTGCCAGACAGTAGTCACCGTGGCAAGCTCTGCAGTTTTAGCTGGTTAGATTCCAGCAGTTACCCCAACGCACACTCTGGGGTCCCCCAAGCCTTGGCTCTTACCAACCTGCGCCTAATACTTTCCAGAATTAGGTAAGCAGGATGTTTCCCTCCAGGGAGAGAGCGCGCATTCCACTCCAACAATTTATCTCCGGAATTTCCATGTGTAGGTGGGATGCATGGATTTCTCAGTTTGGTTTGGATACTCGTAAGCACGGTGATGGGTTACCGAAAGACACCCGGCTGAGCAAGGAAAAGAGTGGTAGGCTCTTCTAGTATGCAGTGGGGGGGAAGAGGAAACGTCAAACAGAATGTATAGCTAATAAAACAAACACAAGGGAAATAGCATGGCATTTTATTCTATTTTAATTATAATAGTTACTTCTAAAATAAATGTCTTGTCTTATTCAAATCAGCTGATAAAGCAGATAACAATCTGGTGGACGGATGCTGTGCTCATAAACTCTCAAATGGGTGGGCACTGTCCCATCTTAACTTGCGCATGCACACACACACACACGGCAAAATACTGTAGATACTGGAAATCTGAAATAAAAACAGAAGTCGCTGAGAAGACTCTAGCAGGCCAGCAGCATCGATGGAGAGAGGAAAGTGAGTTAACGTTTTTAGGCTAACGATCTTTCGCGAGAACTAGGCGACGTTGGAAGGGACCAATTTATAAGGACGGAGAAGGGGGTGGGGAAAGAAAAAGGAAAAATTTAGGTGGGGGACAGGAGATGATGAGATCAGAGGTGTTGTTGGTGCAAACAAAAGAAGGCAAGAGTGGGAGGTTACAGAGAAAATATGTGGCTTTGAGACTCAGAGGATGTGTGAATGGTAATAATATTTTTTCAAAATTTGCCACTTCAACCCATGATTGTGGGACCCTGCTGTGCTCAATTGGCTGTCGCATTTCACCCAACAAAATATATAGTCAATTCACTTTGCAGTAGATTCTGTGAAGCGCTTTGAGACGTCTCAAAGACGTGATAAGGCGCTATATCAAATGCAAGGATTCTTCTTCTTATTATTATAGAAGAGGGGAAGTAGGGGGCAAAGCTGAGAGAAGATTGGAGCTGTGTTTAAGGTCTAAAGTGGTTAAAACCATGGTGCACACCATAGCGCTTTCAGCCACTATGCCCCGAAGTCCTGGAATTCTCTCCTTTAATCCCTCTGTCTTGCCCCCTCCCTCCCCATTTTCAAATCTCGCCTAAAGACCCTCCTTTTCTGATTGTGCTTACGGTCACCTGCCCCCTCCCCCTCGCTCGGGGTCAGACTCCGCCACTCTCAAGTGCTCCAGGACTCTATTCAGCAGGAAGAGTGCTATACAAATGCAAGTTATTGTTGCTGACACATACACACTTTCCCTTGCACGCGCGCATAAAACCAAATAATAAATTACCCTGGTACACACATCGGGAGTATGTACCAAGGCACCGGACAGTCAGGGATTTGGACCTGAGCTGAAGGTTGAAATAAGGAGGGGTGGAGAAGCAGGGAGGGTAGGGGTAGGAGGGTGACCAAAGGTGCGGTTGAAGAGAAAGGTTTTGAGACAGATTTTGAAGATGACAAGGGAGGGGACAAGGCGAAGGGACTGTAGGATGGAAATCCAGAAGATGGGGGCAGAGGCTGAAGGCCCAACCACCGATGGTGGAGGGGGCCGGGTGTGGGACGTGGAGCAGGCCGGAGCCCGGTGAATGGGGGGAGCGGACAGGTCGGTATGGGATTAGCAGCTCACAGAGGTTGGGAGGAGCAAGGCCTTGGAGGGCTTTGAAAGCAACGATGAGCCAGTGGAGCCAGGTGAGGATGCGGATAAGTTGATGGAAGTTGGTGCACACAACAGTTACACGCATACACACACACACTTTCGGTATCCTGTGTGATGCCCAGGGCCTGACAGCTCGGGCTGTTATTTGCCACTCAAACGGATCACGTCGGCGACCATGGCTCCGATGCCATCAAAGATGTGGTGCAGGTGTGTCTCGCACATGAAAGCGGGCGTCGTGACGATTTTATTCTTCATGTCCACGTGAGCTTGGTGGGAACTGGGTTAAGGATTGTGTTAACGAAGCAGGTCAAACAGCAGAGCTCAGATCTTGGGTTGTGCCAGGTAAGGAACTAACCCCACGCGCCCGCCCACCTCTGCCAGCGCAGCAAGGCCCAGGGCTGTCTACCACCACCATCTCCCCACCGTCCCGGGGACGAGCTTGGCCTTCAACCAGCATCTTTCCACCACAGCCAATTTTGGTCTAACCTTTACTCAGTCTCCACACAATGGCACCCTCAGATCAGGCGGATTCTCCGTTTCTGTGCCAATCTGGTCTCCGTGCCAGGGTACAGTGGTGTCTCTGTGACAGGGAACATTGGAGCACAGTGGTGTGAGGTAGGGGTGAAAGGATATGTGGACGTCACCGGGGAAGTGCTTTCCCCCCATACACCTGATGGCTTCAGCTGTTCCAGGGTACGGCCATTTCCCTCCCTCCTCTTCCTCCTGGCCCACCGTCACCTCCACCCCTGGCAGCACTCGGGCCACCAGCACGGGGGCAATGCAGCACAGTCTGCAACACAGGTAAGAGGACAGCATCACACAGTGCTGAGTAACATGCTTGCCAGTGGGAGGCAGTGCAACAACAGAACGACCCAGCACCCTGTATCACTGGCTGTGTCTCCACTGATGTTCCTCCAGCTCCCTTGCTCTGTGGGACTCTCGTCTCCCCTCTCTGGCACACACTCCTACGCAGTAACCCAAAGGGTGGTGTGGGGGGTGTTGGGGACGGAAAGGGGCAGAGACCTTGATGCTAATGAAACGCAGATTGCTCAAAGAAGTAGAGGAGTGATCGAAGCTGTACTTCTGCACACAGCAATGCCCCACAAACAGGCATGGAGCGAGCGAGCGACCAATTTCATCTGGGGGATTGTTGGCTAGGACACCGGGAGAGAGAAACTCCCTTTGCTTTTTGTATAGCGTCACATGATCTTTTTACGTCCCCCTGAACAAGCAGATGAGACCTCGCTGCCTTCAGCGTCTCATCCAAAGGAAGATTCAACTCCCCCCGCATCCCCCTTCTTCCTCCCAGCACTACATTGGAGCGTCAGTTTAAACTGATGTTCCTCCAGCTCCCTCTCAGTGTCAGGCTCAGTCTGTTCTTCAGCTAGTGTCCTGCGTCACTGACATGGAATATTACAGCACAGAAGGATGCCATTCGGCCCATCGTGCCTGTGGCATCGTTTTGCAAGAGCTACAAACTAATCCCACTCCCTCTTACTCCATAACCTTACAACTCCCTTTTGAAAGCTATTATCAAATCTGCTTCCACCACCCTTACAGCAGTGCATTCCAGACCGTAACAACTCTCTGGGTTAACAAAATTCTCCTCGTCTCACCTCTGGTTCTTTTGACAATTATCTCAAGTCTGTGTCCTCTGGTTACCGACCCATTCGCCAGAGGAAACAATTTCTCCCTATGCACTCTATCAAAACCCTTCATAATTTTTGAAAATCTCTGTTAAATCGCCCCTCCAGCTTCTCAGCTCGAAGGAGAGCAAACTCAGCCTCTCTAGTCTCTCCACATAATTATTGTTCCCCAACCCTGGCATCATTCTTGTAAATCTCTTCTGCACCATCTCCAAGGCCTTGACATCTCATGTCTCTGCTGATATTCATCCAGCTCCCTCACTCTGTCAGTCTCAGTCTCTCCTGCCGGTGGAGATGGAGTCAGCGCTGCGGCCATTACTCACCCGATGGGCTTCCCCGCTTGATGGAAGTCCTTCAGTACCCGCTCCACATCCGTGATCACTTTGCAGTCCTTGCCATCCACTGCAAACGACGATCTGTTGCGATGACAGAAGGTATGTGTTGGTCTGAGTAGCAACACTGAGGCACGTGGAGCCTGACTCCCAAGTTTCCTAACTCCACACGCCTCTGTTTACCTAGCAGTAAGTAGGAACCCGGTTGTTAGTCGATTGGCGGATTGTTTTCTGGGGTTAATAATCCCTTGAAAAAAAAATTGGTCACTCAATCCACGACTGTTTGTAGGACAATGCTGGGTGCAATTGGCTCCCGCACTTTGCCCACAAAATATACAGTCAGACAGGCAAACACACACAAACACCCAGCCGCTCCCCATAACCACTCTTGTCCTCAAATCTCTGACCAGCGGAAAGAGATTTCTGCAATTAATTATTTCAAACTTGTCATTACCTTAATGTTAGCAACTGCCCTGTTAGCAGCTGAGGCTGAGGTGCTGCTACTCACAGGTTCTTGGCCGCCCCAAAGCCCCCAGGGAAGATGACAGCATCATGGTCCTGGGCCTGCAGCTTGTTAAGATCCACCACTCGGCCCCGAGCTATCCGTGCCGACTCCACCAGCACGTTCCTGGCAGGGAGAGAGAGCGAGGGCAGCGTTAACATGGCTAATCTCAGCCTCCAAGAGAGACCCGTTCAGTGACACAACTACAACTACTAATGTCTCTGGCCAACCATCACTGGTGCTTAGGCCTGAGGCCAGCAATGCATAATGAGCTTGGCCTGAGTGAAGGAGCGGCTGGGAGTGAGTGAGTGAGTGAGTGTGTGTGAATGAGTGTGAGGGTGCCCACAAAATATATACTCAATTCACTCTACAGTATATTCTGTGAAACGCTTTGAGACGTCTTGAAGACGTGATAAGGCGCTGTATCAAATGCAAGGTTTATTATTATTATCAGAATGGGATGAAGGACCTTCATCTTTTTTGGGGGTCAGCTGAGTGTCTGACGCACACGGAAAACAACCGACCTGCTTAAGAGTATCCAAACCGAGCTGAGAAATCCATGCATCCCATCTACACATGGAAATTCCAGAGCTAGACTATTGGAATGTGCACTCTTTCCCTGGAGTGACCCATCCTACTTACCTAATTCCAGAGAGTATTAGGTGCAAGTTGGCAGAAGCCAAGGCTTGGGGATCCCAGAGTGTGCATTGGGTTAGGCAGTCTAACTACCTGCTGGAGTCTGACCTGCTAAAACTGCATAGCTTGCCTTTGAGAGCACTGCCTGGTACACTTTCCCGCTGTTTGTCCAGCTAGGACCACCCTACCTGTTAGGGCTTTGGCTTGCAGGGTATAACAGGAGCTGAAAGTGAAGCTAAAACCTTCGTCATCTGAACCAGTCCTGTTATTTATTTATTCAACACAGCGCTCCCCCTCGCCACCCCCCTCCACCCTTCCTCTCGTTGGTTCTCCTGCCTGCTCTCACCGGCTTTCCACCGCAGGCTCACCCCGCGCGTGATCAATGACGTGCATCTGAGGGATGTTGGGAGCGTAGACCTGTACAGCGGCTCCGACCCGGCTCAGGTGTACCAGGATCCTGGAACACAACGACAACAAACCACACTAACCACACCACATGCTCATGCCCCTCCACCCCACCCCTCACCACCCACTCACTCTCTTCCCACCTGACTGTGTTCTTCCCCCCCAAGTGTTCTCTCCCAATCTCTTGGCTCATTCCACTCCACTCAGTCTCAAACCCCACCTGCTCACTCCCAATATCCCCGCTCGCCGCCAACCAACAACAACAACAAAATTACATTTATAGAGCGCCTTTCACGTCAGGAGGACGTCCCAAAGCGCTGAACAGTCAGGTGAACTCGATCCTCTGGGGGATGGGGAGCCAGTGGAGTCGGGCGAGGGTGGGAGTGATGGGTCACGGAGTCTGGTGCGTGAGAGTACACGAGCTGCAGAGTTTTGGATGATGTGAACCACCCACCCCCGCTACCTCCCAAATCCCCCGCTCACAACCAACACCCCCCACCGCTCACTCACAACGCCCCCCCCCCCCCCCCCCCACACACTCACTTCCCATCCCCGGCTCACTCATAAACCTCACCCCCCCCCCCCCCCCCCCCCGGTGGTGACAGTGACACAGTAACCCGCTGACAGAGAAGTGCGGTGACTTACGCCGAGGCCTCATGGATCTCCGTGCCATCGTACACACCGCAACCTGACAGCACCTGCAGAGAAAACGACAATCAGCCGCCAATACAGACACATAGACAGACACGTACACACACAGATACCCACACACACACACACACACACGGACAGACAGAGCGGCTCACACTCACACCAGCCAACGGGAGGGGACAGCCGGATCCCACAGGACACCGCAAACAGCACATGTGAGGAGGTGGTTGCACTTGACATAGCGCTGGAGTGACCCTCACACACACCGACCAGAGAGAGTGACCCTCACACACCGACCAGAGAGAGTGATCCTCACACACAAACATTGACCAGAGGCTGGAGTGACCCTCACACACACACACCCTGACCAGAGGCTGGAGTGACCCTCACACACACACACTGACCAGAGGCTGGAGTGGCCCTCACACACACACACTGACCAGAGGCTGGAGTGACCCTCACACACACACTGACCAGAGGCTGGAGTGACCCTCACACACACACTGACCAGAGGCTGGAGTGACCCTCACACACACACACACTGACCAGAGGCTGGAGTGACCCTCACACACACACACACACTGAGCAGAGGCTGGAGTGACCCTCACTCACACACACTGACCAGAGGTTGGAGTGACCCTCACACACACACACACTGACCAGAGGCTGGAGAGACCCTCACACAGACACACACTGACCAGAGGCTGGAGTGACCCTCACACAGACACACACACACTGACCAGAGGCTGGAGTGACCCTCACACACACGCAGACCAGAGGCTGGAGTGACCCTCACAGACAAACACACACTGACCAGAGGCTGGAGTGACCCTCACACACACACACACTGACCAGAGGCTGGAGTGACCCTCACACACACACACACTGACCAGAGGCTGGAGTGACCCTTACACACACACACAGACCAGAGGCTGGAGTGACCCTCACACACACACACTGACCAGAGGCTGGAGTGACCCTCACACACACACACACTGACCAGAGGCTGGAGTGACCCTCAAACACACACACACTGACCAGAGGCTGGAGTGACCCTCACTCACACACACTGACCAGAGGCTGGAGTGACCTTCACACACACACACACACACTGACCAGAGGCTGGAGTGACCCTTACACACACACACAGACCAGAGGCTGGAGTGACCCTCACACACACACACTGACCAGAGGCTGGAGTGACCCTCACACACACACAGACCAGAGGCTGGAGTGACCCTCACACACACACACACACTGACCAGAGGCTGGAGTGACCCTCAAACACACACACAGACCAGAGGCTGGAGTGACCCCCACACACACTGACCAGAGGCTGGAGTGACCCTCACACACATACACACTGACCAGAGGCTGAAGTGACCCTCACACACACACACACTGACCAGAGGCTGGAGTGACCCTCACACACACACACACACACTGACCAGAGGCTGGAGTGACCCGTACACATACACACACTGACCAGAGGCTGGAGTGACCCTCACACACACACTGACCAGAGGCTGGAGTGACCCTCACACACACACTGACCAGAGGCTGGAGTGACCCTCACACACACACACACACTGACAAGAGGCTGGAGTGACCCTCACACACACACACACTGACCAGAGGCTGGAGTGACCCTCATACACACACACTGATCAGAGGCTGAAGTGACCCTCACACACACACACTGACCAGAGGCTGGAGTGACCCTCACACACACACACTGACCAGAGGCTGGAGTGACCCTCACTCACACACACTGACCAGAGGCTGGAGTGACCCTCACACACACACACACACACTGACCAGAGGCTGGAGTGACCCTCACACACACTGACCAGAGGCTGGAGTGACCCTCACACACACACACACTGACCAGAGGCTGGAGTGACCCTCACACACACACACACACTGACCAGAGGCTGGAGTGACCCTCACTCACACACACTGACCAGAGGCTGGAGTGACCCTCACACACACACACACACTGACCAGAGGCTGGAGTGACCCTCAAACACACACACTGACCAGAGGCTGGAGTGACCCTCACACTCACACACACTGACCAGAGGCTGGAGTGACCCTCAAACACACACACAGACCAGAGGCTGGAGTGACCCTCACAGACAAACACACACTGACCAGAGGCTGGAGTGACCCTCACACTCACACACACTGACCAGAGGCTGGAGTGACCCTCACACACACACACTGACCAGAGGCTGGAGTGACCCTCACTCACACACACTGACCAGAGGCTGGAGTGACCCTCACACACACACACACACACTGACCAGAGGCTGGAGTGACCCTCACACACACTGACCAGAGGCTGGAGTGACCCTCACACACACACACTGACCAGAGGCTGGAGTGACCCTCACACACACTCACACACACTGACCAGAGGCTGGAGTGACCTTCACACACACACACACACACTGACCAGAGGCTGGAGTGACCCTTACACACACACACAGACCAGAGGCTGGAGTGACCCTCACACACACACACTGACCAGAGGCTGGAGTGACCCTCACACACACACAGACCAGAGGCTGGAGTGACCCTCACACACACACACACACTGACCAGAGGCTGGAGTGACCCTCAAACACACACACAGACCAGAGGCTGGAGTGACCCCCACACACACTGACCAGAGGCTGGAGTGACCCTCACACACATACACACTGACCAGAGGCTGAAGTGACCCTCACACACACACACACTGACCAGAGGCTGGAGTGACCCTCACACACACACACACACACTGACCAGAGGCTGGAGTGACCCGTACACATACACACACTGACCAGAGGCTGGAGTGACCCTCACACACACACTGACCAGAGGCTGGAGTGACCCTCACACACACACTGACCAGAGGCTGGAGTGACCCTCACACACACACACACACTGACAAGAGGCTGGAGTGACCCTCACACACACACACACTGACCAGAGGCTGGAGTGACCCTCATACACACACACTGATCAGAGGCTGAAGTGACCCTCACACACACACACTGACCAGAGGCTGGAGTGACCCTCACACACACACACTGACCAGAGGCTGGAGTGACCCTCACTCACACACACTGACCAGAGGCTGGAGTGACCCTCACACACACACACACACACTGACCAGAGGCTGGAGTGACCCTCACACACACTGACCAGAGGCTGGAGTGACCCTCACACACACACACACTGACCAGAGGCTGGAGTGACCCTCACACACACACACACACTGACCAGAGGCTGGAGTGACCCTCACTCACACACACTGACCAGAGGCTGGAGTGACCCTCACACACACACACACACTGACCAGAGGCTGGAGTGACCCTCAAACACACACACTGACCAGAGGCTGGAGTGACCCTCACACTCACACACACTGACCAGAGGCTGGAGTGACCCTCAAACACACACACAGACCAGAGGCTGGAGTGACCCTCACAGACAAACACACACTGACCAGAGGCTGGAGTGACCCTCACACTCACACACACTGACCAGAGGCTGGAGTGACCCTCACACACACACACTGACCAGAGGCTGGAGTGACCCTCACTCACACACACTGACCAGAGGCTGGAGTGACCCTCACACACACACACACACACTGACCAGAGGCTGGAGTGACCCTCACACACACTGACCAGAGGCTGGAGTGACCCTCACACACACACACACACACACTGACCAGAGGCTGGAGTGACCCTCACACACACACACATACTGACCAGAGGTTGGAGTGACCCTCACACACACACACACACTGACCAGAGGTTGGAGTGACCCTCACACACACTGACCAGAGGTTGGAGTGACCCTCACACACACACACACACTGACCAGAGGTTGGAGTGACCCTCACACACACACACACACTGACCAGAGGCTGGAGTGACCCTCACACACACACACACACTGACCAGAGGTTGGAGTGACCCTCACACACACACTGACCAGAGGTTGGAGTGACCCTCACACACACTGACCAGAGGTTGGAGTGACCCTCATACACACACACTGACCAGAGGCTGGAGTGACCCTCACACACACACACACACACACTGACCAGAGGTTGGAGTGACCCTCACACACACTGACCAGAGGTTGGAGTGACCCTCACACACACACACTGACCAGAGGCTGGAGTGACCCTCACACACACACACACACACACACTGACCAGAGGCTGGAGTGACCCTCACACACACACACACACTGACCAGAGGTTGGAGTGACCCTCACACACACACACACACTGACCAGAGGCTGGAGTGACCCTCACACACACTGACCAGAGCCACGCTGGGGTGGGGACGGGCGGCCGCCGAGTGCAGGGCGCGGGGGTACCGGACCCGGGAGAGGACGAGGCCGCGGCTCAGCCACATGACGACGCGCACCGGAAACCGGACCCGACCGGAACCGGAAACGAGAGCCCGGACTAGAACCGGAAACGAGCCGCCCCAGACCGGAAACGGAAACACGGGAGCGGGGACCGGAACCGGAAACAAGACCACGCCGGAAATGCCCGGGATTGGCCGCTCCTCTGACGGATTTCTTTTCTTATCTTAAAGGTGTTTGAGGTGTATCGGCCCCTCCCCCCTCCCCCCCTCCCCCCCCCGCAGGCACTGTCTCAGGGGGGAGAGAGGGGTCAAACTGTCTGACCGGTTATATGGTTATCTGCTTCTTAGCTGTTTTTAATAATGATAATAATAATATTCCTCATCTGTGCTACGGCGCCTTATCACGTCTCCAAGACGTCTCCGAGCGCTTCACGGCATACGCCGTCAAGAGTAGTGACTCGTGTATTTTGTAGGGGCGACGCGGCAAGCGGGCGGGCGGGTGGGCGGGCCATCGGGCAGGCAGGCGGGCGGGCAGTCAGGCGGGCGGGCCGTCGGACTTGCGGGCAGTCGGGCGGGCGTGCAGTCGGGCGGGCAGGCAGTCGGGCGGACGGGTGGGCAGTCGGGCGGGCAGTCGGGCGGGCGTGCAGTCAAGTGGCGGGCGGGCAGTCGGGCGGGCAGTCGGGTGGGCGGGCAGTCGGGTGGGCGGGCAGTTGGGTGGGCGGGCAGTCGGGCGGCGGGTGGGCGGGCGGCGGGTGGGCGGGCGGGCAGTCGGGTGGGCGGGCCGTCGGGTGGGCGGGCAGTCGGGCGGGCGGGTGGGCAGTCGGGCGGACGGGTGGGCAGTCGGGTGGACGGGTGGGCAGTCGGGCGGGCAGTCGGGCGGGCAGGCAGTCGAGCGGGCGTGCAGTCAAGTGGCGGGCGGGCAGTCGGGTGGGCGGGCAGTTGGGTGGGCGGGCAGTCGGGCGGCGGGTGGGCGGGCGGGCAGTCGGGTGGGCGGGCTGTCGGGCGGGCGGGCGTGCAGTCGAGTGGCGGGCGGGCAGTCGGGCAGTCGGGCGGGCGGGCGGGCAGTCGGGCGGCGGGCGGGCGGGCGGGTGTGTGGGCTTTTTTTGGTTTGCGTTGATTATCAAACAGTCGTTTGTTTAGGTCAAGATTTTTTTGCAGTGACAGAGATCGTCAGTGAGACACAGGGCGACTGCGCAGGAGAGTCCCGTTAGTGCGCTCGCGTTTAGTGCACTCGCCTCGTGAGCGAGAGGAGCCGCGTTCGATTGCTTAGGCAAGTTTCTTTACTCCGCACGCCTCTGTTTGCCTGGCGGTCAGTAGGAACCCGGTTGTTACTCGATTCATGGATTGCTTTCCGCAGGTAATCCTTAAAAATACCATAACTAAATAATAATAATAATAATAATTTGTTCGCTCAATCCACGACTGTTTGTGGAACGTTGCTGTACGCAATTGGCTTCCTCGTTTCGCCCACAAGATATACAGTCACTACACTTTACATTATATTCTGCGAAGCGCTTTGAGACATTTCGAAGACATGATCAGGCACAACATCAAATGCAAGGACTATATTATTATAAAATCAAAGTGGTCAGCGTGACACACAGTGACTGCCAGTTCAGAGTGGTTGGAGAGACATTGACCATAAAGGTTAGAGTAGTTCTTGTGACCTCGGCGCCTGTCAGGTTGGATAGTTGGTGTGGAATGCTTGGCGTGATAGTGACTGTCAGGTAGGAGGGATAAGGTGACATAGATGTCATAAGGTGTCATAAGGTGTCAAGTTGGAGTAGTTTGTGTGATACACAGCGACTGGTTGGACTGGTTGTTGTGACAAGTAAAGCTCCCTCTACACTGTCTGTCCACATTCTCAGGTCAGTGGCAGCACAGGTTGATGAGTAAACTAGTCTGGAAGTTATGATCAGTGTCAGGGCTTCTATCAGAATGAGTGTGAGGCCATACAATATGAGCCTCTCAATAAAGGACGGTGTGGTTCTCGTGAGTTTTGTCCCGATTTTTTAATGCTGTGAGTTGGTGAGGCACGTCAGCAAGCCTAGCGCAGTTTGTCACATGCACATTCTTGCCTCTGGGTCAGAAGGTTGTGGATACAAATCTAGAGTCCAGGCTGGCACTCCAGTGCAGTGCTAGGGGATACCTTACTTTGGATGAAATGTTAAATCATGGTACCATTTGTGCTGGATTTGGTGGATGTTATAACAATCTTGCAAAGCTTTTGCAAAGAAAATGTGTCTCCTTGTATCCAGGTTAACAATCTCCAGATAAATCAGCCATTATGTATTATGTGTTTATTTCGTATTTCACCCACAAAATACACAATCAACAACAACAATTTGCACTTATATAACGCTTTCCACGCTGGATGGTGTCTCAGAGCACTTAACAATGGTGGAGCCCAAGGCCGAGCCAGGGGAAGGGGAAAGACTAGGCACGGTTGAAAAGGAAGGTCTTCAGGCGCAAGGAGATGGTCAAGGAGGGGATGAGGCGAAGGGGTTGAGGGAGAGAGTTCCAAACTTTGGGGATATAGTGGCTGAAGGCACGGCCGCCGATGGTGGAGCAGAGGATTCGGGGGACACAGAGGAGGCCGAATCCAGTATACCGAAGGTGGCGGTTACTGCCGTGGGGAGAGAGGAGGTTAGAGAGATAGGGGGCTGCCAAGGAATGGAGGGAATTAAACATTAGAGTGAGGATCTTGAAGTCAAACTGCTCTGTGACAGGGAGCCAGTGGAGTTTGGCAACGACTGGAGTAATCGGGTTACGAAGTTTGGTGAAGGTGAAAATGCGAGCGGTGGAGTTTTGAATGAGCTGCATTTTGTGAATAGTGGAGGAGGGGAGACCGGCGAGGAGGGCGTTAGAATTGACAAAGCCGAGAGGTGACAAAGGCATGGACAGGATTTTGGCAGCTTTTGAGGTGAGGTATTGTCGGAGATGGACAATGTGGTGGAGGTGGAAGAAAGTGGTGCTGGTCAGGGACTGGACATGGGGGAGGAAGAATAACCGGGGATCGAACCTGACTCCTAAGTTGTGCACAGGTTCAGAGAATTTTAAGGACAGGTCAGGTAGATTGAGGAGGTCGGAACCATGGGACAGAAGACGTCGGTGGGAGCCAAAGAGTATAGCTTCTGTCTTGTTGACATTTACCTGCAAGAAATTTGTGCTCATCCAGCTCCTGATGTCTGACAGACAAGTTGACAGAACATCAGGGGACTGAGGATCGCAGCTGTAGGTGGCAAAGTAGAGTTGGGTGTCATCCGTATACATGCAGAAGTTAACCCCATGTCTACGGATGACATCACCGAGAGGGAGCAAACAGATGAGGAAGAGAAGGGGGCCAAGGATGGATCCTTGGGGTACCCTGCAGGTGACCGGGTGGAAGTGCGAAGAAAAGCCATTTGCAGAAATGTAGTGCTGATGGTTTAACATAACATGTAGGAGCAAGAGTGGGCCATTCGGCCCTTCGAGCCCGCCCCGCCATTCAATCATGGCTGATCTTCTAATCTAACTCCAGCTAATAACCTGACCCTGCCTTATCCCCATATCCCTTAATCCCTTTTGCAATAAGAAATCTATCTATCTCAATCTTGAATATGTTCAAGGACTGAGTGTCAACAGCTCTTTTGGGTAGCGTGTTCCATACATGCACCACCCTTTGAGTGAAATTCTTCCTCAACTCAGTGCGAAAGGGCTGGCCTCTGAATTTAAGGTTGTGACCCCTGGTTTTAGTTTCTCCAACCAGGTTTGTGAGGTAGGACTCGAACCAAGCGAGTGCGGTCCCACTGAGGTGGTTGATAGAGAACAGGCGGTGTAGGAGGATGGTGTGATTGACTGTGTCAAACACGGTGGAGGGGTCCAGGAGGACTAGGAGGCAGAGGGAACCCTGGTAACAGATAGAGAGGATATCATTTGTGACCTTCATAGAGCTGTCTCTCTACTGTGGGCAGGGCGGAAGCTGGACTGGAGGGGTTTGAGTAGGATATGGAGGGAGAGGTGTGCGCGAAATTGGTAGGCAACAACCCATTCCAGAGCTTTGGCAAGGAAGGGCAGGTTTGAGAAGGTGGTAGTGGCCGAGGTTGGAGGGATCGAGGATAGATTTTTTAAGGAGGGGGGTGATAACCGCGGTTTTGAGGGCGAGTGGGATTGATCCTGAGGATCACTACAGCATATTCTGTGAAGCGCTTTCAGAGGTGTCAATGACGTGATAAGGCGCTATATTAAATGCAAGGATTATTATTATTATTATTCATGTCATGGCTATGTGGGACCAGCTGAGTTGAGCTGAAACCTGCCATATTTTCCTATAAAACCAGTCACTGCACTGGACTGTGGTTATATGTAATGCACTTACCAATGTGATAAAGCGCGACCACCCACAGTATAACCTGTGAAGTGCTTTGAGACGTCTCAACGAAGTGATAAGGTGCTATATCAAATGCAAGGATTATTATTATAAAAATAAAATTTTTTAAATAAAATAGGTGAATGCTACAGCCACCAGGGGGCAGAAGTGACCCAGTTATCTGCTCTGCCTCATCTGCCTCCCTCTGTGCTGTGGGAGTAATGTCAGCAGGAAAATATCAAACGGGGGGAGGAAACATAGACTTTATTTTGTGCAGCAAGTGAGTGGCATGGGTTTTGCCCCATTGAATTTGCCCGTAAATACACAATCACTGCAGAGCAATTAAAAGTTGAATCGCTTCAGAACAATTCAGCACTCAATTCAAGATTTATTAGATTGTGTGGGGGTTTGACTCAGTGACAGCAACTATAATTTGACCTTGTCTACAAGTCCTGTTTACCCCCATATTTGTTTTGTACAGTGCACTGACCAACAACTGAAACGTGTGGAAAGATGATGATAATTCTATTTAGAAATACTTAATTGCATTCAATACAAGTGTTTGACTGTACAGCATTTCGACGTCCAGAAGATTGGTATGAGTGATTTCCATCATTTTCATGGCAGGTAATGATCCGTCACCATGTTCGGTGCGACATCTTCCATAACATGGATGGAGGATGAGGGAGTTACCGGTATCAGACTTTCCTGTAGCTTAGTGGTGAGAGCACTCACCTCGCAAATGAGAGGACCTGGGTTCGATTCCCGGGCGGGGCGAAACCTCAGGCAAGTTTTCTTATTCCACAAACCTCTGTTCACCTAGCAGTAAATAGGAACCCGGTTGTTAGTCGATTGGCGGGTCGCTTTTCCGGGGATAATAATCTCTTCCAAAAAAAAATAATAATTTGGTCATTCATTCCACGACTGTTCCACAAAATATACAGTCAATTCACTTTACAGTATATTCTGTGAAGTACTTTGAGACGTCTCGAAGATGTGATCAGGCGCTAAATCAAATGCAAGGATTATTATTATTATTGTTACTCTCCACTCATCTGCAAATAAAATTAATTGTAAGAAAAAGAGGGTGTGGGGTGGGATGGGGGTTGTAACATGACTTTGTGAATACTGTGCATTATGTTTTGCTTATAAAAGTCAATTAATTTTACAATTTATTCTGTGAAGTGTTTTGAGTTGTCTCGAACACATGATAAGGCGCTATATCAAATGCAAGGATTATTATTATTATTTGAGTTTGAAGTGACTCAGAGTTCTGGAATCATTCATCATAGGAAGGCATGAGGAACCTTTGTGCCATCAAATGTCTTTGTTGTGATACAATAAGCTGTGATCTGGTCGGCAGCCAATGCAGGCTACAGGGAGAGAAAACCCTGAGTCCCACTTCACTGCTGGTATCCATCAATGGTGGTTTGGATTCTTTCATCAGTCGGTTGGATTAATTGATTGTTTGGTGATTAATTGCTTGACTAATTAATTGATTTTTTTTTTCTTTTTTCTTCCCACAATGTTACCGCTTTAACCTGTTCCACAGCCTCCTGGCATTATTCACGTGGGAGCTCCAGCAGGGGGGGGCAGTGGGGAGGGGTGGGTGAAGAGGGGAATTCACAGTTGAGTCTTATGCTGTCCAAATCTTACATCCAAACACCCTGGAGGATTAACCAGGACAACAGGAGAAACTCCCTTGTTTACAATAGGGAAACATGGGAATATTCATGTGTAGGAATATGAGGAACTTTCTGTCTGCTTTCCCCCCTGCCACCTCCCTTGCCTCCTTCAAGGTCTATCTCAAGACCCTCTCGATCGACCGCGCCTTTGGCCACCCTTCTACCTCTACCATCCCTGCCCTCCACCCATCCTGATCCCAACCCCCAGCTTAGGTGCAAATCCTTGACTGTCCAATGACAAGTCCTCCCGACATGAATATAGGAACATAGGAAAGGTGAAAGGTGCTATACAAATTTGTTGTTGTTGTTTGGGTGCTCTTAAGCACAGTGATGGGTTTCTGCATGTATCAGCTGAACCCCAAAACGGTGTATGATCTTCAGTGTCCAACTGAACAGGCACAGACAGGAGCTTGGTTTAACATCTGCCTCATTTGAAGGACGTCACCCCCGACAGAGCAGCTCTCCCCCCACCGACACAAACCATCCGGCCCAGAAGGGAGAGAGTGAAAGACTGGGAAAGTCTGTACCTTATAGCAGATTTACAGTCAAGGGTACAGATTGGAAATGCTGAGAAAACCTAACCAGAGAACATCAAGCTGGCTGAAAAGAGAGAGACAATGTACCCGCTGTAAGCAGGATGCTGCACGTCTTGGCTGACTGAGCACTGTTCTCAGGGTAACTCATTCTCAGACAGTTTATATGAGATTCATCAAGGACGAGCCCAGGAACAATGGAATGAGCAACAGAGCGCTTGTTTCAGCATCTGTTCCTTCAGCGAAAGGTCCATGTGTAGGAGCACCACGATCAGAGACGATGTCTCGGTGGGGGATGTTTGTTTACCATTCATCAGGAGCTGAAATTTGGCCCTTTCGCCTCTCGGCACAACCAGTTTCCACGGAGACAAGGCCCTCTTTGGGGTTATCTTGCCAGCTTTGGTAGCAGCTGATTCCTAGACACAAGGTGTGTCACTCTCATCACTCTTTCACTTCTGGGTCAGGAATTTGCGGGTTCAAGCCTCACGTGGGGGGNCTTTGAGCTCATACTATAGGCTGCTGCTCCAGCGAAGTACTGGAGAAACCACTATATTGTTCGAGGTGCCGTCTTTCAGATGAGATGTTAATAATAATAATCCTTGCATTGCATCCTTGTTGAGATGTCTCACAGAATATATTGTAAAGTGTAGTGACTGTATATTTTGAGGGCAAACCGTGGCAGCCAATTGCGCAGAACAGTCTCCCACAAACAGTCGTGGATTGAGTGACCAATTTTTTTTGTGGGGGCAGGGAGGGATTATTACCCCCAGAAAGCAATCCGCCAAACAACTAACAACCGGGTTCCTACTTTCTGCTAGATAAACAGAAGCGCATAGAGTAAGGAAACTTGCTTAAGGTTTTGCCCCTCCCGGGAATCAAACCCGGATCCACTCACTTGCGAGGCGAGCATGATAAGCACTACCCAACAGTATTCCACATCAGCCTAGACTGATGCTCCAGTGCAATGCTGTATTATTAGAGGTGTCATCCTTCAGATGAGATGTAAAACTGAGGCGTTCTCTGTGCATGTTCAGGTGGACATTAAACTGATGGGAACTGTTCACTGTGCGGTGAATCTTGCAGGTGTTAGTGGCTTACCACAATTTGTCTTATGAAATCTGTCACTAACACTTGACAATAATTCCCTGTGAATCACTTTGAAACATTTCAATGTGATAAGATGCTATAAAAATTTCTGTCTCCTTGATGCTGGTTGAAGGAAGATTGCAGCTTCACAACAAAGTGAGGATCAACGTGAAGGACTGTGGATCAATCCTCATAGATTTGCCAGCTTGTAGTCACAGGGCAGCTAAGTGCACATCGACCGCTTGACAAGTACACTGTCAGTCTGATTGTCCTCAACTTTAGCATTCTCTGAGCACTGACTCACTGTAGTATCCATCTTCCTGACCGCACAGCTCTTCCTTTCCCTGAATAAAACATAAAAATGTACAGCTCCTTCCCGCTCGTCTTCCGGGAACTACATTTGAATCTTGATGGATGCCATGTAGTGTATGGATCATGCAGAGTCCTGTAACATGTTGGTTAGCATGCTTGCCTTGCAAGAGAGAGGATCTAGGTTCGATTACCTAGCAGTAAACAGGAACGCGGTTGTTAGTCGATTGGCGGATCGCTTTCTGTGGTTAATAATCCCTCCAAAAAATTAATAATAATAATCAATAATAACTGTTAGAGCTTTGGCTTGTAGGGTTAACAGGAGTTGAGTGGGAGAATTCCCTGCCTCCAGTGATTGGTCTGCCCTTCCAAGTCCTGCCGATGAGCCAGGCTGGGCTGTGCTGCCAGCTGTAGTGCCCTGGAATAGTACAGATCAGCCTGGTTCAGGAACTGGACTAGAGACCATCACACAGGGTTAGTTTGATTCTATCATTCCGTTGCCAAACATGTCACCTTGGAGCCAGTTCAGCTCAGGAGGATAGTCATGAGCTGGTCATTTGGCATCCGACAAGCGCGTGTTGAGCTCTCACACAGTGGATGGTGGGAACCAGGTACTCCAGGATGAAGTTCCGGCCAGTGGTGGGGTGGGCAGGCCGGTGCTCACTGAGTGAAGGAGGGCACAGGGAGGAGATTGGACAATGAGCTTTCCAGCCTCTACCCTGGGACATTGATGTGGATCATCAGAATGGGCTGTCTGTCTGGTCAGGATGGGCGGGTGGGGGCCGGAGGTGAAAAGCTACAAATTGTGTGCATTTTATTATCTTCTGGATAAAGAAAAAGACGGAAGCCTTACAGGTGAGATGGGAAAAGGAGAGGAATTTATGCATGCTTTTTAAAACAAGTGGCATCTGCTATGTTCCTCAGCCACCATGCCAATTAGGAATATAGCTTGGCCAGTAATTGCCATTTGATGCGAGATTGATTCCTTCAGTTTCCAGCCTCTTATCCCCGCTCGGCAGAGAGCACTTCAGGATATTTGCTGCAGAGCCCTCGAGCTGCTGTTGAAATTGCTTGTTCTGCAGGTAATGTCCGACAGCAGCCTCCATGCGTGGGCTGGCAGTCCACAGGTTTATTAATCACAGGGTGAGATGTTAATAAGGCCAAACAGGGTGCAGTGAGTTCAGAGAACAAACCTCAGTTGTGGTGGGCGAACTGTGTGTGCAGGGGGTGGGGGAGGTGTTACTTTGTGATATAAATTATTGGCTGCTCCTTCCCATTACACTGCTATGTGTTATAATAATCCTTGTATTTGGTAGAACGCCTTTTCATGACGTTGAGACATCTCAAAGTGCTTCATAGGGTACACTGTAATGTGAATTGACTGCATTTTGTGGGTGAAACTCAGCAGCCAATTCTACACGCACACCAGTGTCACACAAACAGTCGTGGATTGAATGGGCAAATTATTATTATTATTATTTTTTGGAGGGATTATTACCCCTGGAAAGTGATCCTCCAATCAACTAGCGACTCTGTTCCTTACTTAATGCCAGATAAACAGAGGCTTGTGGAATAAGGAAACTTGCCTAAGGTTTCGCCTCACCCAGGAATTGAACCTGGGTCCTCTCGCTTGCGAGGCGAGCACGCTAACCACTACGCTACAGGACTCCTGCACAAATTGGCTGCTGCTTTCACCCACAAACACACACACACACACACACAGTCACTGCACTTTACAGAGATTAGGTGTGAAGTGCTTTGAGATTACGGTTGTATCATCGAAGAGAAGGATGCTCATTGTGTTATTGATTGTATCTCAGCTTCAAAAGCCACTTTTTTTTGATATGCTTATTCAATTTATTTCCAAATATAGAAACTAAAATTGACAATTAAACACCTCCTGGGGGTGCCCCCATCTCCTGCTCCACAAACCAACTAACCTCGCTGCCTTTGTAATTACAACCAGCAATAGCTGGGGACACTTGTGTACCAAATGGACCATTGGCCAGATAGGTGGTCTGAACAATCAGACCACTTTGACTGTTGTGTGGTTTCAATGTTAGGAATATCACTTGGCCAGGCACAAGGGGCACATAATAATAATAATAATCCTTGCATTTGCTACAGCGCCTTATCATGTTGTCGAGAAGTCTCAAAGTGCTTCACCAACACACTGTAAAGTGCAGTGATTGTGTACTGTGCGGCTGAAACTCGACAGCAGTTGCCCACAAACAGCCATGGAGTGAGCGATCAATGTTATTTGGGGAATTTTTAGGCAGGATACTGGGAGAGAGAAACTCGCTTCTCTTTTCAAATGGTGCCACCAGATCTTTAACGTCCACCTGAACAGGCAGACAGGGCCTTCCTTGGTTTGATGTTTCTTCCGAAGGACGGCACCTCCGACAATGCAACATCCCCCCAGCACGCATTGGATTGTCAGTTTAGATTATGCGATTCCAAGTTCCAACGTGGGACTTGATCCCACAATCTTCCGACTCAGAGGCGAAGGAGCTACCACTGACTGTGACTGTTTTGTGGGTGACCGCGGTAGCCAATTTGCGCACAGCAACTTCCGGCAAACAGCCATGAAATGAATGACCAATTTTATCGAGGGGATTGTCTTTTGAATAGGAAGTCAGAATATGAACCTTTGTATCTCTTTCAGTGTCCATCCTTTCATATGTCCATCTGGAGTCCCGTAGCACACCTTTCAAGCAAGAGGACCTGGGGTCGATTCCTTGGCGGTGGCGAAACTTTAGGCAAGTTTCCTTGCTCCACACGCCTCTGTTTACCTCGTAATAAGTAGGAATTGGGTTGTTGGCAGATCACACTCCGGGGGTAATAATCCCTCCAAAAAATAATAAATTGGACACTCAATCAACTATTATTATCTGCCGAGGACAGTTACTACACTACCAGTAATCGCTTTGAAATATCCTGACAATATGTGTCTGCAATTTTCTGAGGTTTGGGGAGCTGAGGATGCAAGTTGGTTATAACCCTGACTGGCTTTTTATTCCTGGTTGTGTTTTTGCCGGCTGAACTGCTGACCTGAATGAATGTGTAACATTCCTATCGATCAAGTAGAAAAGCCTGGCTCAGCATCTCAGGTAAAATCAGGCAGCCTCTTTCCCCCGCCCCACCCCCACACCCCCATCTTCAGTGTTCATGCTATTCGTGTATGCAGTGCTCCTCACTCAGATTGACTCACTGAGGCAAGTTTCCTTATTCCACACGACTCTGTTTACTTAGCAGTAAGCAGGAACCCAGTTATTAGTCGATTGGCAGATCGCTTTCAAACGCAAGATTAAAAAAAGAAATTGGGTCACTCAATCCACGACTGTTTGTGGGACACTGCTGTGTGTAATTGGCTGCTATGTTTCCCCCAAAAAAATATACAGTCACTCCACTTTACAGTAAATTCCGTGAAGTGATTTGAACCATCGTAAAGACATGATAAGGCGCTTTATCAAATGCAAGGATTATCATTATTTATTATTATTAATACATCAGTGTCTAATGAAAGCATGTACACTCTGGCCCGTAGTGAGCTGGCGTGTATGGGGAGCTCAGCTGCCCTGTGTGCGGGTTGGTGAGTGGATGAATGTGTATAAAGTGCCGTGTTTATCTTTTCATTCATTACAGCTTTCAAGGCAGCTAACCCCGTAATGACAGCCCTCAGTGTTATTTTCACTAATGAGCTTCTAAATTTCATGCTTTGACGGGCTTCCTCACAGACACCCCTGTGCCTGGGTGCTGCCTGACTCACACAACCGGGCCGGTGATAAACACTTGAGTCCATGCCTGCTCAAGCAATTACATGCTTTACACTGTGCCCGAACATTAAAATCTCATCCTTTAACCGCTTCCTGTAACTAAACTGTCTCCATTATTTACAGCTTACAAATTTAGGGGAAGGTCCACCTGCCACTGAACGGCATAACTAATCAAATATTAATTTTAATCTGAGGGATTTATCGGAATCATAAATTGTGTGTAATTGTAAAAAATTACTGTGTGTTATTAACTGCCTCATTGACTCAGCCGTTTCGCTGGCATTTCACTCCTGTCTGCTTCTGCCCGGTTCCTGTGTGAAGGAACAGGGATTCTCTGTGGGAGCAGGGTGACCAACAGCGAGGAGTCCTGTAGCACAGTGCTTAGAGCATTCGCCTCGCAAGTGAGAGGACCCGGGTTCGATTCCCAGCCGCGGCGTAACCTTAAGTAAGTTTGCATACTCCACATACCCCTCTGTTTACCTAGGAGTACGTAGGAACTCGGTTGTTAGTCGGTTGGCGGATCGCTTTCCAGGGTAATAATCTCAATAAAAAATCCAGTCACTCAATCCATGACTGTTTGTGGGACACTGCTGTGCACAATTGGCTGCTCACAATCATATCACTTTGGAGTATATTCTGTGCAGCGCTTTGAAACGTCTCAACGATGTGGTAAGGCACTATATCAAATGCAAGGATTATTATTAATGTCTTCCCGACGTGAAAGGCGCTCTATAAATGTAATTTTGTTGTGTTATTGACATCAAATGGGTCGGGGTTGTGAATGTATACAGTGGGAGTGCGCACAGTGGGAGTGTGTATAGTGGGAGTCAATGGGAAGGAGTTGGGTTCCTATGTTGGAATCACATTGGAATTAGTTAGCTGCTTATTTGAATCGATGTTCACGGGAGCTGGAGTGACAGCCTCCTGTACGTTACAGATGGTTTTGCATAGATTTAAATATGATTACGATTCAAACAACCGTGGTGCTGGAAGATGGAAAGAGAAGCACAGCTTGTGTGTATCATTCACTAACTGCAATCAGTAAGGCAGGCCAGAACCAGACAAGACAGATAGACAGACAGACAGGCAAGCAGACGGACAGACTGACTGACTGACAACACTTTTTGAAATATTCACAAAGGAAAGAGACCCAGTTCAGGATGTTATTGGCCACAGTATTGTTTTTCACTCAACCTTTACAATAAAATCAAACTTTATAATAATAATCCTTACATTTAGTACAAAGCCTTATTACGCTATCAAACTGGGGTCAGGGAATCTTTCTACTCAGCTCCTGGTAACCCTGCAAGCCAAAGCCCTCACGGGTAGGGTGTCCTCGCTGGATAAGCAATGGATTAAGCATGAAGATGGGTTTTTACATGCGTCAGACACCCAACTGACCCCAAAAAAACACGTGTTGTGACAGTGTATTTTACGGGTGAACGCAGCAGCCGATTTGCACACAGCAATGCCCCACAAACAGCCATAGAGCGACCGTCCAATTTTATTTGGGGGGATTGTCGGCCAATCACTGGGACAGAGAAACTCCCTTCTCTTAATACGTGATCTTTAATGGCCTTGAACAGGCACAGGCAGGACCTCGAGAAATCAATGCTCTCTCTTTATAGGTTTGTCTTTCAGTTTGTAAACGAGTGAATCGCAAAATCACGATGTGATGACTTCCGTCTTTGCTGATGGCTTGGTTATTCGACCATGAAACTTGTTCTGTTATATCCACAGAGCAATTCATCACCTGGGCTGGCACCAAGCTCAGCGCTTTCTCTCCCAAACCTCTCTCCATCCCCTTCTCCTGTGTGTGACACAGCTCACAGGAGGGAGGAAGGGAGGGAGTGAGGCCTGTCCTGAGGCAATGCCTTCATTTCACTCTAAATCCCCTCAGAAGGCCGCAGGGGTGGCTGCTTCCAAACTGATTCTTCTTACAGTGCCTTTCATGTCAGGAGGATGCCTCAAAGTGCTCCACAATTGTCCTCTTGCTTGCGAGATGAGCACCCTAACCACTGGACTCTACTCCAAGGGGAAACTCATCAGTGAAAGGAACCATCTCATAGGGAACCTTGCAGAGGTCGGTACGGCAGTAGCCAGGATGGGGAGATCAGGATTAAACATAGAACAATGGGATGAAAAACATAGTGTCTAAAGACTCAGTCAGTGGCATCCTTTCTCCCTTCTGTGTCACAAGGTTATGGGTTCAGGACTTTGAGCTCACAGCCTAGACTGACACTGCACAAGCCCTTTGAGATGCTGCAACGTTACAGGTGGCGTGAGGACGCAAGTTTTTCCTACGAAAGATTCTGCCAATTAGACACGACTGATGAAGGAAGCACTCAATCCTATAATCGGCTCCCACGCACACTTCCAGCCAAATAACACAGGAACATCATCACCGAGATACAGCAGACAGGAGAAGAGTGGCTCAGCTCAAAAACTATCCAATCGCCCTCAAGATTTCTTCCCTGCCTGTCTCTCTCTCCCTTTCAATCTAATATCCCTGAATCCTTTTAGTTGATTAGAATATGTCGAGCACTATTTTGAAACCCTTTTGTGGTCTCTCATTCCCCTGATTGCTTGAGCTCACAGTCTGGGCTGACAGTCCAGAGCAGTGTTGCGGAGAGCTCTGTGTTATCGGAGGCGCCGTCCTTCAGATGAGACATTTGGCACTTGTGCCTTCAGCCTCTCTACCCCCCACCCTGTGGATCTCCATCCTACAGTCTCTTCGCCTCGCCTGTTCTCTTGATTCTTTTAAGGGCCATCTCAAGACCTTCCTTTTCGACCGCGCCTTCGGTTACCCTCCTATCCCCCCCCACCCACCCTGCCCTCCACTCCTCCTGATCCCAACCCTCCTGCTCGGGTGCAAATCCCTGACTGTCCTGCATCTTGGGACATCCTCCTGACTGAAAGGCGCTGTGTAAATGTAATTAGTTGCTGTTCAATCGGATCCATCGATGCTTTTTCAGGGGGAAATGTTAAAGATCAATTTTGCAAAAGCAATGGGTTTTCCTGGCCTTAGGAAATTAGGCAAATTAGACAGGACACCGGGGGTCAGTCAGGCCGGGAATAGAGCCTGGGATTTCCCTGCACACCCAGCCACTCTGACTTTTTGTGACCTTGCTCAGTGTCACAGGTGTTGAACCAGTTGGCTTTCAGTCAGTCACTCTCTATCTTTGCTCAGTGTGGGATACCGAGGGCAGCCACACTCACAGAGACCCTGACAGGTGTGTAATAGCGGATCGATGCCATGGCCCTGACGGCATGTTCAATCATCCACCCCTCCCCCACCCCCGGCCAGGGGCTCACCAGCAGCACAATCATTGCTCCTCACTTGATATTTTTTGAAGTGATGCAAAACAGGAAGAGAAAAGCCCCACAAATCACACCATCCAATGGCTGCCAGGAGCAAGAACTGAAGAAAATAAAAGCTTCTTGGAGCCTCAAGCCCACGTCAGGGGCTTTGAGCTCACAGCCCAGGCTGACGCTGCAGCGCAGTGCTGGGGGGAGAGAGAGCTTTGCATTATCGGAGATGCCGCCCTTCGGATGATATGTTAAATTCAGTTCCAAAGTGCATTCAAAGTCTAAAAATGATAAATTCCGTTTTGTTTTATTTAAGAGCTCTGAGACGCTGCCCTGCGTGAAAGGCGCTATTTAATGCAGGCTGTTGTTGTTTATTTAAAGTAAACGTAATTCATGTGTTGCCCACAAAATACCCAGTCAATCCACTTTATAGTATATCTCGTGAAGTGCTCTGAGACGTCTCAACGACGTGATAAGGCGCAGTATGTTGGTGTTAGTATTATTATTATGCAGGATTGACCCACTGCAGCCAACAGCAGGTTTGACCGGGTTGTTGCCAGCGTTGGAGCGGAGTGTGATTGTCAATTTACTTTGCTGCTCAGGTAAGCGCATTGTTATAAATGGGGAATGTTAAGAAAACTGGACGCCCCAGATACACTTGATTAATAGTTTAATTTCCCTCTGCCTGGTTGCTGCGTAGCTCCCTTTGCTTCCTGATTATCAGAGCCCACGCCATCAATCAGCACATGCTCTGTTTTAGTGTCAGCCCCGCTGTCTATGTACCAGCCTCCAAGCTGTAACCTTACCCTGCCCAACTGGCAATCCTCGACCAAGGAATGTTCAATCTTGAGTACTGGCTGGCGATGCTGTCAGCACTTACAAGTGGTGACAGTGACATTACTCAGTCTGGCACAGCCTGGCGCAGCTCTACAAAGCCTGTCACAGCCCTACCCAGCTTGGCGCAGCCCGACACAGCCCGACACAGCCTAACGCCCTGAGTAAACACCATGGGCCATTGTTTGTGAGGAGAATCAGGCATCAGCCTGTAGTGCAGTCAGTCGCACTCTCACCTTGTAGTCAGGAAGTCATGGGTTCAAACCCCACGTGGGAGACTCTGAGCTCACAACCAGACTGACGCTGCATTACAGTGCTGAGGGGGAAGAGAGCGCCGTCCTTCAGATGTAATGTCCAATCTGTTTCATGTTCAGGTGGACGTTAAAAATCTTGCGGCGCTATTGGAGAAGAGAAGTGAGTTTCTCTCTCCCGGTGTCCTGGCTATCAATCTCTCAAATAAAATTGGTCACTCGCTTCGTGGCTGTTTGTGGGACGCCTCTGTGTGCACATTTTTGTCAGTGTTGCAATACAGTATAATTTACACTTATACACCTTTCACATCAGAAGAACAGCCCAAAGTCAGTGATGTCAATCGTGGCCGGACACCCTGGGTGGAGGGTGGGAGAGGCCACGAGCTGCAGAGTTCTCACTGATCTGCAGGTTTTAAAGGACAGTTGAGAGTTGAACAAGACACAGAGGTTCTGTACTGGCTCCACGTGGTGGAATCACACGTTATTGCTGAGACAAGCTGTGGCTCAGTGACAGCTACAGTGCCTGAGGCTACCTTCCCCACAACACCCCCCTCCCACAATCCCCCTCCCACCTCCTCTCACACACACTGAATTTACCTTAGATCTATCAAAAGATTTATTTGGAAACAAAGATGTGTATTAATATGTATGACGGGCCCAGGGGGAATAGAAAGGGAGTCCTGAGAGTGGGCTCACAGAATAATTATTAACCATCTGTGCAATAACTGTGCGCATCCGAGGACACAGTGAGGTCAGCTTCGAGCCAGACACAGGATAATAATAACCCACAAGGTTTGGTTCAGGTGCCTTTTCAGGATGAAGTTTCTGTGATAATAATAATCTTATAATAATAATAATCCTTGCATTTGATATAGCGCCGTATCACATCTCGAGACTTTTCAAAGAGCTTCACAGGATATACTGTAAAGTGAATTGACTATATTTTGTGGGCGAAACGCGGCAGCAAATTGTGCACGGGCAGCGTCTCACAAACAATCGTGGATTAAATGACCACAATTGTTTTTTCAGATTATTACCCCCAGAAAGCGATGGGCCAATCGGCTAACAACTGGGTTCCAATTTACTGCTAGGTAAACAGAGGCTTGTGGACTAAGGAAACTTGCCTAAGGATTCGCCCCCGCTCAGGAAGCTGGGTTTTTTCACTTGCGAGGTGAGTACTTTAAAAGACACAGTAAAGTTCCCTCTGGGTGAGTGTTATAGAGAGTAGTAGCCTGTGCGTGTGTTATAAAGAATAGCAGGCCCTATTGAGTGATGCTGAGGTAGCACTTCTCTCCTATTTGAGGACTTAGTCCCATTCCCAGACCCAGGAATGACAGCCTGTTAGCAGCGGCAGCTATGATATTCCCTGGATTAAGCTCTGCTCAGTACAGTCACAGCGCTGAATGACTGCAGAGGGTATGGAAGAATTTCATTGTGAGTTTCGAGACATGTTGTCCCTCGGAGGCTGATGCTATAAATCTACCTTTTTACTGCTGCCCTTTACGCGAGGAGCCTGAAGAGATGATAAAATGTAATGTAAATATATTCGCAGTTGCCGGAAGATGTTTTGTGATGTATTTGACAATCAGGCCCCCGTGCAAGGGTCCAGGGAGCAGCTTGATACTTAAAAATAATAATAAGCCTTGCATTTGATACATCCCCTTATCACGTCGTTGAGATGCCCCAAAGCGCTTCACAGAATATACTGTGAAGTGAATTGACTGTATATTTTGTGGGCAAAACAAGGCAGCCAATTGCATAGAGCGGTGTCCCACAAACAGTTATGGATTGAATTTTTTTTGGAAAAAGATTCCCCTGGAAAAAAGATCCGCCAAACGACTCAAAACTGGATTCCTACTTAGTGCTACAACAACACAACAACAAGATTCCATTTATAAAGCGCCTTTCACGTCAGGAGGACGTCCCAAGGCGCTGCACAGTTGGGTCATGACCCGAGCAGGGGGGAAATGGTCAGGGTGAGGGGAGGGAAGGGAGGGAGCGAGGAGGGGGAAATGGTCAGGGTGAGGGAAGGGAGGGAGCGAGGAGGGGGAAGAGAGTCGAGAGGGGAGCTGAAGGCTCGGTCAAAGAGAAAGGTTTTGAGACCGGCCTTGAAGGAGGAAAGGGAGGAAGCAAGGCGAAGGCACTGGGGGATGGAGTTCCAGAGCCTGGGGCTGAGAGGCTGAAGGCCCGACCACCGATGGTAGGGCGGTTGGGGCGGGGGACGTGGAGCAGACCGGAGCCAGAGGAACGGAGGGTACGGGCAGGTAGGTAGGGGATAGTAGGTTGGAGAGGTAGGAGGGAGCAAGGCCGTGAATGGCCTTGTAGGTGAGGATGAGGATCTTGAAATCAATCCTCTGGGGGATGGGGAGTCAGTGGAGGCGAGCGAGGGTGGGAGTGATGTGGTCCCGAAGCCTGGTGCGGGACAGTACACGAGCTGCAGAGTTCTGAATGATCTGCAGCTTGTGGAGGGAGGTGGCGGGAAGGCCGGCGAGGAGAGAGTTCCCATAGTCCAGCCTTGAGGTGATAAAGGCGTGAACCAGGGTTTCAGCAGCGTGAGGGGTGAGGTAATGCCGTAGTCTGGCGATGTTCCGGAGGTGATGGAAGGCGGTGCCAGTTGTGGTGCGGATGTGAGGGAGAAAGGACAGCTCAGGGTCGAACAAAACGCCGAGGTTCCTGACTGGCTTTGAGAGGTGGAGAGTGCATTCTTGGATGCTGATGGTGTCAGCGCCTGAGGTGCGGAGGCGCTGACGTGAGCCAATCAGGAGGGCCTAGGTAAACATGGGTGTATAGAGTAAGGTTTCGTCGTGCCCAGGAATTGAACACTGGGTCCTCTCGCTTGTCGGGGAGTGCTCTCAACACTAAACTACAGGATTCCAGATGTAAAGGATGAAAATTTCTTATTAAGATAGTTAACGTTGTATTACATTCATATGAAGATTGTAAAAATTAAAGCCCTCCCTACATCCCCTTATCACGTCCTCCTACCTCTACGGCCTCTTAAAACTTCACCAACCTGTCCACTCCATCTGCTTGGTGGGCACTGGCCTGCTGCACATCCCCTGCCCTGCCCGCACCACCATCGGAGGTCGGGCCTTCAGCCTTTCTGCCCCCACCCTCTGGAACTCCATCCCACAGTCCCTTTGCTTCATCCCTTCGCTTGCCTCCTTCGAGGCCTGTCTGAAAACCAGCATCTTGTTTCCTCCACCACGCTTGCCCTCCAACTCTCCCCCATTGGAGCTCTCTACTTGAATCCAATTCCCTGGTCTCTCCCCAGGTTTCTGTGCTGGTGCTCGCTCCCCCACTGGAGCTCTCTACTCTAATCCCATTCCCTACTCGCCCCCCGTTGTGTCTATGCTGGTATTGTGTGTGTGTGTTTGAACATAGGTATATTTGTGCATTATGATAGAGTGAACAGGGGGAAACTGTTTCCACTGGCGGGTGAGTCGGTAACCAGAGGATATAAGGTTAAGATAGGGCCATGGGATTAAATTGGATAGCTCTTTCAAAGAGCTGGCACGGGCATAATATTTCTATGATTCTATGTATGATTCTATGTATGAGTGTGAATGTTTGTGCATGAGTGTCTAAGTATGAGTGAGTAAGCATGTGAGAATGTGTGTGTGAGTGAGTGTGTGATAGAGAGTGTGTGTGTGTGTGTGAATATGAGAGTGTGTGTGAGCAAGTGAGCATGTACATGAGAGCTGGGGTGTATGAGCGTGTAAGTGAGTGTGTAAGTCAGTTGAGTGAATGAGTGTGCACCGGCATATTTTTCAATACATCAGACCTCATACTCCCACAGCCCTCACCAAGGGCAACCCATCTGTGTTATGTCTTACTAAATGCATACAGCCTAGAGGGAGCTTTACTGTGTTTCTAACCGGTGCTGTCACTGACCTGGGAGTGTGGACGGACAATGCAGAGGGAGCTTTACTGTGCTGTCACTGACCTGGGAGTGTGAAAATTGCAGTGTGAATCTCCATAGGAATTCGGCAGCCTTTATCATATGTAAATTTCCCCCCACCCACCACGCGCCCCCCGAAGGGAAATCTGTGGGGAATGGAGTGGGTAATTTCTCATTTCTCTTTAATGCAGCTCTCCTGATCTCCTACTGTGATAACCACTCTTTGTGCCAAACCTGTCACCGTGATCAGCCAGGTATCTGACACACATGGAAACCCATCACCATGATCAGCCAGGTGTCTAACACACGTGGAAACTCATCACCGTGATCAGCTGGGTGTCTGACACACGTGCAAACCCATCACTGTGATCAGCCGAGTATCTGACACACACGGAAACCCCTCACCATGCTTAACTAAACTGCCAGAAACTTCCTTGATGAATTTAGAAGCCAGTTTCTCTTTTTTTAAGAACTGCAAAAAAGAAGCTTTCCAATCAAGATGGGTTTTACCCTATTTTTCACATAAAAGTTTGTGAACGGCTGAGACTGGGTGGAATTTGAAGGACTCTCCAGCTGAAATTCCCGCTGTCTAACACAGGGGGCACTGAAGTTAATAAAAAATAATCAGCATTGAGTTGAATACATCTCCGAAATACACAACCATAGAAATTCACAGCACAGAACAAGGCCTTTCGCCCCATTAAAGGGCTTCATAGGATTTACTGTAAATAATAAAAATCCTCACATTTGGTACAGAGCCTTTTTCCTCCCTCCCTCCCACTCAGCTCCTGTTAACCCCGCAGGCTAAACCCCTAACGGGTAGGGTGGTCCTTCAACAACAACAACAACTTGCATTTATATTGCACTCCACACACAGGGTAGCGTCCCAGAGCGCTTAGTTGGAATCCTAGCTGGACAAGCAGCTGGAAAGCTTGCCAGACAGTGCTATGAATGGCAAACTGTGCGGTTTTAGCTGGTTAGACTCCAGCAGTTACCCCAACGCACACTCTGGGGTCCCCAAGCCTTGGCTGTAGCCAACCTGCACCTCATACTTTCTGGAATTAGGTAAACAGGATGTGTCCCTCTGGGGAGAGAGTGCGCAATCCATTCCAACAATCTATCTCTGGGACTTTTATGCGGGATGCCCGGCTGACCAAAAACAAATCATTGGGACATCCCAAAATACTTTGCAGGATATACTGTAAAGTGTATCTTATGTAGGGGAATTGTTGGCCAGGATAAGGGGGAGAGAGGCTCCTTTCTCTTTTCCAATAGTGCCTTGAGATCTTTAACATCTAACCAATGCATACTTTGAATGTCAAAACAATCAATTTCATTTACACAGCGCCTTTCACGTCGAGGGAATGTCTCAAGGCACTCGACAGTCAAGGTTCAGATCCGAGCAGGCGGTTAGGATCAGGAGGGGTGCAGGGCAGGAAGTATCCAGGGTGGGGGTAGAAGTGTAACTGAAGGTGTCATCGAAGAGGATGATCATGATATGGGCCTTGAAGGAGGTAAGGGAGGGGCGAGGCAAAGTGACTGTGGGATGGAGTTCCAGAGGATGGGGGCAGAGAAGCTGAAGGCACGATTGCCAATGGTGTAGTGAGCCGGGTGAGCGAGATGGAGCAGGGTGCCTGCTGAGCGGAGGGAGTGGACAAGTCGACACAGAGTTAGGATGTCACAGAGGTAGGATGGGGCAAGGCCGTGAAGGACTTTGAAATCGAGGACAAGGATTTTGAACTCTATCCTCTGGGGGATGGGGAGCCAGTGGAGCCAGGCAAGGATGGGGGTGATAGGGTTACTCAGACAGCTCTGTTCCACGCTTGTCCTTTACTCAGCAAATCAGCGAGTGAGTGACTGAGGCTGAGCGGAGAATCTCTCGCCGCCTTTTAATTTAATTACACGAGATTCTCTCTGACACAGCCACACAGCCTGTTGAAAACAAAGTGATCAATATTATCGACCGGACTGAGAACAGAGAGAGACGGTTTTAATAAATAGAAAGAAATTTCACTGCGGCGTTCTTCATTAAAGGTAAAGTCACTGCAGTACTGAGCTCCACATCAACATCCAGCACACATACAGCGCTCTGTTCTGAGTGGCTGATCTCATCCCGGGGCAGTGGGCTGATGGTGGGTGAAGGGTGGATGGGCGGTGGGGGTCAAGTCTCGCCTCTGAGTCAAGAGGTTGTGGGTTCAAACCCCATGCGGGACTTTGGAATCACATTGTCTAAGCTGACACTCCAATGCAGTGTTGCTATTCGAAAAGAGAAGAGAGTTTTTCTCTCTCCCGAGACTGGTCATCAATCCCCCAGATAAATGCCTTTGTCACCTCCTGCCTCAATTATTCCAGTGCCCTCCTCATCGGTCTCCCCAGCTCCGCAACCGGGTTCCTACTTACCTAGCAATAAGTAGTAACCCGGTGGTCGATTGGCGGGTCACTTTCCGGAGGTAATAATCCATCCCAAATAAACATGTTCCCTCAATCCACGACACTGTGGGACACACTGCTGTGCGCAATTGGCTGCCGTGTTTCGTCCACAAAATACAGCCAATTCACTTTACAGTATATCCTGTGAAGCGCTTTGAGACATCTCAACGATATGATAAGGTGCTGTATTAAATGCAAGGATCATTATTATGTTACACTTTATCCTGTGAAGCGGTTTGAGATGTCTCAATGATGTGATAAGGTGCTATATTAAATGCAAGTATTATTATTATTACTGTAATGTACGTGGCTGCGTATGAAGGCTGCCGAGTTTCCCTACACAGACAAGCACGATGTTTGGGCTGCGAAAAGCTGTGATATCTGAGTGGAAAGCTGTGCTCTGGAGCAATCCCCAGCCTCCCAGGGAAACTCTCTGAGGCCGGGGCTTGTTTGAATTAAACTCCACAGGAATAAACCATCCAATGTGTCTCAATTTGCTGCAGCCAAGCTGAAACTCCAAATATAAATGGCCTGAGCTGGGGGTCTCCATTAATCACACACGATGGATCGTTTTACATCTGCCATCTGCAAAAACATCGCCTCCTCCCCATCCCCCCCCGTGGGCTACAAATCCCTTAACACCCTGGCACCTCCATATCTCTCTGACCCGCTGACTCCCCACTCCACCACCTGCCGCCTCCGAATGGCTGGCTCCGGCCTCCTGTTTGACCATCATTCCCTCCGCTCCACCATCGGTGGCCGTGTTTTCAGCCACTACGCCCCAGGAATCTGGAACTCTCTCCCTCAAACCCTCCACCTTGCCCCCTCTTTCCCGTCTTCAGGTCGTGCCTGGAAGACCTTCCTCTTCGCCCGTGCTTACTGTCACATCCTCCCTCCCCCGCGGCTCGGTGTGATGCTCTGCCACTGTTAAGCTCTCCGAGACGCTACCTGTGTGAGGGCACTATACATCTGCAAGTTGTTGTTATTGTGGCTTCAGCTGGTCGGACAAGAACCTCGCAAAATGGAAAGGGATTTGTGTGTAAGCTTGGCGCAGTGGTAGCGCTCTCGCCTGAGTCAGAAGGTTGTGGGTTCAAGACCCATGTCAGGTCTTGAAATCACATAGTCTCAGCTGACAGTCCAATGCAGAGTTGTGGGGGGTTTCATTGTCGGAGGTGCTTCCGATGAGACGTTAAATCAGGTGGACATTAAAGATCTTGCTATTGGAAAAGAGAAGGGAGTTTCTCTCTCTTGGTGTCCTGGGCAAAAATACCCCAAATAAAGTTGGTCACTCACTCTATGGCTATTTGTGGGACACTGCTGTGCACAATTGGCTGCCGCGTTTCGTTAGAGCATTCGCCTTGCAAGTGAGGGACCTGGGTTCGATTCCCGGCAGGGCGAAACCTTGGACAAATTTCCTTACTCTACACGCCTGATAATAATCCCTCAAGAAAAAAAAGTAAAATAATAATTTGGTCACTCAGTCCACGACTGTTTGTGGGACACTGCTGTGCGCAATGGGCTGCCACGTTTCGCTCACAAATATACAATCAATTCACTTTACAGTATATTCTGTGAAACTCTTTAAGAAGTCTAGAAGATGTGATAAGGCATTGTATCAAATTCAAGGATTATTATTATTATTAAGAATCTCCAAACCAAACTGAGAATTTCATGCATCCAACTACATAATAATAATATTAATATAGCGCCTTATCATATCGTTGAGACATCTCAAAGCTCTTTACCGGATGTATTGTAAAGTGGATTGTAATGTGTAATTTGTCACCCACACATAGAATAGAGATTAGGAAAGAGAAGGGAGGCTGAGATGAGATTGAATTTGGATGGGAATTGGGGCAAATGTGGAGGACTTTCCTGAGGAATATCTTGCGCGTTTTAGACTGAAAATCAATTGGCCGGATGTCTTCAGGCACCAGGGGTCTCGCTGCTCCTCACCAGCGGTTGGGGTTTGAAGAGCAGTCGAGGAGACAGGGCTGTCCTGTGTGAGCGCTGGCTGGCGGGCGGGCGGACGAGCGAGCGAGTGTGGATCAGAGACTCACACAAGAACGAGTGGCCAGACGGAGCCATGAATATTTATGCAGTGACCTTCACACTTGTCAATTTCACTGACACTAACATCAAGCGCTCTTACATTTCCTCGCCAGCTACTTATTCTCCACTGTAATTAAAGAATTAAGCTGGCCCTTGCACTGCTGTGACTGATGGCTGGGTTAGCACACACTGATCTGTGTCTGTGTGTGTGTGAGAGCGACACCTGCACCATTCGACATTTACTCAGCGTGTGTGTTACATAATTACTTCCTTATCAGAATATAAATAATCATTAATACTTGTAAAGCGCCCGCAGAGTCCTGTAACATAGTGGTTAGCACGCTCACCTCACGAGCGAGAGGACCCGGGTTCGATTCCCGGACTGGGCGAAACCTTAGGCAAGTTTCCTCACTCCACAATTACCTCTGTTTTACCTAGCAGTAAGTAGGAAGCTGGGTGTTAGTCGATTGGAGGATCGCTTTCCGGGGGTAATAAACCCTCCAAAAAAAATGTGGTCACTCAATTCCCAACTGCTGTGCGCAATTGACTGTCGCGTTTCGCCCATAAAATGCACAGTCGATCCACTTTACAGTACATTCTGTGAAGCGCTTTGAGACGTCTCAAACAAGGCGCTATATCAAATGCGCGGATTATTATTATTATGATTATTATACCGATTCAGCCTCAACCACTGCTCCCAGCACAGCATTCCTCTACTTGTGAAAAAAATTCTCCTAATCTCCCCGTTTACCCATCTGCTTATTGGGCTTCTCATGTGATTAACACGTTGTTAAAAACCTGGGAGGTCCATCCCTGCTTATTGAATGGTCTGTGAGTGGGTCCCTCCCGCAGTGTTGGGGAGCTCGGGCGCTGGGGGAGCTCAGAGTTAATATGTTTTCGAATCCCTCCACGGGGCCTCGCTCCTCCCTACCTCCACGACCTTCTAACACCACACCGCTCTGTCCCCTCTGCGGACTCTGGCCTGCTCCATGTCCCCCGCCCTGCCCGCCCCACCATCGGCCTCTCTGCCCCCACTCTTTGGAACTCCATCCCATAGTCCCTTCGCCTCGCTCCCTGCCTTGCCTTCTTCAAGGCCCGTCTCAAGACCTTCCTCTTCGACTGCACCTTCGGACACCCTCTCCTCCCTGCCCTCCACCCCTGCTGATCCCAACCCCCTGCTCGGGTCCGAATCCATGACTGTCCAGCTCTTTGGGATGCCCTCCCGATGTGAAAGGCGCTGCGTAAATGTAATTTGTTGCTGTTGTTGGGGGAGCTTGACGCTGTGGAACTCGGCACTCGCTCTCTGTCTCTCTCTGGCCCTCACACTCTCTCTCTTTCTCTCCGTGCTGAGCAAAAGCATGTTGCATTATTTCACACCTCAGTCGGGGGAGCCAGCCAGGAAGGTCTCCATGGCAACAACACCTCCTGCGATCAAAACCATCTGCAAAAGTGCAAACAGAACAGGCCAAGCCGCTTGCCATTCAGCTTGTAAACCCAAGGCCAAAAATATTCCCTGTGATGCGGAGGCAGGAGCGAGAGAGAGAGCGCGCGCGCGAGAGAGAGAGAGAAAGAGAGAAAGGAGATTCTCCCAGCACAGGCTGGGGGCGATCACACTGCCGGCGTTATTGTCTGTGCCGATCATGCAGGCAACCCAGGCTCTGTGACTGCTGACAGTCTTATGACACCAATAATAATAATCCTTGCAATTGATATAGTGCCTTATCACATCATTGAGACGCCTTAATGCACTGCACAGTGTATTCTGTGGGCGTAACGCGGAAGCCAATTGCGCACGGCAGAGTCCCACAAACAATCGTGGATTGAGTGACCACATTTCTCTTTTTGAAGGGATTATTACCCCCGGAAAGCGATCTGGCGATCGGCTAACAACACAAAGTCGGTTCCTTACTGTTAGCTAAACAGAGGTACGTGGAATAAGGAAACACTCTTAGGTTTCGCCGAGGAATCGAACACTGGGTCCTCTCGCTTGCGAGGCGAGCGGGCTAACCACTACGCGACGGAGCTCCAGCGGAGGCTGGAGCGAGCACGCTGTGCGCTGGTATTGTCTCTTCCGATCAGGCAGGCAGCCCAGGCTCTGTGGCTGCCGCTCACAGTCTTCACTAATCACTCACTCTCACTCCAGCTCGCAAATACCCAGGAGATGGGCTAATCTCAGTGACAGGGATGTTTGTCAGGACCTGGGGCGCTGACGCCACCATTTAAATCCTGATGAGATGAGTTTTCGATTCCTCCAGACACAGAACACCGCATGATTCTTTGACAAGAAGCTTTGTAACGCTCTCTGGTTCCGCTGGTTTACATTAATCTTGTGTTTATTGGGTCTCAACGCTCTCCCCTCTCAGTCAGGAGGTTGTGTGGGTTCAATCCTCACTTCAGGGACATTGAGCTCATAGTCCAGTGTAGCGTTGGGGGGGCACCGCATTCTCAGAGACGCCGTCCTTCAGATGAGATGTTAAACCGAGGTCCCGTCTGTGCCTGTTCTGCGGACGTTTAAAGATCCAGATGTGTTAACTATCGCTCAGAAGCGGTTGTGAAAAATCGTAGCTTTCCTACCTTCTACACGAGAGAGGAAAGGACAAGGGGTGTCTGGGAGCAAGACCGTATAAACAGTGATCTGGTCGGTGGGTAACACGCAACTTTTGTAATCGAGACTTTACCAGAGTCCGTAACAAACTCTGTGTGGACAATGACACGATCAGACCGCAGCTCCCGCCTGCTTCTTGTTTAGGCAATCAGAGGTTACTTAACCCTCTCCTGACCCTGATTACCTTCCCACAATATAGTCTCCCTCCCGTGATTCACACAGGGAGATTTCATGACATTCCCCCGCATCCCCGCCACGCACACGCACACACAGTCAGACAGAAACCCACCCCACCCCCGAGATGCATACACATAACGGGTCAGATGTCCCCCCCACTCACACGCACTTGCACACATAGTGATTCAGACCTCGCCACCCCCCACACGCGCACGCACACATTGTAAGCCAGACACCCCTCAAAGTGTGTACATAGTAAGTCAGACACCCACCCCCCCCCCCACACACACACACACACAGTGAGTCAGACTGTCCCCCCAGATGTCCACAAACATATAGTGAGTCAGTCCCCCACCCCACACACACATAGTGAGTCAGACCCCTCCACACACACACATAGTGAGTCAGCCCCCACCACCCTCCACACAGACACACACACACAGTAAGTGAAACACCCCAGAAATCTATGGAGTATGTCACATACCTGGAGTGAGTTTGAGGCTGGAATCTAATCAGGGGTTCGAGAGTGGGGGTTTTATATACAGAATAAGAACCCTCTTGGAGTGAGTCGCAGGGGTTCAGGGGGGTTATGTCGAGAATAACTGATCTCAACAGTGAGTTACATGCTGGAATCTAATCTAAACTGTTATTTAGCCTCCAGTCACTACATTGAGACAGCAATTCCCTGGGAGACACTTTGATGTGATAAAGAACAGTAAAACTACAAGTTCTGTCTTCCCCTTGACCCTGTGCTCCTCATCTTTCACTCGGTGTGTGAGAGCATCGTTCTCAATCCCAGTTAGTTTTAGTCGCCTCTTAGCCACTCCTCTGAGATCTCGCTTCTCAAACAATAATAATCCTTGCATTTGATATAGCGCCTTATCACACCTTTGAGATGTCTCAAAACGCTTCATAGAGTATACTGTAAAGTGGAGTAACTGTGTATTTTGTGGGCAAAACACGGCAGCCAGTTTACGCACAGTAAACTGCTGTGGAGTGAGTGACCAATTTTATTTGGAGTCCTGTAGCTCAGTGGTTAGAGCACTCGCCTTGCAAGCGAGATATCTGGGTTCAATTCCAGGCAGAGGGCGAAACCGTGGGCAAGTTTCCTTACTCCACACGCCTAATAATAACCCCTCCAATACAAAACAATAATAAATTGGTCATTTTCAATCCATGACTGTTTGTGGGACATTGCTGTGCGCAATTGGCTGCCGCGTTCGCCCACAAATATACAGTCAATTCACTTGTGTTCTGTGAAGCGCTTTGGGACGTCCTCCCGACGTGAAAAGCGCTATATCAAATGCAAGGATTATTAAAACAATAATAAATTGGTCATTTTCAATCCACGACTGTTTGTGGGATGCTGCTGTGCGCAATTGGCTGCCGCGTTTCGCCCACAAATACACAGTCAATTCACTTTGCAGCATATTCTGTGAAGTGCTTTGAGACGTCTAGAAAACGTGAAAAGCGCTATATCAAATGCAAGGATTATTATTATTATTATTTGGGGGATTGTTGGCCAGAACATCGGGAGAGAGAAACTCCCTTCTCTTTTCGAATAGTGCCATGGCATCTTTAAATCCACCTGAACAGGCAGGCGGGACCTTGGTTTAATGTCTCATCCAAAGGACGGCACCTCCGACAATACAACACCACACTCCAGCACTGCATAGGAGCGTCAACTTAGACTATGTGATTCAGAATCCCGACGTGGGGCTCGAACCCACAAATGGGTGGCTGAGGATGCTTGTGACCGAAATGTTAGGACCTATTTGAAGGAACAGCTCCACCCTGTGATGGGAGGACGGTTGGGGTGGGGATTCTGGAAGGATGAGATGAGATGGGACAAAAGGCCTTCTTCATCCTGAGCCAGTCAGAGATTCCAGAGCGTTCAGTTCGAGACATACTTGCATGTGTCCGCCAGGAAGTTGGAAGGCGAACTACATGGACCTTGATCTTTTTGTCGCCTAGCATTTGTTACGTTCTTATCTTCAACAACAACAAATTACATTTCTAGATTGCCTTTCATGTCGGGAGGACATCCCAAAGCACTGGGTGGACATTAAAGATCCCATGGTACTATTTCAACTGAAGAGAGGACATCTATCTTGAATAATGACCTACTTTGCAATCATTCGCCTTCTAAATAAGTAATGAAACTTGCCTGTGGTTCCGCCCCGCCCGGGAATCAAAGCTGGGTCCTCTCGCTTGCGAGGTAAGCGCACTAACCACTATGCTACGGGATTCCACAATGTATGTGAGGAGATAAGAAATCTCGGTGCCTGAGAGAAAGCGATAAATATTCCACGAATTTACAAGCAAAAGACACACAGGAGTAAAAGAATCATGACAAATTGATGGCGAAACGAGGAGATTTGTCACCTCTCTGGGCAAAACACTCCACACAGGCGATCAGTCATCTCTCAAACCAGCGTTCCCCCCCCAGCGTGGGCACTCAGGAGGCACGGAACCAGGTGATAGACAGTGGAATCAACAAACCAGAGAGAGAGAGAGTGAGAACCTTTCGCAGATAATTAGACAATTTCTAAAACATTTCTCTCTCTCGAACCCCCTCCCCCCAAGGATTTGATCAAATAACGCAGCTTCCTGCATAAATGGTTTACAAATATCATGTCCCAGGGGCAGGGGGAAGGGCTTGTATGTTCTGTCTTGCACCACTGAAGGGTAGGATCTCTTCGCACAGGGGGGAGTCAACAGGGTGTCAGCCTGGCGCAGTCGTTTGCACGCTCCTATCTGATTCAGGACGTTGTGGGTTCAAGGCCCCTCCTCACCACCCCCACCCCCTCCTCCCCCCCCACTCATTGGGACTTTGAGCCTGAAAGACAAGTGTCCTTCAGTTTGAGATGTTAAACCGAGTTTCCGTCTGTATTAATGATCCCGCAGCGCTACTCAAAGAAAGAAGGGAGTCTCTCTCTCCTGGTGTCCTGCCCGACAATCCACCAGATAAAATCGGTCCCTCACTTCATGGCTGTTTGTAGGAGGGACTGCCGTGTTTGCTCACAAAATACACAGACAGTCACTACACTTGGGAAAAAAATTCTATGAAGCGCTTTGAGCCATTCCGGTGCGAAAAGCAAGGATTTTTAATGTTTAAGTGTAGTGACTATGGTGTAACCCCGTAACGTAGTGATTGGCATACTCGACTCACAAGCCAGAGTTACCCGTGTTCGACCAGGCGGTTTCCCAGAGTAATAATCCCTCCCAAAAGTAATAATGATAATTTGGTCATTCTGCGGTTTCAGTATATTCTGTGAAGCGCTTCGAGACGCCTCACCAAATGATAAGGCGCTATCATAATTTTTATTATTTTTATTATTATTATATCAATACAAGTAATTTTAATGTTTAAGTGTAGTGTCTGTGATTTTCATGGGCAAACATTATGGAATATGGCCCACAGCCACCTCCCCCTCCCCCCCACACACCCACAAACACACAGGCAAACAGCGGTGAGCTTCATCAGCCAGGACACCTGGAGAGACAGAAGCATTGCTGGAGGTCAGACGGGGAAGAAAGGGATTGTGTGTGTTGTGTGTGCCCTATGCCTTTCTGTGTCACTTAGGCCAGGATGTTGGAAGCAGATTTATTAGCCTAGTGCTTGGGGACTGAGCTCTGACTGTCCCTCATCTCTCAGTGTTTGTGGATTGTGTCCAAATACATGGAGTGAAATATTAAGAGTAAAAGTTACACAACGAGTGGCAAATAGAGTCAGTGAAGCAATGCTCTGGGGCCTCTCAATCACACCCCGTGCAGGCTGCCTGGAGGACACTTTCTCTTTAATATCATTACCTTGCCACAAATCTGCTTGTCAGCCCAATCCTCACAGGGACTGCGCGAGAGAACGCCACAGCATGCCATCAGCCCGGGCAGGAGAGACAGACCTGCTGCTCTTACCGGTGGAGTCCTGTTGAGTGTTGGTTAGCTCGCTCGCCTCGCAATCAAGAGGACCTGGGTGAGAATCCCAGACAGTGGGGGCAGCGGGGCAAACTTGGGCAAGTTTCCTTACTCGACACGTCTCTTTTTACCTAGCAGTAAGTAGGAAACCGGTCGTTAGTAGATTGGTGGATCGCTTTCCAGGGTTAAGTAGTAATTTTGCCCTCTTAAAAAAAAATGTGGTCACTCAATCCACGACTGTTTGTGGCAATTGGCTGCCACGTTTCACCCACAAAATATACAGTCAATTAACTTTACAATATATTCCGTGAGGCGCTTTGAGACGTCTCAACGACATGATAAGCCGCTACATCAAATGCAAGGGTTACTATTATTATTACTGTAACATCCGAGTAGGCTCTGAGATCGCTGTAGGTTCGAACCCCACGTTGGGGTTTTGATCCTCCAGTACAGTGAGTGGCATCGTTAGATGAGATACTAAATCCAGGGCAGAATATATCCCATCTGTGCTGTGTTCAGGTGGCTGTTACAGATTCCGTGGCACTGTTGGGAAAGAGAAGGAAGTTTCTCTCTCCCGGTGTCCTTCATCCCCCTTGCCCTCCTCCACCACTCTCTGATCCCAACTCCCAGCTCAGCTGCAAACCCCTGAATCTCCTGCACTTTGGGACGTCCTCCCGACAGGAAAGGCACTGTGTAAATGCAATTTGATGTAAATTGTTCATTCAACTTCACGGCAGTTTGTGATACATCACTGGGTTTCAAATAGTTTTATGTTCATCTACAAAAAATGTCACTGCAATCATTACTGTAAAGTCACATGTTGACCTATCAAAAGATTTTTTGTCTCTCTCTCTCTTTCCCACCACTCACTGTTCGAGTCTCTCCAATCTGGCGTTCATCCCGTTCACAGCACGAGACGGTCCTGATCAAAGTCCCTTCATAGCATTAAGTTTGTAGGTTCAAGCCCCCATGTTGGGACTTGGAGTGACCTAGTCTAAGCTGGCACTCCAATGCAATGCCGACCAAATCATCATTATTATTTTTTTTGGAGGGATTACTACAACCCGGAAAGCGATCAGCCAATCGACTAACAACCTGGCTTCTACTTACTGCTGGGCAAACAGAAGTGTGTGGGGTATGAAAACTTGCTTAAGGTTTCGTCCCGCTCAGGAATCGAACCTGGGTCCTCTTGCTTGTTAGGTGAGCGTGCTAAACACTGCAGTGTAACTAAGCAGTGCACAAACTCTACAGGACTCCACTTGTTGTTGGTAGCTCTTGTCTCTGAATCAGGAGGTTGCAGGCTCAAGCCTCACATCAGGGATTTTGAGTTCACTCTCTAGGCCGATGCTCCAGTGCAGGGGAGTGGGGGGGGAGGTGTGTGGAGGTGAGGAGGAGTGCTGCATTGTCGCTGCCACTATCCTTTGGATGAGACGTTAAACCGAGGTCCCATCTGTGCCAGTTCTAAGGTGGACATTAAAGTTCAAGCGGGGCTATTGTTAAAGAGAAGAGAGTTTCTCTCTCCCTGTAACCTTATCTGACAAGCTCTCAGATTAATCGCTTGTTCACTTGATGGTTGTACGCAGGACATTGCTGTACTCAAATTGACTGTCGACCAATGCACAGTCACTACACGTGACAGCAATTACAAGCTGACAAGACAATTGTTTGCGAGTTCAAAACCCTGCTCTCTCCTCTCCCACAGAGAGGCAATCCCGAGCCACACAATAGACTAATTCCCAGCTGATTTAGGAAGTGACTGGAAGGACAATGTGGCATTGATTGGCGCTGTGGGCACCTCAGCGTTTTACTCAGAGACCCTGACAGCGAGCAGCTTCTGAACAATTCGCTGCTTGGACAAAAGGCACAAAACACAGAAAAAAAAGACTTAACATTATATTAAAGTGTCTGAGCCCTCAGAGGAACCCCAACCAGCAGAGTGGTGTGAAATGTGCCTGTAAATGACTTTACTCTTTGACGCTCCCCCCCACCATACACACACGCAAGCTGAGCACAGCACTCACTGCTCGGAGACAGACAGACAGATATGGATAGTGGCAGACACTTCCATAATAATAATCCTTGCATTTGATATAGCATCTTATCATGTCGTTGAGACGTCTCAAAGCGCTTCACAGAATATACTGTAAAGTGGAGTGACTGAGTATTTTGTGGGTGAAATGCAGTTGCCAGTTTGCGAGCTGCAGTGTTCCACAGACAGTCGTGGATTGAGTGACCAATTTTACTATGGGAATCTGATAGTAACTCAGTAACATTGCAGGCAGGATTGGACTGTTGCTCATCAAGCCTCCCAAAAGATTCCTTCTGTACACTTGTCTCAGCCAGACTGAGCTTTCAGCTTTGTTAAACACCTGTCAAATCATCCATATTGTGTATGTTTGGAAGCGTGTGTCTTTTAATTGGCTTCTAGTCTTACAGGCTATAGGTGAAAGAGCACTAGAAGGAGAGGTGAGGCAGAGCGAGAGAGAGAAAGCGAGAGAGAATGCGATGACAGGGAGATAACGTAAAAAAATAGAGACACACAGACAGTAAGGGTGAAGGTGAGTGCGATTAAAGAAACAGGTACACAGAAAGCAGAGATGAAGAAACAGCAAGAGATGAAAGTAGAGACAGAGACACAGAGAGAATCATTGAGGTAAACTAAACTGACACACAGATGGAGACAGAGAGAGGCACTGGCAAACTGATAGAGAGAGAAACACACACACAGAATTACTGAGATAAACTGACACACAGATAGAGACAGATAGAGAGAGATACTGACAAACTGGCAGAGAGAAACATATATACACACATTATTGAGATAAACTGATACACAGAAAGAGACAGAGAGAGAATCACTGATATGCACTGATACATAGACAGACAGAATGTGAGGCTAAGAGAAACAGAGAGAAAAAGGAGAGCTTAAAAGTGCGAATGAGAGAGTGAAGAAAAGAGGCAGAGAAAGAAAGAGAGAACAGATGGAGGAAAGTGACAGAGAGAAACAAAAAGGTAGAGAGGCGTAGAGAGAGAGAGAGAGACAAAGGGAGAGATGTGTAGAGGGAGAGAGAGAGAGACAGCATAGACACAACCCAGGGTTTAAGCGCAGTTACATTGATTACAGCTCCACCTGTTATGCTGGTGTGAAGTGTTGCAAATCCCACAACACAAAGTAAATAGGCTGAAGACAGAGACACTGCAAATTAATTTATTAATATCTGTTGTTAATGCAGCGCGGTGTCCCTGGCGGGGCCGGGAGATTGAAATTCAGAGCGAGCAGCTGTGCTGTTATTCAAATTGCCTTTAACAATGTGACAATCCTGCCCCTGACTGCCCCTAACCCAGCTCGCTGCCTCCTCACTCTGCTCTCACCAGCCACTGATCCACTCCCTCTCTATTACTGTAACACACAGCAAATGTTAATTACCCTCCGCAAAAAACAAGGCTGCTTCGCCAACCAAAGGTCGATACGAATCACAGGCGGATACGAGCCAGAGGCAGTGTGTGTCAGCCTGGCTCATTGGTAGCACGCTCGGTGGATGTTAAAGATCCATTCGAAAAGAGAACAGGGGTTTCTCTCCTCCCGGTGTCCTGGCCAACAATTCCCCAAACAAAATTGGGCACTTACTCCGCGACTCTTTGTGGGATACTGCCCCGTTTCGCCCACCAAATACAGTCACTGCACTTTACAATATATTATGTGAAGCACTTTGAGATGTCTTAGCGACATGATAAGGAATGACAAGTATCAAATGCAAGGATTATCATTATTATTTATGGATGTTGAGGATAAACACTGGGATTTGTGTGAATGAACTCACTCACTGACTGGACCTCGATCGGGAGGGATTGGGGATGGGTTTATATTACATGGGTCCCAACACCAGCATTTACTAACACACACCCATCCTCCTCCCTGCCCCTGAACACACTCACTCGCCTGCACAGCCGAGCTCAGTTACTGGCTGTTCGAGCAAGTAGAATCAATGTTTTTCAGAGGAAACTGATGCACACATATAGGAGAGGGGAATAGAGGGGTGTGGGAGAGGGGAATAGAGGGGTGTGGGAGAGGGGAATAGAGGGTTATGGGAGAGAGGAATAGAAGGGTGTAGGAGAGAGGAATAGAGGGTTGTAGAGGGGGGAATAAAGGGGTGTAGGAGAGGGGAATAGAGGGGTGTAGGAGGGAAATAGAAGGGGTGCAGGAAAGGTGAATAGAGGGGTGTGGGAGAGGGGAAAAGAAGGGTGTAGGAAAGGGGAATAGAGGGGTGTTGGAGAGGGGAATGGAGGGGTGTAGGAGAGGGGAATGGAGAGGGGAAGAGAGGGGTGTAGGAGAAGGGACTGAACACGATGGGCCGAGTGGCTGCCTTCCGTGTGTAAATTTCTATTGTTCTACGGTTCTAAGAAGACCCTTTGGCCCACTTGCTCTCAGCCCTCCCTTGAGCTCACAGTCTAGGGTGATGCTCCAGTGCACGGTTGGAGGCAGGTGCCGTCCTTCAGGTTGAGACATTAAACCGAGGTCCATCTGTGCCCGTTCAGGTGGGCGTTCAAGATTCCGCGGCGCTATTGAACAAGAGAAGGGGAGCTTCTCTTGTTGTTGTTGTGAGGTGCCATGAAAGATATCTTTACCTGAGCAGAGAGGCTGTCAGTCACAGCCTGGCCTCTGGGTGCCCGAATGTCTCCCGACTCCCCATTGACCGTGGCTGATGGTATCTTGCTGACAATTCCTGTTACAAATGGAACACTTCACACTCGGGCAGTGTTGCGGTGCCGTGGCTAATAGGAATGTGCAGTGTGTAAGTGCAGAACACACTGTCCTAGCAACAACACAGCGGGGCACACAGCAACCGTGACCAGCAAACATCAGCACTTCATCACTGATAGAATACAGCTGACTGATGGACGGTTTGATACTGAGAAGATGAGAATTGGCCTCCACAGGCCCTTCCCCGTGGAGTCCTGTAGCTCAGTGGTTAGTGCGCTGGCCTCATATGCGAGAGTACCCGGGTTCGATTCCTACCTGATTCTTAGGCAGGTTTCCTCACTCCACATACCTCTCTGTTTACCCAGCAGTAAGTAGGAACCCTGTGGTTAGTCTATTGGCGGATCGCTTTCCGGGGGTATTAATCCCTTCAAAATTAAATAAAAATAATAATTTGGTCACTCAATCCACGAACTGCTTGTGGGACACTGCCGTGTTTCACCCACCCACAAAATATATGTTCATCGTTCCATGTGCCAATAACCCTCTGTGTCAATCATCTCCTTGCCTCTCGCTCTGGACATTGACTCAGTGTTGAGAGGCCCTGAACGACTGGAGCAATTATTGAGGGGGATGTGAATGGATGTATGAGTGTGATCTGTTTGTGGGTGGATGTGTGTTCTCCTTTGACCTCCGCCCTCTGCCGTAACCTTTCAGAGACCATCTGTTTGTGTGACAAGTGACTATCATGACCAGGCCTAACTCTGATTAAACAAGCGTTGAGTCCAGCCCTCGCCCACCCCCTCACAATCTCCCCCCTGTAGACCTTAAGATTCCCACCAGGAGGCAGCACGGAGTAGCAAGTCACTCCGCCTTTATGAGCGGTGTCACTGTTAAAATCTGTGAGACGTTCCCTCTGGGTGATGAACAATGCTGTCTCAATGTATTTTGTTGCTAGTTTCTCTTCTTCGAACCAAACTCCTGTAGTGCAGTGTAGTGGAGTTCTCGAGCGTAGTGGGTAGAGCACTTGCCTCGCAAGCAAGAGACCTGGGTTCGATTCCTGGGTGGGGCGAAACCTTAGGCAAGTTTCCTTACTCCACACGCCTCTGTTTACCTTAGCAGTAAGTAGGAACCTGGTTGAGAGTCAATTGGTGGATAACTTTCTGGGGGCAATAATCCCTTTAAAAACAATAATAACGCTTCTAATTTGGTCACTCAATCCATGACTGCGTGACACTGCTGTGGGCAATTGGCCGCTGCGCTTCACACACAAAATACACAGTCAATTCACTTTATAGTGTATTCTGTAAGGCACTTTGAGACGATGTGACAAGGTGCTGTATCAAATGCAAGGATTATTAAACTTAACTGTTGCTTTATTTCTCGCTCGCCTCTGAGTCAGGAGGTTGTGGGTTGAAGCCCCATGTGTGGGGCTATGAACTCAACAGTCCAGGGTGATGCTCCAGCGCAGTGCTGGGGGGAGAGAGCGCCATATTTGTAGGAGGTGCAATCATTCGGAGATTAAACCGAGGTCTCATCTGTGCCTGTTCAGGTGGCCATTAAAGATCCTTTATTTTGGGTCAGCTGGGTATCCGAAACCCAGCACCGTGCTTAAGAGTATCCTAACCAAGATGAGAATTCCACGCAACCTAACCTATACAAAATAAACAGTCAATTCACCTCACTATACGTCGAAGACGTGATAAGGCGCTATATCAAATGCAAGGATTATTATTATTATACACATGGAAATTCCAGAGATAGATTAGATTGTTGGAATGGAATGTGCACTCTCTCCCTGGAGGGATGCATCCTGCTTACTGAATTCTGGAAAGTATTATAACAACAACAACAAGATTACATTTGTATAGTGTCTTTCATATCGGGAGGACATCCCAACGTGCTGGACAGTGTACAGCATTTCAGACCCGAGCTGGGATCAGGGGGGAGAAGGGAGGGGAAGGGGGGTGACAAATGGCATGGTCGAGGAGGAGGGTTTTGAGACGGGACTTGAAGGAGGCTAAGGAGGGAGCGAGATGGAGTGATTGGGGGATGGAGTTCCATAGGTTGGGGGCAGAGTGGTTGAAGGCTCTCCGCCAATTAGGCGCAGGTTGGCAGAAGCCAAGGCTTGGGGACGCCAGAGTGTGCGTTGGGGTAACTGCTGGAGTCTAACCAGCTAAAACCTCATGGCTTACCATTAATAACGCTGTCTGTCAAGCTTTCCTGCTACTTGTCCATTTAGGATCACCCTGCCTGTTAGGGCTTTGGCTTGCAGGGTTAAGGAGTGTCTGGAGCTGAGTGGCTGGATTCCATGCCCTCAGTGACTATTCAGGTGGACATTAAAGATCCTGCTATTGGAAAAGATAAGAGAAAAGGCTATAGAATGTCCTCTCCAGGAAGTGGAGGCAGACTGTATCTTTCAACAACAACCACGGTTTGCATTACACAGTGCCCTTCATGCAGGGCAGTGTCTTGGAGCGCTTATCAGTGGTGGAGCCTGACGCTGACTCAGGCGGAGGTGACGATAAGCACAGTTGAATGGGAAGGTCTGAAAATAGGGAAGGAAGGGGAACGGCGGAGGGATTTAGGAAGAGTGTTCCAGAGTGTTTGGGGGTAGCGGCTGCCAATGGTGGAATGCATGCAGCGAGGGACAAGCAGGAGGCCGGAGCCAGTCAAGCGGAGGCGGGGGGGATGGAGTGGGAAGAAAGCAGGTCAGAGAGATAGGAAGGTACCAGGGATTTGCACTCTGAATGAAAGGAGGGAGAGTAGTTGTGTACGAAGAGAGTGTGAGTATGCGCTGTGTTGTCAGTGAGGAAGCTGTCTCCCCAGAGCACGACAAAGATAGCAGCACATTGCCCGCCCCGCCTCGCTCCCCGCCTGTCTCTTGCCCTCCACTGAGCTGAGTTCTCCGGAGACGGCAGGTGTGTGGATGAAATGAGATAGCACACGCTGAGGTGACCCGCGGTGGGACAATAAAGGGCACCGATAAAAGCCGTCAAAACACAAATGGTTCTCCAGGTTTCCATTACCATATATATTAATCATTGCCGCTAAACTGGGCAACTGGAGAGTACAAAACATTACTTCCCGGCATTAAATCCTCCAGAGTCACACTGAATAGAAACCGTCTCTGAAATAACAACACAGCCAAAATGAGAGACAGGCTTTTACACACAGGATGCGTCTCACTTGACCAAACACATTGGTTGAAGCAGAACCTGCGAGAGGTTTTACAATAACTATCCTTATAATAATAATTTGATACAGCCCGTTATCGCGTCATCGAGACGTCTCGAAGCACTTCACAGAATATACTGTAAAGTATATTTGGTGGGCAAAACGCTACAGGACTCCAAATTCTCGCACTTGCCTTTTTTTTGGTCAGCTGGGTGTCAGAAACCCATCACCGTGCTTAAGAGTATCCAACGCAAGATGAAATTTCCAGATATCCCACTTACACATGGAAATCCCAGAGGTAGATTGTTGGAATGGAATGCGCACTCTCTCTGGAAGCTATTAGGCACAGGTTGGCAAGAGCCAAGCTGCAGATTAGAGTAGAGAGCTCCAGTAGGGGAACGAGCACCAGCACAGACATGATGGGGAGAGAGAGAGCAGGGGAATGGGATTACAGTAGAGAGCTCCAATGGGGGAGCGAGCACCAGCACAGACACAATGGGGAAAGAGCATGGAATGGAATAAGAGTAGAGAGCTCCAGTGGGGGAACGAGCACCAGCACAGACACGATGAGGAGAGAGAGAGCAGGGGAATGGGATTACAGTAGAGAGCTCCAATGGGGGAGCGAGCACCAGCACAGACACGATGGGGAAAGAGCATGGAATGGAATAAGAGTAGAGAGCTCCAGTGGGGGAGCGAACACCAACCAGCACAGACACGATGGGGAAAGAGCAGGGAATGGGATTAGAGTAGAGAGCTCCAGTGGGGGAGCGAACACCACTCTAACCTGGAGAGAAACTGGTTGAGGGAACATTGTGCTGTTGACTAACGCCTGGTCTGATGTTAGCTGTTGATTATCCCCTGGCACTGGCGAGTGCTGTTAGTTACGGCTCAGTAAACTGTCTGCCAATGAGAAATTATAGAGCCAGCAATCCGTGACATTCCTGCAACACACACAGAGGGTCGGTCGGTGTGTCTAATGCAGGTACAGTCAGACTGAACCAGTCTGTGGAAATGTGTGGAGAGACACAGTGTGGTGGGGTGTTTCACACGGTGAGTCAGCAAGCAAATCGCCACAGGGAGGGAGGGAAAGATAGTTTATCAAGATTTATCACATTGAAATGTTTCATAGCACTGTTCAGGAATAATAATAATATTTATTCATTTATACAGTATGATATAATAATCCTTGCATGTGATATAGCGTCTTATCACTTACTTGATTACTTGAGACGTCTCAAAGCCCTTCACAGAATATACTGTAAAGTGAAGCGACTGTGCATTTTGTGGGCGAAACGCAGCAGCCAATTGCACGCAGCAGTGTCCCACAAACAGTCGTGGATTGAGTGACCACATTTTTTTTGAGAGAGATTATTACCCACGGAAAATGAACTGCTAATCGACTATCAACCGAGTTTCTACTTACTGCTAGCAAATGGGAAAGCTTGACAGTTAATGCTCTCAATGGCATGCTATGTGGTTTTAGCTGGTTGGATTCCAGTAGTTACCCTAACGTACTCTGGGATCCCCAAGCCTTGGCTCTTGTCAACCTGCGACTAATACTCTTCGGAGTTAGGTAAGCGGGATGCATCCCTCCAGGGAGAGAGAGAGTGTACATTCCATTCCATTCCAACAAACTATCTCTGGAATTTCCTTGTGTAGTTGGGGATGTATGGAAATTTCAGTTCGGTTATGCTTCAGATGAGATGTTAAAGCGAGGTCCTGTCTGCTTGTTCAGATGGATGTTGAAGATCCCATAGTACTATCCGAAAAGAGAAGGGTGTTTCTCTCTCCTGGTGTCCCGGCCAACAATCCCCTAAATAAAATTGGTGACTCACTCCATGGCTGTTTGTGGAACACTGCTGTGTGCAATTGGCTGCCATGTTTCACCCACAAAATACATAGTTCATCCACTTTGATGTGCGTCCTGCAAATTGCTTTGCGAGGTCTCGAAGATGTCATAAGGCGCTATATCAAATGCAAGGATTATTATTAATAAAATGCAAGAATTATTATTATTTTCTTGCTACGCACTGTTAGAAAAGAGTTTCTCCCGGTGTCCGGGCTGACAATCTCCGGATACATCACTCGTTCACGTCATATGGTTGTGTGCGACAAAGACCTGCTGCGCTGGGCTGGGGAACAAGCATATGATGGGATTAAACCAGGCAGAAAGACCTGGAAGGCACTCGGCTGCAGTAACTGGAAACAGACAGACAGACAAGCAGACAGGTGCTTCTATCCAGATGTCTCCCAGCTGTATTCAGAGGCAACCAGAGAGCCCCCTGCCCTCATTTAGTTGAAGGTAAGTGGAAACCACTGTAAATACCAGCACATTCAGTAAACTCACCCAGACACTGACCCTATAAACCTGCAGACATTTAACTGTAGCTTTTGATTGTGTAAATGCTAAGCTTCACAAACCCTCTCCTTCTCGGAGAGCTCTGTATTCCTCTCCCTCCCTCCCAACCAACCTTTGGAATAACAGATAGCTTAAGAAGTCGCTCTGGTATTAAGCAGCTAAAGGGCAAGCACACGGCATCAATGTAAAGTTCTTGGCTTTTCACACAGCGGATCCGTTCAGTGGGTTAACCCTTTACGTACTCGTTGCTGACTTTCTGGACTGACAAATGAGGAGGTGTACGGTCATTCAGACACTGACTCGGGGCTGTCTGCCTCTGAACTCAACCAGTAAACCATCAAACTATTCAATTTGTTAAAAACAGTGCAAAGTGGGTGGGGGTGGGAGAATCACCTCAACACCTGAAATCAACTTTGTGTGTCAGCCTGGCGCAGTGGTAGTGCTCTTGCCTCTGAGTCAGAAGGTTGTGGGTTCAAACCCCCAAGTCGGGATTTGAAACCACATAGTCTAAGCTGACACTCCAATGCAACACTGCGGTGAGTTGTATTCTCAGAGGCGCCTACCTTCGGATGAAACATTAAACCGAGGTCCTGTCTGCTTGTTCAGGTGGACATTAAGGATCCCGCGGCACTATTCAAAAAGAGAACGGAGTTTGTAATCGTAAGAAAAACTCTTTTTCAACAACATTAGCGGAGCATCTTTGCTGTCTAACTGAAAGGATGTACTTGCCTTGGAGGGGGTGCAGCGTAGATTTACTAGGTTAGTACTAGGGATGAAGGGGATGAGTTACGAGGATAGGCTGACCATTTGGGCCTATATTCTCTAGAATATAGAAGGATTAGAGGGGATCTTATAGAAACCTATAAGATCATCAAAGGGCATGATAGAGTAGATAGTGGGAGATTGTTTCCCTGGTTGGAGAAACTAAAACCAGGGGTCACAACCTTAAAATCAGAGACCAGCCCTTTTGTACTGAGTTGAGGAAGAACTTCTTCACTCAAAGGGTAGTGCATGTATGGAACACGCTACCCAAAAGAGCTGTTGACGTTCAGTCCTTGAACATATTCAAGACTGAGATAGATAGATTTCTTATTGCAAAAGGGATTAAGGGATATGGGGATAAGGCAGGGTCAGGTTATTAGCTGGAGTTAGATTAGAAGATCAGCCATGATTGAGTGGCGGAGCAGGCTCGAAGAGCCGAATGGCCTACTCCTGCTCCTACATGTTATGTTATATTATGAAAGCAGGTCTTGAATAATAGTCAATTCCTCATTAATTGAGTAAAATAATAATAGTAATAACAATCCCTGCATTTGATATAGTGCCTTATCGTGGATTGAGTGCCCCAATTTTTTTTTAAGGGATTATCACCCCCCGGAAAGCAATCCGCCAATCGACTAACATACAACAAAAGCACTTTGCATTTATATAGCACCCTTCATGCCGGACGGCGTCTCGGAGCGCTTAGACCGGGTTCCTACTTAGTGCTAGGTAAATAGAAGCGTGTGGATTAAGGAAACTTGCCCAAGGTTTCGCCCCGCCTGGAAATCGAACTCAGGTCCTCCTCTCAGCTATCCTACGAGATTCCATGAGTAAGATTGTTCTTCAACTCTTAAAAAAAGGAGGACGGGGGNATTCGAGTTTTAAGATTGGCCACATCTTTTGTGGACATTTAGATGGCTTTGTCAACCAATCCTGGAGAGAGAGATTTTACCACAAATGTGAAGGATGACCCAGTTGATGTTGTGGTCGCAGCAGGACTGACTGACTTTCCTCTGTCTATGTTTCTCTTCTTCCTTGGCGATTCTAGCTTGTTCAAAATCGTTGAACTCCCTGCCGACATATGGATCGCCACCGTTTGTGGTCTCTGAAGGCTTAATCATATGTATTGGTGTCAATACTGCATTTCCTCAGGTTGGATTTTAAAGAATCTTTACATCTCTTCTTCGGGCCTCCAACACTTCTTTGGCCGGAGCTCAGTTCAGATTATAGCAGTTGTTTTGGGAGCCTGGAGTCATCCATCAACACGCGCGACCACTCCAGACAAGTCAATCACTTTTTGGGTCAACCGGGTGTCTGACATGTTCGGAAACCCATCACCGTGCTTAAAAGTGTCCAAACCAAACTGGGATTTCCGTACAACCCACCCACACGTCGAAATCCCAGAGCTAGATTGTTGGAATGGAATGCGCACTCTCTCCCTGGAAGGATCCATTCTGCTTACTTAATTCTGGCGTATTAGGTGTAGGTTGGAAAAAAACAAGGTTTGAGGACTCGAGAGCGTGGATTAAGGTACTGCTGGAGTCTAAACAGTCAATCCCACCTAGCTTGCCATTGATAGCACTGCCTGGCAAGCTTTCCCGCTGCTTATCCAGATAGGAACACCATACCCATTGGGGCTTTGGCTTGCAGGGTTAACAGGAGTGGGAGCAGTCCCTGCTCGGTGACTGGTCTGCCCTTCCAAGGGTGAGCCAGGCTGGGCTGTCCTGTCATCAGCAGTGGAACAGTAAGGATCCGCCTGGCTCAGGAACCGGACAAGAGACCGTCACAGAGGGCTGGCTTCATTCTAACATTACGTTGCCAAGCATGTCACCTTGGAGCCAGTTCAGCAACAAGGAGATCCAGCTTACCTCCCCCCAAGGAGGATAGACGGCTTTAATAATCGTAGCTTGAATACTGATAAAACCGGATTTTGAGAGAATAGGCACATTGGTTTTACGAGATAATAATAAAATTGGATTTGATATAGCGCCTTATCACGTAGTTGAGATGTCTCAAAGCCCTCCACAGATTATATTGTGGAGTGACTGTGTACTTGTGGGTGAAACGAGGCAGCCAAGTGCGCACAGCTGTGTTCCACAAACAGCAGTGGATTGAATGACCACATTTTTTCGTTTGAAGGGATTATTACCCCTGAAAAGTGATCTGCCAATCGACTAACAACCAGGTTCCTGTGGGACCAAAATACACCGTCACTTCACTTTACAGTATATTCTATGAAGCGCTTTGAGACATCTCAAAAATGTGAAAAGGCGCTAAATCAAATTCTAGGATTATTATATTATTATGACTGCTAGGTAAGCAGAGGCGTGTGAAGTAAGGAAATAATAATCCCTCCAAAAAAAATGATAAATTGATCATTTTCAATCCACGACTACTTGTGGGACACTGCTGTGCACGATTAGCTGCCGCATTTCGGCGCCCACAAATATACGATTAATTCACTTTACAGTATATTCTGTGAAGCGCTTTGAGACGTCTAGAAGATGTGAAAAGCGCTTAATCAAATGCAAGGATTATTATTATTATTACTTGCCTAAGGTTTTGACCTACCTGGGAATTGAACCCTGGTCCTCTCGCTTGTGAGGCAAGCGCTCTAACCACTACGCTACGGGACTCCATAATCATCGGGTACTGAACATAGTGCAGCCTTGTTATGCAGTCCAAGGTTACTGCACCGTATCCTTCGTGTGAAGCGCTGGGTGACGGCAGGGACCTAATGGCGTGGCAGATTCCTTTTTTTTTTAGCCCAGATAAAATCGGACACTCATTACATTGCTGGTTACTTCGTCTATTAAGTGTCGTGTCTAGTCGGCGCTCTGAGATGCTGCCCCGTGTGAAGGACGCTATCTGAATGCAAGTGGTTGTTGTTGTTTGTGGGACTTTGCTGCACACAAATGGCTGCTTATGAAACACACAGTCACTTCGCCACATCGTAAAAAATCCCTTTGAAGCGCTTTGAGACGGCCACCTGCCGTGATAAAGTGCTGCATCATACGTATTGTTATTACTTTAGATATTCTGGCCGACATAAACTGGACCATAAATTTTTCTACGATCACCGGAGAGCCATAAAGTCTTTCAGGACACGTCACAACACACTATAAATTCAAAGTATAAAGTACCTGGCCTCGGAGGTGTTCCCTGAGGTGTCTATTATATCAGTGAATCTCCAAGATAAATTTACACCGTGCACAGCCCGCCGCTTGGAGACAGAGTCTCGCTCTGTCAGGAATGAGTACAAGAAGCCTCTCGGCCCCCACCCAATTATACCCGATACAAAATGCTCTCATGAGATCTTTAACCAAATGCTTTGTCATTACAGCCCAGATTCCATCTCTACAAATATTGACTGTAATCCTGACGCTTCCAGTCAGACTCCGGCCATCAGCCCCTCTGTGCTGCCAGTTGGGCACTTTCGTTGTAAATTTAAATTACGGGACTTGGAATCACACACAGTCTAAGCTGATGCTCCAATGCAGTGCTGGGGTGGGGGGGTGGAGGGGTGTTGGATGAGACATTAAATGTTAAAGATCCTGCGGAGCTATTCGAAAAGAGAAGGAAGTTTCTCTCCCCCGGTGTCCTGGCCAAGTCGTCCAGATAAAATTGGTCACTCACTCCTTGGCTGTTTGTGGGACACTGCTGTGCACGATTGGCTGCCGTGTTCTCCCATAAAAATACACAGTCACTAGATTTTGCAATATAAAGTATACCTGGGAAGCACTTTGAGATGTTTCAACAATGTGATAAGGTGCTATATCAAATGCAAGGATTATTCTTATTATTAGATAACTGATCAATTTTATTTGGGGGATTGTCGGCCAGGACACTGGGTAGGAGAGAAACTCCCTTCTCTTTTTTAATGTGCTGTGGGATTTTTACTGTCCACAGGCACAGGCACAGATAGGAACCTTGGTTTAACGTCTCATCTGAAGGACAGCATCTCTGACAACATGACGCTCTCTCACAGCCTAGACTGTGAGCTCAAGGTTCCCGACATGGAGTTGGAGTTGGTTATAATCCTTGTAATAATAATCCTTGCATTTGATATAACACCTTATCATGTCTTCGAGACGTCTCAAAGCGCTTCACAGAAGATACTGTAAAGTGAATTGACGGTATATTTTGTGGGCAAAATTTGGCAGCCAATTGCGCACAGCAGTGTCCCACAAACAGTCGTGGATTGAGTGACCAAATTATTTTAAAAAATTATTTTGAAGGAATTATTACCCGTGTAAAACCGATCCACCAAACGACTAACAACCGTACTGCTACAGGTAAACAGGTGTGTGGAGTAAGGAAACTTGCTCAACGTTTCGACCTGTCGGAAATCGAACCCAGGTCCTCTCATTTGCGAGGCGATTGCTGCACTAAGCTACTGGTTTCCACGATTAACTAAAATAAATAATAAATATGGTTAAGTAAAAGAGCACAGAGAAGGTGTCACACAGAATTTATATTAACGAAGGTTGTTTTTTTCCACTCAAGACTTGCTTTTTATCAGGCAACTTTTTATCTCTTAAGCAGCAGCTGAGGAGATGTGTATTGATCCAGCTGACAAGGTCTGCTGTAAACTTTTCACTAGTTTAAAAGTAATCGATCAGGCTTTGTTGGCATTCTGTCAGAAAGCGCGATCAAAGGTCTCGATCCAGGCATGTTGCTCAACACAGCAAGTGAAACCGTAACTCTGAGATTGGAAGGTTTATTAGCACATTTGTTCAAATTCCACCATTCCGCACCCACAAGTGTTTTTTTGATCAGCCGGGTGTCTGACTCACACAGAAGCCCATCAATGTGATTAACCGGGTGTTTAACTCGCACAGAAACCTGTCACCATGATTAGCTAGGTGTCTGATACACATGGAAACCCGTGATGGGGGTGATAGGGTGGTGGAGCCTAGTGCGGGAGAGGACTCGGGCTGCAGAGTTCTGGATGATCTGCAGCCTGTGGAGGGAGGAGTTGGGGAGGCCAACAAGCAGCGAGTTTGCATAGTTGAGCCTCGATGTAATGAAGCCATGTATGAGGGTTTACGTAGCCTGCGATGTGAGACAGTGGTGGAGCCGGGCAACGTTGCAGAGGTGGGGGAAGGCAGAGCAGGTTATGGTGCAGATGTGGGGTAGAAAGGATAGTTGAGTGTCAAACAAGACCCCAAGGTTCCAGACTGGGTTAGCAAGATGGAGTGCGCAACCATGGATGGTGATGCTGTCAGTGCCTGAGGTGAGTAGCTGCTGATGGGAGTCAATGAGGAGAGCCTCAGTCTTGTTGACGTTCAACTGAAGAAAGTTAGCTCTCATCCAGGACTTGATATCTGACAGACTTTCTGTCAGGACTGCAGTGGTCCTGGAGTCAAGGGTGGAGGCAGAGAGGTAGAGTTGGGTGTCATCCGCATACATGTGGAAGTTGACCCCATGTCTGCGGATGATGTCACCAAGAGGGAGCATATAGATGTTGAAGAGGAGGGGACCAAGGTCAGAGACCTGAGAAACACCGCACGAGACGGTCCGGGGGCTTGAGGAGAAGCCGTTTGAGGAGATAAAGTACAGGCGGTGTGAGAGGTACGATCTGAACCAATCAAGGACAGCACGTGGAGGTTGAGGTGAGAAGAGAGCCGATGGATGAGGATAGAGTGGTCGACGGTGTCGAAGGCAGCAGAGAGGTCAAGGAGGACGAGGAGACAGAGGGAGCCCTGGTCGCAGATGGACAGAATGTCATTGGTCACTTTGACCAGGGCAGTTTCTGTGCTGTGGGCGGCATGGAAGTCTGATTGGAGGGGTTCGAGAGGGGAATGGCGGGAAAGGAAGGAGTGAAGCTGAGAAGCAACAACTTGTTCCAGGACCTTGGAGAGGAATGGGAGGTTGGAGATGGGGTGGTAGTTAGGGAATAGGGAAGGGTCCAGGGAGTGTTGTTTAAGGATAGGAATAATGACAGCAGTTTTTAAAGGGGTGGGAATAGTATCAGAGACCAGGGAGAGATAATAACGTCAGTGAGTAGAAAGGCAAGGAGGAGGAGCTGGGAGGTAAGGAGGTGGGTAGGGATGGGGTTGAGGGAGCAGGTGGTAGGTTTCATACAGGTTATGGTGGTGATGAGAGAGGAGGGGGAGACAGGTTCAATGGTGTTGAGGGAGGGGTGGGCAGGGTCTGTGGGGGAGTGGAGGTGAGGGCGGAACAGTTGGATTCGACAAGGTCCACCCAAATCTGCCGATGGACAGTTAGGTTTGATTTAAGCCAGGTGCGCTCAGTGGAATGTGCCTGGGCTTTAAGGAAGCGGAGGTGGCTGGTGTACCAACGTCCCACACTATAAAACCAAATCCAGCCCTTTTTGATGGGGAATTTGGATTGGGAGGAACAAGAGTGAGTTCACAGGCACGTTTTCCAAACAGTAGGGTCCTTAACGTCTGTGTTAAACGGGACCTCAGTTTAACGTCTGATCTGAAGAGTGACAGTTCTGACAGTGCAATGCTCCCCCAGCACTGCACTGGTGCGTGAGCCTGGAGTGTGAGCTGCAGTGTCCCTGACCAAGGGGTTTGAACCCACAACCCTGCTGCCTTGGAGGGGATAAGCTCTGGTGGCACAGTAGCTTTCAATTACAGTAGGTTGTCTAAATGTTGTATTTGTGCCGGAGATAAAATAACACAAATGATCTCACACACAACTTACTTCTTATTTCCCTTCAATCCTCAATCAGACTGAGCGATTTTTACTCCTTGAGAGAAACAATTAAAAAGTGTAAGCACTTTTAAAAATCCATATTTCCCATTGACTTAATGCAAACCAATCATTCGATAACAGTTAGTGGCTAATTGTACCTTAAAAGTCTCTCCATTGCAGTAATTATCTGGCTCCCTCTGGAGCTGTCCACGAGACGCCACTGCTCGCCAACAGAGAGATAGAGGCTTCACACTGCGGGCTTTCCGTGTCCGGCAGCATACACGGAATACCATTCAACACATATGTACATGTGCATAGAATGACATTCGACGCAAAAGTATGTTTGCACGTACACAGTCCATCATTTGATACATGAGCATGCGTGAACACAAAAAGCCACCAACGTGCCTGGGTACACTTAATAATAATATAATAATCCTCGTACCTTATCACAAAGTTGAGAAATCTGAAAGCGCTTCAAAGGATATATTGCAAAGTGGAGTGATTGTGTATTTTTTGGGGGTGAAATGTGGCAGCCAATTGGGCACAGCAGTGTCCTACAAACAGTCATGGATTGAGTCATCAAAATTGTGTTGGGGGAAGGATTATTACCCCTGAAAAGTGATCCGCCAATTGATTACAACAACAACAACAACAACAAGATTCACAACCTTACTCAAGATCCTCCTCTTCAACCATGCCTTCGGTCACCCTCCTACCCCTAACCTCCCAGTCCTCCATCCCCTGATCCAAACCCCAAGCTTGGGTCCAAATCCTTGATGGTCCAGGACCTTGGGAGGCCTTCTGATGTAAAAGGTGCTGTGTAAATGTAATTTGTTGTTGTAACTGCTAGGTAAACCGAGGCGTGTGGAGTAAGGAAACTTTCTGTCCTGCCTGAGAATCGAAACCAGGTCCACTCGCTTGCGAGGTGAGTGCATTAACCACTATGCACTGTGTGTGCTTAATATCACAGAATGTAATTTTACTTATCAAATGCAAAGATTATTATTATTAATAATAATAATAATAATCCTTGCATTTGATATAGCGCTTTTTACGTCGGGAGGACGTCCCAAAGCGCTTCACAGAACACACTGTAAAGTGAATTGACTGTATATTTGTGGGCGAACGCGGCAGCCAATTGCGCACAGCAATGTCCCACAAACAGTCGTGGATTGAAAATGACCAATTTATTATTGTTTTTGGTTTTGAAGGGATTATTATTAGGCTCTGTGTGGAGTAAGGAAACTTGCCCAAGGTTTCGCCCTCTGCCTGGAATTGAACTCAGGTCTCTCGCTTGCAAAGCGAGTGCTCTAACCACTGAGCTACAGGACTCCACTATTATTGTTATTAGAATCTCAGATATACGGAGGCAGCAGAGAGCATAGGGTCACGGGCGTAATGGGCTATTTCAGGACAGACACCAGGAATTGTTTCTTAACATGGCAGGGCAATTCATAGCTGGAACAGGTTACCAGGACACGTGGCTGATCCCAGATCACTGAATGCCGTTCAATTAACATCTGCAGCAGTTATTAATTACTGCATGTTAGATACTAATGAGTTGAATTGAAAATGCAGATTGATTTTTTTGAGCAACAAAAATTAATAACTTGTATTTGTAATTCCACGCTGGAAGCAGTTTACAAAGAGGATATGGGAGAGGAGAGTGAGCTAGAGTCCTGGAGTGTAGTGGTTACAGCACTCGCCTCCCAAGTGAGAGGACCTGGGTTTAATTCCCGGGCAGTGCGAAATCTTAGGCATGCTTCCTTACTCCGCATGCCTCTGTTTGCCTAACAGTAAGTAGGAACCCAGTTGTTAATTGATTGGCAGATCACTTTCCGGGAGTAATAATCACTTCAAAAAATAATAACAATTTAGTCACTCAATCCACAACTGTTTGTAGGACACTGCTTGTGGAATTGACTGCTGCGTTTCACCCACAAAACGTCACCCACAAAATACACAGCCAATTCCCTTTAGAGTATAGTCTGTGAAGCACTTTGAGACATTTCAACAACGTGATAAGGCACTATATCAAATGCAAGGATTATTATATTATTATTATAAAGTGTTGATCAGAGAGATATGAAGTACTGGATCTTAAGAAGGTTTTTGAACGTGAAGAGAGAGACAGAGTGATGGGAAACGATACTGTGAGAATTCCAACAACAAAATTACATTTATATAACGCCTTTCACATTAAGAAGACGTCTTAAGGTGCTGGACAGTTAAGGGTTTGCACCCAATCTGGAGGTTGAGATCCAGAGGGGCAAAGGGAATGGGTTGGGGGTGGAAGTAGAAGGTGCCCAAAGGCACGGTTAAAGTGGACGGTCTTAAGACAGTCCTTGAAGGAGGCGAGGAAGGGGGCGAGGTGGAGGGGCTCCAGGATGCAGTTCTAGAGAGTGGGGGCAGAAAGGCTGAAGGCCCATCTGCCAATGGTGCAGCGGGCAGGTCAGTGGACATGGAGCAGTCCAGTGCACACCGAGCAGAGGGAGCAGACAGGTTGGTAAAGACGTTAGTTGCGGAGGTAGGGAGGAACAAGACCGTGGAGGGCTTTAAATGATGCCGAGGATTTTAAACTCGATCCTCTGAGAGATGGGAAGCCGGTGGAGTTGGGCGAGGATGGGGTGATCGAATTCCAGAGAATGGGGCTGCTCCTTTGGCAGAGACAATGGGGGAGTCACTGACTAGAGGGCGTCAATTTAAGATCATAAGCGAAGAGAGAGATTAGGAAGGTTTTGTTTACACATAAAGTCGATGGGATGTGGAACATCCTGCTGGGTGCAGTGGTCGAGGCAGGATCCAAATGAGCTTCAAGAAGCGACGAGACAGATGGCTAAAGAGATGCCATTTACAGAGGTGAGGAAGAGGGGGAGGCAGGGATGTGTAAAGGGGCTGAATGCGTAAAGCTCTGGTTTTTTACACAGAAACAAGTTACAGATAAATAATAATAATTCTTGATATCTTAAAGCAATGCCCAGGATTTATAATAACAATAACAACAACTTGCATTTAACTAGTGCCCCTCACACAGCGTAGTGATCCCGAGCGCTTGACAGTGGCGCAGCACAGCACCGAGCCGGGGGGGGAGGGGAGAGGTGACCACAGGCACGGTCGAAGAAGAAGGTCTTCAGGTGCAATCTGAAGATGGGGAATAATAATAATCCTTGCATTTGATACAGCACATTATCACATCATTGAGATGCCGCAAAGCGCTTCATAGAATTTAGTGCAAAGTTTGTGGCAAAACTCAGCAGCCAATTGCGCACAGCAGAGTCCCATAAACAACCATGGATTGAATGACCACATTTTTTTTAAAAAAAGGATTATTACCCCAGAAAGCGATCTGCCAATTGACTGACATCCGGCTTCCTACTTTCTTGTTGGTAAACAGAGACATGTGGAATAAACAAATTTGTCTAAGGTTTCAACCTGCTCGGGGATCGAACTCAAATCATCTCGCTTGGAAGGTGAGTGCTCTAAGCAATAACCTATCGAACTCCACAGTTTAGTGTAAAGTGTAGTGACTGTGTGTTTTGTAGGCCAATTTGCAGAAATGTCTCATACAGTTATGGATAGAATGATCAATTTTATTTGTGGGATTGCTGGCCAGGACACCAGAGGAGAGAAACCCACTTCTCTTTTCAAATAGAGTCATAAGATCTTTCACGTCCACTTGAACAGTCACATACAGGACCTCAGTTAAATGTCTTATCAAAAGAATGTACCTCTGACAAAGGACGGCTCTCTACTGCAGAATTAGGCTGAGAGTTCAATAATAATAATCCTTGCATTTGATATTGCACCTTATCGCGTTGTTGAGACATCTCAAAGTACTTCACAGAATATATTGTAAAGTGTAGTGAGTGTGTATTTTGTGGGCAAAACGCACAGCAGTTTCCCACAATCAGTCGTGGATTGAGTGACCAATTTTTTTTTCTTTTCAAAGTCCCGACATAGATCTTGAACCCACAATATTCTAACTCAGAGACAAGATTCCAAGTGACTGAGCCCAAAATGAAACAAAACATTTAAAATAAGACACTGAGAGGAGCTTTCTCATGGGTTTAGAGTGCAGGTGTGAGACATAGAGATCAGGAGTACAAAAATCCACTTAAAATTTAAGATGATGAAAAGAGATGAGGCACTCATCTCTGAGCCAGAAGATTGCAGGTTCATGGCTCATGTCAGAACACCGATATCTTCATATATCTACCTAGTTCCTTTTTCTATGTTAATATCGGATAATGCCTTGTCCATCACACCCAGCACGGTCTCTGGGATCCCCAAGCTTTGGCTTCTTGCTAACCTTTGTCTAATATTCTCTGGGAATAGATAAATAAATTGCGTCCCACAGGTGAGAGAATGGCCATTCCATTCGAGACAAAGAGAAATTTCCATGTATAGATGGCATGCATATGTAGAACTCTGTCTAGTTTTGGACACTCTTAAGCACGGTAATGGATTTCTGCTTGTGTCAAGCATCCGGCTGATCATGGTATTGGGTTTCTGCATGTTTCAGGTACCCGGCTGATCACAGCGATGGGGTTCCACGTGTGTCAGACACCCGGCTGATCACGGTGATGGGTTTCAGCGTGTGTCAGACACCCGGCTGATCACGGTGATGGGTTTCAGCGTGTGTCAGACACCCGGCTGATCACAGTGATGGGTTTCCTCATGTATCAGACACCCGGCTGATCACGGTGATGGGTTTCAGAGTGTGTCAGACACCCGGCTGATCACGGTGATGGGTTTCAGCGTGTGTCAGACACCCGACTGATCACAGTGATGGGTTTCCTCATGTACCAGACGCCCGCCTGATCACGGTGATGGGTTTCAGCGTGTGTCAGATACCCATATGACTAAAACATCAAATACGAAAGTAAAACAGGATAGGAGACAGCAGTGAGCAGGCGATGCGTATCGAGCTCCCTAGGCTGTTGCTTTCAGGCCTTCACGTTACGAGAGATTATATCTCAACCTTTGAAAAGAGAACAGAAAGCTTCTGATTGGCTTTTGAGCGGTTGGGTGTGGGGGGAGAGAGGGAAAGTACAATAGTAAACAAGCAACATTTTGATCCTCGAAAACAGGAACAAGAACACAGATGAAATAACATGACAAGCGGGACAGTGCGTCTGTCTGAGGCTATTGGAGATGACAGATGGAAATGGAGAGACATTGTTTTCTCAGGGCACATGTAAACACGCGATGCATCGCTACGTATGTCACAGAGAGAATGTGGGAAATCAATTCCTCGCTTGTCGCCTTTTTAATTACCATTTCCTTCCTTCCTCCTTCCTTCATTCCATCAAAATGGCTCCCAATGTTTCGCATTGCTGACAATTGTAGTGACTGTGTACTTGGTGCGAGGGAGGAACGTGTGGAGTATAAACACCGGCATGGACGGGGTTGAGCCGAGTGGCCTGTTTCTGTGCTGTCCAGTCTGTACGACCAGGAAACATATGACTAATTTTTGGCCAAGACACCAGGAGAAACTCCCACCTCTTTTTTCCAACATCGCCACGGGATCTTTAACGTCCACCTGAACAAGCACTGATGAAACCTCGGTTTAATGTCTCATCTGAAGGACGGAGTCTCTGACAATGCGGCGCTTTCCCCCCCCATCGCTGCACTGAAGCGACAGCCTGAACCGTGAGCTCAGAGTCTATCGACGTGGGAGCTCAGACCCACAACCTCCTGACTCAGAGGCAAGAGTGACTGAGACAAGTAAAAAAAATGTGTAGTAGAATTAGGGCCGAGCTGGTGTCAGAAAATCACAATCAAAGATGGAAGAGTTCGTACACGCATCAGCAGAGATAATAATAATAATAATCCTTGCATTTATATAGCGCCTTATCACATTGTCAAGACAGCTTCACAGCATACACTGAACACTGTGTGCTTTGTGGGGGAAACGCGGCAGCCAATTTGCGCACAGATATTATGAATGTTACAGCTCTGATGCTTTACACTAAAGCCTGCCACTATTAGGCAGAGAGCTTCCCCAGCGAATATTCTCTCCAAACTGCTTTCAGTTCCGCCTCCCCTCCCCTCTCTGCGTTATTCCCAGCTCCAGGCGGGACCTGGAATCTCAGTCCTATGTTGCGGAGCGACAATAATCTTGTTTTATTCAACGCTATTTAATCTTGATTAAAGTTCATTACCCGCCTAACAGCTGATTACCTCTGGTAATAAATATGCTAAGTGGGAAAGTGGAAACCGATTCAGACTCAGCTCTGCCAATGTTGTGAGTTTGGTGTGTGTGTGTGTGGGGGGGGGGGGGTGTTATGTGAATGTGTGTTGGTATGTGTGAGGGTATGTGCGTGTGTGTTGGTGTGTGTGTGAGTGGGGGGGTGGCTGACGGGTCACAAGGAAATGTACAACATATAGAGTGTGAACGACATCCCCCTACACACACAGCCCCCCCCCCACACAGCCCTCCCCCACACAGTCCTCCCCACCCACACAGTTTCCCCCACACACATACAGCCCCCCACACACACCCATACAGCCCCCCTCCCCACACACACAGCAACACCCCCACATATGCAGCCCACAGCCCCACACACACACCCCCCCCCCACACACACATACACATCCTTGTAAACAGTGAACAGCCCTGACACAAAGCCAGTCCTGAAATCATGAGCATGTATCCATGTTACCCTCTTATTCCCCACCACACACGCACACATAAACCACTGTTAATTCATTATCACAGTGACTTTCTCCCTGATGCAACAGAGCAGCCTGAGGGAGGGATCATGTACCATCTCGATGCACCCAAATAAGCAACTCCCCAGTTAATCTCCTCAAATACCTATTCCTGGCCACGAACATATGCTGAGCGCTCAAGCACAATGTAAGCAGCTGTATCAAGGTGTCAGCACTACATATTTTATGTGACTCCCCTCTCTGCAGACATCATGTTTAGACTGCTTGGAAATTCAATTATGATTGACCGGTCCACTAATTCACCACAGCACACAGAAGCCTGAAGTTATTCACTTTGTTAATTTATTATTAATATCCCCTGTGTTGAAATAATCCTCTAATGTCGAAAGCTTTCTGAGCATTCCTCAGGCGATTGTTGTCAAGCGGGTTGGTTTTGCATACAATGATGTCCCCCGCCATGTCTCCCAATCTTACCCCCACCCACCATCGACGGCAGGGCCTTTAGCCTCTCTCCCCCCACCCTCTGGAACTTCATCACACAGTCCCTTCGCCTCGCCCCCTCCCTTGCCTCTTTCGAGGCACGTCTCAAGGCTCTCCTCCTTGACCACACGTTCGATCATGTTCCCATCCCAACCCCTCCTGATCCCAAACCCCAGCTCAGGTCCAATTCATTGAATGTCCAGCGCCTTGGGATGTCCTCCTGACGTGAAAGGCGCTATGTAAAGGCATGTTGTTGCTGTTGTTGTTCAGAGCTTTACGCCTATAACCTTTCTCAATCAGAAATCCAAGGAGAGAAAGTACTGGTTCATTCACATCGAACCTTTGGTTTCAAACACCAATGATAACAGTAATATTAACATTTAAAGCAATAGTAATAATAACAGTAATAATAACAGTCAAAGCAATTGTAATAATAGTAATAATAACAGTCAATTTTTTGGGGGGAGGTCAGCCAGGTGTCTGACACACGCGGAAACTCATCACCTGAGACAATAGAAAAATGCAGCCGCAATTTTTCCGCGGAATCCACTATCCCCCCCCCCCGCCCCCGCTACACATACACCTTCCGCTACAACCTCACCACTACACACAACCCCCTCCCCTACACACACACTCTCCCATACACACACATGCACACTCTTTGCTATACACACACACACGCTCCGCTACACACCCCTCCCCTACATACACACACCCCTCCGCTACACACACGCTCCGCTACACACCCCTCCCCTACACACACGCTCCACTACACACACCCCTCCCCTAAACACACCCCTCCCCTACACGCACATGTGTGTGTCTCTCTGTATATGTGTGTGTCTCTATATGTGTCTCTGTATGTGTGTGTCTCTCTCCTCTGTATATGTGTGTGTCTCTCTGTATATGTGTGTGTGTGTCTCTCTCCTCTGTATATGTATGTGTTTCTGTCCACTGTATATGTGTGTGTGTCTCCCTCTCCTGTGTATATTAGCGTGTGTCTTTGTCTGTGTGTGTCTCTGTGTGTCTGTGCACCATGGTGGCCCTGAGAGGCAGGTGGTGGTGATTTCCTGGAGCCCCTCAGTCAAGACTAATCCATTACTCTACCCCACCCCCATCATCCTACCCCGAGTGAGACACCCAGGTTTGTTAAAGAAAGCATTGATAACTTTTTTCTTCATGTCTAGCTTTTATCAATAAGGTGAAGAAATGTAGGTTGGCAGTAAAATATAGCTCTCGATAGCACCAATCAACTCCTCGCAAATTTCTGCAAGATGTGCAAAATTTTCTGCAAATTTGTCAAATTTTCCCACAAGTTTTGGCAAATATCTCTGCAATTTTCTATTGGCCCCTGCCCACCGGCATGCTTAAAAGATCCTCCAAACCAAGCTGAGAGTTCCATGCCTCCCACCCACGCATGAAAATCCCAGAGATAGATTGTTGAAATGGAATACGCACTCTCTCTCTCCCTGGGGGGATGCATCCTGCTTACCGAATTCCAGGGACTATTGGAAAATATTAAAACATTTAACATATTGAAGTATTAAGAACAGTCAAAGTAATAATTAGTAATAATAACAGTCAATGCAATTGTAATAAGAGTGGTAATAATAAGGTGCCCTTGGGCGCCCAACGGTTGTGGTTGCTGAGAGGGTGGGGGTGGGCCGTGGGGAAAGGCTACTTGGAAGCGCTGTCGAAGAGGTGGACTGTCATGTGCCTTGGGATGTCGTCCTGACGTAGAAGGCGGTGTGTGGATATTACGTTGTATTTTGATAATAGTAATACCAGTAGGGTGTGTGTGTGTGGTGGAGGGGAGGGGTGGAGGGGAGGGGTGTGTAGCAGGGGGTGTGTGTGTAGCTGGGGGGGTGGGGTGTAGTGGATTCCACGGAACAGTTGTGGTTGCACTTTTCTATTGCCTTATCACGTCGTTGAGACGTGTCAAAGAGCTTCACATAATATATTGTAAAGTGGAGTGACTGTGTATTTTGTGGGTGAAACGCGGCAGGCAATGGCACACAGCAGCGTCCGACAAACAGTCGGGGATTGAATGACCAAATTATTATTTTTTGGGAGGGATTATTACCCCGGAAAGCGATCAGACAATCGACTAACAATCGGGTTCCTACTTACAGCTAGATAAACAGAGGAGTGTGGAGTAAGTAAACCTGTCTAAGGTTTTGCCCTTCCAGGGAATCGAAACTGGATCCTCTCGCTTGTGAGGTGAGTTCGCTAACCACTAGCTAAGGGACTCTGCAGTCACTACACTTCAAGGTAACTCACGATGCACATTGAAGCATTTCAACCCATTAAGTAAGGAAGGGGCAACGATACCAAACTTGAAGGTTCTCTGTGTTGCACTGCGTTGTTAGTCCACAGATGTGTGCAGGCCAGAGGGAGAGAGTAAGGCAGAGAGCGTGAGATTGTTGCTGGCTGTGGGAATTAACCATCACCCGACCACTGATCTCAATCACGGTTTAAACGGCATTTAGGGGTTAATGAGCTGTGCTAAACTCACCCTTTATCATTCTCACATCAATGTATCAGGGCCATTTCATTCTCTGTCTCTCTCTCGTACTCTCTCCGTGGAGTTCCATAGCGTCATGGTTAGTGCGTGCACCTCACAAGCGAGAGGACCCAGGCTCGATTCCCGGCCGGGGCGAAGCCTTGGCCAAGTTTCCTTTGTTTACCCAGCGGTAAGCAGGAACCCGTTTGTTAGTCAATTGGCGGATCGCTTTCCCGGGAATAATAATCCCTCCCCCCAAAAAATAATAATAATTTGGTCATTCAACCCATGACTGTTTGTGGGACGCTGCTGTGAGCAATTTGCTGCTGCGTTTCGCCCACAAGGTACACAGTCACTACGCTTTACAACATATTCTGCGAAGCGCTTTGAGACGTCTAATCGACGTGATAAGGCGGGATGTCAAAGGCAAGGATTATTATTATTACACTTGATCTTGCGCCTGACACATCGGGAGCACGTGTAAAAGCTCTTCGCAGGATGTGTAGTGAAGTGTAGTGACTGCATATTTGTAGGTGAACATTGCAGCCAATTGCAGGCAATTGTTAGGTCTCAGAAACAACCGTGCGGTGACTTTGAGGTGACTCGAGCCTTTGACTGATTGCTGACGAAGGTCCTCAGTGAGCATCAGCGGCGAGGGATCGTGTGTGTATCAGTGTCTGCCTGGACCTCGCAGCGGAAAGTGCCGCATTAAACATTAAATGACGTTTGATTCAACACAGCCTCGCGGGAGACTCCTGCACAAAGCTCGTCTGATTAGACATCTCTCTCTCTCTCTCTTTCTCTCTGTTTCTCTTCCGCCTGCCAAGACCCCCAGGCAACAGCGCACAACACAAGAGTTTCTGGCAATGAAGGAGGACACCTGGTCAGGTGACCCGCGGGCCACAGGGACATTCTCCGCTCCCCTTGTAGCGAGACGCAGATACAAAGAGGAGACGAGAGATGTCTGAGGCATCCGACTCCGAGCTCTCCTGACCTGACCTGACCTCGCTGATCTGTAAGGGCAGCAATAGGGCGTCTCCCCCACCCCTTCCCCCTTCACACACACACACATACATATACACAAACGCCCACACATACTCACACACACATACCTACCCACACACACATGTACACATACTTATACACACACATGCATATACACACACATATCCACACAAACACATACACACAAAACACAGACACTCAGACACACAAATGTACACACACGCACAGAGTTGCACACAGATACACAGTTGCAAACAAATACACACACACACTCCGAAACACATGCACACAGTTGCACACAGTTGCACACACACACACAGGGAAAACAACAGCGACTTGCATTTATTTAGCGCCGTTCATGCGGAGCAGCATCTCAGAGTGCTTAGAAGCCAACAACCCCACAGAATGGGCTTCTGTGTGTTTGTGTAAGTTTTTGTATACATGTCTGACTCTGTGTGTGTGTGTACATGTGTGCACGCGCACACATGTGTGTGTGTGACCTTCAGTTCCACTGTCTTCGTCAACCCGAGCGACTGGACCGCTCACTTTGCTCACCTTCCTTCCCATCTCCCAGGCTACCAGCACCGCCATCAGCAGGCTGGCTCTCAGCCATCCTCTCCCACTCTCAGGAGCTCCTTCCCGGAGTCTCACTTACTCCCTCACCGTGTTCAACGCCTGTCGCACAACGTATCTCTTTGACAACACGGTTGTTCATCTTTCTCCTCTTCATCATCCCGCTCAGTTCCCACCCCCAGCTCAAGTGCCCAGCCAAGTCTGTTAAACGCTTAGTGACGTCCTCCCAATGTGGCAGCCAATTGCACACAGCAGTGTCACACAAACAGTCATGGATTGAGTGACAACATTTTTGGGGGGAGGAAAGCGATCCGCCAATCAACTAACAACCATGTTCCTACTTACTGCTAGGTAAATGTACAGTAATAACACTACTCGTAATTGCAATAATACCAATACTAGTAATAATACCAGCAATGATAATAGTAATAATACCAGTGATAGTAATAATACCAATAATACAAGTAATAATAGTAATTACAACAGAAATAATACTACTAATAATACTACTAATCACAGTAATGATTATATTGCATCCAAATACAGAGAAATTTTCATGTGGAGGTGGCAGACATAGAACTATAGAAATTTATGGCACAGAAGAAGGCCATTTGTCCCATCGTGTCTGTGTCACTTCCTCAAGAGCAATTCTTTCAGTCCCATTTACCTGCCATAACAGCCATTGATGGTTTATAAATGCACTGAGTAATACCAAAGTATGTTAGTTTACAGCAAACATTAGAGTATTGGCTTGCATTATTTCTACATTTCCAAGTCCTGTAGACCTTTAGTGGTTTGAGCACTTGCCTCGCTACCGAGATGACCCAGGTTCGAGTCCCGGGCAGCGCAAAACCTTACATAAGTCACCTTACTTCGCACACCTCTGTTTACCTAGCAGTAAGTAGGAACATGGTTGTTAGTTGATTGGTGGATCGCTTTCCTCCCCCCAAAAATGTTGTCACTCAATCCATGACTGTTTGTGTGACACTGCTGTGTGCAATTGGCTGCCACGTTTTGCCAACAAAATACACAGCCACTTCAATTTACAGTATACAAGAACAACTTGTACTCATATAGCGCCCTCCCCACAAGGTTGAGTATATCCTGTGAAGTGCTTTGAGATGTCTCAAAGACGTGACAAGGGACTGTATCATATGCAAGGATTATTATTATGATGTAAAACATGATGAATGAGGGAATTATTTGACATCATGGCAAGAATATTAATTAATTAATTGATTCATATCTGCTTGAAATTTCACTGTTAGTTTATATTTTAAACTTTCCAACTCACTTGATGCATTTTCTACCATCTCTCACGATTCCCATTCTCCAGCTCTGTTGTCATACCAATTCCAGCCTTGATCTAAATCTCTGTCATGTCCTCCCTGGGGCTATTATCTCACCCCTAATTATCACATTAAACAAATCTCTTATCATTTCACTAAACTCTGTTCCTCTCCTTTCATGTGAGAAGCCATCTGCACAAAGACGCCGACAACACTTGCCAACATTGGCTGCTCTTTCCTAGTTGTCCTCTAGAGATCTTCCTCTTGACTTCTCAGCTGATGGAAGGTGTCAGACCTGCATTATGTACTTTCGATCCCATCCAGTGCCCTTCACTGACATTCTTTATATGGGATGGTTAAACCCAGGTCCCGCCTGTGCCTGTTCAGCTGGAGCTCTCCAAGATGGCAACCCTGTGCAAAGGGCATTATGATAATAATAATCCTTGCATTTCACATAGTGCCTTATCACATCGTTCAGACGTTTCAAAGCGCTTCACAGAATATATTGTAAAGTGGATTGACTGTATTTTGTGGTTAAAACATGGCAGCCAATGCCTCACAAACAGTCATGGAGTGAGCGACCAAATTTATTTGGGGGATTCTTGGCCAGGCCACTGGGCCAGAGAAACTCCCTTCTCTTTTCCAATAACCCTGCGTGATCTTTAACATCTACCTGAACAGGCAGACGGGACCTTGATTTAACATCTCATCTGAAGGACGGCATCCCCTGACAATCCAATATACCCCCAGCACTGCAGGAGAGGTGGAGAAAATATTTTAGTTGCAGTTCATCACAAATGGATACTTGGTGGTATGAACACTGCTGGTAAACATGCCCTAAAGCATCGGGTCTATGAGTTTTGACCAAAGAGTGTATGTGCTATTTTATTGGTCTGGGTTTCATAATAACCAGTAACCAATCAGGTATAAAAATACAGAGTTCAGTCAAGAAAAATGAGATGCAGATCTAAACGACTCCCAGCTGCTCGCAGTACTTCCACGGATAGATAAATGATCAATACTTAATTTTCTGATAACCTGGTGGCTCCAATTACCAGGTCTTGTGGTAGTGGGTTGTTACTCTTTGTATAATCATTCACTGTTGAACTACAATCGCTAAATTGTCTGCACATTATTTCGTCATCAATTAATAATAATAATCCTTGTATTTGATATAGCATCTTATTACGTCCTTGAGACTTCTTATAGTGCTTCACAGACTATACTGTGAAGTGGATTGACTGTGTATTTTGCGGATGGAACGCCACAGCCAACTGCACACAGTAGTGTCCCACAAACAGTCATGGATTGAGTGACCAAATTTATTTTGGAGGAATTATTACCCCCGGAAAGTGATCCGCCAATTGATTAACAACCGGGTTCCTACTTACTGCCAGATAAACAGAGGCGTATGGAGTAAGGAAACTTGCCTAAGATTTCACCGCGGCATGGAAATCGAACCTGGGGCTTCTGGCTTACGAGGTGAGCGAGCTAACCGCTAAACTACAGGACTGTAGGTTGTAAAAAGGATGAGTGGTTTGATGTGAAAGCATGGGGACCACAAACGAGTCAGAGCGGAGAGACTAGAGAAGGAGAGAGAGGAGCAAAGGAGGGGAGACTTCTGACACTTGGACTCCATGGCCTGGGGCTGTTCATGTTATTGACAGCGGAAGGTCTGAGTTACTTGATCTAGACTGAGACGGGCAGCAAGTGAGAGGTAATATCAATGCCTACTGCTGGTTGTGAGCTCTTTGTTTTAATACCAGGAAGTGTTCAAACTGAAATGTAGAGTGTGTTCCTCGCTCACCTCTTAACTCCATATCGATCTGCCTGTTCCCTCCACTCAGCAAGCACTGGCCTGCTCGATGCCCCCTGCCATGCCCGCCCCACCATCGGCGATCAGGCCTTCAGCCTCTCTGCCCCCACCCTCTGGAACTTCATCCCAGAGCCCCCCTGCCTTGCCCCCTCCCTCACCTCCTTCAAGGCACGTCTCAAGACCCTTCTCTTCAACGGTGCCTTCGGCCAGACTCCCACACCTACCTTCCCTGCTCTCCATCCCTCCTGATCCCAACACCCACCCAGCTCTGGTGCAAACCCCTGACTGTTCAGCGCCTTGGGACGGCCTTCCCAATTGAAAGGTGTGATGTAATTTGTTGTTGTTGTTGTTGTTCATTGTCACCTCAATCAGTTCTCTCCTGTCATAGGCCAGTGGGGGTGGAATTGGGAGTTTCTGACGCAATAACCCCAATAGTGAGAAAACATCTTAAAACCTCTTCGTTACCTGCTTCGTTACCTGTGTGTTGTGTGTGTGTACGCACAGCAAGTTTCCACACATAGCCAGGAGGCCAGTGAGCAAAGGTCAGCCAGGTCACCAGGAGAATCTCCCTTCCATTTCCAATAGCATCACGGGAATCTTTCACAGACAGTGTAAGAGGGTCCTGTATATCTAGATTGTAATCCTACAGTACAAGAGCTGTTCAGACGAGCCCGTCCTTCCTGCCTCACGTCTGGTCCCTAAACAGGACCACTTTCCTCCACCTCCATCACATTGCTCGCCTCCGACGGTACCTCACACTCAATGCAGCTAAGACCCTCTCCAAGCTTTCCCCACTCCACATCAACATCTTCTCTCCTGCGGCTCTGACCTCTTCAATCTCCCTGGCTTATCGCTAAGACTTACCAAACCTGTACGTAACCTGGACGTCAAGTTCAAACCCCAGCTGGCCTTCCTCCCCCACATCCATTCCCTGACCAGGATCACTTTCCTCCACCTCCTTCGCATTGCCTGCCTCCGACCGTACCTTACACCCAATGCAGCCAAATTGCTCGTCCACGCTTTCATCATCTCCCACCTCGACTATTCCAGTGCCCTGCTCACCAATATTCCCAGCTCCACTGCCCACAAAATCCAAATAATTCCGAATTTACCCGCATCACCCCAGTCCTCTCACCAGGTTCCATTGGCTCCCTATTACTGAACAATCAATTTTGAGATCCTCTCACCTGTCTCCAAACCCCTTCACACCCTTGGCACCTCCCTACCTGTGGTGGAGTCCTGTAGCTCAGTGATTAGAGCACTCGCTTTGCAAGTGAGAGACCTGAGTTCAATTCCAGGCAGAGGGCGAAACCTTGGGCAAGTTTCCTTACTCCACACAGAGCCTAATAATAATCCCTCCAAAACCAAAAACAATAATAAATTGGTCATTTTCAATCTACGACTGTTTGTGGGACATTGCTGTGCGCAATTGGCTACCGCGTTCGCCCACAAATATACAGTCAATTCACTTTACAGTGTGTTCTGTGAAGTGCTTTGGGACGTCCTCCTGACGTGAAAAGCGCTATATCAAAATGCAAGGATTATTATTATTATTATTACCTCTCCGATCTGCACATTGCCCACTCTACCACTCCAGGTGCTGTATTATATATAAGAATTATTGTTATTATTATTATGATTATTATTTATTATCCAAAGCCTCTGGCTTTGAGCCCTGGAATTGGATCCAGGGACAAGCACACAGCTGCTAATAATAATTTGGTCACTCAATCCACAACTGTTTATGGGACACTGCTGTGCGCAATTGGCTGCCGCGTTTTGCCCACAAAATATACAGTCAATTCACTTTACAATGTATCCTGTGAAGCGCTTTGAGACATCGCAACAAAGTGATAAGGTTCTACATCAAATGCAAGGATTATTATTATTATTACATCCCTTGGCTTTATTCTCAGTAGTTAATGCTGTACTGTGTTCTGTATTTCACGGGTTTGCTTGACCTCGCAGAGGCTCAGACGGGATGTGACGATGATTTAAATGTCAGCAATAAATAACGCGTTCCTCCAGGGCTTTTATCCCAAGCTCACAGGGCTGTGAACCGGTTGGTTACTATTCACTGGCTGGCAGGGACCGTTTACACCCTTTATCTGCACGCTGGAGCAGATCGCTTTCAAATCAATTTGTTTTTTGGGTGAAGGAGAAGTGGGGAGCGAATTTACTGATAACGTCAGGTTTTTTTTTCTCTCTACGTCTCTTTCTCTCTCTCTGTCTGTTGTGTCTATCTCTTTTTCTCTGTCTGTACGTGTCTTTCTGTCTCTCTCTTTCACTTTCACTGTGGAGTCCTGTAGCTCAGTGGTTAGAGCACTCGCTTTGCAAGTGAGAGACCTGAGTTCAATTCCAGGCAGAGGGCGAAACCTTGGGCAAGTTTCCTTACTCCACACAGAGCATAATAATAATCCCTCCAAAACCCAAAACAATAATAAATTGGTCATTTTCAATCTACGACTGTTTGTGGGACATTGCTGTGCGCAATTGGCTGCCGCGTTCGCCCACAAATATACAGTCAATTCACTTTACAGTGTGTTCTGTGAAGCGCTTTGGGACGTCCTCCTGACGTGAAAAGCGCTATATCAAATGCAAGGATTATTATTATTATTTCACTGTCTCCCTCTTTCTCTGCCTCTCAGTGTCTCTGTCTCTTTCGCTCTCTCTCTGTCTGTCTTTCTCAGTCTCTATCTGTCCAACTTCTCTCTCTTTTACTCTCACTGTCTCTCGGGCTCTTCTCTTTCTCGGTGTCTGCCTGTCTTTGTCTGTCTGTCACAGTCTCTCTCTGTGACTGTCTCTTTGTCCGTCTTTCTTTTTCGCTCTGTCTCTCAGTTTTTCTCTCTTTGTCTGTCTCTCGGATCTGATTTTTCCACCTTGTGTTTTTCAGGTAACATCGTGAACATGATGACGTGGTTCACCCCCAGCAACTACACTGAGGTCACTGCACATCGAAGCAGGCGGGCGGGCAGGTGGGGTGCAGACACACTGGGCTTCAGTGGATTATAGGATGACTATGGGAGAGTCACCAGTGAACCTGCTGTGTGGCCACTGAGCCTCACAATATCCCCCATCACCAGTGAGTTACTGACCTCAGAACATCTTAAAGTACTTCAACAACAACAAATGACATTTACACAGAGCCTTTCATGTCGGGAGGACGTCCCAATGTGTTGGATAATGAGTTGTTTATAGCTGAGCTGGAGGTTGGGATCAGACAGCGGTGGAGGGCAGGGAGGATGGAGTAGGGAAGACAACCAAAGGCACGGTCTAAAAGGAGAATCTTGAGACGGTCCTTGAAGGAGACAAGGGAGGGGGCGGGGTGAAGGGACTGTGGAATGAAGTTTCAGAGGGTGAGGGCAGAGAGGCTGAAGGTCTGACCGCTAAAAGGCTTTTGACAGAGGACCTCCTGAGAAACTGTAGCCCTTAGGGAGATAAGGCAGGAGATTGGTGCGCTCTGATAGACATTATGAGGAAGTTAGACAGGACAATGGACTGGAAGCAGCAGATGTGGTTCCCCTATTCAAGAAAGATGTCACAACTAAATCTGGCAACAATAGAGCCATTAGCCTGAGCTCAATAATAGGAAAAATAATAGAGACAATCATCAGAAAGGAAGAGGAAGATTATCAATATAAAAATAATTAATAAATGGCGGCTAACAAAGGTTCAGAAAGGGTAGGTCTTGTCTGACGAATCTTAGACACCGACACGATGGGCCAAATGGCTTTTTTCTTAAATTTCTATGTGTCTACATAGAAATAGATGTTTTTGAGGAGGTGACAGCCCAAATTAACTGTGGGAAGACCCTATGATGAGGTATATCCTGTAGCATATTGGTTAGCGCACTCGCCTCGCAAGTGAGAGGACCTGGGTTTGATTCCTGGGAGTGGCGAAACCTTAGGCAAGTTTCCTTACTCCACATGCCTCTGGTTACCGAGCAGTGAGTAGGCACCCAGTTGTTAGGTAATTGGCGGATTGCTTTCCGGCGGTAATAAGCCCTTCAAAAAAAATGGTGATTTAGTCACTCAATCTACTCAATTGGGTCAATAATAATAATTCAGTCATTCACTTGATAATATATTCTGTGAAGCACTTTGAGATGTTACAACAACATAAGGATTATTATTATTTTCCAATCAACACCCCTGAGGTTCCATCATGAACTGTGCAATCCCAGCCTGGACATTCAAGGACTGCGTTCCTCCTCTTGGTCTGGTCGGCCAGCAGTAATAATAATAATAACAAAAATAATAATAATAATCCTTGCATTTGATATAGTGCCTTATCAGGTCTTTAAGACGTCTCAAAGTGCTTCACAGAATATACTGTGAAGTGAATTGACTGTATATTTTGTGGGCAAAATGCTTCCACAATCAGGGAGCCTGGCATCGGCATGGAGATGAGAGCTGACCGATCTGTCATGTGTTCGTGCGGAGCTTGTTACATCACAAGGGAGTGCCTCAGCATTACGGACAGATCTCTGCTCAACTTCATTTGTTCCCTTGCTTTCCCGCTGCTTGTCCAGCTACAACAACAACAACAACAACAAGATTCCATCTATAGAGCGCCTTTCACGTCAGAGTGGGATGACAACCTACTCCAGTGACTGGTCTGCTGTACTAGCTCCTGCCGTTGAGCCAGACTGCGCTGTCGTCAGCAGTGCTCTGGAATACACAGTAACGTCCTGGAACTAGCCATGGAGTGACCAGGACATTGTCAATCAGGACACCATATGCAAATCCTTTCTGACAAGTGGAGATTCGATCCTCCCAATCAATCACTGTCTGGCAAGCTTTCCCGCTGCTTTTCCAGCTAGGACCACCCTACCTCGGGCTTTGGATGGCAGGGTTAACAGGAGCTGAGTGGGAGGATCCCCTGCCCCCAATGACTGGTCTGCCCTTCCACGACCTGCCGATGAGCCAGGCTGGCTGGCCTGTTATTTTACTGGATAGATCCCAAACTAATATTCTGTGCCCATTTCATGCCAGCCTGGTCCTATCTTTCAACCTCCTCACCTCTTCTCCTCACAGCCTCGGGTTACCTTCCTGATTACAGAGCAAATTGCTTTTGAATTAGACATTCCAGTCACAAATTCTCACTTTTATTTTTCACTGGCTCGAAATTATTCCTGTAGCTCCTTGAAAAAAATCTCACGTTTTCATCTTACAGACAGCACTTTTCACCGGGGAAAGGTTTTCCGGCATTACAGTAGTAATTTACAGCAGCACATCTGTCTCCGAACGCTCCTGCTCTCTATTTATTTATTTGCTGTTGTTGCTAAATCGTCTGAACTCTGACTGCAGCTCCTCTGTTCCAGACAGTGTGAAGCAGAACGAAGCAACTTGTGAATTATTTTACATAGTTTCTTATCTCAAAGTCTCAAAGAGTTCCCAGTAACAGTTGTTCAAACCTCACAAACCCTGCTGTTTAGGCACGAGTGGCAGCCATATTGCTCAAAGCAAGGTCCCGCATACAGTCAACAGATGAGTGATGTTATTGGGGTTATTGTTGGCAAGGACACTGGGAGCAAATCGTCTTTCTAAATAGTATCATGGGTTGGAGACAGAGTGAAGGTCTCCTCTACATTGTGGGTCCACACTCCCAGTTCAGCACAGGTTGGAGACAGTGCAATTATGGAGAAGATGAGATGCATAGATCCATTGCCAGCACATAAACATTTATAATTCTTGCATTGGATACAGCACCTATAATGTCAAAGTAGCTTAAACTGCTTCATAAATAATTGTCGTCAAGTGTAGTGACTGTGTATTTGTAATAATAAAAATAATCCTTGGATTTGATTATTTTATCACATCTTTGAGACGTCTCAAAGCGCGTCACAGAATATACTGTAAAGTGAATTGACTGTGTATTTTGTGGTTGAAACGTGGCAGCCAATTGTGCACAGTAGTGTCCCACAAACAGTCGTGGATTGAATGACCAAATTATTGTTGAGGGATTATTTGCGGGATTATTACAGTCTTCGATTGAGTGACCCCATTTTTTTTAAAAAGGATTATTACCCCCGGAAAGTGATCCGCAAATCGACTAACAACTGGGTTTCTACTTACTGCTAGGTAAACAGAGGCATGTGGAGTAAGGAAACTTGCTTACGGTTTTGCCCATCCTAAGAATCGAACCCGGGTCCTTTCGCTTGTGAGGCGAACCTCTAACCACTACGCAACGGAACTGCGACATGCATGACTCGCCTGTTGGTCCTCAGTCATCAAAGGGTTAATTCAGTCACGGGCTCGATCCCGCATGGAGAAAACAAATAACGTTGCTGCCCCCTCCCCAACCTTGTGAGGTTGTATTAACAGGAGGGTGAACGAACCCAGGCACACTCTTAAGCGCGAATTATCCAATGAGTATTCAACGCGTTTTGTACCAGATTAAAATTATAAATTGTAACCCAATTTACATGTGTAAGTGGAGCTTGTCAGAGCCTGCCTGCAATGGCTTGCGCTGAGCTGACCAGAGACGCAATCTGTTCTCACTGCGCCCAGCCCTGTGCAGGCAGCCTGGCCAATTAGTGCTCGCTCCCAGCCTCCGCTGATAAATGATGGATGCACACAGAGGCTTTTCTCAGTCGATAGCCAGACCGCTGAGGCAGCAGGAAGCACAAAGCTGCTGGACAGGCTTTGGCTTCGAGTTAAAGTCAATACGTACGTGCTGTTGGCTCTTGCTCAAAGCTGACGCTCTCGTTCAGTTACTGCATTGTCGGAGACGCCGTCGTTCGGATGAGACGTTAAACTGAGGTTCCCTCTCTACCTGTTTGTGACTGTACCATCCTCATCTTCGCCCGGCTCCACTGGCTCCCCATCCCCCAGAGGATAGAGTTCAAAATCTGCATCCTCGCCTTCAAGGCTCTCCACGGCCTTTCTCCTCCCTACCTCCGTGAGCTGCTAACTCTGTACAGATCTCTCCGCACCATCTGCTCAGCGGGCACTGGCCTGCTCCATGTCCCCTGCCCGCCCAACTCTCCCACCTTCAGCCTCTCTGCCCCCCACCCTTTGGAACTCCATCCGACAGTCCTTCTGCCTAGTTCCCTCCCTTGCCTCGCTTTCAAGGCCCGCCTCAAGACCTTCATCTTCGACCCTGCCCTCCACCGCTCCTGATCCCAATCCCCCTTGCTCGGTTCCAAATCCCTGATTCTCCAGCACCTTGGGACGTGCTCCTGACGTGAAAGGCTCTGTGTAAATGAGTGCTCTGAGATGCTATCCTGCGTAGCGGGAGCTATGTAAGTGCAAGTTGTCGTTGTAAATGTAATTTGTTGTTGTTGTTGTAGTTATTCAGCTTGAACTTCAGCTCCAGCAGGGCTATTTGGAAAGAGAAGGGAGTTTCTCCCGGTGTCCTGGCCAACGATGCTCGTTCACCTCCCGTCTGTTTGTGGGCATTTGCCGTGTGAAAAGTGGCACAACGATGTCCCCACCAACAGCCATGGAGTGAGCGACTAACCTTACTTCAGGGACTGTCACCCAGTGACACCGGGAAAGAGAGAAACTCCTTTCTCTTTTTCAATAGCGCTGTGGGATCTTTAACAGGCAAACGGGTTTAATGTCCCATCTGCAGGGCAGCGAAATACTCCCTCATAAGCCAGTGATGCACAAAGAGGCTTTTCTTGAGCATCAGAAGAGCAGCCACGGATGTGACACCTCCATTTCCCACGCTGGCCGCCTTTATAGCCTCTAAATGAAATTGCCAATTAGATCTTCAGAGTGCTGCTCTGCCCGGCCCTGGGCTCAGACGTTCTCCAACCTACAGCTTTTAGAGAGAGGGAGGGAGAGAGAGGGGGGGGTAGGAGGGAGAGAGTGAGAGAGAGGGAGGGAGGGGCAAGAGCGGGAGGGAGAGAGAGAGAGAGTGAGAGAGATGGAGAGAGTGAGAGAGAGAGTGAGAGAGGATTAGGGAGAAAGGGAGGGAGAGAGAGAGATGGGGAGGAATGTCTCACAGGTCGGGCTTGGATGTATTCACGCCACACAACTCACTGACCATTTCCACTGGCTGTGAACAATAATAATAATCCTTGCATTTGATACAGCGTCTTAGCACTTCGTTGAGACATCTCAAAGTGCTTCACAGGATATATTGTGAAGCATGTATTTTGTGGGTGAAACGTGGCAGCCAGTTGCACACAGCAATGTCCCAGTAACAGCCGTGGAGTGAGTGACTAATTTTTTTGGGGGGAAATTGTTGGCCAGGACACCGGGAGAGAGAAACTCCCTTCTCTTTTTGAATAGCATCACAGGATCTTTAACAACCACCTGAACAGGCAGACGGGACCTCAGTTTAACATCTCATCCGAAGGACGGCACCTCCGCCATTGCAACACCCCTCTCCAGCGCTGCACTGGAGCATCAGCTTAGACTATGTGATTCCAACTCCCGACTTGTAGCTTGAACCCACAACCTTCTGACTCAGAAGTGAGAGCGCTACCACTGAGCCAGGCTTGAGTGCTACTACCACTACCACTGAGGCAAATGATTGAATTTGGTTTGCTAAGGTTTTGAAAAGAAACTTGCAGAAAAACTGCTTCGGAGTGAAAGCTGTAATGTTAAGAATCTGCCGAATTGTGGAGGTTCTAAAAAGCCACACCAATAGAGTAAATCCAGATCCAGGTGGAATTTTTTCTGCGCAGCTTGGGAAAAGGAGAGGCCTGATAATAAAGCCCTGAGGTCAGGATTCAGCATGATGTTTTTTAATCTGAACGCCATGCTCGCTAGATGCTCCAGCGAACCCTATAACAATAACAGGATAGTGCCATAGTGTCTCAGAATGCTTAACAGCAGTGTGGTTTGACGTCGAAAGGGAGGGCAGGGCGTGAGATGACTGAAGGCACGGTCGAATAAGAAAGTCTTCAGGTAGGATTTGAAGATGGTCAAAGAGGGGGCAAGACAACAACAAAAACTTGCATTTATACAGAACCCTTCACATGGGTTAGTGTCCCCGAGTGCTTCAAGACAGAAGGATTGAGGCAGAGTTCCAGAGTTTGGAGGTTTCGTGACTGAAAGCACGGTGCTGCAGAAAGGATAACTGAGGATCAAACCTGAAGCCGAGGTTATGTACAGGTACAGTCAGTCTGAGGGATAGGTCGGGAAAGTTAAGGAGTTCAGGACCGTAGGTGAGAAGACATTGACCAAAGCAAAGGAAGATGGCTTCCTTCTTGTCCATGTTCAGCTGCAGAAAGTTGGTGCTCATCCAGGCCTTGATGTCTGACAAGCAAGCGGGCAAAACATTGGTAGGACTGCGGTTATAACTAAAGGAGGATAAAAGATTTAAGTATCATTTGCATTCATGTGGAAGTTAACCTCATGTCTGTGGATGACCATCTCCATCTCTAAACCATCCTCTTCGACTGTGCCTTCTACACCCACCCTCCCTGCCCTCCACCCCTCCTGATCCCAATCCCCAGCTTGGGTGCAAACCCATGACTGTCCAGCACCTTGGGATGTCCTCCCGACGTGACGAGTGCTGTGTATATGTAATGTGTTGTTGTTGTCGTCGTAGGCTGGTGACAGGCAGTGAATGTGTTTGGTGACAAGTTGAGTAGCTGATGATAAATGCGGTTCCGGGTGGCTGTGAAGCTGGAGATTATATGACCGTAAATAAAATGAACATGTATAGATTTTTAAATTCCGGTGTCACTTTGAACAGAACGTTTGCTAAAAGCCAGTAAAACCGAGACGCAGAGCGACACTAAATCAGCCGTCAGCCTCTTTGCTCCCTCCTGTTTTGTGTGGCCATACTGAAAATTCACCATCTAACCGTGGAGTCCCGTAGCATACTGGTCAATGCGCTCACCTTGCAAGCCAGAGGACCTGGGTTCGATTCCCGGGTGGGGCGAAACCTTAGGCAAGTTTTCTTATTCCACACTCCTCTGTTTACCCATTAGTAAAGTAGGAACCTGGTTGTCAGTCGATTGGCAGTTCGCTTTTCCATGGATAACAAAAAAAATAATAATTTGTTCACTCAATCCAGGACTGTTTGTGGGACACTGCTGTGCGCAACTGGCTGCCTCATTTCACTCACAACACATTCAGTCAATTCACTTTGCAGTATATTCTGTGAAGGGCTTTGAGACGTCTCGAAGATGTGATATGGCACAGTATCAAATGCAAGGATTATTATATCATGATACTATACACAAGGGGTTTGGATGAAGAAAGCCTTTCGACTCATCGGATCTCCTTCCCTCGTCACTCTCCTCTGTCTGTAACACTGGGGATCAGCCTCGCTACTCTCCTCTGTCTCTGTCTCTCTTTCCACACACTTTATAGTTGCTAAGCAGTGTAGGAGAGCAGGGCGCTGTGAGGGACACCAGCCTGGCTATCTCTTCCTGGTATTATGATAGATGAGCGAGTTCTCTGAGACCCCGGTGAGCCTCGATGCTCTTCAATAATAAATGAGCTGGAGAGGCTTGGGGAGGGTCGGGTGTCCACACTTCCTCCTCTCGTCACTTACACCAGATCAGCCCTTCGGGGCTGGGGGGGCTGAAGCCAGGCCAGCTCTCCCCCTGCCTCCAGCCCAGATCTCAGTGTGCCCTGAACTAACACACGCAAGCACCCTCGCTCACTCGCTCACTCACTCACTCACACTGACATACACACACACACACACACGTACTCACTCACACGCTGACGCGTATAGGGAGTCCCGGAGCATGGTGCTTAGCTCGCTCGCCTCGCAAGGAAGAGGACCCGGGTTCGATTCCCAGGCGGGACGAAACCTTAGGCAAGTTTCCTTATTCCACACACCTCTGTCAAGCGCTCTGAGACTGCCCCGTGTGAAGAGAGCTATATAAATGCAAGCTGTTCTTGTTTTAGTTCTTATTTACCTAGTAGTAAGTAGGAAACCGGTTGTTAGTCAATTGATGGATCGCTTTCCAAGGGTAATAAACCTTACAAAAAAATTTGGTTACTTAATCCACGACTGTGTGTGTTACGCTGCTGTGCATGATTGGCTGCTACGTTTCGCCCACAAAATACACAGTCAATTCACTTTACAGTATATTCTGTGAAGCACTTTGAGACGTCTCAACGACGAGATAAGGCGCTATATCAAATGTTAGGATTGTTCTCAAGGATGATTACTATTAAAACCTATCGCAGATTGTGTGAGTGTGCTTTGAGGGCCTGCCCTTCCAGTGAGCCAGGTTGGCTTGCCTTTGCTCAGCAGTGATCTGGCCTCAGCTCACGTCTCTGCTGGAGTCTGAAGGACAGAGGCTCATCTGTTTTCTGACCCACGTCTAACCGACAAGACACCAGATCAATACTCATCATTAGACCCTCGCTGCAAAGCCCACTCTCCACCATGAGTTCTTTCCCTCTTATTTCTTCAGCTCAAATGACTTCTGAGATGAAACAAGAGAGCAATCAAAAGTTACTCAGATGGAGTTAAGTGGCTCATTTTAGCACAGAGAGACAGCAAGTGAGAGCGCGAGAGAGAGAGAGAAAAAGAGAGAGTGAGAGTGAGAGAGAGACAGAAAGAGAGCAAGAGTGAGAGGAATCGAGAGAGTTTGAAAAAGAGCGAGAGAGAGAATGAAAAAGAATGAGCGAAAGAATAAGAGATAGAGTGAATGAGTGAGTAAAAATGAGAGAGTGAGGGACACAGTGTGAGAGAAAAAATGAGAGAGGGTGAATTAGTGAGAGTGAGGGAATCAGTGAGAGACAGAGAGAGCGAAAGAAAGAACAAGATAGTATGAGAGAGCGCGAGACAGAATGAGAAAGACTGAGTGAGAGAAAGAGAGGTGAATGGGAGAGAGAGAGCAATATTATTGTTAATCTGTTGCCGATTACCTTTGGGGCACCGTGTACAATTCCATTCCAGGAGCAACTGTCACACACTGAAAACTGAAGCGGATGGGTCTGTATAATCTGTATAATCCCAGATGTTCAGCGGGATCGAGTGAGGTCATTCGGCCCATCAGACCTGTACCATCCTCTCTGAGCTCTCCGTTCAGTCACCTTCTCCTCACTCTCTCCTCCCAATACCCCCATGCACACACCCTTTTCTCTTTATAAGTGTGCCTGTGATTGCCCAGTAAATCCTCTCACAGGCTCAGTGACCAGTGGATTTGGATGTTCGCTGTCCTAATTGTAGATGCATTTGTCATAATTATCCCAAACTCACTAGATTCGGTAATTGTGTGTGAGCTATCTCCTTCCGTTTTACTGTGTTTGGTGATGATCTCACACCGAAACCCTCTCGTCACCTGTGTCCATGAGTGTGAGTGCCATGGGGCATCCACCCGACGTGAAAGGTGCCACCATAAATGCCAGTTGCTGTTGTCGTTGAGAGAGGATATCTGTGTGTGCGTGTGTGTGGATGTTAATCATTACTTCCAATTTGCCTGTGTGTGTGTTAATCCTACTTCCTAATGAATTTCTGAACATTTTCTACAATAAATCTGGGATCTCATTGAGGAATAATCCCAGATGTGACTGGCGTCTCATCTAAATACGAGCGAACCTGGCTTCCTCAGAGCGAGTGCGAGGAATTCAGGGCAATCTCCCCCTTTATAATGATCCTTGTATTTCATATAGTGTATCAAAGCACTTCACAGGATATAATAATCCTGGCATTTGATATAGCGCCTTATCACGTCTGTGACACATCTCAAAGTGCTTCACAGAATATACTGCAAACTGTATATTTTTGTGGGAGAAACGTGGCAGCCAATTGAGCACAGCAATGTCCCACAAATAGATCGTGGATTGAGTGACCAAATTATTATTATTTAAAGAAAGTTTAAAAAAATGTCTTGGAGAGGGATTATTACCCCCAGAAAGCGATCCAATCGACAAACAACCAAGTCCCTACTTACTGCTAGGTAAACAGAGGCAAGTAAGAAGTAAGGAAACTCGCCTAAGGTTTCGCTCAGCCTGGGCATGTGACAAAACACTACCAGACTTGTTCAAAACATTCCCAGAATGCGAATGTTTTGTCATCACAAGTTTGCACTGATCAGAGGGAGCTGAGAATGTGGCTTCGCAACATCGCACATCTCAGCGCCGCTTAACACTCGAGTCAGGGACTGAGCCTGAGAAATCTCTCAATATTAACGTCAATGAAAATGTATTATCTCCATTTATTCCTCATTAATTACTGTGTAATCGCTCAGTGCCTCAGTGTTAATCACAGCTTGTAGCCTTATGGCTTTGCGAAGAGACATTAAACCCAGCTCCCATCTGTGCCCTGTTCAGGTGGACGCTTAAAGTGCTATTGAAAAAGAGAAGAGAATTTCTCTCTCCCAGCGTCCTGGTTGACAGTCCCCCAAATAAAAATTGGTTGTTCATCTTATAGTGAATGATTGATTAACCTGGAGGATACTTGGCTGCCATATTTGCCTACAAATACACAGTCACGACACTTGACTGTATACTCGAGTTTTAAATCCTTGTCCTCACTTTTGACATGCTCCATGGCCAAGCTGCTGTGACTTATTAACAACATACCAACCTGTCTGATCCATCCTCTCAGCCTGGCCTGCTCCATGTCCCCCTGCCTGGCCCGCCCCATCATCGGCGATCAAGCCTTCAACCTTTCAGCCCCCACCCTTTGGAACTCCATCCCACAGTCCCTCCACCTCGCCCGCCCCCTTGCCTCCTTCAAGGCTTGTCTTAAGACGCAAGTCTTCAGCCACCCTCCTACCCCCACCCTCCTCCGCCCCTCCTGATCCCAACCCCCAGCTTGTGCGTAAACACTTGACTGTCCAGCTCCTTGAGACACCCCGATGTGAAAGGCGCTGTATAAGTATAATTTGTTGCTGTTGACAGTAATTCTATGTTAAGCACTGCAAGAATTTGATGTCTTTCTCTCTCATCAGACGGTAAGACAGTCAGTCACTCAACAGTAGTCCCATTGATGGGAGGAGATGAGATGGTGTAAATGTGGAGAGTGTCTGGCTGGGTTACAGCAGATGCTGGGGAATCGTGACCTTCTGATATGCAGGGGCAAGGGACCAGTCAACAGGTCAAGCTTCACAGCTCTGGGAGCTCCTTCACCCTCACCAACCTGACCTTTCCCTTCGCTCACCAAAACTGGCTTAGTCTACGTCCCTCGCTCCAGCTGCACAACCATCAGTGGGCAAGCTTTTAGCCCTTTAGCACCTGATCTCTGGAGCTTCATTCCAAGGTCCCTCAGTCTCCTTTCCTCCCTTCTTAGGGACATAGGAACAGGATGAGGCCAGTCAGTCCCTCGAGCCTGTTTCACCATTCTATTAGATCATGGCTGCTCTGTACCTCAACTTCATTTACCCGCCTTTGCCCCAAATCGCTTAATACCCTGACCTAACAAACATCCGTCCACCTCAGTCTTGTAAATTTCAATTGATTCAGCATCCACAGCCTTTTGGGGGAGACAGACCAAGCTTATGCAACCTGTCGTCGTAATTTAACCCTTTATGCCCCAGTACCATTCTGGCCAATTCTTTCAAGCAACATAACAAAACATACCTCGCCACCTCCACTTTTGGTCTTTTTTTTTTCCTCTTCGCCCCCCCCCCACCCATTGTCAGGCTGTTTGGGATGTCCCCCTGACGTGGTAGGGGCTGTGTAAGGTTAACTTGTATTGTAAGGCGTGAAGAGTGACTAAATCACTGTGAGGAACAGCAGCGCTGGAAAGACAAAGCAGGTGATGAGTGTCCGAATGGGTGAGAAAATAAAACACATGATTAGAGTGCGGCCGGTCGGTCAGTTGGTCAGAGAGAAAGAAAAAGAGAAATACACAATCAGAGAGACAGAGATCCATACACACACACTGTTAGATAGAGCAAGAGAAATAGACACACACTGAGACACACATGCACACACTATCAGAAAGAGCAAGAGAGAGACACACACACTATCAGAAAAAGCAAGAGAGAGACGCACACATAGAGACACACACACAAACCATCAGAGAGAGTGAGACACACACCCAGAGAAAGAGAGACACACACACACACACAGTCAGTAAGAGAGAGATACACACACACAGTCAGAGAGACACACACGCACACAGTCAGGGAGAGCTATATAGAGAGACATGCACACAGTCAGTCAGACAGAGTGAGGAAATCAAGAAAGACACAGTCAGACAGAGAGAGACACACAGTTTTTCTTTGCACCTAGATCGAACCTTCACCCTCACAACCATAATATGAGCTGTGCTAACCTGGTGCAGTGGTAGCGCTCTCGCCTCTAAGTCAGAAGGTTGTGGGTTCAAATCCCACATCGGGACTTCGAATGACTCCAATGCAGCGCTGGATGTGCTGTCCTTCGGATGTGGTATTAAACCGAGGTCCCATCTGCCTGGTCAGGTGGATATTAAGGACCCCATAGCACTATTCGAAAAGAGAAGAGAGTTTCTCTTTCCTGGTGTCCTGGCCAACAATCCTCCAAATTAAATATGGTCAATCAATCCACGACTGTTTGCGGACACTGCTGTGCGCAATTTACCTGCCGCGTTTCACCCACAAGATGCACGGGCAATTCACTTTGCAGTATATTCTATGAAGCGCTTTGAGATGTCTCTACGACGTGATAAGGCGCTACGTCAAATGCAAGGATTATTGTTATTCATCATCAATAACAACAGCAACAACAGATTACATTTGCGTAGCGGCTTTCAGGTCGGGAGGACATCCAACGTCGTTCAGTCAGGCTCCGCCACGGTTATGCGCTCTGAGACGCCAGCCTGCGTGGAGGGCGCTACGCGAATGCAAGGTTCTCGCAGACAGACAGACAGACAGACAGACAGACAGATTCAACAAGACAGACTGAGAACAAGACAGGGCAGACTGACAGGGGGAAGAGATTGGAACAAAAGCTTGTGATGATCTGGTGCAGGCTACTGGGCTGTGGGTAGCTAGGACCCTGCAGCAGGCAAGGCAAGGCAAGGCAATACAGACAGACAGGAGGCAGGCACCTATTTGTATTCAATGCTTCATTCTGTGCCTATTAATGATCAGCCAGCATCCCTCTCCCCTGCCTTCCCTCTGCCTCTGCACTCTCTGCCCAGCCGCAGTCTGCTCCCAGTACAGCACACACACACTCTCACACTCACACACTCACTCACTCAGCATCAGCACCAGAACACACTCTCACCACTTTAATCAGAGTTCAATTCATTTCATTGGCATTTCATTTTCAATCCACTCCCCTTCTCCCACTCTCTCTTTCCCCCCTTTTTTATTATTACCTTCTCTCTCTCTCCTTTCCCTTTTTTCGACCTTCTCTCTCTCTCTCTCACTCTCTCTCTCCTTTCCCCTTTTTGCTACCTTCTCTCTCTCCATCCCCCTTTTTGCTTCCTTCTCTCTCTCTCTCTCTCCATCCCCCTTTTTGCTACCTTCTCTCTCTCTCTCTCCATTCCCCCTTTTTGCTACCTTCTCTCTCTCCATTCCCCCTTTTTTACTGCCTTCTCTCTCTCTTTAGTCCCTTTTTGCTACCTTCTCTCTCTCCATTCCCCCTTTTTGCTACCTTCTTTCTCTCCATTCCCCCTTTTTGCTACCTTCTCTCTCTCCATTCCCCCTTTTTACTGCCTTCTCTCTCTCCATTCCCCCTTTTTACTGCCTTCTCTCTCTCTTTAGCCCCCTTTTGCTGCCTTCTCTCTCTCTTTACCCCCTTTTTGCTACTTTCTCTCTCCTCTTTTTATTACCTTCTCACTCCTTTCCCTTTTTAGTTACCTTCTCTCTCTATCTTACCCCTGTGCTTTCTCTCTCTCTCCCTCTGTCATTGCTCTCTCCCTCTGTCATTGCTCTCTCCATCCTTCATGCTGTCAGTATGCAGAGGAAAAGTTGCTTGTGAAACAGGCGTTAGAATGACAGAAGGAACCTGGAGAGACTGCGGTGATGGAACACAGTTAGTGCTGCACTGAAGGAACACAAACCTGGTGGTAAGTTGCCTATTTGATCTCTTTCTAAATCTCTCATTTCCTTTCTCCTTGCGGAATCAATGCGCCTTCCCTTCCAAAACAAAAAAACAAAACACACACAAGTTTTTTGGGTTTTATTCCTTTTATTGTTAGTGGATTGGCGGATCGCTTTTCCAGCAGTAATAATCCCTTCAAAAATCAATCAATTTAAAAAAAAGTCACTCAATCCACCACTGTTGGTGGGACACTGCTGTGCGCAATTGGCTGCCACGTTTCACACACAAAATACAGCCAATGCACTTTACTGTATATTCTGTGAAGCGCTTTGAGATGTCTCAATGACCTGATAAGGCGCTATATCAAATGCAAGGATTATTATGATTACATAACTTTTTTAACCAGATTGTCTGATTTTGAAATCACTGAACATTGGTGTGAATTAGCCCGGATATTTAGAGTTTGCTGTGCTTGTCTGTGTGTGTAGAGAGAGAGAATTTCAAAAGCCAATGTAAGATCTATATTACTGGGTGCTGCAGTTTGTGACAGAATGCAAGTGTGACATCTGAATGTATTCAGGTTAACCTGAATTCAAAACTATATGAACAGTATATATTTTACAACAACAAAAAAGATTTTTTTTCTCTTCCATTAAAAAAAAATTATAACCTGTAAATATTATCCACAATAGACCGCATCCAGTTGTGAGCAGGGACTGCGCTGGGCACAACTTTGTCGAGGTACAATGCGGTTTAAAAGCACCCAATTTTGGTGCATGTGTGTGTAGGTTTGGCGTGTGTGATTTTTAGGTGTGCGTTTTTAGGGGTGTTTGTGTGTTCTGGTGGGGGGGTTTTTGGGGTGTGGATGTGTTGTATTTGGTGCGTGTTTTTTGGGGGGGTTCGGGGTGTGTTTTTGGGGGGGATTCGGGGTGTGCTTTTTAGGGTGTGCTGTTTTTGCGGGGTGTGTTGTTTTTTGGGGGTGTGTTGTTTTTGGGGGGGCTGTGTTTCTGGAGGGGTGTTTTGTGTGTGTGTTTGTTTTTGGGGTGTGTGTGTGTTTTTGGGGTGTGTGTGTGTTTTTGGGGGTGTCTGTTTTTTGGGGGGTGTTTTTTTGGGGGAGTCTGTTTTTTTGGGGGTGTGTGTTTGTGTATGTGTGTGTTTTGGGGTGTGTGTGTTTTGGGGTGGGTGTGTTTTGGGGTAGGTGGGTGAGTGTGTGTTTTGGTGTGGGTGTGTGTGGTTTTTGGGGGGTGGGTGTGTGTGATTTTTGGGTGGGTGTGTTTTTTGGGGTGTGGGTGTGTATGGTGTTTGGGGGGTAAGTTTTTTTAGGGGTGAGTTTTTTTTTGACGAGTTTATTTTGCGTGGGTTGGTGGGGGGTTTGGTTGCGTGTGTGCCTGTGGATGTGTGTCTGTTTGGGGATGTGTGAGTCGGTTTCGGGTGGGGGGGGAGGTTTCGGTAGGGTCTTTCGGGGGGAGTGGGAACGGTGTTTCGGGGGGGAGAGTGGGGGTTGTTTCGGTGGGGTGGGGTTCGGTGTTTCGGGGGGATGGGTGTTTCGGGGGATGGGTGGGTGTGTATGGTTTTTGGGGGGTAAGTTTTTTAGGTGTGTGTTAATCGTGGGGGAGGTTGTTTAGAGAGGGTGGTGTTGGGAGCAGTGGCGTGTGCGTTTCGGGAGGGTGTATGTGTTTTGGGGGGTGTATGCGTTTCAGGGGGGGGTGTATGCATTTCAGGGTGGGTGTATGCGTTTCGGGGGGGGTGTATGTGTTTCGGGGAGTGTGTGCGTTTCGGGGTGTGTGTGTGCGTTTCGGGGGGTGTGTGTGCGTTTCAGGGGGGGTGTGTGCGTTTCGGAAGGGGTGTGCGCATTTCGGGGGGGGGGGTGCGCGTTTCGGGGGGGGGGGTGCGCGTTTCGGGGGGGTGTGCGCGTTTCGGGGGGGGTGTGTATGCGTTTCAGGCGGGGGTGTATGCGTTTTGGGGGGTGTATGCGGTTCAGGGGGTGTATGCGTTTCAGGGGGGTGTATGCGTTTCGGGGGGATGTATGCGTTTCAGGGGGGGTATATGCATTTCAGGGGGGCTATATGCGTTTCAGGGGGGGTATATGCATTTCGCGGGGGGGGGTGTATGCATTTCGGGCAGGGGGTGTATAGTTTCGGGGAGGGGGTGGTGTATGTGTTTCGGGGAGGGGGTTTATGCGTTTCGGGGGGGGTGGTGTGTATGAGTTCCGGGGGGGTGTATATGGTATCGGGGCTGTGTATGCGTTTTTGGGGGTGTGTATGTGTTTTGGAAGTGTGTATGTGTTTTGGGGGGGTGTATGTGTTTCGGGGGGGGGGGTGTATGTGTTTCGGGGGGGGTGTATGTGTTTCGGGGGCTGCGGGGTTGGGGAGGTTGTCGCTGCGGGGTTGGGGGGATGGGTGTGTGGGGTTGGGGGGGATGGATGTGCGTGGTTGGGGGTGGTGGGTGTGCGTGGTTGGGGAGGGTGGGGGTGCATGTTTTTGGGAGGGACGTGCATGTTTTGGGCTGGGGCATGTGTGCTTTGGGGGTGTGTATGCGTTTTGGAGTGGCGTGTGCATACATTTTGGGGGGGGTGCGGGTGCGTTATGGGGGGGATGCACGCATGCGTTGTGGGGAGTGTGCGCAGGCGTGCTGGTGGGGGTGTGCGGGCATGTGTTGTGGGGTTTGCATGGGAGTGCATTATGGGGTAGTGCGCGGGCGCCATTGTGAGGCAATAGGCAGACACATTGTGGGGTGGGCGCTAGTGCGTTGTGGGTGGGGGGGGCGTGCGCGTTGTGGTGGGGTGTTGTGCATGGTGGGGGTTGCGCATGCGCGTGTTTCTGGGTGGTCGATGTGAGTTGTGGGGGGCGTACCCACGTGGATTATGGGGGTTGTACGTGTGCGAGTTGTGGGGAGGTAAGCACGGCTTGTGGTGGGGGTTGTGTGTGTGTTTTGGGGGTGTGCAACCGCGTTTTGGTGGTACGTGCGCGCGGGCTTCGGGGCGTGGGATGTGCGCGAGTGCTTCGGGGTGGGGGTGTACGTGCACAAATTTTTTTATGGGGCGAACGCGTGTTGTGTGGGCTGCTTTTGCGCGTTGTGCGGAGGTGCACGGGTGGGTCTTTTGGGAGTTGTGCGCATGTGTCTTTTTGGGTGGTGTGCGCACATGTGTTTTAGGGGTGTGTGCCCAAGCGTGGTTTTGGGGAGGGTGTTTGTGTCTGTTTTTGGTGGGGTGCGCGTGTTTATTTTGGCGTGGTGAAGTGGGGTGGGGTTGTTGCGCATGCGACGTAGGGGGTTGCACGCGTTATATGAGGAGACGTGTTCGCGCGTCTTGGGGTGTGCACGCGAATGTTTTGGGGGATGTGCTTGTTGGTTTTGGGAGTGGGGTGCGCTCTTGCATTTTGGGGGGTTGTGTGCGCATTTTGGGTGGGGTGTGCGCGCGGGTTTTGGGGTGGGCTTGGGGTTGTGCGCAAGAGTTTCGGGGTGGAGGTGGGAGTGCAGGGGCTGGCTTTGGGGTGGTGGTCGCGCATAGACTTCGCGGTGGGGGGAGCTTGTCCGGGCTTCGGGGTGGGGTGCAAGCATGGGCTTCAGGTTGGAGAGCGCGCGATGGGTTCGGACGTGGTGTGGGGTGTGCATGTGGGCTTCGGGGGGGAGTGCGGGTGTTTATGATGGCGCGCAAGCTTCAGGGTGGGGGCTGCGCAGGCTAAAGGGTGGTCGAGTGTGTGGTCTTTGGAGGCATGGGCTTGGTGGGTGCACGCAGGATTTGGACAAGGTGTGCGGGCTTCGGGGTGGTGGTTTGGAGTGGCGCGCTGGCTGCGGAGAGGGGGTTTGATGGGGGTTTGGGATGCAGGCTTTGTAGCGGGGTGCGCATTGTGGGGTAGGGTGCGTGCGCATTTTGGGGGTGCGTGCGAGTGTGTGTGTTTTAGGAGGGTGTGTACTCATGTGTTTTGGGTGTTGCATGCGCATGTTTTGGGGGGGAGCGTGCGTGTGTTTTGGTGGGAAGTGTGCGCATGCGTGTTTTGGGGGGAGCGCACCCTTCTTTTGGGGGGCGCGTGTGCCTTGGGAATTGCACGTGTTTTGGGGCGTGCATGTGTTTTGGGGCATGAGCGTGTTTTGGGGCATGCCCGTGTTTTGGGGGATGCGGGCGTTTTGGGGGGGCGGGTGTTTTGGTGGGTGTGCGTGTTTTTGGGATGAGATGGCGGGTGTTTTGGTGGGTGTGCGTGTTTTTGGGATGAGATGGTTTTGGGTGGTGCGCATGTTTTGGGGATGCACGTGCTTGTCTTTCAGGGGCATGCGCGTGCTTTGGGGAGTGCGTGTGCTTTGTTTTGTGTTTGTTGGTGGGTTTGTGTGTGTGTGTGCTTTGGGGGGTGAGTTCCTTGGGGGGTTGCTTTGGGGGTGTGCCTTGCGTGTGTGTGTGTGTTTTGAAGGGGTGGTATGTGTGTGTTTTGCGGGTGTGCGTTTGGGGGGGCGTTGTGTCTATGTTTTGGTGGGGGTGTTTGATAGGAGGTTTGGGATGTATGTGAACGCGTGCTTGATGGTCGGGTTGGTGTGTGTGTGTGTGTGTGTTTTGGTGTGTGCGTATTTTCTTGGGGGAGGGAGGTTGGTGGTGCGTTTATGATTTGGGGCGGTTGGGGGGGGGGCGGTTGTTTTGGGAGGTGGGTTTTGGGGGGGGGGCTGTGTGTTTTTCGGGTGTGTGCGTGTGTGTGTTTTTTGGTGTGCGTGTGCGTTGGGTGTGGGGGGGGCAAGTGTGATTGGTGGGGGTGTTTATATTGGAGGGATTTTTTTGGAGGGTGGGGGGGGGGGTTCTCTAGGTTTATTTTTGAGAGGATTACTGAGACCAGAAATGATACACCTCCCTCCCTCCCTCCCTTCCTAGCCTCTTATTCGACTGCAACCATTTAATTGTGAACCACTTTGGATGTTAACCCAGAGAGGAGGGGGGTGGGGGGGGGGGGGCTACATAATTTATTTCCCTGCGGGACCCTTGCTCAATCCGCTCGTTAAAGTCTGGCTCGGGTTTATATATCAGAAACTCAATCCCACCTCATCAGCCGCTGTGGGCTACATTATCCCAGCCCTGTTTGCAATGAGATGGATTTGATTGTGTGTGTATATTGGAGTGTGTGTGGGGGGGGGAGATGGGGGGTGGGGGGGGGGGGGAGTGGAGAGAAGGTGATGTGTGTGAGTCTGTGCAGAGAGCGTTGCATTTCATTTTTTTGGGGTCTTTTAATTAAAATAAATTTGGTTCAAGATCTTTCAATCACAGAGCAGTGAGCGCACACAGAGCCTTGTCTCTGCCAAATGGCTGTGACCGGTAGCCAGAACAGGGAGTGACCCCCACCCCCCCCCATCCCACTGGTGATATCTATCGGGGGAGGTGGGTGTCAGGGCGGGGGGCATTGATTTACCTACCATGGGGGGTAGGGAATTCATTTATTATTGGGGAAGGGGGGTAATTTTAGTTTATTATTGTGGGAGGGGGTAATTTTAGTTTATTGTTGTGGGAATGGGGTAATTTTAGTTTATTATTGTGGGAGGGGGTAATTTTAGTTTATTGTTGAGGAGGGGTGATTTTATTTTATTTTGGGGAGGGATGTTGATTTGGGTGGCGATTTGATTGGGGGGAGAATTTATTTTATTATTTTTTTTGGGGTGGTGGGGGAGTGGGGGGGGGGGTTGGTGATTTGTTTGCACTCTGAAATTTGAAGTTCTTGCTCCTGAGTCACAGAGTCTTGGCCACTGATAGTATTGACTGCGGAGCCAGGGGGTTGAGGGGTGGTGGTGGTGGAGGAGTTCAGTGTTTAAGCTCCCCTCTCGACTCTCTTCCCCCTCCTCGCTCCCTCCCTTCCCTCCCCTCACCCTGACCATTTCCCCCTCCTCGCTCCCTCCCTTCCCTCACCCTGACCATTTCCCCTGCTCGGGTCATGACCCAACTGTGCAGCGCCTTGGGACATCCTCCTGACGTGAAAGGCGCTTTATAAATGGAATCTTGTTGTTGTTGTAATGTGAAGGCAGTAGGTGTGGAGAAAGGGGCCTGGAATCCAGATCAATGACTGGAGCGTTGGCATTCCCACAATCCTGGCTCCTCTCCCTCTCCTGCTCTAACGCGACCCGCGGGGATCCGATGGGATTGCAGGGCTCAGGCTGGGGTGATCTGTAGGTAATGTTGTGTCGCTCAATATTCTAGGAAACAATCTCACAAGCAATCGCGCACACACTTGGACGGTGATCCACACTCGCCCACGTGCACGCACACCCGTAACAGTGAGCCACACTCACCCCACATCCTGCGCTCACATGCATACGGTGACAAGTCCTGCACTCAACAAATTACTTTTTCACAGTGCCGTTCACGTCGGGAGGATTCCCAAGGCCCTGGTACAGCTGGGGGTTAGGATCGGGAGGTGGAGGGCAAGGAGGGTAGGAGTAGGAGGGTGACCAAAGGCCCGATTGAAGAGGAGGGTCCTGAGACGGTCCTTGAAGGAGGCAAAGGAGGTGGCGAGACCAATGAAGTATGGGATGAGGCAGAGAGGTTGAAGGCCCGACTGCTGATAGTGGAGCGAGGAGGGCGGGGGACGTGGAGCAGGTCGGAGCCTGCAGTGGGAGGGAGTGGGTGGGTTTATAAGGTTTTAGCCGGTGACAGAGGTAGTGAGGGGCAAGACTGTGGAGGGCTATAAAGTAACAACAAGGATATTGAACTCTATTCTCTGGGAGATGGGGAGCCAGTGGAGCCAGGCGAGGGTGGAGTTGATAGTCTCGGAGTCTTGTGCGGAAGAGGACATGACCTGAAGAGTTCTGGATGGTCTGAAGCTTGTGGAGGGAAGAGTTGGGAAGGCCCATGAGCACAGAGCCTAGCGTAGTCCAGCCTCACCGATGAAAACGTGGAGAAGGGTCTCAACGGCCTGAGGGGAGAGATAGTGGCAAAGCTCTCACGCATTTCATGTTGAGTTGTGTTACCTGCCAGGAATCCCACAGGGAGTTCCTCATACTGGCCATCCACCTAGTGAGGGCTCAAGACTGCCCTCGCCGGATGTGAAATACCAACTAGTGATTATTTTCTTTGGGTGGTGGGGGGGTTTAAGCGGGGTCTCAGTGGAGTTGAACTGGCTCCAAGGTGACGTGTTTGGCAACGTAGTGTCGGAATCGAGCCAGCCATCTGTGATGGTCTCTAGTTCAGTTCCTGAGATAGGAGGGTCCGCAGTACTTTAATAATAATAATAAGAAGAAGAATAATCCTTGCATTAGACATAACGCTTTTCACGTCTTCTAGAAGTCTCAATGTTTTTCACAGGATAGACTGTAAAGTGAATTGACCGTATATTTGTGGGCGAAACACGACAGCCAATTGCGCACAGCAGTGTCCCACAAACAGTCGTGGATTCAAAATGACCAATTTATTATGTTTTTGGTTTTGGAGGGATTATTATTAGGCTCTGTGTGGAGTAAGGAAACTTGCCCAAGGTTTCGCCCTGCCTGGGATTGAGCCCAAGTGTCTCGCTTGCAAAGCGAGTGCTCTAACCACTGAGCTACAGGACTCCACAGTTCAAGGCACTGCTGATAAAGCACAGCCTAGCCTGGCTCATCGACAGGACTTGGAAGGGCAGACCAGTCACTGGGGGCAGGGAGTCATCCCACTCAGCTCCTGTTAACCCTGCAAGCCAGGTAGGGTGAGGCTAACTGGACAAGCCGCGGGAAAGCTTGCCAGACAGTGATATCAATGGTAAGCTACGAGGTTACAGATTTTATTAAGTGTTTAAACTTATCAAATCACAATCACCTCATTTAGAGATTGTATCACCGTGTAAAACCTTTCAGCTGATTTTACATCCAAGGGTGTCTTTAATAAGAATTTGACTGGCAATAAACCTCTCATAGGTATTAAGAGACTCGGTGATCAGTGGGTGCATTTGTCTGTTCCAATACACGGCTTATCTGTCCTCGTAAACTCAATGGTCGGCTTTCATTTGGCTTAAGATTCAATTCAGGCAGAACACGTACCCTTTTTCAGTGTCTATACAAATGTAGTTCTCCATGGGTGAACACGGTTACTGGTTTGAGAGGCGAGCAAGGCACAATGAATGTACCACAAACAGCCGTGATGAGGAATTAATCCAGGAGATTTCTGGCCAGGACATGGGGAGAATTTACCCCCCCCCCCCACTCCCTCCCCAGCCCTGGACCCCCAACCCGTCGTTGAGTTCACCTCTTCTCCACCCACCAATACAATACAGCCTGGCTCAGTCAGTAGCACTCTGGGTCAGCTGATTGTGGGTTCAAGCCCCAATTCGGGGACTTTGAACTCACAGTCCAGGCTGATGCTCCAGTGCGGGGCTGGGCGGGAGAGAGCACCGCATTTTCAGAGATGTCGTCCTTCAGATAAGACATTTATCAATATCCCGTCTGTGCCTGTTCAAGTGGACGTTAAAGGTTCCGCAGAACTGTTGGAAAAGGGAAGGAAATTTGTCTCTCCTGGTGTTCTGGCCAAAAATTTCCGAGATAAAATTAGTCACTGACGTCATGGCTGTTTGTGGGGCATTGCTGTGTGCGAATTGGCTGCCTACAAAATACACAGTCACCACACGTTACAGTATTTCCTATGAAGCGCTTTGAAACATTCTCCCTTTGAGATGTTAAAGGCTCTGTACCCAATGTAAGAAGCAGTTAATTACTGCCGGCTTTCTATCAGTACTCGAAATGAACAACAGAAAACAGGCTTCAAGCTTAATAATAATGATGATAATAATAATAATCCTTGCATTTGCTATAGTGCCTTATCACATCTTCGAGCCGTCTCAAAGCGATTCACAGAACATATGATAAAGTGCAATGACTGTATCTTGGGGCGAAATGCAGCAACCAGTTTGCACATAGCAATGTTCCACAAACAGTCGTGGATTGCGTTATCAAGAGTGATTAACAATAATATCACAATAATATTCCTTGCATTTGATACAGTGCCTTGTCACGTCATTGAGACATCTCAAATTGCTTTATAGGTATACTGTAAAGTGGATAAAGCACTCTGGGACGCTACCCTGCATGAGGGGCGCTATATAAATGCAAGTTGTTGTTGGATTGACTGTGCAATTTGTGGACTGAAATCAACAATTTGCCAAACTGTGAGTAGTTCTGAATTGCTGCGACATAAATAGAGTCAATCTGGAGCAGGTGTGAATTCTCTTAGAGTGTTTTGGAGGCCGGCAGCGGATGCTGGTTGCTCTGTGTGATTTCCCCCTACTGCCGTCTCCTAGCTCCAACAGATCATTATTCAAGGCTTGATGGAATCTGCCTGTTGTTTTAGGTCGGGCTCCCACCAAGAGAAATTCCATTTACCTGATAAGCTTCAGTTTCACACTGAAATGCTCATTTTCCCCTCTGTATTAAAGATCTCTCCATGCCCTGAGAGAAAGCGACCGACTGCTCATTCAAAAACACACAGCGAGTCTGCTCTCATTTACGAACCACAGCCTTAAACACCCCTGCATTTTCAGTCCTCAATCCTCTCTGTTTTATTGGTGATGTTTTCTTTGTGTGTCAGCCTGGCTCAGTCGGTAGCACTCTTGCCTCTGAATTAGTAGACAGTGGGTTCAAGTCCCATGTTGGGGCTTGGAATCACATAGTTTAAGCTGACACTCCAATGCAAAGCTGGGGGTGTGTTGCATCGTCAGAGGTGCCGTCCTTCGGATGAGATGTTAAACTAAGGTCTTGTCTGCTTGTTTGGGTGGATGCCAAAGATCCCTGGGTGCTATACGTAAAGAGAAGGGAAGTCACTCACTCCACAGTTGTGGGACATTGCCGTGCACAACTGGCTGTGGAATGAAATGCACACTCTCTCCCTGGAGGGATGCATCCCGCTCACTTAGTGACGGAGAGTGTTAGGTGCAGCAGGCTGGCAAGAGCCAATGCAACCCCAGAGTGTGCATTGAAGTAAGTGCTGGAGTCTAACCGGCTAAACCTCCATAGCACTGTCTGGCAAGCTTTCCCGCTGCTTGTCCAGCTAAGACCACCCTACCCGTTAGGGCTTTGGCTTGCAGGATTAACGAGAGCTGAGTGGGAGGATTCCCTGCCCCAGGGACTGGTCTGCCCTTCCAGGTCCTGCCGATGGGCATGGGCTGGGCTGTTATCAGCAGTGCCCTAGAACCACTGCTGGCCTGTCTGGCTCAGGAACCGGGCTAGAGACCGCAACAGAAGGCTGTCACATTCCGATGTTCCGTATGGAGTCAGTTCAACGACGAGCAGACCCCGCTCGGCACCCCCCAGGGAGCATAGTAAGTGTGAGGGATGACAGGTGCGCCCCCTGGTGGAGCAGGTACAGGCAGCTGTGTACAGAGTGAGCTCTCTGCCTGCTCACCGGCATCCGCTGGCCTGCCTGACGCGCTCACCGTAGCAGCTCCCATAGTAGGGCTCCCAGCAAATAGGGCCTCAGGGACGTGTGATACTGGTGACTGCACCTGCCGGCAATGTGGAGCTCCCCTCCCACCCCCTCAAATAGTGGGTCAGTAAGTAGCACTCTCACCTCAAGCCCCCACGTCGGGATTTGGAAACAGTCTAAGCTGACGCTCCAGTGCAGTGCTGAAGGTCTGTTGGATCGTTGGAGGTGCCATCCTTCAGATGAGACATTAACCCAAGCTCCCGTCTGCCTGTTCAAGGGGATGTTAAAGACACCATGGCACTATTTGAAAAGAGAAGGGAGTTTCTCTCTCCCGGTGTCCAGGCCAACAATTCCCCCAATTGAAAATTGGTCACTCACTTCATGACCCTTTGTGGGACACTGCTGTGCGCAATTGGCTGCCGCTTTTCGCCCACAAAATATAGTCACTACACTTTACAGTACATCCTGTGAAGCACTTTGAGACGACTCGATGACGTGGTAAGGCGTTATATGGAATGCAAGATTATTATTATTATTAATTTTATCATTGAGTCCCACGTCGGGGACTTTGAGCTCACAGTCCAGACTGATGCTCCAGGTCAGTGCTGGTGGAGGTGGGGTGGGAGCGCTGCATTGTCAGAGACCCTGTCGTTTGGGTGAGACGTCAAACCAAGGTCATGTTTTTGCGTGTTTGGATGGATGTTAAAGACCCCGTGGCGCTGTTGGAAAAAGAGACAGGAGTTTCTCCCTCTCTCTCTCCCAGTGTCCTGGGCCGTGTTCTATGCTCACCTACCAACTCGCCAGTTAGGGTACAGTGTGGCTGAGTGTGTGAGTGTGTCGGAGACAGTGACAGGAAGCGATAGAGCAATGCCTGAACACACAACATGAATCAATGGCAGAGGAGCTTGTAATAACATCCACGCTTATTTCACTGTGATTTACAGGGTGGTCGCTTGTTACACGACAGACTTCCTCCGAGACAGCATTAGCAGCCAAAGCTGCTACCCCTTGGAGAATACACCCCCCCTCACCCTCTGCCTCTCCCCTTCCCCCTCCCCCGTGCTCGTCTTAAATACATTCCTGAATAAAATATGTGCCTAGCGAGTCTTAGCTCAGCTCATCTGCCTCTGTCATTCATTCCTGTCATTAGCCGGGAGTCACCCACACCCCAGATCGAGTGTCTGTGGCTGGGTTCCGATAGCGTGTTCTAACAGGGCTGCCTCCCACAACGTCTATCTTGTTTGCGCCAGAATTTAGGGCAATTCCCCCACCTTTATAATAATACTTGGCTTTCATATAGCGTCTTATCACGTCGCGATCCAGTGTCTCGGCGGCTTTATTTGTGCGACTTGATTCTAACACTTGAAGTAACTCCTAAGACTTTTGATCCCATCCCCAGCTCGGGTGCAAACCCTTGAGTGTCCAGCGACTTGGGACATCCTCTTGACGAGAAAAGCGCTACACAATGCAAAATACAAAATTACATTTGTAAAGCGTCTTTCACGTCGGGAGGACGTCCCAAGGCACTGATTCTATCTCTTATTCGCTCTACAAATAATTTATATTGATAATACTCCTTTCATTTCACGTCTGAAGGACGTCCCAAGGCGCTGATTGTAACTTATTCACTCTACAAATAATTTATACTAATAATAATCCTTTCATTTGATATAGCGCCTTATCACCTCTCCCAGACGTACCAAAGCTCTTTGCAGAATATACCGTAAAGTGCATCGATTGTATATTTCGTGAGCGCAATTGTCCATTGTCAGAGCTGTCTTTCAGAGGTGACGTTAACGTGAGAACTTGTCTTTGTCTGTTCAGGCGGCTGTGAAAGGTCCAGCAGCCCTGTTGGAAAAAAAAGCGCCTTATATCACATTGTTGAGATGGCTCAAAGCGTTTCACAGGATATACTGTAAAGTGAATTGACCATATTTTGTGGGCGAAACGCAGCAGCCAATTGTGCTCCACCAACAGTCATGGAGTGAGCGACCCAATTGTCTTTTGAGGGACTATTTCCCCCAGAGATCGATCAGCCAATCGATAAAAACCGGGCCAATTGAGGCTGGAATGATGGATTCAAGGATCCCAGTGATGTTCTGACCTCTTTCCTCTTTTGGGGGGAAGGTGGGGGTGGAGGAGGTAAATGGGGACTTTTGGAGCTGAACTGGCTCTAAGGTGGCATTCCTGCCAATGGAGTGTCATCCAAACTCTGTGTCTGAGGCTGTGGTCGCACACAGCAGCCAATTGCACGTAGCAGTGTCCCACAAACATTTGTGGAGTGAGTGACCAATTGAAGAAGGGAGTCCTCTCTTGTGGTGTCCTGGCTATCAATCCCCCCGAATAAATTTGGTCACTCACTCCATGGCTGTTTGTGGGACATTGCTGGTGTGCAATTGGCTGCCGCCTTTCGTCCACAAAGTACACAGTCTCTGCACTTCACAGTATATAACCTGTGAAACGCTTTGGAACGCTGCACCAATGTGATAAGGTGCTATACCAACTGCAAGGATTATTAATATTATTTATCACTGCCCCTCCCTAACCCAGGCCAACCCTGCCCTGGCTCAGATCAGTCACTCAACACAGAGCCCTGAGTGAAGGGAGAGGGGAAGATCGCCAGGCAGAGCTCCAGGGCTCGTCATCATCCCCTTCGTACTCTTCCCTCACTCTCTCCCCTCACAGTCTACCCTCACTCTCTCCCTCTCTCTGTTTCTTCTCTCTCTCTCTACTTCTCTTTCTCTCTTTGTTTTTTCTCTCTCTCTGTTTTTTTCTTTTTGTCTCTGTCTGTTTCTCTGTCTCTTTTGTGTGTGTTTCTCTCTGTTTCTCTCTGTCTTTCTGTGTGTGTCTCTCTTCCTTTGTATACGTCTCTTCCTCTCCGTATGTCTCTCTTCCTCTCTCTGTCTTTCTTTCCCTCTCTGTTCATCTTTCCCTCTTTCTTTCTGTTGCTCTCTCTGCGAGTCTTTCTTTCTCTGTGTGTGTCCCTCTCTATTTCTGTGCGTGTGTGTAGAGCCTGATGTGTATATTTATCTGAGACAGTTAGATAGCAAGTGACCTTTTAGCTGATATGAAAGTATAATTAGGATCAAGTTATTTCTTTAAATCCGTTTCAACTTCCTGGAGAAGCAGCTTGCACCCTGTAATAAGCCCTTTGTTCTTCAGCAATTATTGGTGCGATGGAATGGCTGATCACTACCCTTCAGCCTCATCTCTCCACCAAAATATTTATAGCGCTTAGCAAACAGCAATTTGTGTTTGATCCTTGGTCAATAGCGGAGTCATCGAGGGCTGAATACATTAATCCCGACATTGACACAACCACCGGTGTTCCCGGCCGGCTCCCTGTGTCACTGCCTCTACTGCGTCTCTACCGATGTTCCTCCACTCCCTCGCTCTGTCAGGTTCAGTCTCTCCTCCCGACCAGGGCCCCGTGTCACTGACTGTATCTCTGCAACACCTGTAATAATTCTTGCATTTGATATAGTGCCTTACAGTTCACACGTCTCAGAATATACTCTAAAGTGAATCGACTGTATTTTGTGGGCGAAACACAGCAGCCAATTGCACACAGCAGTGTCCCACAAACAGTCGTGGATTGAGTGACCAAATTATTATTGTTTTATTCATTTTTTGAAGGGATTATTACCTTCAAACAACTTGCATTGATATAGCACCCTTCATGCAGGGCAGGGTCTCAGAGCGCTTAACAGTGGCGGAGCCTGGCGCCAAGGCGGGGGAAGTGAGGAGGTGATTGTAAACACAGTTGAAGAGAAAGGTCTTCAGGAGTCCTCTAATGATGGGGAAGGAGGGGGCAAGGTGGAGGGATTGGAGAAGAGGGTTTCAAAGTTTTAGGGCATAGTTGCTGAAAGCGCGACCACCGATGGTGGAGTGGAGGGGATGAGGAGGCCGGAGACAGCCGAGCGGAGGCAGTGGCATGGAATGGGGAGAATGTAGGTCGGAGAGGTAGGGAGGTGCCAGCTTGTGAAGGGATTTTAATCTGTGTGTGAGGATCTTGAAGTTGATCCGTTCTGTGCTAAGGAGCCAGTGGAGCTTGATGAGGGCTGGTGTGATGGGGAGTTTAGTGCAGGTGAGGATACCGGTGGCAGAGTTTGGAATTAATTGGATTTTATGAATGGTGGAAGTGGGAAGCCTGGCAAGGAGAGCATGAGAAAAATCAAGACATCAGGTGGCAATAGGTGTTAGGTATGGTACACACCTGTTACTCCAGCTCCCTTGCACTGTTGGGCTCGGTATTGTGGGCGGTGCTTTCCTTCAGATGAGACGTTAAACTGAATTCCCGTCTGCCTGTTCGGGTGGATTAAACATCTCACGGCACTACTGGGAAAGAGCAAGGAGTTTCTCTCTCCAGGTATCCTGATCAACATCTTCCCAGATAAAATTGCTCATTCAGTAAAGTAGAGTGACTGTGTATTTTATGGGCGAAACGTGGCAGCAGTGTCCTCCTACCTGAAGGTGTGATGCATTGGAGTGGCTTTTATCTGGGAGATTGTGGGCCAGGTCACCGAGAGACAGAAACTCCCTTCTCTTTTCAAACTGCACCATGGGATCTTTAACGTCCACCTGAACAGGCAGACGGGACCTCAGTTTAATGTCTCATCCGAAGGACGGCACCTCCAACAATGCAAAACCCTCCCACCCTTAGTGCTGCATTGGAGTGTCAGCTTGGACTATGTGATTCCAAGTCCCAACGTGGGGGCTTGAACCCACAGCCATCTGACTCTGAGGCGAGGCTAACACACAGTCAGTTTTGCCTTAAGATTTAAGGTGTTGTGGAAAATTCTCCAAACCAGGCTAATATTTGTGTGAACCGGGTGTTCAGTGCAGACTGGACTGAAGAGTTTTACGTAGTTCTGCCTGGTTTTAAGATGCTGTTTTTTTGAGGCTGAGACTGAGCAGCGTTTGGGGACTGGGCTGAAGTCTTTCATTTGGTACAGCGCCTTATGAAATTACTCGTCATTACCTTTAGCAAAAACAAAGCCTTTTTTCTCGGCAGGGTTGACAATTGATTATTGATCAGAGACAGTTTCACACGGCCCAGCCCAGCCTAGCCCCCAGCCGGCCAGTGGGGTACTCAATATAATCCTTATATCTGAAACATCACCTGTCATGTCAGGTGGACAGCCCAAAGCTCTTCACAGGATATACTGTAAAGTGTGTAGTGACTGTGAATTTTGTAGGTATACGCAGCAGCCTGGTTGCACACGGTGACTTCCCACAAACAGCCATGAAATGAATGGCCAAATATTTTTAAGGGATTGTCGGCCAGGACACCTGGAGAGGGAAACTCCCTTCTCTTTTCCAACAGTGGTGCAGGATCTTTGACGTCCACGGCACGACTGGGAAAGAGCAGGGAGTTTCTCTCTCCCGGTGCCCTGATCAACATCTTCCCAGATGTTGGCACAGACAGGATCTCGGTTTAACGTCTCATCCGAAGGTCAGGTGAGGGGTTGTCACCAAACACAAGAGTGGCCATGGTGTGGCCTGACTCGCTGGTATGAGTGGTGTGCTCGGGTCCTGCTGTTTGCCACGGTGATGGGTCAGGCGTCCCCGGAGAGGGAGCGTGCCCGCAGCACTGGCCAGTGGATAGTCCTGCCATGATGGATGATAGCGGAGTCCTGTTGCATAGTGGTTAGAGCGCTCACCTCGCAAACGAGAGGACCTCGGTTTGATTCCCAGCAGGGCGAAGCATTGGGCAAGTTTCCTTACTCCACATGCCTCTGTTTACTTAGCGGTAAATAGGACCTGGTCGATTGGTGTATCACTTTTCCCAGGATCATAATCCTTTAATAATAATAATATGGTCACTTAATCCATAACTGCTTGTGGGACACTGCTGTAGGCAATTAGCTGCCAAATTCACCCACAAAATACACAGTCAATGCACTTTACAATATATTTTGTGAAGCGCTGTGAGACGTCTCGAAGACATGATAAAGCGCTATGTCAGACATAAGGATTATAGAGGGCGAGACTGTGACAGAAAGTGGGGGAAAGAAAGGATGAGAGAGAAAGAAAGGGAGGATAGAGAGAAGCTGCGAGAGATAGAGAGGATGAGAGAGACACACTGCAAGACACAGATAGAGAGGAGGTTAGAATGGGGAAGAGAAGGGGGAGGGAGAGATGGAGAGAGATAGAGACAGAGAGAATCTACAATCACTTGTGGGTCATTGTTGTGCGCAATTGGCTGCTGCGTTTCGCCCACAAAAAATAAAGTCAATTCATTTTACAGTATATCCTGTGAAGCTCTTTGAGACGTCTCAACGATGTGATAAGGCGCTGTATCAAATGCAAGGATTATTATTATTGTTTTTATCATAGAAAGGGGAGAGTGAGAGAAAGGGGTAGAGAGAGAGAGTGGGGGGGGGGATAGAGAACAAGAAAAGTTGAGATAATTCGAACACTTTCACCTGGAGTTCACATGGTTCCCTCTCCTGTTTTAATTGCAGCCAATTAGACGGCGTAGCAAGCGGAGGCAGATTTAAGATCATGTGTAGCTTCTCATTGTCACTGCGTGCGTGACACCGAAGGGCAACAAAGGACTTAACATGTGATTTATCAGCCCAGCCCTGAACCTGCCCCATCACTCACTGCCTCTCTCTGGCTGCCTGCAGCTCACCCCAACCTCCTTCACAAGGAGATCATTTCTGTTTATCAAACTGGAGCTAGGGCGGAGTCCATTTCCATCCTTACATAGGCCAGTTGAAGAGTCCTGTAGCGTAGTCGCAAGTGAGACGTCCTGGGCTTGATTCCCAGGTGGGGCGAGAAACCTTAGGCAGCATTTTCTTAATCCACATGCCACTGTTTACCTAGTAGTAAGTAGGAACCCGGTTGGTAGTCCATTGGGCAGATCACTTTCTCACGGTAATAATCTCTCTCCAAAGAAATGTGGTCACTCAATCCACGACTGTTTGTAGGACACTGCTGTGAGCAGAGGGAGCGGGTAGGTTGGTATGGAGTTAGCAGGTCACAGAGGTAGGGAGGAGCAAGGTCATGGAGGGATTTAAAGGTAAGGAAGAGGATTTTGAACTTTATCCTCTCGGGGAGGGGGAGCCAGTGAAGCCTTGCGAGGATAGGGTCACAGAAATCGATGCGGGAGAGGACAAGGACAAGCTATGCAGAAAATAAATTTTGTCTTGTTCTGGCTCAATCAAGTATCACCTGTCTTTAAGGGTCTGAGTTTTCAAGCGCCACGTGGGGACATTGAGCTCACAATTTGGGCTGCAGCTGGATTGGATTATTGATCTGAGGAACGATCGATTGATTAATTGCTGACTGGGTTTGTTGAGCTGGACTGAGCACGGTCCATGCGTGGCTGGTCTCAGCTGAGGGCTGATCAGTGGGCAAAAGCGCACGGACAGGCAGTATCTATTCGTGGCATGACGCTTTGTCAGCACAAGTGTCAGCAGGTTGTGGGGATTTGGAATCCCATCGTCTAAGCTGACACTCCAGTGCAGCGCTGAGGGTGTTTTGCATTGTCGCAGGTGCCGTCCTTCAAATGAGACGTGAAACCGAGACGTCTGCCTGTTCAGGTGGACGTTAAAGATCCCGCGGCGCTATTCGAAAAGAGAAGGGAGTTTCTATCTCCTGGTGTCCTGGCAACAATCGGTCGCTCACTCCATGGCTGTTGGTGGGACACGGCTGTGCGCAAATTGGCTGCTGTGTTTCGCCTACGAATACAGTTATTCCACTTCAATGTAAATCCTGTAAAGTGCTTTGAGACGTCCTTCTAAGGTGCTATATCAAATGCAAGGATTATTATTGTTAAATATTCCAATTGATTCAGCAGAATGTTTAATGGGAAGATGGGGAGATAGTTTGCCTCCTGGGGAAGTGCGATCCACGCTCTCTCTGCCCTTCAGGAAGACATATAAATAACCTTGCTGAAATGGGCGGATAGGTGGCAGATGAAGTTTTTAGGCAAGCAAACATTAAATGAATCACTTTGGAAACGTGAAGAAGCCTTGGATGGTAGGAACCTGAGAGGGGCAAAGGGATCTAGGTTTCAGCTTCACAAGACTCTGATAGCAGCAGCTCAGAAACATACAGATCTTGATTTTATATCCAAAGGAATAGAATGTAAATGTAGGGAACATGTAGGGAGGTTATGTTCGATTTATAGGTTAGACCACAATCTGGTCACCACATTAGAGATACAGTACGCAATTGACTGCCGTGTTTTACCCATAAAAGCAACAGTCACTCCACTTAACAGTATATCCTGTGAAGCACATTGAGACGACTCGATAACGTGATAGGGCATTATATCAAATATAAGGATTATTATTATTATTACTGCAACAGTGGGGAGAGCACTGTGTGTATTTACCCTAGTGGAAATCTGGAACTCTCTCTCCCCCAAAAAGCTATGGATGCTGGATCAATTGAAATTTTCGAGACTGAGGTGGATAATGTTTGTTAGGTAAGGCTCTCAAGGGATATGAAGCAAAAGTGGGTAAATGGATTTCAGCTACAGAAGAGCCAAGATCTAATAGAATGGCAGAACAGACTTGAGGGGCTGAATGGCCTACTTCTGTTCCTATGTTCCTATGATGTTCCCAGGGATGAGGCGATACAATGATCAGAAGAGAGAGGCACAGGCGAGACCTTTTCAACAACAACAACTTACGTGTGTATCGCACCTTTCAGGAGGATGTTGCAAGGCGCTGGACAGTTAGGGATTTGTACACGAGCTGGGGGGTGGGATCAGGAGGGAAGGATAGTAGGGATAGGAGGGTGACCGAAAGCGTGTTTGAGGATGACAGTCTTGCGGGTCTTGAAGGAGTCAAGGGAGGGAGCAAAGCAAAGAGACTCAGGGATGGAGTTCCAAAGGGTGGAGGCAGAGAGGCTGAAGGCCCAATCGCTGATGGTGGGGCGGGCCGGGCCAGGCGGGGGACATGAAGCAGGCCGGAGCCCGCTGAGTGAAGTTGAGACGATTGAGAGGGGACCTCATTGAGGGGTTTAGGATTAGGAAAGGATTTTGTAAGATAGATGTCAACAGGCTGTTTCCACTTGTTGGGAGTCCATACCTGAGGGTATAATCTAAGTGAGTCAGTGACAGACCTATGGGGAGTTTGCGAGGAGCTTTACACAGAGGGTGGTGAGAGTGTGGCGTCACCGCCTGAGGCTGGGGGTTGATACAATTTCCATTTACACAGCAGCACCTTTCACACTAGGAGGGCATCTCAGAGCACTTCCACACTGCTGGCTGGGCGCCCAAGCAGCAAGGTGGGAGCCGATTGAGGGAAGGGGAAGATGACTGAAAACACATTCGCAAAGGTAGGTCTTATATAATAATATCCTTGTATTTGATATCGCGCCTCATCACATAGTTGAGACGTCTCAAAGCAATTCACAGGATATACTGTAAAGTCAATAGACTGTGTATTTTGTGGATGAAATGCAGCAGCCAATTGCACGTAGCAGTGTCTCACAACAGTCGGGGATTGAATGCTCTTTTTTTGTTGGTAGGAGGGGAATTATTACCTATGGATAGCGATCTGCCAATTGACTAACAACCAGGTTCCTACTTACTGCTCGGTAAATAGAGTCGTGTAGAGGAAAGAAACTTGCCTAACATTTCGCCCCAGAATCGAACCCTGGTCTTCTCTCTCGCAAGGATTTTAAGATCCTCTCACTCGTTTTCAAATCCATTCATGCTCTCGCACCACCCTACCTATCTGATCGGCTTATCTCTCACTCCACCATCCACTACCTCCGCTCGGCTGGCTCCGGCCTCCTCTGTGCCCCTCGTTCCCTCTGCTCCACCATCGGTGGCCGTGCCTTCTGCCACCACGCCCCGAAACCCTCTCCCTCAATTCCGCCTACAGACCTTCCTTTTTGATCATGCTCACGTCATCAACACATCATGCTCTCCTCTCCCTCTCCCCCTGGCTCACCAGTTTGCGCACAACAGTGTCCCCAAAACAACCATGGGGTAAATGACCAATTTAATTTGTGGAATTGTTGGCCAGGGACACCAGGAGAGAGAACTCCCTTCTCTTTTCGAAATAGCGTTGCGTGATCTTTACATCCACCTGAACAGGCAGACGAGACCTCAGTTTATCTGAAGGGACGGCACCTCCGACAATGCAACCCCGCCCCCAGCATGCACTGGAGCATCAGCTTTAGACTCTGTGAGTTTAAGTCCTGACAAACCCACTGAGATTTTGTGGCTGTTTTCGATGCTTGCACTGGAGAAAGGTCACCCACTATCCAGCTGGTCAATTTCCTTCATTATTTAAACGCCTCAATAAGATCACCCGTTAACTTCTGAGCTCCAGGGAATATAATACCCCGGCTCTCATCACAGCTAAGCCCCTTCATCCCAGGTATCTGCATGTCTGCTGTCAATCACTATGTGCCAAAGCAGCTCCGGGATACAAAGGCAGCTCCCCCACTGCGACAGCTCAGGCCTCTCCACCTTTTCCTCAGAAGATCACAGGCAATCGCATGGGCTTGTCAGCCCAGCTCAGTCCGCTCCCCCTCTCGCTTCTGGTCAGAGGGCTCCCTCTAGACTGTGCGTCCACACTCCCAGGTCAGGGTTAGGGACAGGAGTAAAGTTCCCTCTACACTGTCCGTCCATACTCCCAGATCTAATTGTTCCACATCAGACCATCTTTGGTACCTTATTCAGGTGGAGAGAGAGAGATAGAGAGAGAGAGACAAAGAATAACAATAAAATAATTATCCTTACATTTGATATAACACCTTATCACGTCATCAACACATCTTGACGTGCTTTTGTGGGCTAATGCAGCACCCAATTATGCACAGCAGCATCCAACAACCAATTTATATATTTTTTGGAAGTGATCTGCCTATCGACTTAACAACCGTGTTCCTACTTACTGCTCGGTAAACAGGCGTGTGGAGGTAAGGAAACTTGGCTAAGGTTTCGCCTTGCCTGGGAATCGAACCTGGGTCCTCTCGCTTGCGAGGTGAGCGCTCTAACCACAGGCTACAGGACCCCAGAGACACAGCGAAAGAGACAGAGTGCGTTTTAAAGCTATGCGGTGAGGGATCCCCAGACTCCATTATGAGTCGGTTTGAAAGCTTATCTGTGAAGACAGCGTACAGTGGTGTAGCTTTTTGGTGCAGTCAAAAAAGAGCACGTCAATCCTGTCACTTGTGACCTTTATGATGTATAAGAGGCCTTTGTTCCTTTAAATAGCAGGGGGCAAAGGTGTGAGGGCTGGTTTCCTATCGCTTTGATTGGCACTCACTGAGTAGAACTGGCGGCTTGCTTCCCAACACCCGTGCTGTAGCCTGGGACACCTCTGTCAGTCCCAGGGATACCGACCCTAACCCTCCCCGCCTGGCCAGCACGGTCCAACAATTTACATTTAAACCAGCCTCTTTCAATCGGGGCACGTCTCAGAGCGCTTCACACATATTAAAGGGCACCTAAGCTCGGGGTGGGTGGGGGGTGGGGTTGTGGGGAGAATTGGGCAAGGGAGCTCCTTCCATTGAATAGTGGCTAAAGCACTCGACTCGCAAGCGAGAGAACCCGGGTTCAATTCTGGCAGAGCGGAACCTTAGGCACGTTTCCTTACTCCATGCACTTCTGAGTACCGAGCAGTAAGTAGGAACCCGGTTGTTAGTCGATTGGCGGAACGCTTTCCATGGGTAATATCCCTCCACCAATAAAAAAATAATAATGCGGTCGCTCCAATCCACAGCTGTTTGTAGGGCACTGCTGTGCGCAATTTGCTGCCACGTTTCGCCCACAAAATACACAGTTAATTCCGTTTACTGTGAAGCACTTTGAGACGTCTCCAATGATGTGATAAGATGCTTATCTCAATGTAGGATTTCTATTATTATTATTTAATGTAGCACCTAATCATGTCATTGAGACGTTTCAAAGTGCTTCACAGAAAATGCTGTAAAGTGCAGTGACTGTGAATTTTGAGGTGAACGTGGCAGACAGTTGAGCACACCAATGCCCCACAAACAGTCATGGAGTGAGTGACCAATTTTGTTTCTCTTTGAATAGCACCTCGGGATCTTTAAAACCCACCTGAACAGGCAGACAAGAACTCGGTTTAACATCTCATCTGAGTACCGAGAAGATTGGGGGGAGGGGGAGGAAAGATGTCTCAACCGCAGTCAAATAATTGTCTTAAATGCAGGGACCCATCCAGCCATGCTGCCGCCACCATCCGCATCCCCCCCCCCCCCCAAATAAAAAGTAATCAACCTGTAACATCAGAACATCTCAACGTGCTTCACAGGGAATTACTGTCACTCTAGTGGACTGCCTGTTTGTTGCTTAAATGACTTGCACACAGCACGATACATCCTGAATCCAATTATTCTGAAGATTGTTGACCGGGACACCGGAGAGAGAGAGCTCCCTTTCCTCTCCGTGGATTGGGTGAACGGGCACAGATGGGCCCTCGGTTTAATATCTTGTCTGAATGACGGCGCCTTAGGCAGATCGGCACTCTCCCACCACTGCGTTGGAGCGTCAGCCTGGACTGTGAGCTCAAAGTCTTGAGAGGGTCAATGGTTGTTCTCAACTTCAGGCGTAGCGGTGAGGGTGGAAATGATTGACATCTGCAGATGTGTTGTTCGTGTTGGAGCCTGAGGGTTGGCGGTTGGAGGTGGAGGGAGGGAAGATGGCTTGAACACGCAGTCAGTGATTTGGTCAGCCACATCAGGACTTGGAATCACATAGTCTAAGCTGAAACTCGGGAACGGTGCTGGGTGTGATGCATTGTCGGAGATGTCGTCCTTCGGATGAGACGATAAACCGAAGTCCCGTCTTTAACGACGTGGATGTTAAAGATCCCTCTGGGCTACTCGAAAAGAGAAGTGAGTTTCTCTCTCTCTCCCGGTGTCCTGGCCAACAGTTGCCCAAAATATAATTGGCCACTCACTCACTCACTCACTCACTCTCTGTTCTGCGCAAACAAAATACAAAGTCATTGCACTTTACAGTATATCCTGTGAAGCGCTTTGAGACATCTTGACGACGATAAGTTGTTGAATCAAATGAAAGGTTTATTATTATTATTTGGAATTAGGGGAATAGAGTGGGGGGTGAGAGAGTGTGTGTGAGTGTGTCACTATTCTCGGGGTTAGCTGGAGCCAGGCTGAAATGCTGTGACAAGTAATTAGCTGCTTATCTGATGGTCGGGGAGAGAGGATCAGATAGTTCCTGAAACAATTACCTTCTGGAAATGGAATTGTTTTTTTCCAGAGCGTGTGTGGGGGGGGGGAGGGAAGCGGAGGGGGGGAAGGGGCAAAGAAACATTACAAGGACGGCAGAAAGCCAAAAAGGGAGATGAGGGTCTTTGAAGCCCCTTTGATTTCAGTGACACCTGACCCCATAGTTTGTGGGGGAGGGACAGTGCACAGCTGGCTGTATAACTACAGTCAGAGCTCTCACCACATCCAGCAGAGAATCGGTGATCAGACCCTCAGTTCATCCCAACTCTGCTCTGAAACCTCTGTGTCTTGTTTGACTTCCAACTGTCCTTTAAACCTCACTGCTGATGACAGCACAGCACAGTCTGGCTCATCGGCAGGATCTGGAAGGGCAAAGCTCGTTACTTCACTGAGACGTCTCAAAGCGCTTCACAGAATATACCGTAAAGTGCAGTGATGGTGTGTTTTGTGCGCGAAACAGCAGTGTCCCACAAACATGTCACGGGTTGAGTGGCCAAATTATTATCATTTTATTTTTTATCGATTGATTTTGCGCTCACTCTGCGTGCGGTGTGCAGAGGGGTGAATGTCTGTCCCCACACGCCCAATTGTCTGGGGTCTCGTGGAGAAAGCTGACGCTGGTCTGTGACTGGGTGAAGAAATGTATGCTCTCTCTTTTTTTCTCTCTCTCTCTCTCGCTCTGGGCCAGTGTCAGACTAGACTGCTGTGTGATACGATCCTCACTGACTCTCGCTCTCTGTCTTTGCTCTAGCAGCTGGTTAGTGACTCACCCGCTCGGCCACAGTGTGATGTGATGCGATGTGAGGACCGGACCATCATGCAGAGGAGGTGGGCGGCCGCCCTGTGTCTGATCATCACCTCCAGCCTCCAGCTGGTCAGCCCTCAGCACCTCCCCCCCACAGAGCACCTCCCTCCTGTGGGACACCTGCCAGGTAAGCCCAGCACCACTGGCCATGTGAGAGAGGGTGTGTGTGTGTGTGCGCTGTGTGTGAGTGGGTGTGTGTGTCAGTGGGTGTGCGTCAGTGTGTGTGTGCTTTCCAGTGTGTTTGTGTGTGTCAGTATGTGTGCATGTGTCAGTGTGCGTGTGTCAGTATGTGTGCATGTGTCAGTGTGCGTGTGTCAGTATATGTGCGTGTCAGTGTGTGTGCGTATCAGTGTGTGTGAGTGTGTGTGTATGCCTTTCAGTGTATGTGTGTCATTGTGTGTGTCAGTGTGTGTGTGTTTGTGAGTGTGTGTGTGTGTGTCTGTGTGTGTGTGTGTCTCTGTGTGTGTGTCAGTGTGTGTTTGTGCGTGTTGGGGTGCTCAGTGTTTATTCAGGGACGTTACACTGAGCTGCTGTAGACGATCCCTTTTACGGGGTCGCCAGAGGGTGTCAGTTCGTCGGGAGAAAACCTCGCCCTCTATCCGCTCCATGCCACGACTTTATCCGTCATCATCATAATAATAATGAAAATAAGTTTGATATCGCGTCTCTCACGCTCGGGTCCCCAAGTCTTGACTACTGCCAACCTGCGCCTAATACTCCCCGGAATTAGGTAAACAGGATGCGTCCTTCCAGGGAGAGAGAGAGAGTGCCCATTCCATTCCAACAACCTATCTCTGGGGTTTCCACGTGTAGGTGGGATGCAGGGAATTCTCAGTCTGGTTTGGATACTCTTAAGCACGGCGATGGGTTTCCATGTGCGAACCACAAAAAACTGCCAAGAAAACCGCCAACGTAAACTTGTTAGTTTCCGTGTGGCAGTGACTCGGTGTAAGAGACAGTGAAAGCTGTCATTTTATTTAATGCCTGTTGTTGCCCACGACATCCTTTATCTCCCTCCGTCCTCTCGTCAAACCCAGCATCACGTCAGAAAGCATCAGGCTAAAAGCTGTGTGGAGCATTATCCTGATTGCTCTCAGACTCTACGCAGGAGAAACCAAATCGCCGGCAAACACGCTGATAGTTTGCCTCAATCCATCTGCTTTTGCAGGGAGCTGGCAGCTGTCCACAAGCTTCGAGTTCCATCTCAGCCTGTCTCGGCCACTCTCGTCCGTGGGTCAGGAGCTCAGTAGCCCCCACGTCGGAGGCTTTAATAATAATAATAATAATAATAATAATAATAATAATAATAATCCTTGCATTAGCACTTCATGTCGTTCAGACATCTCAAAGCGCTTCAGTTTATATTAAGGGCGAAACGTGGCAGCCAATTGCACACAGCAGTGTCCCACAAACAGTCTTGGATTGAGTGATCAAATTATTATTATTTATTATTTAATTAGTTAGTTTTGAAGGGATTATTATCCCCGCAGGGTCCTCTCGCTTTTGATGCAAGTGCTCTAACCAATATACTACAGGACTTCTGAAGCAAGTTTCTTAAGAAGTCCTGTTCATGCCTCTGTTGACGCCTCAAAGCGCTTCATAAAATATACTGTAAAGTGTATCGACTGTATATTTTGTGGGCGAAACGCGACAGCCAATTGTGCACAGCAGCGTCCCCACAAACAGTCGTGGATTGAGGGACCAAATTATTATTATTAGATAGAGAGAGAGATAGGGAGGAGTAGAAGGATAGATAGATAGATAGATAGATAGATAGATAGATAGATAGATAGATAGATAGATAGATAGATAGATAGATAGATAGATAGATAGATAGATAGATAGATAGATAGATAGATAGATAGATAGATAGATAGATAGATAGATAGATAGATAGATAGATAGATAGATAGATAGATAGATAGATAGATAGATAGATAGATAGATAGATAGATAGATAGATAGGAAAAGGAAGTGAGTGTGGGCTGAGGGAGATGATGGGAAGGTGCTACCTGTGTAAGCCAGCGAGGAATCAGAGTTCTCTGAGGGAGGAATCGGGGTGGATGTCTCATTCCCACTGGCCGCTGGCTTGGAGTCTGTCAGGAGAAACAGCAGAGGTGGCCATGGGTATCACTGAGCACAGGAGCTGAGCAATCACCGACATGCGCACAAACACAGTGTGAGCAGACACCAACACCACATCACACAACACCACACCACACGGACACCTCCATCCCAGAATGACCACTCGTCATTACACTCTCCCACACCTCCCTCCCTCCCTCCCTCCCTTCTTCCGCACTTGTTTCGCACACAAAATACATACAGTTACGACATTTTACAGTACATTCTTTTATCCATTGCCAAACATGTCACCTTGGGGGCCAGTTCAGCTCCAAGGAGACCCTGCTTACCTCCCCCAACCCCCCCTCCCACCACCCACCCACTTGCCCCCAACACAGTTGACGGTCAGCAACTTGCTGTGGGAGTCAGCGAGTGCAGACAGAATCCTGACATTCCGAAGAGGTTGGGAGTCGAATCCCGGATTAAATCATTGGGAAAAACGTAGGCTCCCCCCGAACCACCCTGAGCAGAGGGTCTTTACACAGACAATTAGACAATAACAGGCCGAGAGGTGCCAGCACTGCTCTGAGCTCAGTACGCAGTTTGGAGCTGTTAGTCTGTTCAATTACATCAAATGGTTAACACGGGTTAGAGTAAAGCTCCCTCTACGCTGTCCGTCCACGCTCCCAGGTCAGGGACAGAGACAGAGTAAAGCTCCCTCTACACTGTCCAACCATACTCCCTTCTCTCTATGAAGAGCGCCATGGGATCTTTGATGTCCAACTGAGCAGACACAGATGGGACCTCGGTTTAATGTTTCATCTGAAACAGGACAATGCAGGGCTCTCCCTAGTGCTGTGATGAGTGTCAGCTTAGACCGGATGAGTTCAAGGTCCCAATTTGGGGCTTGAACTCACAATCTCTGCCACAAAGGGGAGAGTGTGACCAGCTAAGTCAGGCTGACACAAAACGACAAAAGAGTATGCTAATGTATAACATCAAACCTACTTCACAGATTATTGTGGTCAAATGTGGTGACTGTGAGTTTGTTGGCAAACCAAACCAGACTGAGAGTTTCCATGTGTGCCACGTACACATACAATACTCCTGCCCCTGGAAGGGAACCGGTCTCACTCTCTACCTGCAGAAACGCAGCCGAAACCCTCGTCCACGACTTTGTCACCTCCCCCGTCTCGACTACTCCAATGCCCTCCTCGCCGGTCTCCCCAGCTCCACTATCAACAAAATCCGACTGCTCCAAAACTCTGCCCGCTCTAAATTCTGTGCCCCCATCATGAGCGGCTGAGGCTCACTGATAAATCTCTCCTCCTGTGATCGAAAGGGAAATTGTGAAGACCCGTAGCATAGTGGTCAGCCCAAGCGAGAGGACCTGGGTTCAATTCCGGGGCAGGGAGAAACATTAAGCAAGTTTCCTTACTCCACAAGCCTCTGTTTACCTCGCAGTCAGTAGGATCCCAGCTCTCTACCTCTCCTGATCCTAACCCCCAGCTCGGGCCCAAATCCCTGACTGTCCAGCGCCTTGGGATATCCTCCCGATGTGAAAAGCAAATGTAATTTGTTGTTGTTGTTGTCGGATGAAGGAATAGAGAGTTTTATATCCAAATTTGCAGATGACACCACGTTAGGAGCACAGTATATTGTGTAGTTGGGAGCAGGAAGTCACAACGGGACTTTGACAGATTCAGTGATTGGGCAAAACTGCGGCAGATGGAATTCAATGCGGATCCAAATGTAGCAAAACAGAACATTTTCTAACTGCGGAGGAGCAAAGGGATTTGGGTGTCCACGTGCACAAATCATTGAAAACCAGCTCACCGGCACAAAAAGCTATCAAGAAAGCTGATGGGATGTCGGCCTTCAACTCAAGGGGGGGCCGGAATCTAAAGGAGAGGAAATGATGCTTCAACCGTACAGAGCCTTGGTCAGACCCCATCCGGAGTAGTACTGCGTTTAGTTTAGGGCACCGCGCCCCCAGGAAAGATATATTGTCTCTGGAGGGGGTGCATTCTAGATTCACCAGAATGATATCAGGGCTTAAAAGGGTTAAATTACGAGGACAGGGTTGCATAAACTTGGTCTCTATTCCCTTGAGTTTAGAGGGTTGAGGGTTGATCTGATCGAGGCTGTTTAAAATAATAAAGGGATTAGATGCAGAGAAACTATTTCCTCTGGTGGGGGAATCCAGAACAAGGGGATTACAATTAGAGCCGAGGCGTTTAGGAGTGAAATCAGGAGGCAGTTTTTCACACAAAGGCTAACGGAAATTGGGAAGTCTCTCCCCCAAAAGGCCGTGGTTTCAAAGGCGGGTAATTGGAGCTGAGGTACAGATCAGCCACGATCTTATAGAATGGCGGAACAGGCTCGAGGGGCTGAATGGCCTCCTCCTGTTCCTATGTTCCTGTGTCTAATTCCTGGGAGATTGTCGGCCAGGACATGGCAAGAAACTCCCTGCTTTTTCCCACAGGAGAGCGCCCCGGGATCTTTAAAGTCCACGTGAACAGACGAGACGGGGAACTCAGTTTCACGTTGCATCTGAAGGACGGCGTCTCCGACGAGGTGGTGGTAGAAGGGGGGCGGGGGGGGGGGGTTATGGTGGTGGGGGGGAATGGAACCCACAACCGCCTGACCCAAGGGTGAGTCTCTCCGCTGTGTGCAGGTTTGTATGTTTCACGGCGCCTCACAGCACGGCAGTAAATTGCACACAACAGACCCCGGGCAAGCTGTCACTCTTATCTGACGTTAATATCTTTGACTGTGATATGAATCTGTCCCCGAGCTCCGTTTATTACCGTTCAGTGTGAGAGAAACTGCGAGAGAGGCTGCATTAAAGAACGTTTAACCCAGGAGGCGACTTTGACAGATTGTCCCACCCTCGCCGTCCACTCTGCCTGAACTTATCTGTCCTGTAGCCTAGTGGCCAGTGCCCTCGCTTCGCGTTGCGAGAGGACCCGGGTTCGATTCCCGGGCAGGACAGGGCGAAACCTTAGGCAAGTTTCCTCACTCCACGCTGGTCGTGGGACACTGCTGTGCGCAAATGGTTGTCGCGTTTCACCCTCAAAATACACAGCGACTGCAGTATATCCGTGAAGCGCTTTGAGACGTCACAACAGCATGATAAGGAGCTAAATCAAATGCAAGGATTATTATTATGATTATTACTATTATGTGTGCCGGACCCAACAAGAGACAGAGAGAGAGAGGAAGGAAGGGAGGAAGGGAGGGAGATTAAATGCAATGCATCAGCCGCGGGTAAAAGGAGCTCGCTAAGTTTTTTCACACGTCAATTGTAAAGACCAGATAGGAACTCTCTTTCTCTCTCCCTCTGTGTTAATGAGCTCGCTGGCTCACTCGCCTGGGCTCGGAGAGGATAATTGGCAGGTTCTGCTGTCTCCCTGTGACTGTCGTTACATTTTGACATCGTTCCGTTCACAGGCTATTTATCACTGCTCGGCACAGCAACACACGGCAGCCCACCTCTCCTTCAGTCTTCCTATTTTTGTCAAACTTCCTCGAAAGGTCACTCAATCCACGACTGTTTGTGGGACGCCGCTGTGCGCAATTGCCTACCGCGTTTCTCCCATAAAATACAGTGAATTCACTTTAGAGTGTATCCGGTGAAGCGCTTTGAGACGTCTCGACGACGTGATAAGGCGCTGTGTAAAATGCAAGGATTATTATTATTATTATTGCACAGAGAGCTCCAACACTCGTGGGAACAGTTTGCATTAAATAAACCTCGTGTTTGCAGTCTGACATCCGGTCAGGCTCGCGGACACAGACGCCAGACGTGAGAAGCTATGAAACGCAGCCCGTGATTTAGGAATAAAAACCCAACAGGTTCAGCCCCAGCCATCCTGCTCCGCACAAACCCAGCTTCACACTGCAGCCGAGACCACAGCATCACCCACCAGCCACGAACTACACACGACCGGACAGGCCCAGGCCGCAAAATAATCCCGTAGTGTAGTGGTTGACAGCTCGCCTCACAAGCAAGAAGACCCGGGTTCGATTCCCGGGCAGGACAAAACCTTGGGCGAGTTTTCTTACTCCGCACGCCTCTGTTAACCTGGTTGTTAGTCGATTGGCAGATCGCTTTCCGGGAGTAATAATCCATCCATCCAAAACAAATTGGTAACTCAATCCACGGCTGTTTGTGGGACTCCGCTGTTGGCTGCCGCGTTTCGCCCACAAAATACGCAGTGGCCGCATTCTGTGAAGTTCTTTTGAGACATGTCGCTGATGTGATAAGGCGCTATATCAAGTGCAAGGATTATCATAATCCAGGGTTCAACAACAACAATAACAGCAAATTATTTTTATGCAGCAGCTTTAACGTCGGGAGGACATCCCGAGGCACTGGACAGTGATGGACTTGAGCCCGAGCAGGGGTTTGGGATCAGGAGGCGCGGAGGGGCAGGGAGGGTGGGGGAGGAGTGTCAAAGAGGAGAGTCTTGGCTTTAAAGGAGGGAGGGAGAGGGCGGGGGGGGGGGGGGTGGGGGTGAGGCGGAGGAGCTCCGGGATGGAGTCCAGAGGGTGGGGGCAGAAAGGCTGATGGTCTGACCCGCCGATGGCGGAGCAGGTAGGGCGGGGGGACATGGAGCAGGCCAGAGCCCGCTGAGAGCAGAGGTAGCAGAGGTGGCGGACAGGCTAGTGAACTGTTAATAGGTCACAGAAGCAGGGGAGCAGCGAGACCGTGGAGGGCTTTGAAGGTAAGGATGAGGATTGTTAAACTGGATCCCCTGGGGGTGGGTGGGGGGGGGGGAATGGGGAGCCAGTGGAGCCGGGCCAGGATGGGGGTGATCGGCCCACAGAGCTTAGTGTAGGGTTGATACGTGTAGAGTAACGCACCACGGGAGCGAGTTAGTGGCGGGAGTCTAATCCAGGGCTTCGTTGGGTGGTGGGTCACATACTGGAAGCCAATGAGATTATCTGAGTTTGTCGCCCTCCAGTGGACACCCTGATGAATTACACCAAGGGGCCAGCAGACAGTGAGGGGGGGGTGGGGGGGTGGGGGGGTAGGTCAGATAAAACAACCACCATTCTTTAGAATTATTATAATAATCCTTGCATTTGATACAGCGCCTTATCACGTCTTCGAGACGTCTCGAATATACTGTCCAGTGAACTGGCTGTAAGTTTTGAGGGCAAACCGCGGCAGCCAAACGCGCGTAGTCGTGGATTGAGTGACAAAATGATTAATTTTTTTTTAAAGGGATTATTACGCCCGGAAAAGCGATCCGCTAATCAGCTAACAACTGGGTTCCAGCCCCCTTCCCTCACCCCCCCACACCCCCCTCCGCGCCCCCACGTCAGGGGTCTCTGAACGCACAGCCCACCCTGACCCAGTGCTGGTTGGGGGGAGGGGGGGGAACACTGTATTGTTTGGAACTGCCGTCCTTCAGAGGAGATGTTCATATAACAATAATAATCCTGGCGTTTGAAATAGCGCCTGATCGCATCACTGGGTCGTCTCAAAGCGCTTCACTGCAAAGTGAATATAATTGGAAAGTACATCTTGCGTGTGCGAAACGCGGCAGCCAATTGCGCACCGCAGCGTCCCACAAACAGCCGTGAAACAAACGGCCAGTTTTATTCGGGGGATGGTTGGCCAGGACACCGGGAGAGGGAAACTCCCTTCTCTTTTTGAATAGCGCCGCGGAATCATCAGCATCCGCTCGATCAGGCGCAAACGGGACCTCAGTATCATTTCTCATCCGAAGGAAGGTTGAACCCCTCAACCTTCTGACTCAATCGAACAGGGTGGACCTACAGTGGGCCCTTCGCGAGAGGGAGCGGATCGCGGCGCCGAAACACGACAAGTAATTAAACCTGGGAGCCGATCGCCAAAGCTGCTGATAGCTGGCGATGAGCGTGGCACAGGAACGAGCGAACGAGAGAGACAGAGAGAGAGAGAATTTCAAACATTGATTTTAATTAACGGGCACATAATCGAAGAACGATAAAGAATTAAAGAGAATTAAAGTCTTAAAGAGAGGAAAAAAGGTGATAATCCCCTCCCTGCGCACGATGGGAATTTAGATCTGTCTCCCCCCGGCCGCCAAGATTAATTGTGGGTTTAATTTCCTTTCTTTTAATTTACTTTGTGGAGTTTTAATACCTATCCCCCGGAAGGGAAAAGGTGGGGGGGGTGTGGGGGGGAAGTCTGTGGAGTCACTTGTCTCTAGAAATAGGTACACCTGTGCCGCAGTTACACCTGTTGGACACTGGAGGGCGCCTGGAGCCCACAATAATAATAATAATAATAATAACCCTTGAGTTTGATCCAGGACCTGATCACAGTGTTGAGACTTCTCAAAGCGCTTCAAGGATATAATGTAAGGCGGAGCGGAGGGGACGCGGGGCCAAGCAGCAGGCCGGGGGCTTCTAAATCCTAACCAACCCGTCCACTCCCTCCGCTCGGCGGGCACTGGGCTGCAAATCCTGCGAAGCGCTTTGAGACATCCCAATGTGACATGTAACCAATGTAATTCGGTTAATTTTCCAGGCTCTTAACAGACAGACAAGTTACACTGAACGGCAGCGACTGAGGAGGAGATGAACACTGTCAACGAGCCTCACAGCTTCCCTGTGGAAGGGACCGAGCCAGGCTCGGAGAGACTGAGGGGTTAAGAGGAGGGTCAAAGGCATAATTCTCCTGCATAAAGGCCTGTAAATACACAGTCACTACACTTGACAGTGATTACCGTAAAGCACTGTGAGGGGTTTGGGGGTACAGTCAATTCACTTTGCAGTGCATCCCGTGAAGCGCTTTGAGGCGTCTCAATGACCTGATAAGGCGCTGTAATAAATGCAACAATGATTATTATCGTTTATTATTATTGAGACAAACAGTTTGCGATCTCCAGGTAGCGTCAGTCACAGCTCCACCACCGAAGGGCGATGTTTACCGCAGAATCGTTACACAATTCAATGCTGTGCTGGTGCTCGCTTCCCCCACCGGAGCTCTCTACTCTTAACCCCATTCCCCTGCTCTCTCCCCATCGCGTCTGCGCTGGTGTTCGCTTCCCCCATTGGAGCTCTCTAGTCTAATCTAATAAATGAGCAGAACAAATTCACGCACAATTGCTCCTGTTTGCAGTGGAAGCATTCAATTATTGCTGAGTGACTGGGGATAAAGCACACTCGAGCGATCTCTCTGTCGGTCTCGCTCGCACTCTCTCTCACCTTGATAAGTTCTCTGTCTGCCTCATTGTTCGTCAGTCTGTCTGTTCCTTACCATGTCTACATGTCTCGTTTTCTCTGTCTCTTTCTGAGCCTCTCACGCGATCTCTCTTTCTCTGACTTTCTCTCCCTCACTCTGTGTCTCTGTCTCTCTGACTCAACAACATTATCGACAACAAATTACATTTATACAGCGCCTTTCGTGTCGGAAGGATGTCCCAAGGTGCTGAACAGTTAGTGATTTGCACCCGAGATGGGGGTTGGAATCAAGATATTATTATTATTATTCTGTATATTGTTATTAAATTAGTTGGGTCTTCAGCCTTTCTGCCCGCACTCTATGGAACTCCATCCCACATTCCCTTCGCCTCGCTCCGTCCCTTGCCTCCTTCAAGGCACGTCTCAAAACCCTCCTCTTCGACTGAGCCTTTGGCCAACCTCCTACCCTCCACCAGTGCAGTGACTGTGTATTTTGTGGGCGAAACGTGGCAGCCAATTGTGCACAGCAACATTCCCACAAATAGCCGCGGAGTGAGCGACCAAATGTATCTGGGGGATTGTCGGCCAGAACACCGGGAGAGAGAAACTTCCTTCTCTTTTCCAATCGCCCCGCGAGATCTTTAACAGGCACAGACGGGACCTCGGTTTAACATCTCATCCGAAGGACGGCACCACCGACAATGCAGCCCCCACCCCCCACTCCCCAGCGCTCAGCAGGACTCCATGTTACTGTGAGAACTCTTCCCTCCGCTGGGCACTGAACCGTCATCCTCAACTTAAGCTCATGTCCCCCGACAAACCTCCCACCCCCACACCCCCCACCGCCAAGGGCATGGCTGAGCCAAGGCTGACCCGTGGCTTATTGCGAAGATGGCCTGACCTGGGTGACAGGAAGATAAATGGTGAGAGATACGCAGGGCTCAGTGAATCTCTATCTCTGATCAGCGTTAAAGGCCTCGGCTTAATACATGGCCAATCTGCCAAAGCCTGATTCAAGCGGGTCGATCAATACCTCATTCAGTGTCAAGCGACCTATTGTGCGATAATGGAATTAAACAGGTCATCACTCGTCAGGCACAGAGAGGGGACAATTCACAGCCTGAAAGCTACGCTCAGGACATCTCTCTCTCTCTCTCTCTGAGTTTCATTTTAAGGTCACGTCCTTCAGTTTTAAGATTCTGAAACGTTCGTAAATCCAGCCTTAATTTCTATTATTAATAATAATAATCCTTGCATCTCAAAGCATGTCACAGGATATGCTGTAAAGTGTAGTGACCGTGCATTTTGTGAGCAAAACACAGCAGCACAATTTGCGCACAGCAGTATCCCACAAACAGCCATGGAGCGAGTGACCAATTTTATTTGGGTGATTGTTGGCCAGGACAGCGGGAGAGAGAAATTCCGTTCTCTTTTTGAATAGTGCCGTGGGATCTTTAATATCCACCTGAAAAGGCAAAGACACGACGTTTAATGTCTCATCTGAAGGACGGCAACCTCTGACAATGCGGCTGACAAAACAGAACGTAAAAACAGAACCGTCAAGTCTACGGGGAAAGCTTGCGATGTTTGCTAAGGTTGTGCTAACTAGCACAAGGAACGCGGTAATAATAATCCTTGCATTTAATATAGCGCCGGGTCATGTCGTTGAGACGTCTCAAAGCGCTTCACAGGATACGCTGTAAAGCGAATTTGCTTTACTCGAGGGAGAGAGTGCTCATTCCATTCCAACAATCTCTCTCTGGGATTTCCATGTGTAGGTCGGATGCATCGAATTCTCAGTTTGGTTTGGATAGTCTGAAGCACAGTGGCGGGTTTCAGCGGGTGTCAGACGCCCAGTTGAACCCCCCACCCAAAAAAGTGCAGTGACTGTATATTTTTGCGGGTGAAACGGGGCAGCCAAAAGCTGTGTCTCACAAACAGCCGGGGATTGAGTGACCGCATTGTTATTTCTTTTATTTATTTAATTTTGTATTTCATTTCGGAGGGAGTAATATCCCCCGGAAAGCGATCCAACAATCAACCGACAACCGGGTTCCTACTTACTGCCGGGTCAACAGAGGCGCGTGGAGTAAGGAAACTTGCTTAAGGTTTCGTCCTGCCCGGGAATCGAACCCGGGTCCTCTCGCTCGCGAGGCGAGAGCGCGCTAACCATTAGGCTACGGGACTCCGCAAGGTGGAGGATTGCCAGGACAAGCGGGAAGACAGTCCCTGATCTTTTCCAATAGCGCAGCTGGGAATCCTTAACATCCTACTGTGACTGGCACAGACGAGACTTCGGGCTTGGCTTACCATCCGGAAAACAGCACCCCTGACAAAACATTGTTACCAGACGCGTACTGACTGCACTGTAGAGCGAGCGCTGGCTCTGAATGGTGACGTGTAAAACACAGGAACCGATTAAGCCGCAGAGGAAGAGTGTGAGCCCTGAGTTCCGATCCGTCAGCACAGGGGTGAGAAGAGAGTAACAGCGATCCGGTTTGCCGTGTCCGTTCCCCACTCACTGTTCATCCGATAATAAACCATTCTCCTGACACACGCGCTCACGCACACAATTGCATCCGCAGAGCCATTCCCTCGCTCTGCGACGATCGGATTAAAAGAGCAGTTTTTCACCCTATCCTCCAGCACGTGAGATAACATCTGGGTGAGTGTGTCCTCTGTATTAGGGTATTATGCCGGCTGACTGGTAATTAAAATGTTTGGGTATGAACCATCCGTCACGTCTGCTCGGTAATTGCAAACCATTGCTCTTTGTGCGTTGAACAACTGACAAGGTGGCTCTGTCTCCGTGAGCTGCCTCCGTCAGCGCGGAACTGGAAACACAGCCCTGGCGAAAGGCGCCGTATAAATGCAAGTTGTTGTTGCTGTTTATACCAATAACAGGTAGGGTGGCCCCTAGTTGGACAACGGCTGGAAAGCTTGTCAGACACTGCTCTCAATAGCAAGCTACGTGGTTTTAGCTGGTTAGACTCCAGCAGCTAGTTCGATTCAACGCACACTCTGGAATCCCCAAGCCTTGGCTCTCGCCAACCTGCGCCTGATATTCTCCGGAATTAGGGGAGCAGGAGGCGTCGCTCCAGGGAGAGAGAGAGAGTGCCCATTCCATTCCAACCATCTCTCTCCGGGATTTCCATGTGTAGACGGGATGGATGGAACTCTCAGTTTGGTTTGGAGACTCTCAAGACACCCGGCTGAGCAAAAAAAAGAATTGTTTATACAGAGACTGTGTCAGATCCCCTTTACAGAGAGCTCTTCTCATTACACCTTCCTTCCACCATATCTGAGGAGTCAGACAAAGGTTCGTCCCCAGGCGCACAGTGACAGGGCCAATCCCTCTGGCTTTCCTCACGTCGTTGAGACATCTCAAAGGGCTTCGCAGGACACACTGCAAAGTGGAATGACTGTGTATTTTGTGGGCAAAACGTGTCAGCCAGTTGTGCACAAGGAAATCCCGCAAACAGCTGTGGAGTGAGTGACCGCATTTATTTGGGGGATTATTGGCCAGGACACCGGGAGAAACTCCCTTCTCTTTTCAAACAATGCCGTGGGATCTTTAACATCCACCCGAACAGGCGTTTTCGCATGTTGTCGCGCGATCGAGGACTGAGTGACGGGGAACTGTGCGCCCCTGGACCAGGCTAAGGGCTGGCGGGACAACCCGGGAAACAAGAGTCAGCCTGATCAAAACCATTCTTTCTCCGCTGTTTAATCTCTTGTGATTTCTGTCATTGATTCACCTTTCGATTCTGCTTGCTGTAGCACTTTCTAACCCACGAGCAGGCTGCTGGCTGCCTTTTCATCTGGCGTTTTACTGGCCAATAAAAAAATCATTTGTTTACGACCAAATAAAACGGAATCACTTCTGAAGCACCCATGGGTGGATATACACAACAAATGAGCGCTACTCTGACACAGTGGATTACCTTCTAATTGCTCTGTGTGTGAGTCCGCAGCTTGACTGGACAGACCGAAACCACAGCGCGATATTCGCTTTCACCCAGGACCCATGGCATGAAAGATACGTCTCAAGGAGCTTCACACGTAGTAAAAACAATAATAATAATAATCCTTGCATTTAATATGGCGCCTTATCACATGGTTGAGACGCCTCAAAGCGCTTCGAAGAATATACTGTAAAGTGGATTGACTGTGTATTTTGTGGGCGTAATGTGGCAGCCAATCGCGCACGGCAGTGTCCCACAAATGATTTTTTTTGGAAGGGCTCATTACCTCCAGAAAGCAACCCGCCCCCTCGACCGGGTTCCTACTTACTGCTAGGTAACAGAGGGACGTGGAGTGAGGTAACTTGCCTAAGGTTTCGCCCCGTCCGGGTAACCGAACCACAAACAAAGCAACTGTTCTCAAATTATCCAGTTACAGAGACAAACCCTGCGGCTGATCTGTGCCAGCTTCCTGGCCGACAGTGGCTCAGGTAAAACATGTTTTGGGTCAGCTGGGTGTCTTGAGATATTTTGAAACCCATCACCGTGCTTAAGAGTAGCCAAAGCAAACTGAGCATTCCAAGCATCCCATCCCCGCAGGTTAATTCCAGAGATAGGTTGTTGGAATGCGCACTCTCTCCCTGGACGGATACGTCCTGCTTATCTAATTCGGGAAAGTTTTAGTCGCAGGTTGGCAAGAGCCAAGGCTTGTGTGTTGGGGCAACTGCTAGAGTCTAACCAGTGAAAACTGCATCGCTCAGTTTCCTCATCAGCTATCTGATGGACATCTCCTGTCAGAGTGGTGGAAGGATGTTTACAGGACAGCTTATGACTTGCCAAGCACCTTGATGTTCTCGAGGTCCGAGTCCAATGCCGCTTACCAGGCTAACCCAACACCGCCTGCTTCTGGTGAAATAAATTCACCCCCAAACTGTTCTAATTATCGGGCGGCTGGACTATGTGCGGGTTGGCCTCTGCGTGAGTGTTCACCCAATCTCTCACTCGCTTTACTCTGTGCAGAGTTCAAGCAGAGCAAGCATTCCTCTGCGCTATAATGGCGCTTACATAGAGCCTTTCACGTCGGGAGGACGTCCCAAGGAACTGGACAGTCATGGGTTTGCGCAGGAGCTGGGGGTTGGAGTCAAGAGGGATGGAGGGCAGAGAGGGTGGAGGACTGGAAGATGACCGAAGGCACGCTTGAAGGAGGCAAGGGAGAGGGCGCAGAGTGGAGGTGCTCCAGGATGGAGTTCCAAAGTGTCGGGGCAGAAAGACTGAAGGCCCGATGGTGGGGTAGACAGGACGGGCGATATGGAGTAGGTCAGTGCCCGCTGAGCGGAAGGAGCATAACGATGGTAGGGTTTTAGCAGGTCATATGGGGTAGGGAGGAGCAAGGCCGTGGAGTGCTTTGAAGGATTTTAAACTCGATCCTCGGGGAGCCAGCGGAGGCGGGTGAGGATGGGGGTGATCAGCTCACGGAGCTAAGTGCAGGAGAGGACACGAGCTGCAGAATTCTGAATCCTGACTGTCCAGCACATCGGGACGTCCTCACAAACGTGAAAGTTGCTAATACGAATATAACTTGTCGTGGTTGAATGGGAATAAACGGAAGGTAACTTTACGCTGCAAAACTCGGTGGATCAGAGCGACCCAGTTGGGAGGTTTCGTGTGTGAAGTGAGCCCTGGACGCAAGCTGAGACCCATCTCGCTGCTCCGCAATCTGAAAGCCTTCAATAGAACCGAAAAACAAACAACGCTTCCGATCGGCTGCCCCCTTATCAGCTAATAGGAACCCACCAAAGAGCTTCCAAACTCCGTCCATCAGGAATTTACGGCAAGCAATGCCATCTCGCGATACACCACTGACTTGCAAGTGTTCGCTACACACAGATTCAGATCTGGCTTCCTGCCTGCGTTAAGAGCAGTTAAATGTCAGTGCTGTTTAACACGAACCAGTGAGAATCCACTCGCTTTGTGGAGTCCTGTAGCTCAGTGGTTAGAGCACTCGCGTTGCAAGTGAGAGACTGAGTTCAATTCCAGGCAGAGGGCGAAACCTTGGGCAAGTTTCCTTACTCCACACAGAGCCTAATAATAATCCCTCCAAAACCAATAATAAATTGGTCATTTTCAATCTACGACTGTTTGTGGGACATTGCTGTGTGCAATTGGCTGCCGCGTTCGCCCACAAATATATACACTTTACAGTGTGTTCTGTGAAGCGCTTTGGGACATCCTCCCGACGTGAAAAGCGTTATATCAAATGCAAGGATTATTATTATTATTATTATTCTGCGTTTCACCCCACTCGCTCCAGTCTAATGCTGTACCGTCTCGTGGGTGTACAATACACCTGCGTCAGCCTGGCGCGGTGGGCAGCACTCAAGCCTCCGAGTTCGGAAGGGTGTGGGTTTAAGCCCCAGAGTCGGGACTTGGATTCACACAGTCTAAGCCGACGCTCCAATGCTGAGCCGGGCCGGGGAGCATTGCATTGTCGGATGAGATGTTAAACCAAGGTCCCATCTGCCTGTTCAGGTTAAAAGATCCAAGCTCGATCCCCACTTAACACCATCGACACGGGGAATGAACGAGGACACACTGGTGAGACCTTGACGTCAAGATGGAAACCAACCCAACTTCTCCAACCTAAACACGCATATCCCCACGTAGCACTCGTACACCCTCACTCGTGGTCATACGCGCGTTGACGAACAAACCTGTACACGAGCACACATGTATGCGCAGTGGGCGCGCACACAGACACCCTCCCCATCGGCAGTCATTAGGTGAAGATGAGATGAAAACCCATTTGAGAGCGAGCAGATTAATGATGTACCTGAAGCTATGTCACAGGGAAGATGGACAGCACTGATCAGCAGTTAATGAAGGTGAGAGACCTCGTGTCTAATGACCCAGCCCAGCCTCAGTCAGGCTCGGGCCCCAGGGCACACACACACACACTGTCTGCTTTGTCTGATACACCAGACAGCAAGTGTTACTTCCTCTGCATGGACACAAAGCTTTTTTCCCAACTCTATCGCTGTCCTCTCCCATTTCCACCGCAACACAGTGGTCAGCCTGGCTCAGTGTTAGCGCTCTAGCCTCTGAGTCCGAAGGTTGTGGTGTTCAAGCCCCCACGTCGGGATTTGGAATCACGTAGCCTAAGCTGACGCTCCAATGCAACACTGAGGGAGTGTTGCGTTGTCAGAGGTGCCGTTGTTCAGATGAGATGTTAAACCAAGGTCCCGTCTGCCTGTTCAGATGGACATTAACGATCCAATGGCACTATTCGAAAAGAGAAGGGAGTTTTTCTCTCCTGGTTTCCTGGCCAACAAACCCCCAAATAAAATTGGTCCCTCATTCCGTGGCTGTTGGTGGGACATTGCTGTGCGCAATTGTGCTGTCATGTTCATCTAAAAATACACATTCATTCCACTGCACTTTGGAGCAGGTTGAGCTGTCCTCCCGTCGTGATAAGATGCTCTACCAAATGCAAGGATTCTTATTGTGAAACACAATCACCAACAAGACTGCAACCTGCACAGTCTGGGCTGAGGCTCCAGCGCAGGGCGCTTTATGAAGCATCGTCTGTGCCTGTTCAGGTAGATGTTAAAGATCCCGCGGTGCTGTTGGCAAAAAGAAGGGAGTTTCTCTCTACTGGTGTCTTGGCCGACAAACCCTCAGATAAATAATAATAATCACCTACAAAGACAACAAACCACTTGACAGTATATTTTGTGAAGCACTTTGAAACGTCTCAATCAAGTAATATCAAATCAAAAAGATGATAACATTAACCTTGAATTTGATATAGTGCTTTACCATATCATTGAGACGTCTCAAAGCGATTGACAGGACATGCTGTAAAGTAGATCGCCTGTGTATTTTGTTCACTTCATGGCTGTTTGTGGGACGTTGCTGTGTGTGAACACAATACTGCTGCATTCGCCTACAAACACATAGTCACTCCACTTTACAGTGAATCCTGTGAAGCGCTTTGGGATGTCCTCCGGGCGTGAAAGTCACTGCATCAAACGCACGGATTACCATTGAGAATTCAGACTTGCACAGCGCCTTTTATTGAGGCCGAACATCTCAGAGGCTTCTCAGTAACAAGCAGGGTGTGTGTGTGTGTGGGTGGGGGTGGGGGGGAACCACATTGACAAAAGGCACAGAAACAGAAATATTTATTAAGAAGGTTTTGAAGGCGGGAGAGCAGTAGTGGCGGTGGGAGCGGGGTGGTGGGGCCGATGGGTGTTAGGAGAGATTTTGAGGGAGAGCAGGCGAGTGTCAGTGGTGGAGGGAGAGTTGGGGCAGGAGCGAGGGGGCGGGAGGTGGGGGCTGTGCAGAAATTAAAATCTGTTTTCTACAGTTTTTCCATGTCAATCAGAAGCGGAGCCTCAAATTTGAGTGACCATGTGAACCATAATAATAATAAACCTTGTATTTGATATAGTGACTTAGCACGTCGCTGAGACGACTCAAAGGATATACTGTAAAGTGAATTGACTGTATTTTGGGGGCAAAACATGGCAGCAAATTGCATACAGCGGTGTCCCACAAACAGCTGTGGATTGACTGACCACATTTATTTGGTGGGGGGGGGGTGGGGAGAGATTATTACCCTCGGAAAGCTAGCCACCAATCGACTAATAACCGGGTTCCTACTTACTGCTAGGTAAGCAGAGGCATGTGGAGTATGGAAGCTTACCGAAGATTGCTTCCTGCCCGGGAATCGAACCCAGGTCCTCTCGCTTGTGAGGCGAGCGCACTAACAACTACACTACAGGACTCCATACCATCAATAAGATGGGGAAAGAGAGCATCTTTGACAGGAAAACTGCGTGATCAGCCGAACTGGCCTGATGTGCTGTGTACGGTTCATTAATTTTGTTTCAGTCACTCTGTGCCTCTGTGCCCCCCAGACCTCTCGTCCACGCTTCACAGCAAGTTATCACAGCAGGTCAATGGCAGGGGGGTGTGGGAGCTTTGGAGGACATTAGGCCTCCACCCTGGGGGGGGGTTGTGGAACAGGGGATAAATGCCGGTCGTTCCGTTGCAATTAAAGCCCTGTCAATACACCCGGGGAAGAGTAAGGAGTCAGGCTACTCTTGCCTAAACCACCCTCCCCAACCCACAAAGTGGATTCTATCTCAACAAGTACTTGTTTGGGGATCAGCCAGGTGTCTGAGACGCATGGAAACCTATCACTGTCATCAACCAGTGTGTGACCCACACGGAAACCCATCACCCTGATCAGCCAGGTGTCTGACACAAGGGAAAACACAACACTGTGCTTAAATTCCCATGTAGCTCACCTACACATCGACAACAAAATGACATTTATAAAGCGCCTTTCACATCGGGAGGACATCCCAAGGCTCTGAACAGTCGGGTGGGCAGGGTTCGGGTGAGGGAGGGCAGGGAGGTAGGAGGGCGGCTGAAGGCATGATCGAAAAGGACCACATGAATATTCAACAAGTGCAAAGGACTGAGGAACGGGAAAGAAAGAGACGGGTAGAGCCAGACCAAGGGTGAGAGATTCAGAGACACGTAGAGAGAGACCGAGAGACAGAGAGTGAGAAACAGTCAGTCAGAAACTAACGCTGCTGGAATTGTCCCTCGTCAACCAACATTTTAATTAACTTTTTCCACTCAACATGATAAGTGGCTCCCCCACCCCTTTCCTCCCCATCGCATAAACTATTATTAGAGAGAGATACACAGCCCTTGGTTTATGATGATGGCTGTGTTATTATGGGCAGCCTGGCTCAGCCACTCTCACTCTATCAGGAGATTGTGGGTTCGAGCCCCATGTCGGGAACTCTGAGCCCACAGTCCAGGCAGAAGGTCCAGCACAGCACTGGGGAGGGGAAGAGAGGACCGCTTTGTCAGAAACGCCGTCCTTTAGATGAGACATTAAACCGAGGTCCCATCTGTGCGAATTTAGGAGGATGTTAATTATCCCGCAGCGCTATTGGAAAAGGGAAGCGAGTTTCTCTGTCCCGGTGTCCTGGCCAACAATCTCCCAAATAAAATTGGTCATTCACTTCACGGCCGTTTGTGGGACACTGCTGGGTGCAAATTAGCTGGTGCATTCGCCCACAAAACAGTCACCAAACTTTAATGAATCCTCTGATACATTTTGGTATGTCTTGACCATGTGATAAGGCGTGAATTCAAATGTAAGAATTATTATTATCAATAATAATACTAATCCTTGCATTTGCCACACCAATCTTATCACGTCGTTGAGACGTCTCAAAGCGCTTCACAGGATATACCGTTAAGTGCGGTGACTGTGTATTTTGTGGGCGAAACATGGCAGCCAATTGCACGCAGCAGTGTCCCACAAACAGCCACAGAGGAAGTGACCAATTTTTTTTGAGGGATTATTATTCCCGGAAAGCGATCGCCAATCGACTAACAACCGGGTTCCTACTTACTGCTAGGTAAACAGAGGCATGAACAGGACTTCTTAAGAAACTTGCTTCAGAAGTCCTGTAGTATATTGGTTAGAGCACTTGCATCAAAAGCGAGAGGACCCTGCGGGGATAATAATCCCTTCAAAACTAACTAATTAAATAATAAATAATAATAATTTGATCACTCAATCCAAGACTGTTTGTGGGACACTGCTGTGTGCAATTGGCTGCCACGTTTCGCCCTTAATATAAACTGAAGCGCTTTGAGATGTCTGAACGACATGAAGTGCTAATGCAAGTATTATTATTATTATTATTATTATTATTATTAAAGCCTCCGACGTGGGGGCTACTGAGCTCCTGACCCACGGACGAGAGTGGCCGAGACAGGCTGAGATGGAACTCGAAGCTTGTGGACAGCTGCCAGCTCCCTGCAAAAGCAGATGGATTGAGGCAAACTATCAGCGTGTTTGCCGGCGATTTGGTTTCTCCTGCGTAGAGTCTGAGAGCAATCAGGATAATGCTCCACACAGCTTTTAGCCTGATGCTTTCTGACGTGATGCTGGGTTTGACGAGAGGACGGAGGGAGATAAAGGATGTCGTGGGCAACAACAGGCATTAAATAAAATGACAGCTTTCACTGTCTCTTACACCGAGTCACTGCCACACGGAAACTAACAAGTTTACGTTGGCGGTTTTCTTGGCAGTTTTTTGGTGGTTCGCACATGGAAACCCATCGCCGTGCTTAAGAGTATCCAAACCAGACTGAGAATTCCCTGCATCCCACCTACACGTGGAAACCCCAGAGATAGGTTGTTGGAATGGAATGGGCACTCTCTCTCTCTCCCTGGAAGGACGCATCCTGTTTACCTAATTCCGGGGAGTATTAGGCGCAGGTTGGCAGTAGTCAAGACTTGGGGACCCGAGCGTGAGAGACGCGATATCAAACTTATTTTCATTATTATTATGATGATGACGGATAAAGTCGTGGCATGGAGCGGATAGAGGGCGAGGTTTTCTCCCGACGAACTGACACCCTCTGGCGACCCCGTAAAAGGGATCGTCTACAGCAGCTCAGTGTAACGTCCCTGAATAAACACTGAGCACCCCAACACGCACAAACACACACTGACACACACACAGAGACACACACACACACAGACACACACACACACACTCACAAACACACACACACTGACACACACAATGACACACATACACTGAAAGGCATACACACACACTCACACACACTGATACGCACACACACTGACACGCACATATACTGACACACGCACACTGACACATGCACACATACTGACACACGCACACTGACACATGCACACATACTGACACACACAAACACACTGGAAAGCACACACACACTGACGCACACCCACTGACACACACACCCACTCACACACAGCGCACACACACACACACCCTCTCTCACATGGCCAGTGGTGCTGGGTTTACCTGGCAGGTGTCCCACGGGAGGGAGGTGCTCTGTGGGGGGGAGGTGCTGAGGGCTGACCAGCTGGAGGCTGGAGGTGATGATCAGACACAGGGCGGCCGCCCACCTCCTCTGCATGATGGTCCGGTCCTCACATCGCATCACATCACACTGTGGCCGAGCGGGTGAGTCACTAACCAGCTGCTAGAGCAAAGACAGAGAGCGAGAGTCAGTGAGGATCGTATCACACAGCAGTCTAGTCTGACACTGGCCCAGAGCGAGAGAGAGAGAGAGAAAAAAAGAGAGAGCATACATTTCTTCACCCAGTCACAGACCAGCGTCAGCTTTCTCCACGAGACCCCAGACAATTGGGCGTTGGGGACAGACATTCACCCCTCTGCACACCGCACGCAGAGTGAGCGCAAAATCAATCGATAAAAAATAAAATGATAATAATTTGGCCACTCAACCCGTGACATGTTTGTGGGACACTGCTGTTTCGCGCACAAAACACACCATCACTGCACTTTACGGTATATTCTGTGAAGCGCTTTGAGACGTCTCAGTGAAGTAACGAGGTTTGCCCTTCCAGATCCTGCCGATGAGCCAGACTGTGCTGTGCTGTCATCAGCAGTGAGGTTTAAAGGACAGTTGGAAGTCAAACAAGACACAGAGGTTTCAGAGCAGAGTTGGGATGAACTGAGGGTCTGATCACCGATTCTCTGCTGGATGTGGTGAGAGCTCTGACTGTAGTTATACAGCCAGCTGTGCACTGTCCCTCCCCCACAAACTATGGGGTCAGGTGTCACTGAAATCAAAGGGGCTTCAAAGACCCTCATCTCCCTTTTTGGCTTTCTGCCGTCCTTGTAATGTTTCTTTGCCCCTTCCCCCCCTCCGCTTCCCTCCCCCCCACCCACACACGCTCTTGAAAAAAACAATTCCATTTCCAGAAGGTAATTGTTTCAGGAACTATCTGATCCTCTCTCCCCGACCATCAGATAAGCAGCTAATTACTTGTCACAGCATTTCAGCCTGGCTCCAGCTAACCCCGAGAATAGTGACACACTCACACATACTCTCTCACGCCCCACTCTATTCCCCTCATTCCAAATAATAATAATAAACCTTTCATTTGATTCAACAACTTATCGTCGTCAAGATGTCTCAAAGCGCTTCACAGGATATACTGTAAAGTACAATGACTTTGTATTTTGTTTGCGCAGAACAGAGAGTGAGTGAGTGAGTGGGTGGGTGGGTGAGTGAGTGGCCAATTATATTTTGGGCAACTGTTGGCCAGGACACCGGGAGAGAGAGAGAGAGAAACTCACTTCTCTTTTCGAGTAGCCCAGAGGGATCTTTAACATCCACGTCGTTAAAGACGGGACTTCGGTTTATCGTCTCATCCGAAGGACGACATCTCCGACAATGCATCACACCCAGCACCGTTCCCGAGTTTCAGCTTAGACTATGTGATTCCAAGTCCTGATGTGGCTGACCAAATCACTGACTGCGTGTTCAAGCCATCTTCCCTCCCTCCACCTCCAACCGCCAACCCCTCAGGCTCCAACACGAACAACCACATCTGCAGATGTCAATCATTTCCACCCTCACCGCTACGCCTGAAGATTGAGAACAACCATTGACCCTCTCAAGACTTTGAGCTCACAGTCCAGGCTGACGCTCCAACGCAGTGGTGGGAGAGTGCCGATCTGCCTAAGGCGCCGTCATTCAGACAAGATATTAAACCGAGGGCCCATCTGTGCCCGTTCACCCAATCCACGGAGAGGAAAGGGAGCTTCTCTCTCTCGGTGTCCCGGTCAACAATCTTCAAGAATAATTGGATTCAGGGATGTATCGTGCTGTGTGCAAGTCATTTTAAGCAACAAACAGGCAGTCACTAGAGTGACAGTAATTCCCTGTGAAGCACGTTGAGATGTTCTGATGTTACAGGTTGATTACTTTTTATTTGGTGGGGGGGGGGGGATGCGGATGGTGGGGCGGCAGCATGGCTGGATGGGTCCTGCATTTAAGACAATTATTGACTGCGGTTTGAGACATCTTTCCTCCCCCTCCCCCCAATCTTCCTCGGTACTTCAGATGAGATGTTAAACCGAGTTCTTGTCTGCCTGTTCAGGTGGGTTTTAAAGATCCCGAGGTGCTATTCAAAGAGAAACAAAATTGGTCACTCACTCCATGACTGTTTGTGGGGCATTGGTGTGCTCAACTGTCTGCCACGTTTCACCCTCAAAATTCACAGTCACTGCACTTTACAGCATTTTCTGTGAAGCACTTTAAAACGTCTCAATGACATGATTAGGTGCTACATCAAATAATAATAATAGAAATCCTACATTTGAGATAGCGTCTTATCACATCATTGAGACGACTCAAAGTGCTTCACAGTAAAGTGAATTAACTGTGTATTTTGTGGGCGAAACGTGGCAGCAAATTGCGCACAGCAGTGCCCTACAAACAGCTGTGGATTGAGCGACCGCATTATTATTTTTTTATTGGTGGAGGGATTATTACCCATGGAAAGCGTTCCGCCAATCGACTAACAACCGGGTTCCTACTTACTGCTCGGTACTCAGAAGTGCATGGAGTAAGGAAACGTGCCTAAGGTTCCGCTCTGCCCAGGAATTGAACCCGGGTTCTCTCGCTTGCGAGTCGAGTGCTTTAGCCACTATTCAATGGAAGGAGCTCCCTTGCCCAATTCTCCCCACAACCCCCACCCCCCCACCCACCCGAGCTTAGGTGCCCTTTAATATGTGTGAAGCGCTCTGAGACGTGCCCCGATTTGAAAGAGGCTGTTTAAATGTAAATTGTTGGACGTGCTGGCCAGGCGGGGAGGGTTAGGGTCGGTATCCTGGGACTGACAGAGGTGTCCCAGGCTACAGCACGGGTGTTGGGAGCAAGCTCGCCAGTTCTACTCAGTGAGTGCCAATCAAAGCGATAGGAAACCAGCCCTCCACCTTTGCCCCCTGCTATTTTAAAGGAACAAAGACCTCTTATACATCATAAAGGTCACAAGTGACAGGGATTGACGTGCTCTTTTTGACTGCACCAAAAAGCTACACCCGCTGTACGCTGTCTTCACAGATAAGCTTTCAAACCGACTCATAATGGAGTCTGGGGATCCCTCACCGCATAGCTTTAAAACGCACTCTTGTCTCTTTCGCTGTGTCTCTGGGGTCCTGTAGCCTGTTGGTTAGAGCGCTCACCTCGCAAGCGAGAGGACCCAGGTTCGATTCCCAGGCAAGGCGAAACCTTAGCCAAGTTTCCTTACCTCCACACGCCTGTTCACCGAGCAGTAAGTAGGAGCACGGTTGTTAAGTCGATAGGCAGATCACTTTCCAAAAAATATATAAATTGGTTTGTTGGATGCTGCTGTGCATAATTGGGTGCTGCATCTAGCCCACAAAAGCACGTCAAGATGTGTTGATGACGTGATAAGGTGTTATATCAAATGTAAGGATAATTATTTTTATTGTTATTCTTTGTCTCTCTCTCTCTGTCTCTCTCTCTCCACCTGAATAAGGTACCAAAGATGGTCTGATGTGGAACAATTAGATCTGGGAGTATGGACGGACAGTGTAGAGGGAACTTTACTCTGTCCCTAACCCTGACCTGGGAGTGTGGACGCACAGTCTAGAGGGAGCCTCTGACCAGAAGCGAGAGGGGTGAGCGACTGAGCTGGGCTGACAAGCCCAGGCGATTGCCTGTGATCTTTCTGAGGAAAAGGTGGAGAGGCTGAGCTGTCGCAGTGGGGGAGCTGCCTTTGTATCCCAGAGCTGCTTTGGCACATAGTGATTGACAGCAGACATGCAGATACCTGGGATGAAGGGGCTTAGCTGTGATGAGAGCCGGGGTATTATATTCCCTGGAGCTCAGAAGTTAACGGGTGATCTTATTGAGGCGTTTAAATAATGAAGGAAATTGACCAGCTGGATAGTGGGTGACCTGTCTCCAGTGCAAGCATCGAAAACAAGCCACAAAATCTCAGTGGGTTTGTCAGGACTTAAACTCACAGAGTCTAAGCTGATGCTCCAGTGCAGTGCTGGGGGCGGTGTTGCATTGTCGGAGGTGCCGTCCTTCAGATAAACTGAGGTCTCGTCTGCCTGTTCAGGTGGATGTTAAAGATCACGCAACGCTATTCGAAAAGAGAAGGGAGTTTCTCTCTCCTGGTGTCCCGGCCAACAATTCCACAAATTAAATTGGTCATTTACCCCATGGCTGTTTTGGGGACACTGTTGTGCGCAAACTGGTGAGCCAGGGGGAGAGGGAGAGGAGAGGTAAGTAAGCATGATCAAAAAGGAAGGTCTGTAGGCGGAATTGAGGGAGAGGGTTTCGGGGCGTGGTGGCAGAAGGCACGGCCACCGATGGTGGAGCAGAGGGAACGAGGGGCACAGAGGAGGCCGGAGCCAGCCGAGCGGAGGCAGTGGATGGTGGAGTGAGAGATAAGCCGATCAGATAGGTAGGGTGGTGCGAGAGCATGAATGGATTTGAAAACGAGTGAGAGGATCTTAAAATCCTTGCGAGAGAGACCAGGGTTCGATTCTGGGGCGAAATGTTAAGCAAGTTTCTTTCCTCTACACAACTCTATTTACCGAGCAGTAAGTAGGAACCTGGTTGTCAGTCAATTGGCAGATCGCTATCCATAGGTAATAATTCCCCTCCTACCAACAAAAAACAGAGCATTCAATCCCCGACTGTTTGTGAGACACTGCTACGTGCAATTGGCTGCTGCATTTCATCCAGAAAATACACAGTCAATATATTGACTTTACAGTATATTCTGTGAAGAGCTTTGAGACGTCTCAACTATGTGATGAGGTGCGATATCAAATACAAGGATTATTATTATTGTAAGACCTACCTTTGCTGAATGTGTTTTCAGTCATCTTCCCCTTCCCTCAATCGGCTCCCACCTTGCTGCTTGGGCGCCCAGCCAGCAGTGTGAAGTGCTCTGAGATGCCCTCCTAGTGTGAAAGGTGCTGCTGTGTAAATGGAAATTGTATCAACCCCAGCCTCAGGCGGTGAGCGCCACACTCTCACCACCCTCTGTGTAAAGCTCCTCGCAAACTCCCCATAGGTCTGTCACTGACTCACTTAGATTTATACCCTCAGGTTATGGACTCCCAACAAGTGGAAACAGCCTGTTGACATCTATTTACAAAATCCTTTCCTAATCCTAAACCCCTCAATGAGGTCCCCTCTCAATCGTCTCAACTTCACTCAGCGGGCTCCAGCCTGCTTCATGTCCCCCGCCTGGCCCGGCCCGCCCCACCATCAGCGATTGGGCCTTCAGCCTCTCTGCCTCCACCCTTTGGAACTCCATCCCTGAGTCTCTTTGCTTTGCTCCCTCCCTTGACTCCTTCAAGACCCGCAAGACTGTCATCTTCAAACACGCTTTCGGTCACCCTCCTATCCCTACTATCCTTCCCTCCTGATCCCACCCCCCAGCTCGTGTACAAATCCCTAACTGTCCAGCACCTTGCAACATCCTCCTGAAAGGTGCGATACACACGTAAGTTGTTGTTGTTGAAAAGGTCTCGCCTGTGCCTCTCTCTTCTGATCATTGTATCGCCTCATCCTTGGGAACATCATAGGAACATAGGAACAGAAGTAGGCCACTCAGCCCCTCAAGTCTGTTCTGCCATTCTATTAGATCTTGGCTCTTCTGTAGCTGAAATCCATTTACCCACTTTTGCTTCATATCCCTTGAGAGCCTTACCTAACAAACATTATCCACCTCAGTCTCGAAAATTTCAATTGATCCAGCATCCATAGCTTTTTGGGGGAGAGAGAGTTCCAGATTTCCACTAGGGTAAATACACACAGTGCTCTCCCCACTGTTGCAGTAATAATAATAATAATCCTTATATTTGATATAATGCCCTATCACGTTATCGAGTCGTCTCAATGTGCTTCACAGGATATACTGTTAAGTGGAGTGACTGTTGCTTTTATGGGTAAAACACGGCAGTCAATTGCGTACTGTATCTCTAATGTGGTGACCAGATTGTGGTCTAACCTATAAATCGAACATAACCTCCCTACATGTTCCCTACATTTACATTCTATTCCTTTGGATATAAAATCAAGATCTGTATGTTTCTGAGCTGCTGCTATCAGAGTCTTGTGAAGCTGAAACCTAGATCCCTTTGCCCCTCTCAGGTTCCTACCATCCAAGGCTTCTTCACGTTTCCAAAGTGATTCATTTAATGTTTGCTTGCCTAAAACCTTCATCTGCCACCTATCCGCCCATTTCAGCAAGGTTATTTATATGTCTTCCTGAAGGGCAGAGAGAGCGTGGATCGCACTTCCCCAGGAGGCAAACTATCTCCCCATCTTCCCATTAAACATTCTGCTGAATCAATTGGAATATTTAACAATAATAATCCTTGCATTTGATATAGCACCTTAGAAGGACGTCTCAAAGCACTTTACAGGATTTACATTGAAGTGGAATAACTGTATTCGTAGGCGAAACACAGCAGCCAATTTGCGCACAGCAGTGTCCCACCAACAGCCATGGAGTGAGCGACCGATTGTTGCCAGGACATCAGGAGATAGAAACTCCCTTCTCTTTTCGAATAGCGCCGCGGGATCTTTAACGTCCACCTGAACAGGCAGACGGGACCTCGGTTTCACGTCTCATTTGAAGGACGGCACCTGCGACAATGCAAAACACCCTCAGCGCTGCACTGGAGTGTCAGCTTAGACGATGGGATTCCAAATCCCCACAACCTGCTGACACTTGTGCTGACAAAGCGTCATGCCACGAATAGATACTGCCTGTCCGTGCGCTTTTGCCCACTGATCAACCCTCAGCTGAGACCAGCCACGCATGGTCCGTGCTCAGTCCAGCTCAACAAACCCAGTCAGCAATTAATCAATCGATCGTTCCTCAGATCAATAATCCAATCCAGCTGCAACCCAAATTGTGAGCTCAATGTCCCCACGTGGCGCTTGAAAACTCAGACCCTTAAAGACAGGTGATACTTGATTGAGCCAGAACAAGACAAAATTTATTTTCTGCATAGCTTGTCCTTGTCCTCTCCCGCATCGATTTCTGTGACCCTATCCTCGCCCGGCTTCACTGGCTCCCCCTCCCCGAGAGGATAAAGTTCAAAATCCTCTTCCTTACCTTTAAATCCCTCCATGACCTTGCTCCTCCCTACCTCTGTGACCTGCTAACTCCATACCAACCTACCCGCTCCCTCTGCTCACAGCAGTGTCCTACAAACAGTCGTGGATTGAGTGACCACATTTCTTTGGAGAGAGATTATTACCGTGAGAAAGTGATCTGCCCAATGGACTACCAACCGGGTTCCTACTTACTACTAGGTAAACAGTGGCATGTGGATTAAGAAAATGCTGCCTAAGGTTTCTCGCCCCACCTGGGAATCAAGCCCAGGACGTCTCACTTGCGACTACGCTACAGGGACTCTTCAACTGGCCTATGTAAGGATGGAAATGGACTCTGCCCTGGCTCCAGTTTGATAAACAGAAATGATCTCCTTGTGAAGGAGGTTGGGGTGAGCTGCAGGCAGCCAGAGAGAGGCAGTGAGTGATGGGGCAGGTTCAGGGCTGGGCTGATAAATCACATGTTAAGTCCTTTGTTGCCCTTCGGTGTCACGCACGCAGTGACAATGAGAAGCTACACATGGTCTTAAATCTGCCTCCGCTTGCTACGCCGTCTAATTGGCTGCAATTAAAACAGGAGAGGGGACCATGTGAACTCCAGGTGAAAGTGTTCGAATTATCTCAACTTTTCTTGTTCTCTATCCCCCCCCACCCCCTCTCTCTCTACCCCTTTCTCTCACTCTCCCCTTTCTATGATAAAAACAATAATAATAATCCTTGCATTTGATACAGCGCCTTATCACATCGTTGAGACGTCTCAAAGAGCTTCACAGGATATACTGTAAAATGAATTGACTTTATTTTTTGTGGGCGAAACGCAGCAGCCAATTGCGCACAACAATGACCCACAAGTGATTGTAGATTCTCTCTGTCTCTATCTCTCTCCATCTCTCCCTCCCCCTTCTCTTCCCCATTCTAACCTCCTCTCTATCTGTGTCTTGCAGTGTGTCTCTCTCATCCTCTCTATCTCTCGCAGCTTCTCTCTATCCTCCCTTTCTTTCTCTCTCATCCTTTCTTTCCCCCACTTTCTGTCACAGTCTCGCCCTCTATAATCCTTATGTCTGACATAGCGCTTTATCATGTCTTCGAGACGTCTCACAGCGCTTCACAAAATATATTGTAAAGTGCATTGACTGTGTATTTTGTGGGTGAATTTGGCAGCTAATTGCCTACAGCAGTGTCCCACAAGCAGTTATGGATTAAGTGACCATATTATTATTATTAAAGGATTATGATCCTGGGAAAAGTGATACACCAATCGACCAGGTCCTATTTACCGCTAAGTAAACAGAGGCATGTGGAGTAAGGAAACTTGCCCAATGCTTCGCCCTGCTGGGAATCAAACCGAGGTCCTCTCGTTTGCGAGGTGAGCGCTCTAACCACTATGCAACAGGACTCCGCTATCATCCATCATGGCAGGACTATCCACTGGCCAGTGCTGCGGGCACGCTCCCTCTCCGGGGACGCCTGACCCATCACCGTGGCAAACAGCAGGACCCGAGCGCACCACTCATACCAGCGAGTCAGGCCACATCATGGCCACTCTTGTGTTTGGTGACAACCCCTCACCTGACCTTCGGATGAGACGTTAAACCGAGATCCTGTCTGTGCCAACATCTGGGAAGATGTTGATCAGGACACCGGGAGAGAGAAACTCCCTGCTCTTTCCCAGTAGTGCCGTGGACGTCAAAGATCCTGCAACACTGTTGGAAAAGAGAAGGGAGTTTCCCTCTCCAGGTGTCCTGGCCGACAATCCCTTAAAAATATTTGGCCATTCATTTCATGACTGTTTGTGGGAAGTCACTGTGTGCAACCAGGCTGCTGCGTATACCTACAAAATTCACAGTCACTACACACTTTACAGTATATCCTTGTGAAGAGCTTTGGGCTGTCCACCTGACATGACAGGTGATGTTTCAGATATAAGGATTATATTGAGTACCCCACTGGCCAGGCTGGGGGCTAGGCTGGGCTGGGCCGTGTGAAACTGTCTCTGATCAATAATCAATTGTCAACCCTGCCGAGAAAAAAGGCTTTGTTTTTGCTAAAGGTAATGACGAGTAATTTCATAAGGCGCTGTACCAAATGAAAGACTTCAGCCCAGTCCCCAAACGCCGCTCAGTCTCAGCCTCAAAAAAACAGCATCTTAAAACCAGGCAGAACTACGTAAAACTCTTCAGTCCAGTCTGCACTGAACACCCGGTTCACACAAATATTAGCCTGGTTTGGAGAATTTTCCACAACACCTTAAATCTTAAGGCAAAACTGACTGTGTGTTAGCCTCGCCTCAGAGTCAGATGGCTGTGGGTTCAAGCCCCCACGTTGGGACTTGGAATCACATAGTCCAAGCTGACACTCCAATGCAGCACTAAGGGTGGGAGGGTTTTGCATTGTTGGAGGTGCCGTCCTTCGGATGAGACATTAAACTGAGGTCCCGTCTGCCTGTTCAGGTGGACGTTAAAGATCCCATGGTGCAGTTTGAAAAGAGAAGGGAGTTTCTGTCTCCCGGTGACCTGGCCCACAATCTCCCAGATAAAAGCCACTCCAATGCATCACACCTTCAGGTAGGAGGACACTGCTGCCACGTTTCGCCCATAAAATACACAGTCACTCTACTTTACTGAATGAGCAATTTTATCTGGGAAGATGTTGATCAGGATACCTGGAGAGAGAAACTCCTTGCTCTTTCCCAGTAGTGCCGTGAGATGTTTAATCCACCCGAACAGGCAGACGGGAATTCAGTTTAACGTCTCATCTGAAGGAAAGCACCGCCCACAATACCGAGCCCAACAGTGCAAGGGAGCTGGAGTAACAGGTGTGTACCATACCTAACACCTATTGCCACCTGATGTCTTGATTTTTCTCATGCTCTCCTTGCCAGGCTTCCCACTTCCACCATTCATAAAATCCAATTAATTCCAAACTCTGCCACCGGTATCCTCACCTGCACTAAACTCCCCATCACACCAGCCCTCATCAAGCTCCACTGGCTCCTTAGCACAGAACGGATCAACTTCAAGATCCTCACACACAGATTAAAATCCCTTCACAAGCTGGCACCTCCCTACCTCTCCGACCTACATTCTCCCCATTCCATGCCCACTGCCTCCGCTCGGCTGTCTCCGGCCTCCTCATCCCCTCCACTCCACCATCGGTGGTCGCGCTTTCAGCAACTATGCCCTAAAACTTTGAAACCCTCTTCTCCAATCCCTCCACCTTGCCCCCTCCTTCCCCATCATTAGAGGACTCCTGAAGACCTTTCTCTTCAACTGTGTTTACAATCACCTCCTCACTCCCCCCGCCTTGGCGCCAGGCTCCGCCACTGTTAAGCGCTCTGAGACCCTGCCCTGCATGAAGGGTGCTATATCAATGCAAGTTGTTTGAAGGTAATAATCCCTTCAAAAAATGAATAAAACAATAATAATTTGGTCACTCAATCCACGACTGTTTGTGGGACACTGCTGTGTGCAATTGGCTGCTGTGTTTCGCCCACAAAATACAGTCGATTCACTTTAGAGTATATTCTGAGACGTGTGAACTGTAAGGCACTATATCAAATGCAAGAATTATTACAGGTGTTGCAGAGATAGAGTCAGTGACACGGGGCCCTGGTCGGGAGGAGAGACTGAACCTGACAGAGCGAGGGAGTGGAGGAACATCGGTAGAGACGCAGTAGAGGCAGTGACACAGGGAGCCGGCCGGGAACACCGGTGGTTGTGTCAATGTCGGGGATTAATGTATTCAGCCCTCGATGACTCCGCTATTGACCAAGGATCAAACACAAATTGCTGTTTGCTAAGCGCTATAAATATTTTGGTGGAGAGATGAGGCTGAAGGGTAGTGATCAGCCATTCCATCGCACCAATAATTGCTGAAGAACAAAGGGCTTATTACAGGGTGCAAGCTGCTTCTGCAGGAAGTTGAAACGGATTTAAAGAAATAACTTGATCCTAATTATACTTTCATATCAGCTAAAAGGTCACTTGCTATCTAACTGTCTCAGATAAATATACACATCAGGCTCTACACACACGCACAGAAATAGAGAGGGACACACACAGAGAAAGAAAGACTCGCAGAGAGAGCAACAGAAAGAAAGAGGGAAAGATGAACAGAGAGGGAAAGAAAGACAGAGAGAGGAAGAGAGACATACGGAGAGGAAGAGACGTATACAAAGGAAGAGAGACACACACAGAAAGACAGAGAGAAACAGAGAGAAACACACACAAAAGAGACGGAGAAACAGACAGAGACAAAAAGAAAAAAACAGAGAGAGAGAAAAAACAAAGAGAGAAAGAGAAGTAGAGAGAGAGAGAAGAAACAGAGAGAGGGAGAGAGTGAGGGTAGACTGTGAGGGGAGAGAGTGAGGGAAGAGTACGAAGGGGATGATGACGAGCCCTGGAGCTCTGCCTGGCGATCTTCCCCTCTCCCTTCACTCAGGGCTCTGTGTTGAGTGACTGATCTGAGCCAGGGCAGGGTTGGCCTGGGTTAGGGAGGGGCAGTGATAAATAATATTAATAATCCTTGCAGTTGGTATAGCACCTTATCACATTGGTGCAGCATTCCAAAGCGTTTCACAGGTTATATACTGTGAAGTGCAGAGACTGTGTACTTTGTGGACGAAAGGCGGCAGCCAATTGCACACCAGCAATGTCCCACAAACAGCCATGGAGTGAGTGACCAAATTTATTCGGGGGGATTGATAGCCAGGACACCACAAGAGAGGACTCCCTTCTTCAATTGGTCACTCACTCCACAAATGTTTGTGGGACACTGCTACGTGCAATTGGCTGCTGTGTGCGACCACAGCCTCAGACACAGAGTTTGGATGACACTCCATTGGCAGGAATGCCACCTTAGAGCCAGTTCAGCTCCAAAAGTCCCCATTTACCTCCTCCACCCCCACCTTCCCCCCAAAAGAGGAAAGAGGTCAGAACATCACTGGGATCCTTGAATCCATCATTCCAGCCTCAATTGGCCCGGTTTTTATCGATTGGCTGATCGATCTCTGGGGGAAATAGTCCCTCAAAAGACAATTGGGTCGCTCACTCCATGACTGTTGGTGGAACACTGCTGTGCACAATTGGCTGCTGCGTTTCGCCCACAAAATATGGTCAATTCACTTTACAGTATATCCTGTGAAACGCTTTGAGCCATCTCAACAATGTGATATAAGGCGCTTTTTTTTCCAACAGGGCTGCTGGACCTTTCACAGCCGCCTGAACAGACAAAGACAAGTTCTCAGGTTAACGTCACCTCTGAAAGACGGCGTCTCTGACAATGGACAATTGCGCTCACGAAATATACAATCGATGCACTTTACGGTATATTCTGCAAAGAGCTTTGGTACGTCTGGGAGAGGTGATAAGGCGCTATATCAAATGAAAGGATTATTATTAGTATAAATTATTTGTAGAGTGAATAAGTTACAATCAGCGCCTTGGGACGTCCTTCCGACGTGAAATGAAAGGATTATTATCAATATAAATTATTTGTAGAGCGAATAAGAGATAGAATCAGTGCCTTGGGACGTCCTCCCGACGTGAAAGACGCTTTACAAATGTAATTTTGTATTTTGCATTGTGTAGCGCTTTTCTCGTCAAGAGGATGTCCCAAGTCGCTGGACACTCAAGGGTTTGCACCCGAGCTGGGGGATGGGATCAAAAGTCTTAGGAGTTACTTCAAGTGTTAGAATCAAGTCGCACAAATAAAGCCGCCGAGACACTGGATCGCGACGTGATAAGACGCTATATGAAAGCCAAGTATTATTATAAAGGTGGGGGAATTGCCCTAAATTCTGGCGCAAACAAGATAGACGTTGTGGGAGGCAGCCCTGTTAGAACACGCTATCGGAACCCAGCCACAGACACTCGATCTGGGGTGTGGGTGACTCCCGGCTAATGACAGGAATGAATGACAGAGGCAGATGAGCTGAGCTAAGACTCGCTAGGCACATATTTTATTCAGGAATGTATTTAAGACGAGCACGGGGGAGGGGAAGGGGAGAGGCAGAGGGTGAGGGGGGGGTGTATTCTCCAAGGGGTAGCAGCTTTGGCTGCTAATGCTGTCTCGGAGGAAGTCTGTCGTGTAACAAGCGACCACCCTGTAAATCACAGTGAAATAAGCGTGGATGTTATTACAAGCTCCTCTGCCATTGATTCATGTTGTGTGTTCAGGCATTGCTCTATCGCTTCCTGTCACTGTCTCCGACACACTCACACACTCAGCCACACTGTACCCTAACTGGCGAGTTGGTAGGTGAGCATAGAACACGGCCCAGGACACTGGGAGAGAGAGAGGGAGAAACTCCTGTCTCTTTTTCCAACAGCGCCACGGGGTCTTTAACATCCATCCGAACACGCAAAAACATGACCTTGGTTTGACGTCTCACCCAAACGACAGGGTCTCTGACAATGCAGCGCTCCCACCCCACCTCCACCAGCACTGACCTGGAGCATCAGTCTGGACTGTGAGCTCAAAGTCCCCGACGTGGGACTCAATGATAAAATTAATAATAATAATAATCTTGCATTCCATATAACGCCTTACCACATCATCGAGTCGTCTCAAAGTGCTTCACAGGATGTACTGTAAAGTGTAGTGACTATATTTTGTGGGCGAAAAGCGGCAGCCAATTGCGCACAGCAGTGTCCCACAAAGGGTCATGAAGTGAGTGACCAATTTTCAATTGGGGGAATTGTTGGCCTGGACACCGGGAGAGAGAAACTCCCTTCTCTTTTCAAATAGTGCCATGGTGTCTTTAACATCCCCTTGAACAGGCAGACGGGAGCTTGGGTTAATGTCTCATCTGAAGGATGGCACCTCCAACGATCCAACAGACCTTCAGCACTGCACTGGAGCGTCAGCTTAGACTGTTTCCAAATCCCGACGTGGGGGCTCGAGGTGAGAGTGCTACTCACTGACCCACTGTTGACCCACTATTTGAGGGGGTGGGAGGGGAGCTCCACATTGCCGGCAGGTGCAGTCACCAGTATCACACGTCCCCGAGGCCCTATTTGCTGGGAGCCCTACTATGGGAGCTGCTACGGTGAGCGCGTCAGGCAGGCCAGCGGATGCCGGTGAGCAGGCAGAGAGCTCACTCTGTACACAGCTGCCTGTACCTGCTCCACCAGGGGGCGCACCTGTCATCCCTCACACTTACTATGCTCCCTGGGGGGTGCCGAGCGGGGTCTGCTCGTCGTTGAACTGACTCCATACGGAACATCGGAATGTGACAGCCTTCTGTTGCGGTCTCTAGCCCGGTTCCTGTGCCAGACAGGCCAGCAGTGGTTCTAGGGCACTGCTGATAACAGCCCAGCCCATGCCCATCGGCAGGACCTGGAAGGGCAGACCAGTCCCTGGGGCAGGGAATCCTCCCACTCAGCTCTCGTTAATCCTGCAAGCCAAAGCCCTAACGGGTAGGGTGGTCTTAGCTGGACAAGCAGCGGGAAAGCTTGCCAGACAGTGCTATGGAGGTTTAGCCGGTTAGACTCCAGCACTTACTTCAATGCACACTCTGGGGTTGCATTGGCTCTTGCCAGCCTGCTGCACCTAACACTCTCCGTCACTAAGTGAGCGGGATGCATCCCTCCAGGGAGAGAGTGTGCATTTCATTCCACAGCCAGTTGTGCACGGCAATGTCCCACAACTGTGGAGTGAGTGACTTCCCTTCTCTTTACGTATAGCACCCAGGGATCTTTGGCATCCACCCAAACAAGCAGACAAGACCTTAGTTTAACATCTCATCCGAAGGACGGCACCTCTGACGATGCAACACACCCCCAGCTTTGCATTGGAGTGTCAGCTTAAACTATGTGATTCCAAGCCCCAACATGGGACTTGAACCCACTGTCTACTAATTCAGAGGCAAGAGTGCTACCGACTGAGCCAGGCTGACACACAAAGAAAACATCACCAATAAAACAGAGAGGATTGAGGACTGAAAATGCAGGGGTGTTTAAGGCTGTGGTTCGTAAATGAGAGCAGACTCGCTGTGTGTTTTTGAATGAGCAGTCGGTCGCTTTCTCTCAGGGCATGGAGAGATCTTTAATACAGAGGGGAAAATGAGCATTTCAGTGTGAAACTGAAGCTTATCAGGTAAATGGAATTTCTCTTGGTGGGAGCCCGACCTAAAACAACAGGCAGATTCCATCAAGCCTTGAATAATGATCTGTTGGAGCTAGGAGACGGCAGTAGGGGGAAATCACACAGAGCAACCAGCATCCGCTGCCGGCCTCCAAAACACTCTAAGAGAATTCACACCTGCTCCAGATTGACTCTATTTATGTCGCAGCAATTCAGAACTACTCACAGTTTGGCAAATTGTTGATTTCAGTCCACAAATTGCACAGTCAATCCAACAACAACTTGCATTTATATAGCGCCCCTCATGCAGGGTAGCGTCCCAGAGTGCTTTATCCACTTTACAGTATACCTATAAAGCAATTTGAGATGTCTCAATGACGTGACAAGGCACTGTATCAAATGCAAGGAATATTATTGTGATATTATTGTTAATCACTCTTGATAACGCAATCCACGACTGTTTGTGGAACATTGCTATGTGCAAACTGGTTGCTGCATTTCGCCCCAAGATACAGTCATTGCACTTTATCATATATTCTGTGAATCGCTTTGAGACGGCTCGAAGATGTGATAAGGCACTATAGCAAATGCAAGGATTATTATTATTATCATTATTATTATTAAGCTTGAAGCCTGTTTTCTGTTGTTCATTTCGAGTACTGATAGAAAGCCGGCCTCAAAATTAACAGTACTTCTTACATTGGGTACAGAGCCTTTAACATCTCAAAGGGAGAATGTTTCAAAGCGCTTCATAGGAAATACTGTAACGTGTGGTGACTATGTATTTTGTAGGCAGCCAATTCGCACACAGCAATGCCCCACAAACAGCCATGACGTCAGTGACTAATTTTATCTCGGAAATTTTTGGCCAGAACACCAGGAGAGACAAATTTCCTTCCCTTTTCCAACAGTTCTGCGGAACCTTTAACGTCCACTTGAACAGGCACAGACGGGATATTGATAAATGTCTTATCTGAAGGACGGCATCTCTGAAAATGCGGTGCTCTCTCCCGCCCAGCCCCGCACTGGAGCATCAGCCTGGACTGTGAGTTCAAGAATTGGGGCTTGAACCCACAATCAGCTGACCCAGAGTGCTACTGACTGAGCCAGGCTGTATTGTATTGGTGGGTGGAGAAGAGGTGAGCTCAACGACAGGTTGGGGGTCCAGGGCTGGGGAGGGAGTGGGGGGGGGGGGTAAATTCTCCCCATGTCCTGGCCAGAAATCTCCTGGATTAATTCCTCATCACGGCTGTTTGTGGTACATTCATTGTGCCTTGCTCGCCTCTCAAACCAGTAACCGTGTTCACCCATGGAGAACTACATTTGTATAGACACTGAAAAAGGGTACGTGTTCTGCCTGAATTGAATCTTAAGCCAAATGAAAGCCGACCATTGAGTTTACGAGGACAGATAAGCCGTGTATTGGAACAGACAAATGCACCCACTGATCACCAAGTCTCTTAATACCTATGAGAGGTTTATTGCCAGTCAAATTCTTATTAAAGACACCCTTGGATGTAAAATCAGCTGAAAGGTTTTACACGGTGATACAATCTCTAAATGAGGTGATTGTGATTTGATAAGGTTTAAACACTTAATAAAATCTGTAACCTCGTAGCTTACCATTGATATCACTGTCTGGCAAGCTTTCCCGCGGCTTGTCCAGTTAGCCTCACCCTACCTGGCTTGCAGGGTTAACAGGAGCTGAGTGGGATGACTCCCTGCCCCCAGTGACTGGTTTGCCCTTCCAAGTCCTGTCGATGAGCCAGACTGGGCTGTGCTTTATCAGCAGTGCCTTGAACTGTGGAGTCCTGTAGCTCAGTGGTTAGAGCACTCGCCTTGCAAGCGAGACACTTGGGCTTAATTCCAGGCAGAGGGCGAAACCTTGGGCAAGTTTCCTTACTCCACACGCCTAATAATAATCCCTCCAAAACCAAAAACAATAATAAATTGGTCATTTTGAATCCACGACTGTTTGTGGGACACTGCTGTGCGCAATTGGCTGTTGTGTTTCGCCCACAAATATACGGTCAATTCACTTTACAGTCTATTCTGTGAAAAACATTGAGACTTCTAGAAGACGTGAAAAGCGTTATGTCTAATGCAAGGATTCTTCTTCTTATTATTATTATTAAAGTACTGCGGACCCTCCTATCTCAGGAACTGAACTAGAGAACATCACAGATGGCTGGCTCGATTCCGACACTACGTTGTCAAACACGTCACCTTGGAGCCAGTTCAACTCCACTGAGACCCCGCTTAAACCCCCCCCACCCAAAGAAAATAATCACTAGTTGGTATTTCACATCCGGCGAGGGCAGTCTTGAGCCCTCACTAGGTGGATGGCCAGTATGAGGAACTCCCTGTGGATTCCTGGCAGGTAACACAACTCAACATGAAATGCGTGAGAGCTTTGCCACTATCTCTCCCCTCAGGCCGTTGAGACCCTTCTCCACGTTTTCATCGGTGAGGCTGGACTACGCTAGGCTCTGTGCTCATGGGCCTTCCCAACTCTTCCCTCCACAAGCTTCAGACCATCCAGAACTCTTCAGGTCATGTCCTCTTCCGCACAAGACTCCGAGACTATCAACTCCACCCTCGCCTGGCTCCACTGGCTCCCCATCTCCCAGAGAATAGAGTTCAATATCCTTGTTGTTACTTTATAGCCCTCCACAGTCTTGCCCCTCACTACCTCTGTCACCGGCTAAAACCTTATAAACCCACCCACTCCCTCCCAATGCAGGCTCCGACCTGCTCCACGTCCCCCGCCCTCCTCGCTCCACTATCAGCAGTCGGGCCTTCAACCTCTCTGCCTCATCCCATACTTCATTGGTCTCGCCACCTCCTTTGCCTCCTTCAAGGACCGTCTCAGGACCCTCCTCTTCAATCGGGCCTTTGGTCACCCTCCTACTCCTACCCTCCTTGCCCTCCACCTCCCGATCCTAACCCCCAGCTGTACCAGGGCCTTGGGAATCCTCCCGACGTGAACGGCACTGTGAAAAAGTAATTTGTTGAGTGCAGGACTTGTCACCGTATGCATGTGAGCGCAGGATGTGGGGGTGAGTGTGGCTCACTGTTACGGGTGTGCCTGCACGTGGGCGAGTGTGGATCACCGTCCAAGTGTGTGCGCGATTGCTTGTGAGATTGTTTCCTAGAATATTGAGCGACACAACATTACCTACAGATCACCCCAGCCTGAGCCCTGCAATCCCATCGGCCCCCCGCGGGTCGCGTCAGAGCAGGAGAGGGAGAGGAGCCAGGATTGTGGGAATGCCGACGCTCCAGTCATTGATCTGGATTCCAGGCCCCTTTCTCCACACCTACTGCCTTCACATTACAACAACAACAAGATTCCATTTATAAAGCGCCTTTCACGTCAGGAGGATGTCCCAAGGCGCTGCACAGTTGGGTCATGACCCGAGCAGGGGGGAAATGGTCAGGGTGAGGGAAGGGAGGGAGCGAGGAGGGGGAAATGGTCAGGGTGAGGGGAGGGGAAGGGAGGGAGCGAGGAGGGGGAAGAGAGTCGAGAGGGGAGCTTAAACACTGAACTCCTCCACCACCACCACCCCTCAACCCCCTGGCTCCGCAGTCAATACTATCAGTGGCCAAGACTCTGTGACTCAGGAGCAAGAACTTCAAATTTCAGAGTGCAAAACAAATCACCAACCCCCCCCCACTCCCCACCACCCCAAAAAAAATAATAAAATAAATTCTCCCCCCAATCAAATCGCCACCCAAATCAACATCCCTCCCAAAATAAAATAAAATCACCCTCCTCAACAATAAACTAAATTACCCCCTCCCACAATAATAAACTAAAATTACCCCCTCCCACAATAATAAACTAAAATTACCCCCTCCCACAATAATAAACTAAAATTACCCCCTCCCACAATAATAAACTAAAATTACCCCCCTTCCCCAATAATAAATGAATTCCCTACCCCCCATGGTAGGTAAATCAATGCCCCCCGCCCTGACACCCACCTCCCCCGACAGATATCACCAGTGGGTGGGGGGGGGGGGGTGGGGGTCCACTCCCTGTTCTGGCTACCGGTCACAGCCATTTGGCAGAGACAAGGCTCTGTGTGCGCTCACTGCTCTGTGATTGAAAGATCTTGAACCAAATTTATTTTAATTAAAAGACCAAAAAAATGAAATGCAACGCTCTCTGCACAGACTCACACACATCACCTTCTCTCCACCCCCCCCCCCCCATCTCCCCCCCCCCACACACTCCAATATACACACACAATCAAATCCATCTCATTGCAAACAGGGCTGGGATAATGTAGCCCACAGCGGCTGATGAGGTGGGATTGAGTTTCTGATATATAAACCCGAGCCAGACTTTAACGAGCGGATTGAGCAAGGGTCCCGCAGGGAAATAAATTATGTAGCCCCCCCCCCCCCACCCCCCTCCTCTCTGGGTTAACATCCAAAGTGGTTCACAATTAAATGGTTGCAGTCGAATAAGAGGCTAGGAAGGGAGGGAGGGAGGGAGGTGTATCATTTCTGGTCTCAGTAATCCTCTCAAAAATAAACCTAGAGAACCCCCCCCCCCACCCTCCAAAAAAATCCCTCCAATATAAACACCCCCACCAATCACACTTGCCCCCCCCACACCCAACGCACGCGCACACCAAAAAACACACACACGCACACACCCGAAAAACACACAGCTCCCCCCCCAAAACCCACCTCCCAAAACAACCGCCCCCCCCCAACCGTCCCAAATCATAAACGCACCACCAACCTCCCTCCCCCAAGAAAATACGCACACACCAAAACACACACACACACACACACACACACCAACCCGACCATCAAGCACGCGTTCACATACATCCCAAACCTCCTATCAAACACCCCCACCAAAACATAGACACAACGCCCCCCCAAACGCACACCCGCAAAACACACACATACCACCCCTTCAAAACACACACACACACACACACGCAAGGCACACCCCCAAAGCAACCCCCCAAGGCACTCACCCCCCAAAGCACACACACAAACCCACCAACAAACACAAAACAAAGCACACGCACTCCCCAAAGCACGCGCATGCCCCTGAAAGACAAGCACGTGCATCCCCAAAACATGCGCACCACCCAAAACATGGGTACCCCAAAAACACGCACACCCACCAAACACCCGCTCCCTCCAAAACGCCCGCATCCCCCAAAACACGGGCATGCCCCAAAACACGAGCACGACCCAAAACACACGCACGCCCCAAAAGACACGCACGCCCACGCCCCAAAACACGCTCATGCCCCAAAACACACGCACGCCCCAAAACACGTGCAATTCCCAAGGCACACGCGCCCCCCAAAAGAAGGGTGCGCTCCCCCCAAAACACGCATGCGCACACTTCCCACCAAAACACACGCACGCTCCCCCCCAAAACATGCGCATGCAACACCCAAAACACATGAGTACACACCCTCCTAAAACACACACACTCGCACGCACCCCCAAAATGCGCACGCACCCTACCCCACAATGCGCACCCCGCTACAAAGCCTGCATCCCAAACCCCCATCAAACCCCCTCTCCGCAGCAGCGCGCCACTCCAAACCACCACCCCGAAGCCCGCACACCTTGTCCAAATCCTGCGTGCACCCACCAAGCCCATGCCTCCAAAGACCACACACTCGACCACCCTTTAGCCTGCGCAGCCCCCACCCTGAAGCTTGCGCGCCCATCATAAACACCCGCACTCCCCCCCGAAGCCCACATGCACACCCCACACCACGTCCGAACCCATCGCGCGCTCTCAACCTGAAGCCCATGCTTGCACCCCACCCCGAAGCCCGGACAAGCTCCCCCCACCGCGAAGTCTATGCGCGACCACCACCCCAAAGCCAGCCCCTGCACTCCCACCTCCACCCCGAAACCCTTGCGCACAACCCCAAGCCCACCCCAAAACCCGCGCACACCCCACCCAAAATGCGCACACAACCCCCCAAAATGCAAGAGCGCACCCCACTCCCAAAACCAACAAGCACATCCCCCCAAAACATTCGCGTGCACACCCCAAGACGCGCGAACACGTCTCCTCATATAACGCGTGCAACCCCCTACGTCGCATGCGCAACAACCCCACCCCACTTCACCACGCAAAATAAACACGCGCACCCCACCAAAAACAGACGCAAACACCCTCCCCAAAACCACGCTTGGGCACACACCTCTAAAACACATGTGCGCACACCACCCAAAAAGACACATGCGCACAACTCCCAAAAGACCCACCCGTGCACCTCCCCACAACGCGCAAAAGCAGCCCACACAACACGCGTACGCCCCACAAAAAAATTTGTGCACGTACACCCCCACCCCGAAGCACTCGCGCACATCCACGCCCCGAAGCCCACGCGCACGTACCACCAAAACGCGGTTGCACATCCCCAAAACACACACGCAACCCCCACCACAAGCGCGTGCTCACCTCCCCACAACTCGCACACGTACAACCCCCATAATCCACGTGGGTACGCCCCCCATAACTCACATCGACCACCCAGAAACACGCGCATGCGCAACCCCCACCATGCACACACCCCACCACAACGCGCACGGCCCCCCCACCCACAACACACTAGCGCCCACCCCACAACGTGTCTGCCTATTGCCTCACAATGGCGCCCGCGCACTACCCCATAATGCACGCCATGCAAACCCCACAACACATGCCCGCACACCCCCACCAGCACGCCTGCGCACACTCCCCACAACGCATGCGTGCATCCCCCCATAACGCACCCGCACCCCCCCCAAAATGTATGCACACGCCGCTCCAAAACGCACACACACCCCCAAAGCACACATGCTCCCGCCCAAAACATGCACGTCCCTCCCAAAAACATGCACCCCCACCCTCCCCAACCACGCACACCCACCACCCCCAACCACGCACACCCACCACCCCCAACCACGCACACCCATCCCCCCCAACACCACATACCCATCCCCAACCCCGCAGCGACAACCTCCCCCCCCGCAGCCCCCCGAAACATACACCCCCAAAAACACATACACACTCCAAAAACATACACACCCCCAAAAACGCATACACAGCCCCGATACCATATACACCCCCCCGGAACGCATACACACCCGCCCGAAACGCATACACCCCCCCCGAAACGCATAAACCCCTCCCCAAAACATACACCACCCCCTCCCCGAAACACATAAACCCCTCCCGAAAATGCATACACCCCCCCGAAATGCATACACCCCCCCGAAATGCATATAGCCCCCCTGAAACGCATATAGCCCCCTGAAACGCATACACCCCCGAAACGCATACACCCCCCTGAAACGCATACACCCCCTGAACCGCATACACCCCCTGAACCGCATACACCCCCGCCTGAAACGCGACACCCCCCCCGAAACGCGCACACCCCCCCGAAACGCGCACACCCCTCCCGAAACACGCACACACCCCCCGAAACGCACACACACCCCCCGAAACACATACACCCCCCCCGATACACATACACCTCCCCCGAAACGCATACACCCCCCCTGAAATGCATACACCACCCCGAAACGCACACCCCCGATAAACACATAGACCCCCCCCCGAAACGCATACACCCCCCTGAAATGCATACACCCCCCTGAAACGCATACACCCCCCCGAAACACATACACCCTCCCGAAACACATACGCCACTGCTCCCAACACCACCCCTCTAAACAACCTCCCCCATGATTAACACACACCTAAAAAACTTACCCCCCAAAAACCATACACACCCATCCCCCGAAACACCCCATCCCGAAACACCGAACCCACCCCACCGAAACAACCCCCACTCTCCCCCCGAAACACCGTTCCCACTCCCCCCGAAACACCCTACCGAAACCTCCCCCCACCCGAAACCGACTCACACATCCCCAAACAGACACACATCCACAGGCACACACACAACCAAACCCCCCACCAACCCACCAAAAAAACTCCCAAAAAAAACCACCCCAAAAAACAACCCCCCAAACACCAACACACCACACCCCAAAAAACACACCCACCCAAAAACACACACACCCACCCCAAAAACCACACACACCCACACCAAAACACCACACACCCACCACCCAAAAACACCCCCAAAAACCACACACACCCCCAAAACACACACACCCAAAACACACCAACACAAACACACCCCCAAAAAACAACCCCCCAAAAAAAACACCCCCCCAAAACACAACACCCCAAAAAAAAAAAACACACACACCCCCAAAAACAACCACACCCAAAAACACACACAACCACAAAAACAACAACCACAAAACACACCCACACCCCAAAAAACACCCCCCCAAAATACCCCCCAAAAATCGCACACACAAAACACCCCTCCAAAACACAGCCCCCAAAAACACACACCCCAAAAACAACACACACCCCCCAAAACAGCACACCCTAAAAAGCACACCCCGAATCCCCCCAAAACACACCCCGAACCCCAAAAAAACATACACCAAATACAACACATCCACACCCAAAACCCCCCCACCAGACACACAAACACCCCTAAAAACGCACACCTAAAATCACACACGCCGCCAAACCTACACACACATGCATCCAAAATTGGGTGCTTTTAAACCGCATTGTACCTCGAAAAGTTGTGCCCAGCGCAGTCCCTGCTCACAACTGGATGCGGTCTATTGTGGATAATATTACAGGTTATAATTTTTTTTTAATGGAAGAGAAAAAAATCTTTTTTGTTGTTGTAAAATATATACTGTTCATATAGTTTTGAATTCAGGTTAACCTGAATACATTCAGATGTCACACTTGCATTCTGTCACAAACTGCAGCACCCAGTAATATAGATCTTACATTGGCTTTTTGAGAATTCTCTCTCTTACACACACAGACAAGCACAGCAAACTCTAAATATCCGGGCTAATTCACACCAATGTTTCAGTTGATTTCAAAATCAGACAATCTGGTTAAAAAAGTTATGTAATCATAATAATCCTTGCATTTGATATAGCGCCTTATCAGGTCATTGAGACATCTCAAAGCGCTTCACAGAATATACAGTAAAGTGCATTGGCTGTATTTTTGTGTGTGAAACGTGGCAGCCAATTGCGCACAGCAGTGTCCCACCAACAGTGGTGATTGAGTGACTTTTTTTTAAATTGATTGATTTTTGAAGGAATTATTACTGCTGGAAAAGCGATCCGCCAATCCACTAACAATAGGCCAAGTATTAGCTGTAGGTTACACCCAGCTGATCACGGTAACTGGGTTTCCGTGTGTGTCAGACACTCGGCTGATCACAGTGATGGGTTTCCGCGTGTGTCAGATACCCAGCTGATCGCAGGTAATGGGTTTCCACATGTGTGAGACACTCGGTTTATCACAGAAAATCTAGGCAGAATTTTGCAGAACATCTGACCTGATCACAAAATAATAAACTCCTGTCTTTTTAGTTTATAACATGGTTTATTATCTCAGCATGTCACAGGGAATAATGATAATAACAACAATAATCCTTGCATTTGATATAGCGCCTTATCACGTCTTCGAGACGGCTCAAAGCGCTTCACAGATTACACTGTAAAGTGAATTGACTGTTTAGTTTGTGGGGGAAACCCGACAGCCAATTGCGCAAGAACTAACCTTACAAAAAAGTCTCAAAGAGATTCGCTGGGAATTGCCGTCACGTGTGGTGACTTGTATTTGCAGGTACGCGCAGTAAAAATCCCACACACAGTCCCCGAGGTGAATGCTAACAGAGTCAAGTTGATGATAACCCTAATAATAATCCTTGTATTTGACAATCGGGTTCCCACTTACTCCTAGTTACTGCTAGGTAAACAGAGGCGTGTAAAAGTAGTGACCGCGTATTGATAGCCAGTTTTATAGCCAACGTCCCACGAAAAATGAATCTCATCCCGGACACCTGGAGAGAGAAACTTCCTTCTCTTTTTCCATTGGTGGGGTTCTTAACGTCCACCTCAGGCACAGGCGAGGCCTCGATTGAATGTCCCATCTGAATGACGGCTTCTCCGACAATTCAGCGCTCTCTTCCACCCAGCGCTCCACTGGAGGGTCAACCTGGACTGTGTGCGCTCAGCGACCCTGACATAGGGGACCACTGACCCAGTGTCACTTTGCTCTGTGCAAAATATCTAGTGGAAAAAACGTCACTACACTCGATATGAATGATTGAGAAGCCTTGGAACGTCCTCCTAATGCGAAAGGCGCTGTGTAAATATAAATTGTTGTTGTTGTCGTTGAAGCTTTCTGATGAGATGTTAAACTCAGGTCCCGTCTGTGCCTGTTCAGGTGGATGTTAAAGACCCTGCGTTGCCGTTGGAAAAGAGAAGGGAGTTTCTCTCTCCTGGTGTCCTGGCCAACCATCCCCCCATATAAAAAAAACAAATTGTCACTCGCTCCACGGCTGTTCGTGGCACACTGCCGTGCGCAATTGGCTGCGGTGTTTCGCCCACAAAATCGCTCCAGTTTACAGTGCATCCTGCGAAGCGCTTTGAGATGTCTGAACGACGTGATAAGACGCTATATTAAATGGAACGATTAGTGTTATTGTATAAATGGTTCGAGATGTTTTGATGTGATTAGGTCCAAAAAATACAAGATTTTCTGTCTTGTATTGTGAATCTCCCCCCACCCCCCCGCCCGCCCCCCATAAACACACACACAGACACACACACACCCCCAGACAGAGCGTGGAGTTTGCTGCGTGTGATTAAAACAAAAACTCACTCAGTGAATCACCCCTCCTCCCCCCGGGCACAGGAAGCTTCAGTCACATCCCCCCCACTGGACCAGCCCAGCCCTGGAGTGAACATAACATGTCGTGAGTTATAAACAACTGTAAAAGAAATTTCAACTTTAATTTGAAACATCTGAGAGAAATGGCACAGACTGGCCTCCTGCAACGAGCTCTTACCATCCAAATACTTGTGCTCCCCTTCCCCCTCGCACAGCCATTCCATTCCCTGCTTGGGATTGTCGGCCAGGACACCGGGAGAGAAAGAGAGAGAGAGAGAGAGAGAGAAAGTCCCATCTCGTTTCCAACAGCGCCGTGGGATCTTTAACATTCTCCTGAAGAGGCACACAGGGCCTCGGTTTAACGTCTCATCTGTAGGACGGCACGTATAATAATAATAATGTGCTGTGTCATGGGGCTACGTTGGGTTTATGACAGGCTAGTGTCTAGATCCAGAGGAACGCTCCATGGGGAGGAGAGAGGAGACACACTAATCTCGTTCACTCCAACCTCAACCTCATGGAGTCCTGGAGCATAGTGATTAGCAAGCGAGAGGACCCGGGTTTGATTTCCCGCTGGGGCAAAACCTTGAGACAAGTTTCCTTACTTCACGCACTTACCTAGCAGTAAGTAGGAATCCGGTTGTTAGTCGATTAGGGGATTGCTTTCTGAGGTTTTAATACGTCAAAAGAGAAAAAAAAATGGTAGCTCAATCCACGACTGTTTGTGAGACACCACTGTGCGTAATTGGGTTATCCCATTTTGCCCACGAAATACACAGTGAATGCACTTTACAGTATATCCTGTGAAGCGCTTTGAGACGTCTCAATGACGTGATAAGGTGTTTTGTCAAATGCAAGGATTATTATTATAAACAGATGGGGAGCAATGGCAGCCGGGTACAGACTAACTATTCACGGAGCGTTTCAGAACGGCTAGTGTTAGGCAAGGTGTGAGATTCTGAAGTCATTTTTTAAAAAGATCTTACAGAAAACCGGCTTCAGCTTGAAAGCCGTGTTTAGGTTTTGCCCAATCCTGGGCCCCATGAAAAGTTCTGTTCCTGGATTAATTCTCTCCCCCGGTGGGAATTCTCTCTCTGCACATGCGACTTTAGTAATCCTGACTCTGCCTCGCCAGCTCTTACTCGCTTAATATCTATGAAATAATAATTATGTATTGTCCCTCGGATGAGACATTAAACCGAGCTCCCCAATCGCCTGTTCGGGTAGATGTTAAAGATCCCACCACTCCACTCGAAAGAGAAGGGAGTTTCTCTATCCCGGTGTCCTGGCAAACAATCCCATCAAATAAAATTGGTCGCTAATCCACGGCTGTTTGTGGGACACTGTGTTGCGTAATTTGCTGCCATGTTTCATCCACAAAATACACAGTCACTGCACGTTACAGTATATTCCGTTTTTCCTGGGAATATCAACAACAACAACAACTTGCGTTTATAGAGCCCCCTTCATTCGGCGCAGTGTCTCGGAGCGCTTAACAGTGGCTGAGCCTGACGCCGAGCCAGGGAAGAGGGGGGCAGTGACTTTACGCGTGGTCGAAGAGGAAAATCTTCAGTCGTGCTCTAAAAGAGGGGAAGGAGGTGGCAAGGCAGAGGGATTGAGGGAGAGAGTTCCAAAGCTTCGGGGGTTAGTGGCTGAAAATACGGCCGCCAATGGTGGAACGGAGGTGACAAGGGACAAGTAGGAGACCGGAGCCAGCCGAGCGGAGGCAGCGGGTGGTGGAATGGGTAGCAAGCAGGTCGGATAGATAAGGAGGGTGCCAGGGTAGGAAGAGATTTGTAGACCAGGTGGAATATCCCAGGTGGGAAGCAGCTTCCAAGTGGATGGGATGAGGGTGTTAGGGTGCGGGGGTGGGGGGGGGAGAGGAGGAGGTGTATAATTTGTGCTCGCCCCCTCACTCCCACGACCCACCCACCCTCCTCTTCCCTCCCTGCGGCGAAGGCTGTTCCCAGCACCTCCCAACCTTCGGAATATCCGAAAAAAGTGCTGTCCTGCCCAGACACGGAGAATTCAGACAATGTGTGGAACAGTGCAGTCAGGAACAATAGAACGTATGGTAAAAGCAACCTATTAATTATTGCTTGTGGTCTGAAGCGTATGATTTCACTCTAATCTAGTCAGGGCACGTTTACATCACTAATCCCATTAAACACAGCCCGGAAAAGGGATTTGATCAAGCAAGACATTAACACCGGCCTTTCACCTCTGGGCCCTGGGTTCAGATCCAGCCCAGTAAGGCGGGGGTGGTGGCGGTGGGGGAGTTTCCTAGTTTCCTCCTCTGTTTGCTCACAGGGTCTCAGTGTCAAGCCAACCTCGGACATTGCTGTGTGCCCAGATTAGTAGTTTTTTCACATCATTGGTTTGCCATTAATTCAGCCTCTCTGCCTCCACCCTCCACCCTCTGGAACTCCATCCCACAACTCCATCCCATCCCTCCATTCCCTCGCCTCCCTCCCTTGCCTCCTTCAAGACCCGTCATAAGACCCTCCTCTTAGAACTTGCCTTCGGTCACCCTCCTACCCCTACCCTCCTCGCCCTCCACCCCTCCTGATCCCAACCACCAGCTTGGGTGCAGATCCCTGACTGTCCAGCTCCTTGTGACATCCTCCTGATGTGAAAGACGCTGTGTAAATGTAATTTGTTGTTGTCTGTTTCTCTTGTGATTCATACACCTCCCTTTATTTTTAATCCTCCCGGCTTCTCCTGCCTTATATTCTCGTCCTCGGCCCCCCAAATTCCCAAAGAATCATTCCCGTCCGTTTAGTCATTTTGTTTATCTTTGTAATAACATTTGCTTTGTTTCTGATTAATTGCACTCTGTAAAGCACTTGAAGACTATTCTCTGATGTTGTCTCAGGCCAGTTCCCCAATAGTTATCCCAACAGGCCAAGTATTAGCTGTAGGTTACACCCAGCTGATCACGGTAACTGGGTTTCCGTGTGTGTCAGACACTCGGCTGATCACAGTGATGGGTTTCCGCGTGTGTCAGATACCCAGCTGATCGCAGGTAATGGGTTTCCACATGTGTGAGACACTCGGTTTATCACAGAAAATCTAGGCAGAATTTTGCAGAACATCTGACCTGATCACAAAATAATAAACTCCTGTCTTTTTAGTTTATAACATGGTTTATTATCTCAGCATGTCACAGGGAATAATGATAATAACAACAATAATCCTTGCATTTGATATAGCGCCTTATCACGTCTTCGAGACGGCTCAAAGCGCTTCACAGATTACACTGTAAAGTGAATTGACTGTTTAGTTTGTGGGGGAAACCCGACAGCCAATTGCGCAAGAACTAACCTTACAAAAAAGTCTCAAAGAGATTCGCTGGGAATTGCCGTCACGTGTGGTGACTTGTATTTGCAGGTACGCGCAGTAAAAATCCCACACACAGTCCCCGAGGTGAATGCTAACAGAGTCAAGTTGATGATAACCCTAATAATAATCCTTGTATTTGACAATCGGGTTCCCACTTACTCCTAGTTACTGCTAGGTAAACAGAGGCGTGTAAAAGTAGTGACCGCGTATTGATAGCCAGTTTTATAGCCAACGTCCCACGAAAAATGAATCTCATCCCGGACACCTGGAGAGAGAAACTTCCTTCTCTTTTTCCATTGGTGGGGTTCTTAACGTCCACCTCAGGCACAGGCGAGGCCTCGATTGAATGTCTCATCTGAATGACGGCTTCTCCGACAATTCAGCGCTCTCTTCCACCCAGCGCTCCACTGGAGGGTCAACCTGGACTGTGTGCGTTCAGCGACCCTGACATAGGGGACCACTGACCCAGTGTCACTTTGCTCTGTGCAAAATATCTAGTGGAAAAAACGTCACTACACTCGATATGAATGATTGAGAAGCCTTGGAACGTCCTCCTAATGCGAAAGGCGCTGTGTAAATATAAATTGTTGTTGTTGTCGTTGAAGCTTTCTGATGAGATGTTAAACTCAGGTCCCGTCTGTGCCTGTTCAGGTGGATGTTAAAGACCCTGCGTTGCCGTTGGAAAAGAGAAGGGAGTTTCTCTCTCCTGGTGTCCTGGCCAACCATCCCCCCATATAAAAAAAACAAATTGTCACTCGCTCCACGGCTGTTCGTGGCACACTGCCGTGCGCAATTGGCTGCGGTGTTTCGCCCACAAAATCGCTCCAGTTTACAGTGCATCCTGCGAAGCGCTTTGAGATGTCTGAACGACGTGATAAGACGCTATATTAAATGGAACGATTAGTGTTATTGTATAAATGGTTCGAGATGTTTTGATGTGATTAGGTCCAAAAAATACAAGATTTTCTGTCTTGTATTGTGAATCTCCCCCCACCCCCCCGCCCGCCCCCCATAAACACACACACAGACACACACACACCCCCAGACAGAGCGTGGAGTTTGCTGCGTGTGATTAAAACAAAAACTCACTCAGTGAATCACCCCTCCTCCCCCCGGGCACAGGAAGCTTCAGTCACATCCCCCCCACTGGACCAGCCCAGCCCTGGAGTGAACATAACATGTCGTGAGTTATAAACAACTGTAAAAGAAATTTCAACTTTAATTTGAAACATCTGAGAGAAATGGCACAGACTGGCCTCCTGCAACGAGCTCTTACCATCCAAATACTTGTGCTCCCCTTCCCCCTCGCACAGCCATTCCATTCCCTGCTTGGGATTGTCGGCCAGGACACCGGGAGAGAAAGAGAGAGAGAGAGAGAGAGAGAGAAAGTCCCGTCTCGTTTCCAACAGCGCCGTGGGATCTTTAACATTCTCCTGAAGAGGCACACAGGGCCTCGGTTTAACGTCTCATCTGTAGGACGGCACGTATAATAATAATAATGATAATAATCCTTGCATTTGATATAGCGCCTTATCACCTTATTAAGACGTCTCAAATCGCTTCACAGGGTATATTGTAAAGTGGACTGATTGTGTATTTTGTGGGTGAACACAGCAGCCAATTGCGCACAGCAGTGTCCCCCAAACTATCGTGGATTGACTGACCACAATTTTTTTTTGGTGGGGGGGGGGGGATTTTTGCTCAGGAACGCGATCCGCCAATCGACTAACAATTGCGTTCCTTACTTCGTGTTAGGTATCCAGAGGCGTGTGGAGTATGGAAACTTGACTAAGGTTTCGCTCCGCCCGGGAATCGAACCCGGGTCCTCTCACTTGCGAGGCGAGCTCGCTAACCACTATACTGTGGGACTCCACTGACCTCTGTCAATGCGGTGCTCTCTTCCCCCCAGCACTGCGGTGGAGTGTCAGCCTAGATTGTGAGCTCAAAGCACCAGACCCGAGGGCTCGAACCCACAACCTTTTGACTTGGAGGCGAGAGTGCGAGCAGCTGAGAGATTTTCCGTGCAGTAGGGAGATGGTTTGGAGATGGTCTTTTGAAGACTGAGGTGGATAGATGTTTCCATTGATATGGAGCAAAGTTGGGAGTAGTTGAGGTACATGTTGGGAATAGTTGAGGTCCTGTAGCTCAGTGGTTAGAGCAGTCGCTTTGCAAGCGAGAGACCTGGGTTCGATTCCCGGCAGGGTGAAACCTTGGGCAAGTTTCCTTACTCCACACGCCTAATAATAATCCCTCAAAAAAAAGCAATAATAAATTGGTCATTTCAATCCACGACTGTTTGTGGGACATTGCTGTGCGCAATTGGCTGCTGCATTTCGCCCACAAATATACAGTCAATTCACTTTGCAGTCTATTCTGTGAAGCACTTTGAGACGTCCAGAAGATGTGAAAAGCGCTATATCAAATGCAAGGATTATTATTATTATATAGGTCAATCATGATCTAATAGAATGGCGGAACAGGTTTGAGGGGCTGAATGGCCTACTCCTGTTCCTACGTCCCTATGTTTGATGATGCTGAGAGGAGGTCTGACAGTGAGCAATGGTAGTCAACCATGTGGGGTGACTTGGGAGACTTTTTTTTTAACCACCTCCCCTCAAACTCAACAAGGCAGTGGACTTAGGCAGCGAGGCCCCAACAAAAAAACTGTAGTTATGAGCGAGGAGAGACAGAGTGAGACAGAGAGAGATGCGCACAAGGTCTTAGTTGTGAATTCCTGGCCAATGATGGTGGCCAGTTCAGGGACGTGATTATTGTACTGAATGCGACCAAAATCACATTTTCCCTTCACACCTTTACTCTCTCATCATTCTCTCTCTCTCTCTCTCTCTCTCTCTCTCATTCATCTCTCTCTCATTTCTTTCCATCTCTCTCTCCATCCCTCTCTCTCTCTCCATCTCCCTTTCTCGCTCTTCCTTCTCTCCTCCCATTGGAAGAAGTTCACATATGCAATTATTTTAAGTGTAGCGACCCATCATCCACACTGTTTGCTTATCCACATGGGAGCCAGGCCTTACAGTGAGTGTGGATAAACAGCTCTCTGTGATGTGAAAGGCTATATAATTCCAAGTTGTTGTTGTTGATGTTGTTGTGATGAGCCGAATGGGGGGGGTGGGGGTGGGTGTGGGGTTGGTTGGAGGTGGCTGGTGTAGTGGGGAGTTGAGGGGAGTGTTTGGGAGCAAGCTGTGAGCTTTGTTTTTTAGAGATTTATCGAATATATATTTTTTAAAAATTCATTATTAAAACCACATCCGCATCACATCTGCCCCACTCTCCCCAAACCAGAGACAGATGTCAAGCTGTTTATTCCCACAGCGAGGATCTGAGCTGGTCAGAATCTCTGTGTGAACTCACCTTCCCCTCTCACTCTCCCTCGCTCACTCCTTGTTTCTACCTACCTGCCTGCTCTCTCCTACCTCCTCGATCTCTCCCTCATACTCTCCCTTCCTCCTCACTCACTCCGTTTCCTCTCCCCTCCCTTTCTCACTCTCTCTCCCTCCCCTTCTCTCTCTCGCTCACTCCCTCCCTCCCTCCCTCCCTCTCACTCTCTCTCCCTCCCTCTTTCTACGTACCTCACTCCTCTCCCTTCTCTCCCTTCCTCTCACTCAGTCTTTCTGTTTCATCTCCCCCTCCCTCTGTTTCTCTGGAATCGAGCCACTCCTCTGTGACGGTCTTTAGTCTGGTTCCTGAGCCAAGTGGGTCCGCAGTATTCCAGGGCACTGCTGATGACAGCACAGCCCCAGTCTGGCTCATCGGCAGAACCCGGAAGGGCAGACCAGTCACTGGGGGCAGGGAGTCATCCCACTCAGCTCCTGTTAACCCTGCAAACCAAAGCCCTGATGGGTAGGGTGGTCCAGCGGGAAAGCTTGTCAGGCAGTTCTCTCAATGCCACGTTATAATAATAATAATAATAGTAATCTTTGAATTTGATATAGCGCTTTTCACGTCGGGAGGGCGTCCCAAAGCGCTTCACAGAATACACTAAAGTGAATTGACTGTATATTTGTGGGCGAACGCGGCAGCCAATTGCGCACAGCAGTGTCCCACAAACAGTCGGAGATTGAAAATGACCAATTTTATTATTGTTTTTGGTTTTTGGAGGGATTATTATTAGGCTCTGTGTGGAGTAAGGAAACTTGCCCAAGGTTTCGCCCTCTGCCTGGAATTGAACTCAGGTCTCTCGCTTGCAAAGCGAGTGCTCTAACCACTGAGCTACAGGACTCCAGGTTTTAGCTGGTTAGAGACTACAGCAGTTACCCCAACGCACACTCTGGGGTCCCCCATGCCTTGGCTCTTGCCAACCTGCGCCTAATACTTTCTGGTATTAGGTGAGCAGGATGTGTCACTCCAGGGAGAGAGAGTGCGGATTCCATTCCAACCATCTATCTCTGGGATTTCCATGTGTAGGAGGGATGCATGGAATTCTCAGTTTGGTTTGGATACTCTTAAGCACAGTGATGGGTTTCCGTAAGTGTCAGACTGATTCAAAAAAAAAAAAAGAATTCTCCCTCCCTCCATCAGAGGAGTAAGTCAATGGCAGACAGAGTGCTGTGTTGTGTGTTGAATGGTCCCGGTGATTTAGTGAGGAAGGGAAGGTGAGCGGGGAGATAGAGGGGATTAGCGGCCATTAAGAATGTGTTTGGGTTTGAGTTGAGTTGTGTTAAATCTCCTTATCGGAGCTGTAGATTGTGATGGAGTCAAACAACACGGGAAGTGTGAGTCATGATGATTCCCGATGATAATATCACTTACATTAGATACTACATGTGTAACTCCCAAATGCCCCTCTCTCTTCCCTGCCCCCCCCTCTCCCCCCGCACCTCTCTCTCCCCCGCACCGCCCCTCTCTCTCCACTGCCCCCCTCTCTCCCACCGCCACCCCCCCCCCCTACCGTCTCCCCGCCTGCGCCCATCTCTCCACTGTAATTGAGTGGTCTGGTTGCAGAATCCAGGAGATATAAAGTTTTATTCCCCCACCGAGGTCAAGCTGAAAGTCCAGAGATCATTGTTGTTCTCTTGTTTGTTTGAGTGCAAGGGTCAGCTTCCTGTCCTCTCCTCACAAGGGTCTGTCACTGCGCTAACCCTCACAGAGCGAACACAGCAGCGATCTGTTTGCACTGGCCACAAAGCTGAGACGTCAAACCGAGCAGTCTCCCTAGCGTAATGGTTAGCACGCTCGCCTCGATAGCCAGAGGACCCAGGTTCATTTCCCAACCGGGGCGAAACCTTAGGCAAGTTTCCTTACTCCACACGCCCTCGAGCCTATTCCGCCATTCTATTAGATCACGGCTGATCTGTACCTGAACTCCAATTGCCCGCCTTAGACCCATAGTTACCACATTTCGCCCACAAGTATACAGTCAATTCACTTTACAGTATATTCTGTGAAGCGCTTTGAGACGTCTCGAAGACTTGAAAAGCGCTGTATCAAATGCAAGGATTATTATTATTTATTTATCTCTTGACTCTTGATACATTAACCTAACAAAAATGTATCCAGCTCAGCACTGAAAATGTGAATGGATCCAGCATCCACGGCCTTTGGGGGAGAGAGTTCCAGGTTTCCACTACCCTTTGTGTGAAACAATGTGCAGTTTGATGGCGTTTTATAAAATCACTGTGTAGTGACTTTTTTTGGTGATCAAGTTGCTGTTTGTCACAATCAACTACAGCGTTTTGCTCGTAAAATACAGTCCGTCCACTTTACAGTGTATCCTGTGAAGCGCTTTGGGACGTATCAACGATGTGACAAGGCGCTATAGCAAATAAGGATTATTGTTATATATTATTATAATACTCTCTTACCCCCCCCCCCCCAGCACTGGGCTGGTGCATCTGGACCGTGAGCTCAGAGTGGGGCTTGAACCCACGACCTCCTGTCCAGTCAGCAAGAGAACAAGCAAGCGAGTGAGCAAATAACTGAGCCAGGCATGTGAGGGGTCAGTGGGAAGGTATGAAATGACAAACGGAACTGGTGTATTCTTCATAAAACAAGCTCCCGTTAACTGAACAAAGAGTTTATTTATGGAGTCTTGTAGCGTAGTGCTCAACGTGCTTGTCTCGCAAGCGAGAGGACCCGGGTTCGATTGTCGGGCGGGACGAAACCTTAGACAAGTTTCCTTACTCCGCACGCCTCTGTTTGCCTCGCAATAAGTAGGAACCCAGTTGTTAGTCGATTGGCGGATCGCTTTCCAGAGGTAATAATCCTTTCAAAAATAAATAATAATTTGGTCACTCAATCCATCCCTGCTTGTGGGACCCTGCTGGGTGCAAGCGGTTGCCTAGTTTTGCCCACAAAATATACGGTCAAAATCCACTTTACAGCGTATCTTGTGAAGAGTTTTGAGACGTCTCGATGATGTGATAAGGCGCTATATCAACTGCGAGGATTATGATTATTACCGGGCAAAAACTGGTCCTTTAAAGTGGGTGTTTAACTCTCATTTGAGATGGCTGGTTTAAAGGGACTATGGGTGTCTGTGACGAAGGAGGTTGGAATCCTTTTCTCTCTGATTAGAGGGCGGGGTGGTGGGGGGAGAATGGGTGGAACATACCAAGAGCATACCAGGAACATACCATATTATTATTATTATTATTATAAGAGGAGAGGAACAGGACATTTGGGTGGAGGGACTGAAATCAGGGGGAAACCCCTGATGCCGTCAGCAGATAGCGACTCACATTGATACAGTGACTTCCACTAGCTTTAGGGTCTCAAACAGTTTAGACGAGGGAGTAGAGGAGTTTGAGGGTGTTTATCACAGGCGTAGGCATAGATGAGGCTCTCACTAGCACAGACACGATGGGGAGAGAGCAGGGGAATGGGATTAAAGTAGACAGCTCCAGTGGGGGGATCGAGCACCAGAACAGACACGATGGGGAGAGAGCGGGGAATGGGATTAGAGAGCTCCATGACGTTTCATACTGCAGCGGAGGTCAGCACTAGGGTGTCTGAGTCTCTCTCTCCGCTGCTTTTGCCCACAGGCGTTATGTAATTACAGGACTTTCCAGTGTAAAGGATGGGGGCTCGGGGCTACAGACAGCAGGTGTCTTTCCTCCTCTTACAAAAGCGAACATAAAATTATTTTTAGGCTCAGCAGCTGGAACAGGCGGTGAGAGAGCAGAGCGCGGAGACTCGGCAGGAGCCCCGGCACACAGGCGTAGCGCGTCACACTCAGTGACAGGGGGATTAGCTCGACTCAGGCCCCATCACTCTCGTCCCCCCCCCCCCCACCCCCTCTCAGCCACAAGCCCCATAGCATCGTGGTTACAGCGCTCGCTTTGCGAGCGAGAGGATCCAGGTTCGATTCCCAAGCCGGGCAAAAATCATAGGCAAGTTTCCTTACTCCACACACCTCTGTTTACCCAGTAGTAAATAGGAACCCAGTTGTTAGTCGCTCTCTGGGGACAGCAATCCCTCCACCCACCCCCCCCAAAAAAATACATCTGGTCACTCACACTCCACAAACTGTTTGTGGGACACTATTGTGCTGCCGCATTTCACCCACAATTACACAGTCACTCCACTCGACAATGTATTCTGCGAAGCCCTTTGAGACGTCTCAACGACCTGATAAAATATCAAATACAAGAATTATTAGTCTTATTCTTGCTGTTGGTTTAAGCCCCACTTTGAGCTCCAGTGCTGTGCTGGGGGTGGTGGGGGGGAGTGCTGTGAAGTCAGAGACTCTGTCCTTCAGATGTGATGCTAAACTGAGGTCCTGTCTGTGTCTGTTCAGGTGGATGTTAAAGATCCCAGGGCGATGTTGGGAAAGAGAAGGGAGTTTCTCCTTCGCATTGTCCTGGCTGAGTAAGGAAACTTGACTACGGTTTGGCCCCACCAGGAATCGAACCCAGGTTGCGAGGCTTGCGAGGCGAGTGTGCTAACCACTACGCTACAGGATCCACAATAGCTTTCTCTCGCGCCTGCAGTCCAAAGGCACCTGATTGTCAGACCCGGGCTTTGAGGGATCAACCGTCACTGGGCTCAAGGGGGAGAGGCGGTGGGTGTGTGGGTGGGGGGGGAGGTGGAGGGGGTTGGGGGAGAGTGAAGAAAAGCAGTCGGCAGTGGGAAAAAAAAGTAGAGGCTCCATCTTTATTGAGTGGTTTTTTTTTATCTGTTTTGAATAAAAAAAGAGGGACGCAGATTTGACTGGGATGTGCTTTGTGCGGGCTGGGATTGACAGGGCCTTTTGTGTGTCTCTGTGTTCACAGTCGAAGTGACCATCCACTTCCCCCCCAGCCTGAAACGCCAGCCTTGCCCCATTCAAAGCTCTTTAATTGTCCGAGGGGATTAGTGACTCGTGAGAGCGAGCGAGAGAGAGAAACAGAGAGACAGGCTCTTACTATCTCCACAGCCAAAAACGCAGCTGTATATTCGTGTGAGAGTCGAGGTGGGAGGGAGGGAGGGAGGGAGGGAGGGATAGATAGAGCGAGTGAGCGCGAGAAAGAAGGAGATGAGCTTTCTTTTTTTACAGCAATTTTAATGTCTCCCAAGATCTTTGCAGTGATGATTGTCACTGGACAAGGGTGTGATAGAGCTGTTCAGGGAGACAAATGCAGGAGGAGAGAAGAGAGAGATTGAGCAAGGGCAGGGAGAGCAGGGAATGGGAATAGAATAGAGAGCTCCAGTGAGGGAGCGAGCACCAGCACAGACACGATGGGGAGAGAGCAGGGAATGGGATTAAGAGTAGAGAGCTCCAGTGGGGGAGCGAGCACCAGCACAGACACGATGGGGAGAGAGCAGGGGAATGGGAATAGAGTAGAGAGCTCCAGTCGGGGAGCGAGCACCAGCACAGACACGATGGGGAGAGAGCAGGGAATGGGAATAGAGTAGAGAGCTCCAGTCGGGGAGCGAGCACCAGCACAGACACGATGGGGAGAGAGCAGGGGAATGGGATTAAGAGTAGAGAGCTCCAGTGGGTGGAGAGTGGGTGGGGTGGTGAGGGGTTGGTGCTTGAGCACCAGCACAGGCTATAAACATTCAGTTTGTGAGCTGCCGGTTGCAATAACCCTGAGCGCTGCATTCCACTCGGCCCATATTTAGTTAAAGTATCTTATTGTGCGAGTTGGTATCCTCAGTGGAGCACATTCCTGCGTGGTGTGGACGGGGTACCTGCCTGGGAGCCCTGCTCGATGCTGTTACAGCCGATAAATATACTGTGGCTAACAGCTGTCTGGCCTCGCAGTGCCGAATATGTTCTGTAGAAAGGCAGAAAATGACATGCAATTGCAAACTGATTGGGTGAGTGGTGTACAACAAGAGCCCCATTGTCCCCGACTCATTCACTCCTTGTTAGTCTGTCAAACTGCAGCTCGCTCAGGTAATTAATAACAGCAATCGCTACTTACCTTCCCTCACAACAGTCAGCCAGTGTTTACACACAAACACACCCGGCACGGAGCCACGCTAAACACACACACACACACATACATACATACATACATAAACGGCAGCACCGAGACCACACTACACACACACACACATACACGCACGTACGCACACACACACACACAAACACGCCCGCTATGGAGCCACGCTAAACACACACACACACACACACACACACAAACACACTTGGCACTCAGCCAGGCTAACACACACACACACACGCGCGCGAGCGCGCGCACGCACGCACGTAAACACACGTAAACATGCGCACAAACACGCGGGGCACTGAGCCCACGCTAAACGCACACGCACGCACACAAACACGCATGCACACACAAACACGCCCGCACGGAGCCACGCTAAACGCGCACACACATAAACACACACAAACACGTACACAAACACGCCTGGCACTGAGCCACGCTAAACACACACGCGCACACACACACCACACACGTCCACAACAAGCACTGACATGGAGTGAAGAGGAAATCAGGAGCAGGCAGAGACCATGCAGCCCCCCGAGCCTGCTCCAACAGTTTATTACATCATGGCGCATTTTTTCCCCCATCATTTCCAAAATATCTCCTTTTAAACATCCTGATAACATTCCACCTCTCGAGACCGTGTACTGTGTGTGAGGAATGTTTCCTGAGCTCAGCTCTCACCGGCTCTACCTTTCATTGTAACATAAATTTTAACTTAATGTCCCCGTGTTTTGATCCCGCCAGTAAAATGTACACACTACGCAGAGGGGGGAGAGAAAGACAGAGAGAGGGAGAAAGAGGTGGGGGGTGTGGAGAGAAAGATATAGTGACAATGGGGAGAGAAAGACCGAGAGAGGGAGAAAGAAGCAGATAGAGAGAGCGGGAAGAAAGGAGAGAGAAGAGGGGAGGGGGAGAGAAAGGAGTGAGAAGTGGGGGGGGGACAGAGAGGGAAGGAAGGAATGAGAAAGAGGGAAGCAGAGAGAGGGGGAGAGGGAATGAGGTAACAAATAGGATCCGATTCATTCTGGGTGAGCGAGTGAGTCAGTGTGGCGGATCAGATGACACTCTGAGGGCCTGTGTTCTGTGGATACCCTGAGCCCCTGGCCAGACAGTCACAGGGAAACGCACACTGAATTCCTGCAGATTAATGAGACGTTGTGGGCCGGCCTTGCCTAAACTGTGCTGAGCCTGAGCAAAGCTAGGAACCAGGGCTGGGGGTGGCGGGGTGGGGGCTGGAGAGATGGGGCTAATCCCTAGCCAGCGGCAGACCCCCAACGCTACCCAGATCCGATAACCGCTGGCAACACCTGGAATAACTATTCCCAGACTGAGCCGAGAGGGATCCCTTTACCATTTCCCAAATTTACTGCTTTCGAACCCGGTTTAATTTGACACCGCTTCACCATCCTGGGTATAAGTGCAGCACAACTTGATACCACATCTAATAGTCAACCAGCTCAACGTTTCACCGGGATTTGCTGTGAAAGCGACTGGTGTGTTTTGTAGATTAACGCTGCAGCCAGTTTGCGCACAGCAATGTCCCGCAGACAGCCATTGGAGTAAGCAATCGGTTTTACTTGGGAAGATTGTCGGCCAGGACACCGGGAGAGAGAAAAACTCCCTTCTCTTTTCCAATAGCGCCTCGGGATTATCTCCCTCTAGCTGGCGCTACTGGCGTTGAGCACCACGTTCGATTCCCTGTCCGGGGCGAAACCCGAGGCAAGTTTCCTCACTCCACACGCCTCCGTTTTGCCTGTCAGTAAGTAGGAACCCGGTTGTTAGTCGATTGTCGGATCGCTTTTCGGGGGTAATACTACCTCCCCAAATAAATGCGGTCACTCAATCCATGACTGTTTGCGGGGACGCTGCCGTGCACAATTGGCTGCCGCATTTCTCCCGCAAAATACGCAGTCAGTTCACTTTACAGTATATCCCTGTGAAGCGCTTTGAGACGTCTCAAAAGTGTGATAAGGCGCTATATCATATGCAAGGATTATTATTATTTTAGGACTGCTCGCTCTGCACCTTTCACCTTTCCCTCAGTTCCCCCCCCCCCCCCATCTCTCTCTCTCTCTCTCTCTCTCTCTTTCTCTTCTCTCTCTCTCTCGCTCTATATGAACTACCATGGGCCCATTTTTGCAGTCTGCATTTTTTGCGTCGTGTTCTTTTACGACCCAGTGTGTCCTCCTGTCCCGGTGCCTCTCTGTACGGGGAATGAACCCTTGTCTTGTGCAACCGAGCGGTTATAATGATGCTGACTGCTCGCCACTTGCAGGCTAATGCCATAATTACCAGGGATCAAGTGGCGGGCTTTAAACCGGCACGGCCATCAATGGAGCCTTTGTTGTGTGGGCTGTCGACCGCTGTCAGCTTCGCCACTCACTGGAAGCCATTAGTTATTTCTGCTGGGTGTCGCTGAGGTGAGGCTGAGTTGCGACGAGACAGAATGATATGAGCTCAGTACCCAACGTCTGAATTTTTTTTTTTTGGCCAGCCGGGTGTCTGACACGCACGGAAACCCATCACCATGGTTAATACTACCCAAACCAAGCTGAGAATTCCATGCATCTCACCTACACATGGAAATCCTAGAGATAGATTGTTGGAACGAAATGCGCGCTCTCTCCCTGGAGGGTCGCATCCCGCTTACGTAATTCCGGAAAGTATTAGGTGCAGGGTTGGCAAGTATTAGGTGCTGGAGTCTAACCAGTTAAAACCACATAGCTTGCCATTGAGAGCGCTGTCTGGCAAGCTTTCCCTCTGCTTGTCCAGATAGGACCGCCCTATCCGTTAGGGCTTTGGCTTGCAGGTTAACAGGAGCTGCGTGGGAATAATTCCGTTGCCCCCAGTGACTGGTCTGCCCTTTCAGGTCCTGCCGATGAGCCAGGATGGGCTGTGCTGTCGTCAGCAGTGCCCTGGAATAACTTCAGACCCACCTGGCTCAGGAACCGTACTAGAGATCGTCACTTTGGAGCCCCCCCACCCCCGACCCTTACCTCTCCTCCCACCAGAACGATAAGGCAGATAAAAAGGACAAAATGTATTTGATTTTTAGTGCTTTACAACATCAAAACCTCTCAAAACTGCTTTCCCAGTGTTCAGTGTCTAGAGTGAGCATTGATAACTGTAACAGGCTATTTGGAAGAGCGCTTGAACTGCTCTGTGCTGTTGATGTTTGGGGAAACTAGAAGGATGAGATCAGATGGCATGTGTGACTTTCGTCACTTGAATCCTCCTGTCTGTGTTACCGTAACAGACTGGCTGGGTTGTGTGACCTCCTGTCTGTGTTATAATAATAATAATCCTTGCATTTGATTCAGCACGTTATCTGAGCTGTCATTGAGCTGTCTCAAACACATCACAGAATATATAGTAAAGTGGAGTGACTGTGTATTGCATTGGGCAACATGCGACAGCCAATTATGCACAGCAGTGTCCCACAAACAGCCTTGGATTTGGGGTGACCGAATTTTTTTTTTTTTTTGGAGGGATTATTACTCCCATAAAACGATCCGCCAATCAACTAACAACCGGGTTCCTACTTACTGCCGGGTAAACAGAGCAGTGTGGAGTAAGGAAACTTGCCTAAGGTTTCACCCCACCCAGGAATGAAACCCAGATCCTCTCGCTTGCGAGGCGAGCGCGCTAACCACTACGCTACGGGACTCCACAATGTTAGCGGACTTTACAGTGTTACTATAACAGGCTGGCTAGACTGAGTGACCGGCTGTTTTCAGGTTCCCGGGTTGGGAGACTTACAGATGTGGATTGCATTCCAGAGGGATTTTTTTTCCCTGCACTAATCCCTTAAATACCTGAGTCCAGCCAACACCACTTGACTGTGAGAGTGTGAAAGGCATCAGGCAGTGTATATTTTGCTCGGCTCACTAGGGGAAGAGCTGGGTGTTTGGGCTTTACACCTAGTCAGTCTGTGTCTGGCGGATGTTAACCCTTTCCTCCGGGCTCTGACCATAAACGAGAAATGATGATTCGGGGAAAACAAATGGGTTCACTCAATCCACGACTATTTGTGGGACACTGTTGTGCGCAATTGGCTGCCGCCAAGAAAATACAGTCAACTTACTTTACAGTATGTTCTGTGAAGCGCTTTGAGATGTCTCAACGACATTGTGGAGTCCTGTAGCTCAGTGGTTAGAGCACTCGCTTTGCAAGCGAGAAACCTGAGTTCAATTCCAGGCAGAGGGCGAAACCTTGGGCAAGTTTCCTTACTCCACACGCTGAATAATAATCCCTCCAAAACCAAAATCAATAATAAATTGGTCATTGTCAATCTACGATTTTTTGTGGGACATTGCTGTGCGCAATTGGCTGCTGCGTTCGCCCACAAATATACAGTCAATTCACTTTACAGTGTGTTCTGTGAAGCGCTTTGGGAAGTCCTCCCGACATGAAAAGCGCTATATCAAATGCAAGGATTATTATTATTATTATGAGTAAGGCACTGTATCAAATGCAAGGATTATAATAAGTAAATAAATTAATGGAATGAGCTATGATGAGCAACGAGTAGACAAGCTACCTGGGGCTCTTCAATCTTGACAGATGATGTCCCCGCACCTTGGGACGTCTTCCTGACTTGAAACATGCTATAACATATAATTGTATATTTGTGATTGTGTTTTGGGGGACTTCATAGAGGTGAATAATATTTTAAATGGGATTGAAAGAAGTAAACTCGTATCAATATTTCAGGACACACCGAGAAAAGTGGAAAACAGATAGTAGATAGTAAATGGACATAGACAGAGTGGCAAAATGGGCAGACACGTGGCAGATGAAGTTTATTGTGGAGAAATGCAAAGTGATGCATTTGGGGAGGAAGAATGAGGAGAGATAATATAAGCTGATGGTACAATCTTAAAGGGGGTGAAGGAACAGAGACCTGGGGTTCATACAAGTAAATCTTTGAAGGTGGCGGGACAGGTAGATAAAGCTGTTAAAAAGGGATACGGGATACTAGACTAAATAAACAGGGGCATAGAATACAAAAGTCAGGAACTTATGATGAACCTTTATTAAACACTGGTTAGGCCTCAGCTAGAGTATTGTGTTCAGTTCTGGGCCCCACACTTTAGGAAGGATGTCAAGGCATTGGAGAGGGTGCAAAGGAGATTGACCAGGATGGTACCAGGAATGAGGGACTTCAGTTATCAGGAGAGGATAGAGAAGCCAGGATTATTCTCCCTGGAGCAGAGAAGGTTAAGGGTAGACTTAATAGAAATTTCAAAGTTATGAGGGGAATCGATAGTGTGAACAAGGAGAAACTATTTGCACTGGCGGGTGGGTTGGTAACCTGAGGACACTGATTCAAAATAGTTGTTAAAAGAAACAGAGGGGAGGAGAAATTTTTTCACACAACGAGTTGTTCGAATCTGGAATGCCTCGCCTGAAAGGGTGGTGGAAGCCGATTCGATAACAACTTTTAAGGGAGAAGTAGATAGATATTTGGGGAGAACATGGAGGGCTATGGGAAGAGAGCAGGGGAGTGGGATTGAATTGGATAGCTCTTTTCAAAGAGCCGGCACCGAAACAATGGGCCAAATGGACTCCTTCTGTGCTGTATAATTCTATGATTCTATGAGTATAACAAGAGGAGACAGGTTTAGAATTATAAAGGCGCGATTTTAGATTAGATACCAAGAAGTGTTTCTTTACCCAGAGGAACAGTGTTAACAGTAAGGGTGGATGTGGCCAGGACACTGGGACCCATTTAAAAAGTAGCTCGATAATAATAATCCTTGTGTTTGATATAGCACCTTACCACATCATTGAGACGTCTCAAAGTGCTTCACAGGATATACTGCAAAGTAATGGACTGTATTTTGTGGGCGAAACGCTGCAGCCAATTGTGCACAGCAACCTCCCACAAACAGTCGTGGATTGAGTGGCCAATTTCTTTCTTTTTGAGGGATTATTACCACCGGAAAGCTGGGGGGAGTAGGGTGGAGAAGTGGCTTCAGGTGGGCTGAAGGGCCTTCTTTTCGTCGAACCAATCTTAGGGTCTTGTAATAAGCGGAGTGAGTTTACCAGCAAGCGTGGCTGAGGCTGGGACGTGTCTGTGAAAACAGCTGAAGCAGTGGTTGAAGCAAATAGTGTAAATACAATCAAGAGAAAGCTAGACCTTCACGTGAAAGAGTCGTGTATTGTCTCTCTGTCTATCTCTAACCATCTCTCTCTTTTTCTCTGTCTCCCTCAGACCTCTCTGTCTCTAACCCTCTCTTTCTCTCTGGCTGTCTGTCTGTAACACCCTCTCTCTCACACACACTCTCACACTGCGTCTGTATGTAACACTCTAGGTTTCTCACACACACTCCCTTCCCTCTCTGTGTCTCTCTCACGCCCTCTCTCTCTCACACTTTATGTATATGTCTCTCTCTCACACACGCTCTCTGTGTGTCTCACGCTCTCGCTCTCTCTCACACTCTCTCTCACACTCACTCCCTCTCTCTCCGTCTCCCTCTCACACTCGCTCTCTCTCTCTCTGTAACACTTGCTCACTCTCTTACACTCTCTCTCATACACATTCTCTCTGTGTCTCGCTGACACACATTCTCTGGCGCTCTCACACTCTTTCTCACAATGTCTCTAACCCTCTCTCTTTCTCTCTCTCTGTGTATATATATCTCACACACACACTTTCTCTCACACTCTCTCTCTCTCACACTCTCTCGCTCTCTCTCTCTCTCAGGCTCCCGTCTGCGTCAGGAGGACTTTGCCCCACGTATCGCCGAGCACCCGTCTGACCTGATAGTGTCTAAGGGGGAGCCGGCCACCCTGAACTGTAAGGCTGAGGGCCGGCCCAGCCCCACGGTGGAGTGGTACAAGGACGGGGAGCGCGTGGAGACGGACAAGGATGACGCTCGCTCTCACCGAATGCTGCTGCCCAGCGGCTCCCTCTTCTTCCTGCGCATCGTCCACGGCCGCCGCAGCAAGCCTGACGAGGGCGTGTACGTGTGTGTGGCTCGTAACTACCTGGGGGAGGCCGTCAGCCACAACGCCTCGCTGGAGGTGGCAAGTGAGTGTCCCGGGGTGGGGCGGGGGGGCTGGGCTGCTCAGTTTTGCTCAGGGAGTCGGCACGAATGGCCTCCTTTTCTGCACTGTAAATGGACGTGATTTGAGGTGACGAGAGCAGCGTCTGATGTTAACAGTGACACCTCTATACAGTCTGATATTATACAGTGATACCTCTATACAGTCTGATATTAACAGTGACACCTCTATACAGTCTGATATTATACAGTGACACCTCTATATAATCTGATACTAACAGTGACACCTCTATATATGAGCCCCACGTTGGGAACGCTGAGCTCACAGTCCAGGCTGATGCTCCAGTGCAGCGCTGGGCGGAGAGAGCACTGCATTGTCAGAGGTGCCGTCCTTCGGATGAGACATTAAACCAAGGTCCCGTCTCTGCCTGTTCAGGTGGACGTTAAAGACGCCAGGAGAATGTTGGAAAAGAGAAGGGGGCTTCTCTCTGGTGTCGTAGCTGATAAAATCCTCCAGCGTTGAAACGTAACGCTATCCGGCAGGTCTCAGTGACAAGCCTGCTGTCTGTCTGTCTGTCTGTCTGTGTGTCTGTCTGTCAGCTGTTACTGCTTACCGTGCTCGGCATATGGAGCTGTTTTGTTCTCAACTAGTTTTCCCCGGGGGTGAAATTCCTCCCATAACAGCCTGACAGCTGCTGGTTTATATTCCCCCGGACCAGAGAGAGAGACCCTGAGCCCCCCCCCAACGCAGAACTCATCCCCCTAATCACACCTAATACACAAGGGTGATGCTGCCTCTCACTCCCTCTCGGATTAGACTGTGCTCTAATGCAGGTGACCTGGTCTCAACCTCTCTCTCTCTCTCTCTGTCGCCCTCTGTTTGGTTCGAGCACCCCCACAATTAAATCTGGAGCTCGCAGTCCAGGCTGATGCTCCAGCGCAGTGCTGGGGAGGAGGGAGCCACATTCTCATTCTCACCCATCCTTCGGGTGAAACGTTAAACCGAGCTCCTCGCCTGTGCCCTGTTCAGGTGCATGTTAAGGATCCCGTGGTGTTATTTGATAGTTAGAGCCCCGTAGTGGTTAACTCACTCGCCTCGCAAGCGAGAGGACCCAGTTCGATTCCCTGGCAAGGCAACATCTTAGGCCATTTTCCTTACTCCACATGTCTCTGTTTGACTAGTAAAACGTAGGAACCACTGTTAGACTATTGACAGATCGCGTTCCAGAGGTAATAATCCCTGCCACCCCCACCCCGAAATTTTTTTTTACACTCAGTCCATCCCTTTCTCGTGGAACACTGCTGCGCAATTGGCTGCCGTGTTTCATGCACAAAACACAGTCAATCAGGGCAACACAACAGGACACAGGCACGTTGACCCTGCGTCCTGGCGTGTTGATCCTGTGTCCTGGCGTGTTGGCCTGTGTCCTGGGGTATAGACCCTGCGTCCTGGTGTGTTGGCCTCTCCCTCCCCTCCTCAGTTAGTCTAATTTGACAGATGTTTAACGGTTGAAAACTAATTACACATTTACTGCAGTAAAACTCACATAAGCTGTATCAGCTGGGACATCAACATTTCTTGTGACTTATGCAAAGTTATGAGTTATGGCAAACTCGTGACTTACGTAAAATTATGCGTCAATCGGATTTTATATGACAAACAACAATACAGTTGTTACAGTCTGGAAGTGCTGCCTGAAAAGGTGGTGGAAGCAGATTTGATAATAACTTTCAAAAGGAAATTGGATAAATACTCAAAAAGGAAAACTTTATGGGGTAAAAGCGGAGGAGTGGGACTAGTTGGTAGCTCTTTCAAAGAGCCGTCACAGACACGATGAGCCGAATGGCCTCCTTCTGTGCTGTAAGATACTATTATTTTAATAAATACACAAAAACTGTACTGGCTGGAGACATTAAGGCAAAGTTTGTGTACAACGTATAACCCATATATATCAAAGCTTTGGTAGTCCATTATTTCCTTGTACAGTTCTGCACAGTATTGCACCTCAAGTGCAGAAATCATGTAGTGTAAAACGACTTGAATGGTACAACCAAACAGGTTTCAGAAGAGAACTGTTTTTATCGAATGTATACGTAATTTGTGTTTAGTTATGGTATCTGCATTGCCTGATGCCATGGTGACTGGTCAAAATCTTGGCTTCTGTACTTGTGCATTGTTCTGTATTGTGCATTAGATAGAGAGAGAGCAAGGAAGGGGAGCAAGAAGGGGAGAAAAATAGCAAGGATGGGGAGGCTGGTGGAGAGAAGAGAGAGCAGGAAAGGCAGGGGGAGAGAGAACAAGGAAGGGAGGGGGAGAGATCAAGGAAGAAAGGGAGGGGAAGAGAGAGAGACGGGAAGGGATATAGAGAGAGAAAGAGAGGAGATATGGAGTGCACAGCTTTGATCAGTCCTCACACATTGTCCACCTATCAGTTGTATCCTGCAGCCGTGGTTTGTATCTAATCCCAAAACAAGAGCCCAGAAACACAGAGCGCTCACTGCCTCCTCCCTTTGCTTTCTTGTAAAAGACCGTGACAGAGCAGAATCTACCATCTCTAATGCTACCTCTAACTAGCATTAGACATAGTTTTCTGGATCAGTATGCTGAGGAACCAACCAGGGCATAGGAGATCCTAGATCTTGTTTTGTGTAATGAAATAGGGCTAATCAGCAATCTGGAAGTTAAGGCTCCTCTAGGGCAGAATGACCATAACATGATGGAATTTAGCATTAAGTTAGAGAGTGATGTAATTAACTCCGAAGCAAGGGTCTTAAATTTAAATAGAGCCAACTTTGCAGGTATGAGAGAGCATTTAGCTAAAATAGACCGAGGAATTAGATTAAAGGATATGATAGTAGACCAGCAATGGCAAACCTTTAAAGATATAGTACATAATTCCCAACGATCATATATTCCCTTGAGGAATAAAAATACCACAGGAAAAGTGGTTCAACCATGGCTAACTAGAGCAGTTAGGGAAAGTATAAAATTAAAAGGAGAATCCTATAATACTGCCAAAAAGAGCAGTAAACCCAAGGATTGGAAGGGCTTCAGAGACTAACAAAGAAAAACTAAGAAATGGATTAAGAGAGAGAAAATGTTTTATGAGGGCAAACTAGTAAGGAACATAAAGACAGACTGCAAGAGTTTTACAAATACATAATGAGGAAGAGACTATCAAAAGTGAATGTGGGTCCATTACAGGCAGAGTTAGGAGGAATTATAACGGGGGATAAAGATATGGCAGAGTCATTAAACAAATACTTTGCTTCTGTCTTCACGTTAGAAGACACTGAAAACTTACCAAAAATAGAGGGGAACTAAGAAGATAATGTTAGTGAGCACTTTGGGAAATTAACATCAGTAAAGAATTAGTACTAGGGAAACTGTTGGGATTGAAAAATGACAAATCCCCTGGACCTGATGACCTGCATCCTAGGGTTTTAAAAGAGGTGGCTGCTGAGATAGTGGATGCCTTGTTTTTGTTCTTCCAAAATTCTCTGGATTCTGGAATGGTTCCCATTGAGTGGAAGATCGCAAACGTAACACCACTATTTAAGAAGGGTGGGAGAGAGAAGATGGGGAACTATAGACCAGTCAGTCTGACATCGGTGGTAGGGAAAATTCTAGAATCCTTAATTAGGGACGTCGTAGTGGGGTACGTAGAAGACTATATCATGATTAGGCAGAGCCAACATGGCTTTACAAAAGGAAGTCATGCTCAACACATCTTTTAGAGTTCTTTGAGGATGTAACTAGTGGGTTAGATAGGGGGGAACCAGTAGATGTAGTGTATTTAGATTTCCAGAAGGCATTTGACAAGGTGCCACATAAAAGGCTGCTACACAAGATTAGGGCCCATGGAATTAAAGGCAGTATATTAGCATGGATCGAAGAGTGGCTAACGGGAAGAAAACAAAGAGTAGGGATAAACGGGTCCTTCTCAGATTGGCAAGATGTGACTAGTGGAGTGCCACAAGGAGCAGTGCTTGGGCCTCAACTATTTACAATCTATATCAATGATCCAGACGAGGACATAGAACTTAAAATATCTACATTCGCGGATGATACTAAGCTAGGTGGGAGACTAAGCTCTGAGGATAACACAAAAAGATTGCAAAGGGATATAGATAAGTTAGGTGAGTGGGCAAGAAGGTGGCAGATGGAATATAATGTGGGGAAGTGTGAAATTATTCACCTAGGTAGTAAAAATAGAAAAGCAGATTATTTTCTGGAGGGGGAGAGACTGGATAGTGTTATTGTTCAGAGGGATTTGGGTGTCCTTTGTACACCAGTCACAAAAAGTTAGTATGCCGGTACAGCAAGCAACTGGGAAGGCTAATGGCATTTGGGGGTTTATTGCAAAAGGGTTAGAATACAAGAGTAGGGAAGTCTTGCTGCAGTTGTATAAGGCTTTGGTGAGACCGCACCTAGAATATTGTGGGCAGTTTTGGACTCCTTACTTAAGAAAGGACATACTCGCCTTAGAGGGAGTGCAGTGTAGATTCAATGGGTTAGTTCCTGTGATGAGGGAGTTACCTATGAGGATAGGTTGAGTAAACTACAACAACAACAAAACTAGGCCTATATTCTCCAGAATATAGAAGAATTAAGGGTATCTTATAGAAACATATAAGATTCTTATGGAGCTTGACAGAGTAGACAGTGTGAGACTGTTTCCCCTGGTAGGAGAATCTATAACTAGGGGTCACAGTTTTAGGATTAAGGGTCAGCCTTTTCGAACAGGAAAGTTGAGGAAACACTTCTTCATTCAGAGGGAAGTAAATGTATGGAATTCTCTACCCCAGAAGGCTGTAGATGCTTAGTCCTTGAACATATTCAAGACTGAGATTGATAGATTTCTAAAGGATAGAGGGATTAAGGGATATGGGGATAAGGTGGCAGATGGAGTTAGTTTAGAAGATCAGCCACGATCTTATTGAATGGCGGGCAGGCTCGAGGAGCCGAATGGCCTACTCCTGCTCCTAATTCCTATGTTCCTTTGTAATCACAGAGACTCTCTTACCGCCATCGTGTTTGTACTGGTGCTCGCTGCCCCACTGGAGCTCTCTACTGTAATCACATTCCCTACTCTCTCCCCATTGTATCTGTGAAGAGCTTTGCCACATTTGCCCTGGTAGTGATGAGTGAGGCCTGTTTGACTGTATCAATCCACTGGGGCTGATCGCTGGGATCTGAGCATCGCCGGAGAGATCACAAGTGAAATTCTTGTGTCGTCTTCTCCCCCATTTCACCTCCGCTCCCCACCCCCCCACCTACTCCTCCCCCGCCCCCTCTCCGACATACACACCTAACCTCTGCTGACAAAAGGCTCCCTCTGAACTGTGCAAGTTAGCTGCTAACCTCGGTGTCTGATTACCATCTCCCACACATTAATCAGGTCTGGGCTGTAACCCCAGACTGATGGAACGATAAGACCCACATTCTTCTCTCTCTCTTCCTCCTCTCTCACTCGCTCGTTCCCTCACTGGCTCTCACCTGCCTGTTCTCTGTGGTGTTTGAAGTGTAAAAAGCTTTGATGCGAGTTTGTCAGTGAGTGAGTGTTGCAGTGGGAGTATAAGAGTTGGGAGTATTATGTGTATGTCTGAGTGTGTATGTGTATGTCTGAGTGCTAATTGCGAGTGGGTAAGTTTGGTGAGTGTGAGAGGGAGCACGAGTGTGTGAGTTAGTGTATAAGAGCGCACACTCACTAACATTTAGGATATGGAATGCCCTACTGGGGAGTGGTGGTTGAAGCAGAATCCATATAGGCTTCAAGAGGGAACAAGACAAATACCTTAGTAAGAGTCAGCTTCAAGGGTGTGGGGAAAGCGCAGGTAAGTGGGACTGAAAGGATTGCTCTTGAGGGAGGAACACAGGCACGATGGCCAACTGGCCTTCTTCTGTGCCCTAAATTTCTGTGGTTTTTATTTATGGCTATTACAGTTATCTTCTTTATTGTATTGATGATGGAGAAAACAAGGAATGGGATTAGAGTAGAGAGCTCCAGTGGGGGAGCGAGCACCAGCACAGACAGACACGATGGGGAGAGAGCAGGGAATGGGATCAGTGGTCACCTAAACACACACAGTGCCAGTCTTATGGGACGCTCTGGGTTATTATAAATACAGAATTCTGTGTTTACGTGTGTGATGCATCATGGAGAAATGTAAGGTGATTCCCAGGGACAGGTCTGTGAGTTAATCAGCAAGTCTGGGAGTTGGTTTATGACCTGGGAGTTGAGGAAGAGAGAGATAGAGAGAGAGTGGGGGTAAGAGAAAGTTACAGAACGAGAGAGGGAGAGGAGGATAGAGGGAGAGACACAGTGACAGGTGCAGGAAGAGATAGAGAGAGAAAGAGAGATAGGCAGAGAGAGAGAAAGGTGATGGACAGAGAAAGAGAAAAATCGTATGAAGGAGGAGAGAGAGAGTGTGAGGGAGAGAGCGAGGAAGTGGAACAAGACAGAGAGTTAATGAGGGAGAGAGAGATAGGGAAAGAGGTGAGAGGGAGAGAGAGAGGGATACAGAGAGGGAGATACAGTGACAAATACAGGAAAAGAGAGAGAGAGGCAGAGATGGACAGAAGGAGAAAGAAAGAGCGAGAGAGAGAGAGAAAGATTCTATGAGGTGAGGAGAGAGTATGAGCAAGAGAGAGAGAGAGCAGTGGGGGTGGTGGAGGGGGGAGAGAAGACAGAGAGCTTACGAGGGAGAGAAAGATAGGGAAAGGAGAGTGAGAGAGAGAGAGAGAGAGACGTACACACCCGGAGTGAGGCGGTGAGCTAGTGTGCCGGTATGTAAATCGCCTCATTAAAGACTGCCTGCGCTGAGACTGGGGAGTGTGATGGGCCATATAAAAGACCGCATCTATTATCTCCCGGTCCCAAATGGAGTGGGTGCCACTGTACCCGGCCTGGGTGGAGTGGTGGTGAGAGTAGGGCGTGAGGGTGGTGGCGGGGTGGTGGGGGGGGGGGAAAGCGTGGGAAAGCGCTGCAGCGTGAGAGGGGGTGTTTGGCGGAGTGGGTGTTGGGGCTGGGGGGGGAGGTGGGGGAGAGCTGCGGTGAGCCGCGGTGACAACGGGAGCCGGCCTGAATATTTTCCCATCCCTCGGCAGGCGATAATGTATTCCGTTTTAATTGTTATCAGAGAGAGAGGTGATGGCAGTGCGAGTCAGCCTGGGCTGACAGCCCCCATAATTTATACCTTCTCCCGTGCTACGTAGCGGTCTCTTTGTTTACCCGCCTGCCTCTCGTACACAGCTCATTAGCTCTCGCACTGGGTTGGCGGTGGCCGTCGTGGGGGTTGAGGGAGTTCAGGAGATGCTTTTATTTTGTGGGAAGCCTGTAGCTCAGTGGTTAGAGCACTCGCTTTGCAAGCGAGAGACCTGAGTTCAATTCCAGGTAGAGGGCGAAACCTTGGGCAAGTTTCCTTACTTCACACAGAGCCTAATAATAATCCCTCCAAAAAAACACAATAATACATTGGTCATTTTCAATCTACGACTGTTTGTGGGACATTGCTGTGTGCAATTGACTGCCGCGTTCGCCCACAAATATACAGTCAATTCACTTTACAGTATATTCTGTGAAGCGCTTTGGGACGTCCTCCCGACGTGAAAAGCGCTATATCAAATGCAAGGATTATTATTATTATTATTATTAAGCGTAATGACTGGAAGGTTTGTGCCTAATCAGCGCTGCTGCGCAGTTACGATATTAATCCTCGCATTTGATACAGCGCCTTATCACGTCGTCGAGACGTCTCAAAGGGCTTCACAGAATATATTGTGACTGTGCAGTGACTGTGTATTATTCTGGGCGAAACACGACAGCCAATTAGGCACAGCAGTGTCCCACAAACAGTCGTGGAGTGAAGTGACCAATTTTATTTGGGGATTTTTGGCCAGGACAACGGGAGAGTGAAACTCCCTTCTCTTTTCCAATAGCGCTGCAGGATCTTTAACCTCCACCTGGACAGGCAGACGGGACCTCAATTTAAGGTCTCATATAAGAAGGACTGAGCCTCCGACATGGCAATACCCACCCCATCACTGCATTGGAGTGTCAGTTGAAGCTGTGCGATTCCAAGCCTCGACGTGGGGCTTGATCCCACGACCTTCTGACTCAGAAACGAGAGCGCTTACCACTGAGCCGGGCTGACCCACCGGCTGATTGATTTCAGACAGACCTGAAAGGCAATATATCAACGGTAAATTGTTCAATAAAAAGAATGAATAACCCTTACACTTTATGCAGCGCCTTTCGCATCTGGAGGACGTCTCGAATCATCTCCTAGGGTGTACTCTAAAGCGTAGTGACTGTGTGTTTTGTAGGCGAACGCAATAAGCCAACTTGCACACAACGGCGTCACGCAAAAGTAATCATAATGATCCTCGCATTTGATATCGCACTTTTATCACGTCGTCGAGAGGTCTCAAAGCGCTTCACGGGATTATACTGTTAAGTGCGGTGACTGTGTAATTCGTGAGAGAAACGCGGCAGCCAATTGCACACAGCAGTGGCCCACAAACAGTCGTGGATTGAGTGAAGTGTAGCCAAGAAGTGGAACAGGCAAGTCTGAGAGCACTTTTAAATTTTACGACAAACCGACCGGGTTTTCTTGAGGCTGAGAAGTTGTGAGGATGCTCCTGGGGCTCCTTATAAACAAAACTAAGCCTCGTGTGAAGGCCTCGAACGGGTGAGACGTGTGGCTGATTACTGAGAGAGAAGGAGCGAGGCACAGCGAGGGTGAGCGCTGATCACACAGCACTCTCCTCAAGCTTGTGTCCTTCCTGAAACGTCTCAGCCTGAGGTCGTCTCCTCCGTAAGGCCTCAAATTCAGGTCGCTGGCATCTCGCTCAGAGGCAATGTTTAGACAAGTATAAAGAGAAGAGGCTGGACAGCAAACGCAGGCAGCAGTTGCTGTGATTTTAATTATTATTATTATTTCCGGAGTCCTGTAGTGTAGTGGTTAGAGCACTCGCTTGGCAACCGAGTGAGTGGACAACAGCAACAACAACAAAATTACATTTGTATAGGGCCACACTCCTCGGCTCATGTCAATGTCTTCACTCCTGCGGATTTCACCTCCTCAACCTCCCAGCCTCTCCCTCAGACTCACCGAACCAGTGCGCAATCTAGGCATCCAGTTCGATCCACAGCTGTCCTTCCTCCTCTACATCCGGTCCCTGGCCAGGACCCTCCTTCCTCCACCTCGGCCACATTGCCCGCCTCCGACCGTACCTTACCCCAAATCCAGCCGAAGCCCTCGTGCATGTGTTTGTCACCTCCCGCTTGGATTACTCAAACGCACTCCTCAAGATCCTCACACTTGTGTTCAAATCCCTTCGCTCCCTGGCACCTCCCTACCTCTCCGACTTCCTCATTCTTCAATCCACCACCCGGCGCCTCCGCTCGACTGGCACCGGCCTCCTGCTCGTCCCTCGCACCCTCTGCTCCACCATTGGAGGTCGTGCTTTCAGCCACTAAGCCCCGAAACTGTGGAACGCTCTCCCTCAACCCCTCCGCCCTTGCCCCCCCTCTCCCCCTTTTCAAGTCCTGCCTGAAAACCTTCCTTTTCGACTGCGCTTACGGTCACCTCCCTCTTTTGCTCGGAGTCAGGCTCCGAGACGCTAACCCTGCGTGGAGGGCGCTCTATAAGTACAAGTTGTTGTTGTTGTTATTGTTAGCTAACAAAAATCTATCGACCTCAGTCTCGGAAATTTTAATTGAATTGATCTGGAATTCACAGCTTTTTGGGGAGGGTTTCCAAGATTTCCACTATCCTTTGTGTGAAAGTGTATACTGCATAGGACGCACTGTAGAGTGCAATGACTGTGTATTTTGTCGGCGAACACGGCAGCCGATTTTGAGCACAGCGACGTCTCCCCACACACAGCCCTGAAGTGAGTGAAGCGATTCACAAAAGGCTGTGTTTTTGCCAATCGGAGGGACTTCTCTACAAGCGGAGGGAACTGTAAACGGAGGGAAATGATTTCAGTGTAAAAATCTCCTGTTTAAAGCGGCGTGGACCAGGGCTGTGTGTTTGGGGAGCTGTGCCTCTCTGACAAAGGAAATTGCTTCAGACGGGAAGCGAGGATATTCCCCTGGGACATGCCTGTCAGGCGGTGTGTTGGATCCACAGACTCGCAGCCCCGCTAATGAGCTTATCTTTCCTCACATGTGACCCGCACGGAATTATTAAAGCCAAAAATAAAAATAATTATCTTTCGCCTGCAGTCAACTTCGGCACCTGGAGGCATTGCTCAAAATCATGCTTTCTTTTTTTTTTAAAAAAAGCGTTAGAAAAAAATTCCGCTCGCTTATCCCAGCCCTCGCCCTCCCCCCACCCCCCACAATTTTTCTCTTGTATCTCTCTCTCTCTCCTCTTCTTACTCTCCTTTTGGCTCTCACTTTACAACTCTGTTCTCTCTCTTCTTTCTCCTGTCTCGTGCTCTCTCTCCCTCTCTCATACGTACGCTTTCTCTCTCTTCTTTCTCTGTCTTCTCTCTCTTCCTCCCCCTCCTCCCCTCATCTCTCTCCTGTGAATAGTGTGCATTCTGTAGCCAATTTGCACACAGCAACGTCCCCAAAACAGCCATGGAGTGAGTGACGGATTTTATTTAGGGGATTCTCGGCCAGGACAGCAGGAGAGAGAAACTCCCTTCCCTTTTCCAATAGCACCGCGGAATCTTTGACATCCACCTGAACAGGCAGACGAGACCTCGGTTTAACATCTCATCCAATATAGTCGCCTTCACACGGGGTAGCATCTCGGAGTCTCTCCCGGTGTCCTGGCCAACAATCCCCCAGATTAAACCATTCAGTCTCATCGTGGCCATTCGCGGAACATTGCTGCGAGCAAAATCGGCTGCCGAGTTCACCTGCAAAACACACAGTCACTACACTTTAGAACGTGTCTCGTAAGACACCCTCTCGATGTGATAGGCGTGTTACCAAACATAAGGGTTGTAAATAATAATAATAATCCTTGCATTTGATGTAGCCACTGATCACGTCGTCGAGAGGTCTCCCAAAGCGCTTCACAGTAAATTATATTTGCTGTGTATCGTGCGGACGAAACGCGGCAGCCAGTTGCACACAGCAGCGTGCCACAAACAGTCGTTATCTGCCACTCGACTAACAACCGGGTCCCTACTTACTGCTGGGTAAACAGAGGCGTGTGGAGTAAGGAAACTTACCTAAGGTTTCGCCCCGCCCGGGAATTGAACCCGGGTCCTCTCGCTTACGAGGCGAGCGCTCTAACCGCTACGCTACGGGACTCCACTTTACAGTAAGTCTCGTAAGACATCCTTCTGACGTGGTAGGCACGTTACCAAATGTGAGGGTTGTTGTTAAGAAATCGAGTGCAGCAGGGGTCGGGAGCAGTGACCTCTCTCTGCACGTGTTGGACCCGGGAGCTTTTTCCCGTGTCTTTGCCAGTCCTCCTCTCCCTCTGGCCTGGCTGTGAGCAGCGCGGGGTGTGAGCTGACACGAGGTGAGGCTCTCACGTCAGGGGGAAAGCCGTACTCTCTCTACCTCGGCCCCCTCTCCCGAGGCTTCCCTCACTGGCTAACGTTACACACAGACGATCACATTTCCCTTTGTCTCCTGTTAAAAGCGAATTGCAAAGTAACACACAGGAGAGAGCTGTGAGGGGGTAGGAGAGCGAGGGGAGAGTGAGAAGGTGGGGGGCAGTGGGTGGAGAGGGTGCAAAAAGAATCAGGGCCATCAAGGGGGAGAGCGCGGGGAGGAAAGGTGGGGGCGTGGGGTGGAATAGGGGCCAGTTAGGGTTTGCGTGGCTGCGGGGAGGGGGGGGGAATGGGCTTGTAATAATAATCATCGTTGCATTTGATAAAGCACCTTAGCAAATTGTTGAGATGTCTCAAAGCGCTTCACAGGATACACTGTAAAGTGGATTGACTGTGTTTTGTGAGCAAAATGAGGCAGCCAATTGCATACAGCGGCGTCCCACAAACAGTCGTGGATTGAGTGACCACATTTGTTTCGAATGGCTTATTACCCCCGGAAAGTGATTCGCCACCAATCGACTAACAACCGAGTTCCTATGTACTGCTGGGTAAACAGAGACGTCTGGAGTAAGGAAATTTGAGGTTTCCCAGGTCTTCTCGCTTGCGAGGCGAGCGCTCTAACCACTGTCGTGGGACTGTTTAATATCTACCTGAACAGGCCGCAGACGGTAACTTGTTTTAACGTCGTATCCGCAGGACGGAGTCCCTGCTAATGAAGCCCTTCACCTACTTCCTCCCCCCCCGCCCCCGCCCCCACCCAACACTGCACTGGAGCATCAGGCTGGACCGTGAGCTCAGGACCCCGGTGTGGGCGGGGCGGGTGGGGGGGTGGTGGTGGTGGTGTGGGGGTTTGACTGAGCCGGGGTGATTGCGTAATAATAATAATAATCCTCGGATTTGATACAGCCCCTTATATCATTGAGACGTCTCAAAGCACTTCACAGAACATACTGTAAAGTGAATTGACTGTGCATTTTGTGGGCGAAACGCAGCAGCCAATTGCGCACAGCAGCGTCCCACACACAGTCGTGGATTATACAGTTTGCAGGCGCAGTATAGCTATCAGATCAACTTGTAATGGAGCCTTTGAAGTGATGTGAGACAGAGCACACAGAGTGGAGGTGATGTTGAGCACAATGTGTGTATCCTGAGGGGCCTGGGATCAGTGTGTCATTACAGACATGATCCGCCATTGTGCAGGCAATGTAACAGACTCATTACACTACCTTTGTGTCTGTTCTGTAGCCTGTGGGGGAAAGCTATCTCTGAAACGCTTTTGTTCAGGGTTCAGAGGGCAGTCTGTGTCTATAGGCTGTGTAATGGCCTGAAAAAAGACCTGCTCTGTTACTTTACCTCAGTCAGGGGAACCATCGGCAAAGGGAGAGTGTGCTGGAGAGGGCACTTAGTCACCACGGGAGGAGATTCCCATTCTCTGCTCTCTCCCCATGGTGTCTGTGCTCGTTCCCCCACTGGAGCTCTCTACTCTCTACACCGCTTTTCGGGAAAGGGTTAATTGCTGTCACTGAATCATGGGTTTGGCATTGAGATAAGAGACAAGATGGCATTATCTTGTCCAGTAATTTGTTTTATAGAGAACCTCAGGTGAAGGGCCAAGGCCCCAGTGCCGAGGTCAACAGAGCAGGCGAGAGGCGTAGATAAAGACAGAGGCAGTCACTGAGGCCAACTTCGGGGGTTTAGGCACCTGGAGAGCGAGAGAGGTGAGGAGTCCTGTAGAGCGTAGGAGGAAGGGAAGAGCGAGGGACTCTCTCGCACTCACACCTTCTCACACTCACACTCTCACACTCACTTGCACTGTCTCTCACACACACTCTCTCCCACTCACACTCTCCCTCGCTTCTCACACACACTTCTCTCTTGCTCTCGCTCACTCTCACACTGTGTGCCAGGGCTGGCTCTGCCAGTGAATGCTGGCAGCCTCACAGGGGGTGAAGGAGAAAGGCTCACACACACACACACGCAATCTTTCTCTCTCGCTCTCTCAGCCACTTCGCTGCTCGCTGGTACTTTTGACAGCACCTTTTGTGCATTTGGCTGTCGCATAGCGCTGAGCAGCCGTGGGCGGCCTGGAGAGCAGGAATCACAGCCAAGGCTGGCTTTGTGTACAACACGCATACACCCTCCATCCTGACACCCTCCCTCACAGCCAACAGCACAGAACACCCTGGGCCGTTAGTGTGCGATCAGGGACATGTCTACTCAGTATTCATGGTGGCGGAGAGAGAGAGAGGGAGAGAGACTGAGAGGTGGAGGGGGGGAAGAGAGAAAGACACATACAGAGAAAGAAAGAGGGGGAGAGAAACACCAGAGAGAGAGAGAGAGACAGAGAGTCGGTGAGGGAGAGAGAAAGACAGAGAGGGAGAGAGAGAGACTCAGAGAGACAGTGGAAAGAAAGACAGATAAAGACTGAGGGAGAGAGAGTGAGACAAAGAGAGAAACAGAGAAAGGCGGAGGGAGGGAGAGAGAGAGAGAGAGAGAAAGAAAGTGTCTGAGAGAAGTGGAGAGATTAGTTTTTGCCATTTATGTTCTCACAAAGAAACTGAAAGAAGTGTTTTTTGTTTCCTCTTGCAGTTTCCATCCTTTTACTACCTTCCTCCTCTCCTGTTTCATCCTGATTCATCTCTTTCTTTCTCTCGCCTCTTTTGTCTCTCTTCATTCTCTCTCTCTCTCTCTCCTTTCTCTTTTCCTCCTCTCCTTTTTCTCTCCTCTTTCCCTCCCTGTCCTCCTCTCTTTCCTCCTTTGTCTCCCTCTCTTACCATTCTCTTCCCAACTCTCTCCTCCCTCTCTCTCCCCCACACCTCTCTGTCCTCTTACTCTTTCCTCCTCTCCTCTCTTTTTTTCCTCTCACCACTCTTTCTCTCTCTCCTCTTCTGTCTTCCTTTTTCTTTTCTTTCTTACTTCCTTCTCTCCCTCTCTTTCCCCCGTTCTCTCCCTCTCTTTTCGCTCTCTTTCTTTCTTCTTGCTCCCTCGCTCTCCTGTATTGAAGAGAGTGTCAAACCTCACAGCAATGTGTGTGTAGGTGTTGAGTGATGGAATCCTTGTATTTTGCACACAGCGCCTTATCACGTCATTGAAGCGTTTCAAAGTGCTTCACAGAATGTACCCTAAAGTATAGTGACTGTTTGTTGTGGGAATGCCCAATCCTCTCCCTCTCTCTCTCTCTCTCTCTTCATCCTCGATCCAGTTCTCAGGATGTCCACTATTTGACCTCTCGCCATAACCTCTGCTGTTTGACCCCCAGCTCCTGCCTGTGTGATTGACAAGACCCCCAGGGCAGGGGCAGTGCCAGAGCTGCGCCCTCCCCCAAACTGACCTCTGCCATCACCGGCTTTGTTCCTCTTGTGGGGTGGGGTGGCGGAGGAGGTTAGTAGGGTCTCCCCGGGGCTTAAATGGCTCCAAGGTGACAAGCTCAGCAATGGAACGCCAGAATGATCCATCCCTCTGTGATGGTCTCTAGTCCGGTCCCTGAGCTATCCCAAGGCACTGCTGATGACAGCACAGTCAGCGTGGCTCATCAGTAGGACTTGGAAGGAAGGCTAAGGCTAAGGTGTGGGGGTGGGTGGGGTAGTCGTTGGGTCACTAATTTCACTGATGTATTAGTTTTCACTTCCCAACAGTGCTCACCCTCCCTTTCCCTCTGCTCTCTTTCTCTCCCCCACTTTTCCTCTCTCAATTTCTCTCTCTATCTCTCCCCTCTCTCCTGCTCTCTCCCTTATTCCCTCCTGCTCTTTTTGTCTCTCACTATCTCTCGCTCGCTCTCCATCTTTCTCCCCATCTTTGTCTGGCTCTCAATCCCTCTCTATTTCTCTCTCTCCCCCTCTCATATATATATATATATATATATATATATATCACTCTCGCCCTCTCTCTCTTGCCCTTCTTCGTCTCTGTCTCTCTCTATCTATATAATAATAATAATCCTTGCATATGATATAGCTCCTTATCACATCTTCGAGATGTCTCAAAAGCACTTCACAGTATATAATGTAAAGTGAACTGATTATATTTTGTGGGCGAAATGCGGCAGCCAATTGCGCACAGCAGCGTCCCACAAACAGTCATGGATTGAGAGACTCATTTTTTGATTTTTTAAGGAATTATTACTCCCGGGAAAACAATCCGCCAATCGACTAACAACTGGGTTCCTATTTACTGCCCGGTAAACAGAGGTGTGCGGAGTAAGGAAACTTGCCAAGGTTTTGTCCTGCCCGAGAATCAAACCCAGGTCTCTCGCTTGCGAAGCAAGTGCACTAACCACCGAGCTACAGGACTCCATATATAACAAACCAACAACAAATTATGTTTGAATAGTGCCTTTCATATCCCAAGCTGCTGTATATAATAATAATACTTGCATTTGATGGATATATCCTGTCTTGAAGACGTCTCAAAGTGCTTCACAGATTATATTGTAAAGTGGAGTGACTGTATTTTATGAGCTAAATGCAGCAGCCAATTCAACCCCCCACCCCCACGGCCCTCTCTCTCTACTCTCTCTCTCTCTATGTATATACAAATTATATATACAGTCTTGCCCTCTCTCTGTCTCTCTCTCTATCTCTCTCTGTATACATTATTATATCTCCATCTCTCTCACGCTCTCTCCCTCCTTCTCTCCCTCTCTCTCCATCTCTCTGTGAAGCACACTCTATTACATATTCCCTGATACCATCTGTTGTGTATTAGACTGACAGACAGAGCTGGCTCCTATACCACTGTTCTGTCAACAACAAAAGCAGCTGATGGAGAGCTTTGCTGTCCCGCTGACTGCTGATTGTATGTAAATGTGTGTTGTGTGGTGTACGGTGTGAAGCTGCTTCTCCCCCTCTGTCGGCTTGGCTTGATGAGCAGGTACAAGAGACTGTGGGGTCAGCCTGTGCCTCACTGCCGTGTTATTCCACACAGTTGCTTACAAGGCTTCCTGTGGTTGTTTTACATGATCTCCTAAACGAAGCAGCGAAATAGAGGCCAACTGATGGGGCACTGGATACCCAGCCAGGCTCTCCGTCACTGTATCTCTGTCACTGTATCTCACACTGACTCTCTGTCCCTGTGTCTCACTGTGTGGCTCTGTGTCTGTCACTGTGTCTCTCACTGGCTTGCACTGGGGGGGAGGTGGGGGAATGGAACGGATGGGAGATCCAGCATAGTCACGATGGGCCGAATGGCCTCACTTTGCACTGTGAATTTTATAGGTTCCACATATAGCATTAATAATAATCCTTACATTTGATATAGCGCCTTTCACATCGGGAGGACACCTCAAAGCACTTCACAGGAATTTGCTGTAAAGTGTAGTGACTGTCGCGCTCTGGGACGCTACCCTGCCTGAGGGGCGCTATATAAATGCAAGTTGTTGTTGTTTGTTTGCCGAGTGCAGATGACTGAGCCAATTGTGTTATGAAGCAGATAGTTTCTGGTACCTGTCATCCAGGTAGTGAGGGCTCAAACCCATGTGGGTCAAACAACAATCTAATGACTATCTTCCCTGGGTGGTGGGGTGTGGGGATCTCACTTAGAGCTGAACTAGCTCCAAGGTGACATGTTTGGCAATGGAACATCAGAATCGAGCCGGCCCTCTGTGATGGTCTCTACCCCAGGTTCCTGACCAGGCAGGTCCACAGTATTCCAGGGCACTGCTGATGACAGCCCAGCCCAGCTGGCTCATCGGCAGGACCTGGAAGGGAAGACCAGTTACTGGGGGCAGGGAATCCTCCCACTCAGCTGTTAACCCTGCAAGCCAAAGCCCTAATGGATAGGATGGTCCTAGCTGGACAAGCAGCGTGAAAGCTTGCCAGTCAGTGCTCTCAATGGCAAGGCTTGAACTCACGTAGATTAAGTTGTGCGGTTTTAGCTGGTTAAATTCCAGCAGTAGACAAGTCTTGGCTCCTGTCAATCTGCACTTAATACTTTCTGGGACTAGGTAAGCAGGTTTCTCATGGGAAAGAGTATGCATTCCATTCCAGACAAACGGAAACCAACACATGTGAACTCTCAGTCTGGGTTCGGATACTCTTAATCACGGCGATGGGTTTCCGTGTGTGTCAGGCCCGGCTGACCCCAAAACACAGTAATAATAATCTTTGCATTTGATATTGGAGTCCTGTAGCTCAGTGGTTAGAACGCTCTCCTCGCAAGCGAGAGACCCGGGTTCGATTCCCGACAGGGCGAAACGTTGGGCAAGATTCCTTACTCCGCACGCCACTGTTTACCTAGCAGTAAGTAGGAACCCGGTTGTTAGTCGAATGGATCGCTTTTCCAAAAAAAAATTGGTCACTCAATCCACGACTGTTTGTGAGACACTGCTGTGAGCAATTGGCTGCCGCGTTTCGCCCACAAAATATATGGTCAATTCACTTTACAGTCTATCCTGTGAAGCGCTTTGAGACACCCCGTGATAAGGCGCTATATCAAATGCAAGGATTATTATGATATTGCCAGAGGATAGTCACCAGTTGGCCGTTCCAACAGCCGACAAGCGCGGGTTCGACCCCTCATTAGGTGGATGGCATGTCCCAGGAACTCCCTGCGAGCTTCCCGGTGGTCAACACAGCTCAACGTGAAAATGTGTGAGAGCATTGCCACCATCTTCCTGCCCGCAGCTCAGGCACACGTCTCTGCCCATTGAGCAATGGTTCCATCAATTGGAGGTGCGGTGTTTTAAGTGCTTGCCTCTCTGCAAGCTGGATGTATGAATGCGGACTCCAGGTGAGGTGAAGAAAAGCAGCCTGGGTCACAGAGAGAGGGGAGGGGGTGGATGTGAGGGACACGCACAACAGAGCTGAGGACAAAACCTCAGGCTCCGCACAGTAAATCTGTGAAGCGCTTTGAGAAATTTCCATAAGGCACCATATCAAATGTAAAGATTATTTACTTATTAATCTGACCAGCTTGCGTGCAGTATATCCAGGACAGTAGCTTGACTGTCTCTTATCTGTTGCTCCCTCTGTCTCACTGTCTGTCTGTTTATGTTTCTTTCCCTGTCTGTCTGTCTGTCTGTCTGCCTCTTTCTCTGTATGTCTGTCTCTCTCTATCTGTGTTTCTCTATGTCTGTCGATCTCTTCTTTCCGTCTCTCTCTCTCTGTGTCTGACTGTCAGAAAGCGATGCTGAGTGTCTGATGGGATGGGGGTTTGGGGGGGCTGCCCCTGGGGGTGATTGTGCTGCGCATGGGGAGTGTGTGAGCTCGGGGAGCTGAGGCGAGGGTTGCCCAGGTCAGGCTAATCCTCTAATTACAGCCTCACAGATGGTGTTTGTATCCAGCTCAGCCTCGTCCACACACTCATACATTTGCATCATTCCGTGCTGCCGGTGGACTCGCGCGCGTGTGTGTGTGTGTCTGACTGTGCGTGTCTGATTATGTGTGTGTGTGTGTGTGTGTGTCTGACTGTTGGGGTTTGATTGTGTGTGTGACTGTGTGTGTGTCTTTGTGTGTATGTGAACTTTGTGTGTGTGTATGTGTGTCTGACCGTGTGTGTGAGAGACCGCGTGTGTGTGTGTGTGGTGTGTGAATATGGCGGTGTTTAGACACTTGGATGTTTACAGTGACTTTACCAGTTGAAATATCTCAGCAAAGTGTTTCTCAGTAATTACTGACAAGTGTGCTTGTGTTTTGCATTTTGCACAGAGTTCCACAAGCAGCCATGAAGTGAACAAGCGGTTCATTTACCTCATTGGTCTCTCACTTCATTGCTGTTTGTGGGACATCATTGTGTGCAAACTATCTGTGAAGTGAAGTTCCGTAGCGCAGTGGTTAGAGCGCTCGGCTCGCAAGTGAGAGGACCCGGGTTCGATTCCCAGCCGTGACGAAACTTTAGGCAAGTTTCCTTACTCCACACACCTCTGTTTACCTCGCAGAATGTAGGAACCCAGTCGATTGGCGGATCACTTTCCAGGGGTAATAACCCGACAAAAAAAAAAGCAATAATAATAACATGGTCACTCAATCCACAACTATTTGTGGGACACTGAGGTGCGCGATTGGCTACCACATTTCGCCCACAAAATATTCAGTCACTCCACTTTACAGTATATCCTGTGAAGCGCTTAGAGACGTCTCAATGATATGATAAGGCGCTATAGCAAATGCAAGGATTATTATTATTTTAGGACCGCCCGCTCAGCACGTTTCACCTTTCCCTCAGTCCACTCCGCCTCTCTCGCTCTCTCTCTCTCTGCGCCTCTCTTTGTCTCTCTTTTCTCTCTCTCCCTCCCTCTCCGCCCCGCTCTCCGTCTCCCACGAAGCTCTGATCGAACTCCTGCCCTCTAATCTTCTCTGAACGGCTCTGTCTCAGCACATACTTGTGGAGTTGATGGCTCTGCGCTCTCTACTTAAGCACTTCGTCCAGATACCACTCAGCGCAGCAAATTACAGAGTTCAGCACTGCAGTGTCCTTGCCCTGACTGAGAGAGAAAGATTCCTTGTCTCCAGCCCAGACTCGCAGAGTCAGGTCAAGCCCCACAATGAGCTCATGGTCTGGGGCTGACCCTCCAGAGCAATGCTGAGACCTTAAATCCAGCTCCACAGTAAAATCCCGTGAAGCGCTTTGACCTGAAAGGCACTGTGTCAAATAAAGGGATTATTATTATTATTATGATTATTAAGAATGAGAGCTTTGATTATTTTATATAGTACACGTCTGCCTGTCCAGGTGGACGTTAAAGATCCTGCGACCTATTGCGAAAGAGAAGGGAGTTTCTCTTCTCTCCCATTGTCCTGCCCGACAATCTTCCCGGATAAAATTGGTCACTCACTCCATGGCTGTTTCTGGGACACTGCTGTGTGCAAACTGGCTGCCACATTTGCCTAGGCTCCTCTCTCCCTCGCTCTATTTCTCTCTCTTTGTCTTTTGCGCTCTCTATCTCTCCCTCTTATGTCTTGTTCTCTCATTTGCCCCCGCACCCCCACCCCCAACCGCTCCCTCTCTCTCTCTCTCTTTCTCCCTCAGCTCCAGGCTTCCCAGTATTGGTGATTCTTTGATACTGTTCCTGGGATTTTCTGATCGACATTCCTAGGAATTATTTAAATTCAAGGGAGACATGAAGGGGGAGGGGTTTTTCCCCCCCCAGGGGATGAGAGGTGTCCAGATTTGGAGCAGCATTGCTTTGTGTGCCTGACTGTGTGTGTTGTTTGGGATGAGCTAAGAGGTGTGTTGTTTGGTGATTATCTAGTGTTTCATTCTGAGATGGTAATAAATAAACCTTCCAATTCATGCAGTGCCTTATCCCATCGGTAAAACATCTCAAAGCGATTCACAGAATATATTGTAAAGTGAATTCACTGTGTATTTTGCATATGGGCGAAATACAGTCACCTTACCAGCTCGGTTATGATGAGAGACCATCACAGAGGGGGGACTCGATTCTCACAATCTGTTTAACAAACATATCTTCACCTTGGAGCCAACTCAGCTCCAGGGAGATGCCCACGTATCCAATTTTTGGGGGAGGGGGGTGTCAGCCGGGTGTCTGATACGTGCGGAAACCCATCACTTTGCTTAAGCCATATCCAAACCAAACTGAGAATCCCATGCATCCCACCTACACATGGAAATTCCAGAGATAGCTTGTTGGAACGGAATGCGCACTCCCTCCCTGGAGGGATGCATCCTACTTACCTCCTAATTCCCGACAATATGTGGAGTCCTGTGGTTAGAGCACTCGCCTCTCAAACGAGAAGACCTGGGCTCAATTCCCCGGGCAGGGTGATGAGTTCGGCAAGTTTCCTTACGCCTCTGTTTTACCTGGCAGTAAGTAGGAACCCGGTTGCTGGTCGATGGGCGGATCGCTTTCCGGGAGTAATAATTCCTTCAAAATAATAATCAATAAATATTAAGAAAAAATGTGGTCACTCAATCCACGACTGTTTGTGGGACACTGCTGTGCGCAATTGGCTGCCGCGTTTCACCCATCAAAGTACACAGTCAATTCACTTTATAGTACATCCTGTGAAGCGCTTTGAGACATCTTGAAGACATGATAAGGCGCTATATCAAATGAAAGGATTATTATTATAATTATTAAGTAAACACAAGTCCACTGTGTGTCCCACCTGATGGCTGTAACTGGCCAGCATCTATTAAGTAAACACATCGACCTAATCTAATTAAACCTTGCCCTCCAATTAGTCGTCTCTGCTGACCGCAAACACTAATGATTTGTAGCTTTTAATTGACTCTCATTAAGGCCTGATACCAGCCAGCAATCTGTCACCTTTAGAAAGTCACTGAGGGCAAGAGAGAGAATGCCTGACATTTGCCAGTGATAGCTTGGAGTCAAGACATTGAGACATTATCAAAGGCTCTGTTTAGCCAGCAGAAGGTAGGACTCGGTTGCTAGTCGATTGGCGGATTGCTTTCTGGTAGTAATAATGGCTCAAAAAAAAATTCTGTGATGCGCTTTGAGACGTCTCAATGACATGATAAGGCACTATAGCAAATGTAAGGATTGTTATTTATTATTAAAGCGCTTGACAGAATATATCGTAGATTGACTGTATATTTTGTAGGCGGAATGCGGCGGCCAATTGCGCGCAGCAGCGTCCGAAAAACAGTCGTGACTTGAGTGACAACATTTTTGTTTTGGGAAGGGATTATTAGCCCCTCCGGAAAACAATCTGCCAAGCGACTATATTGTAGATTACACCTGGCATCGATTCCCCGTGAGGCACTTTGAGTCGTTTGACATTACAGATTTTGGAACAAATTCTTTCAATCAAATCTGAGACATTTGAGCTTTGAAAATGTCAAGTTTGTAAGTGGCATCGCAGAGGGCAGCTTGATAGGATGTTCAGCGTGATTGAGAAAAGAAATCCAGAACAGTACGCTCAGAGACACTGAGACTGGGACACACACACAGGTCAAAATAAGGCATTAGGGAAAGCATTGCATTGTCAGAGGTGCCGTGGAGTCCTGTGGCTCAGTGGTTAGAGCACTCGCTTTGCAAGCGAGAGACCTGAGTTCAATTCCAGGCAGAGGGCGAAACCTTGGGCAAGTTTCCTTACTCCACACAGAGCCTAATAATAATCCCTCCAAAACTAAAAACAATAATAAAATTGGTCATTTTCAATCTACGACTGTTTGTGGGACATTGCTGTGCGCAATTGGCTGCCGCGTTTGCCCACAAATATACAGTCAATTCACTTTACAGTGTATTCTGTGAAGCGCTTTGGGACGTCCTCCCGACGTGAAAAGCGCTATATCAAATGCAAGGATTATTATTATTATTATTATTATTACCAGTCGCTGCAATTTAAAGTATATCCTATGCAGTGCTGAGAGCCATCCACCTGAAGTGAAACAACGATAACAACAAAATTACATTGGTAAAGCACCTTTCACGTCGGGAGGACGTCCCAAGGCGCTGGATCAAATAAGACCTAATACTGTTGATGTTGTGGTGGACGGTTTTGCCGAACTGTCTCACGGTGAAGAGAAATGGAGCCCTTTGCACTGTCAGTTGAACAGGTTAAGGATTTAGCACGAGATGGAATGAGTGCCAATCAATTGCCTGGGCTTATTGGGCTCCAGGGAGAGCGATCGTGTTCATAGAGCTGTGCTCCCGATCAATGCCAGGCTCCATTAGCAAATCCTGCTCGGAGAGACGTGTGTGGGGGAGGGGAACACACCTGGGATGAGACCAGAGAGAACATAGGAACAGGAGGAGGCCATTCAGCCCTCGAGCCTATTCCGCCATTCTGTTATATCACAGCTGATCTGTACCTGAACTCCAATTACCCGCCTTAGCCCCATATCTGCCACTCTTTGCCCACAAGTATACAGTCAATTCACTTCATAGTATATTCTGTGAAGGGCTTTGAGACGGCTCGAAGATGTGAAAAGCGCTGTATCAAATGCAAGGATTATTATTATTTATTTATCTCTTAACTCTTGAAACATTAACCTAACAAAAATGTATCCAGCTCAGTATTGAAAACGTGAACGGATCCAGCATCCACGGCCTTTGGGGGGACAGAGTTCTAGATTTCCACTACCCCTTGTGTGAAACAACATGGATTTGGTGGTGTCTTATCAAGTCAGAGTGTAGTGATTGTTTTTTTGTGATCAAGTTGCTGTTTGCTACAACGCACGACAGTGTTTCGCTCGTAAAATACAGTCAATCCACTTTACAGTGTATCCTGTGAAGCGCTTTGAGAAGTCTGAGTGATGTGATGAAGTGCTATATCAAATGCCAGGATTATTATTATGAGGAGGATGGCCCCAATAGTCAGATAGGGGGAAGGAACTGAGGCCACAGGCCCAGGCCCATCGACGCTGCCCCCAAATAAATGTCGCCAGGAGAAATCTGACCTCTGACTGTTGACTTCCCCACCTGCCACCATATATCATCCCAGCCACTTTCCAATTCCGTGCCTTAATGAGGATCAAAATTCCTTGACCTCCGAGGAGTCTTTGGAATTCAGGGGTGGGGAAGCAAGCCATTCGTCTCCTGATCTTTTCTCCATCGCACGCTGCCTTTTTCCTTCCCCTCTCTTTAATCCGCTCTCCCATACATCGTTCCCTTCCCCCACTTCCACTCTCCCCCACCCTCGCTCGCACCTTGCATTTAATGTCACACCATTGAGACTTCTCAAAGCACCTCGCAGGATTATACTGTGATGTGGAGTGACTGTGTATTTTGTGGGCGAAACGAGGCAGACAGTTTGCACGCAGCAGTGTCCCACAAACAGCCATGGAGTGAGTGAGCAGTTTTTTTTCATTTGGGGGATTGCTGGACAGGACACCGGGAGACAGAAACTCCCTTCTCTTTTCCAATAGCGCCACTGGATCTTTAACGTCCACCTGAACAGGCGGACTGGACCTCGAACTGAAGTCTGATCCGTAGGACGTCACCTCCGACAATGCATCACTCCCCCAGCGCTGCACTGGAGCATCAATTTGGACTGTGCGATTCCAAGTCCTGACGTGGAGCTTCAAATCACAACCTTCAGAGACGAGAGTGTTAGCACTGCGCCAGGCTGACACACAGCCTGGCTGGCTATAGATCAGTTGGCTGTAGATCAGTTTCCCCAGGATTATATCACAACAAGTGTGACATTCCTCACTCTCTGGGTGGTCTGTGCGTGTTTTTGCTCTGGCATGGCATGATGCGGTGTAGCACGGCTCGGCTTGGTGGGTGCAGTGGTGTCGTGTGGCGCAGTGTGAGATGGCTTGGGGTGGAGTGACGAGGGGAGACGGCAGAAGGGAATCTTCAGTGTTTGATGCACAGACGAGTTGGGATAAGAGTTTGGGATATTCGCAGTGGGACGCGTGATGTGAATTTTTTTTCGAGAGCAGAAAACAAATCATGAAAAACATCTATTGTTCTTTTCTCTTTCTTTCTCTTTCTTTCTTTCTCTCTTTCTCTCTTTCTTTCTTTCTTTCTGTTTTTCTCTCTCTCTCTCTCTCTTTCTTTCTTTCCATCTTTTTCTCTCTCTCTCTCTCTCTCTCTCTCTCTATCTTTCTCCGTACCCAGCCAGGCATGCAGTGATTGACATTTCTGGAGCGCGCTGATGGGAATGAATGGTGTTGAGGGTAGCATCAGTGTTGGTTGGCTATTGGAGTGGGAGGGGGGGGAGTGGAGGAGGGGAGGCTGCCGTGTCTATGTTAGCCTTGGCCTGGCTGGTTGCCAGGCTGCCTGGGCACTCAGCCACTCTTCACTTTCACAGCGCAGGCAAAATGCCCAGCTCATAAACCTCTTACCAGTCTCTTGCCAAGCAGGCACGGCTCACACAGCAGGTGACCTGGCACCTCTCTCTCTGTCAGCTTCCCTTCTGTGCTCCTCCTCCGAGGTCTCACCTTCGAGCTCGGCACCACATGTGGAGAGAGGTTTCTGTGCAGAGGTGAGGTTGACAAGAGACACCACCTCCCACCCATCCTTGCCCAGCTCCACTGGCTCCCCATCCCTTAGAGCAGCGAGTTTAAAATCCTCGTCCTCACTATTAAAGCCCTCAACGACCTTGCTCTTCTGCAACCTCCTACCAATCTGTCCGCTCCTTCCGACTTGAGCCTTTCTGCCCACCCTCTGGAACTCCAGCCTGGAGGCCATCAGCCTCGCTCCCTCCCTTCAAGGCCTGTCTTAAGACCTTCCCATTTGACCATGCTGTCGGGCGCCCTCCCACCCCCCTACCCTCCACCCCTCTTGATTCCAATCTCCAGCTTGGGTACAAACACATAACTGTCCTCCCACTCAGCTCCTGTTAACACTGCAAGCCAAAGCCCTAAAGGGTAGGTTGGTGCTAGCTGAGGAAGCAGTGGGAAAGCTTGCCAGACAATGCTCTCAATGGCAAGCTATGCGGTTTTAGCTGGTTAGACTCCAGCAGTTACACCAACTCACACTCTGGGGTCCCCCAAGCCTTGGCTTTTGCCAACCTGCGCCTCATACTCCCTGGGATTAGGTAAGAGGGATGTGTCCCTCCAGGGAGAGAGAGTGCGCATTCCATTCCAACGATCGATCTCTGGGATTTCCATGTGTAAGTGGGATGCCTGGAATTCTCAGTTTGGATTGGATGCTTCTCAGCACAGTGATGGGTTTCCGCATGTGTCAGACGCTCGGCTGACCGAAAGAAAAGACACAGTTTAAGAGATACTTCCTTCTCTTTTCCTGCAGCCCGTGGGACTTTTAACGTCCGCCTAGACATGAGCCTCGGGTTTGTCGAAGTCGGACGTCGCCACTATGAAGCGCTCCGGGACGCTACCCCACGTGACGGGCGCTATATTAAGCGTTTTTGAGACGTCTCAAAAGACGTAATAAGGCACTATATCAAATGCAAGGGTTATTCTTATTACTATTATTTTTGTCGTTATTGTTGTAATAAATGCAAAGTAGTTGTTGTTGTCCTCAGTCGGGTTGGGTCCGGAGACCGACAGGAGCTCCACGCTCTCTGTGTGAGACACAGTGCACGGTGCTGGGCAGAAACACAGCCCTAATTCGGGGCTTTGCTGCGCGACCAGTCTCCAAAGGACAATGGTATTGATCTGACAGGTTTGATCTCCTACCCAAAGGCCAATCTCATTCTCCAATACACAGGGGGTTCATTCGATACTCAGCGACACTATAAAAATACCAAAACAATAACCTTCTATTTGGTATATAGAGCGAGTGCCTTTCCCGTCAGGAGGTTGTCACAAAGCACTTCACAGGGTACATTGTAAAGTGTAGTGACTGTTTTATGGGAGAAAACGGTTGCGCACAGCAACATGCCACAAACAGCCATGAATAATAATATCCTTGCATTTGATACAGTGCCTTATCAAGTCGGAAAGACGTCTCAAAGCGCTTCACAGGATTTACTATAAATGTATCTGTGTTTGCGGCAAACAAAGCAGCACAATTGCACACAGCAGCGTCCCACAAATAGCTGTGGAGCGAGTGACCAATTTTATCTGGGGTATTGTTGGCCAGGACACCGGGAGAGAGAGTGAGAAACGTCCTTCTCTTTTCGAATAGCGCCTTGGGATCTTTAACTTCCGCCAGAAGAGGCAGATAGGTAGCTCGGTTTCACATCTCATCCAAAGCACGGCATCTCCGAAAATGCAGCCCGTGTACAGTGCCGTATTGGGAGTGTCATCTTAGATTATATGAATTAAAATTCCCCAGGTAGAGCTTCAACCCACAATGTTCTGGCTCAGTCAAGAGTGATATCGACTGAACCAGGCTGACATATTACTGTATTGCGTTCTGTGTGAGGTCCGAGGCCTCCAGGCAACTCTTGAAATGTCTCTAAAGACTCTGTACTATAAAGACACAATGCTGCACAAAGTTTCTGGGTCAGAAGGTTGTGGGTTGGAGCTCTGGGTTAGGGGAGAGGTACTGGCGGAGCTGTTAACAGGGATGCTGTTCCAGGCCGTGACAATGGAGACGTGAGATGTCAAATTGAAGGTTCTGTCTGTTCAAATGCACGAGAATGTCGCAATTAGAGAAGAGAAGTTCTTCTGTTGGAGAGCTCCAGTGGCGGAGAGAGCACCAACCCAGGCACGATGGGGAGAGAGAGAGAGCAGGGAATGGGATTAGAGTAGAGAGTTCCAGTGGGGGAGCGAGAACCAGCACGATAAACATTCTGCGATGCTGAGAGTACGTTTAGCTCATTTCCCTGTGAAGCTCAGATGTTCCGGAAGGTTCCCCGACACCATGTAATCACCAGGAGACCATGTGTTGCAAACCTGTTAATTGAGATAATTTTCCAGAGCTCTATACTCACTCAGTGTCTCTGTGTTATACACTTCACACTCGCTCAGTGTCTGTGTTATACACCCCGCACTAACTCAATGTCTGTGTTATATACCCCGCACTAACTCAATGTCTGTGTTATACACCCCGTACTAACTCAGTGTCTCTGTGTTATACACTTCACGCTCACTCAGTGTGTGTGTTACACACTCCACACTTGCTCAATGTGTGCATTATACAGTCCACACTTGCTCAGTGTGTGTGTGTTACACACTACACTCGCTCAGTGTGTGTGTTATACAGTCCACACCTGCTCATTGTGTGTGTCATACACCCCACACTCATTCTGTGTGTGTATTATACACTCCACCCACGGGTTCAGTTACTCTGCAGGCTATTAAAAGAGTCTTGAAGGAGGTCAGAAAACGTATGAGATGGTGGGTGACTGTAGGGGGTGGGGGGGGAATCTGTATGTTAAAGCCTCTGGTAAACATTGGCATGTCTGTGGCTGGCACAGCTCTCAACTCACTGCACACCAGTCAACCGTGGCACTCGCCCAATCAGGCATGACGTCTTCCGATATATGAGCCTCAGTGGCCTGATGGAGTATACAATGGCTGCTCACTCCTTCCTCTCTGTCACACTCTCAGCGCCCTGTGCGTGTGTCTGTGTGTCTCAGTGTGTGTTTGTGAGAGTCTCAATATGTGTCTCAGTGTATCAGAGCGTGAGTGTGTGTTTGTGGGTACATGTGTGTGTTTGTGGGTGGGGTATGTCTGTGTGTGTTTGTGGGTATATGTGTGTGTTTGTGGGTGGGGTATCTCTGTGTGTGTTTGTGGGTGGGGTATGTATGTGTGTGATAAAGATCCCGAGGCGCTATTAGAAAATAGAAGGGAGTTTTTTATAATAATAATAATAATAATCCTTGCATTTGATATAGGGCCTTATCACGTCGTTAAGACATCTCAAAGTGTTTCACACAATATACTGCAAAGTGGAGTGACTGTATATTTTATGGGCGAAACGCGGCAGCTGCTTATGCACAGCAGTGTCCCACAAACAGTCCAAATTGAGTGACCAATTTTTTATTGTGGAGGGATTATTACCCCCAGAAAACGAACCGCCAATCGACTAACCATCGGGTTCCTACTTACTGCTCGGTAAACAGAGGAGTGTGGAGGAAGGAAACTTGCCTAAGGTTTTGTCTTGTCTGGGAATCGAACCCGGGTCCTCTCGCTTGTGAGGCGAGTGCTCTAACTACTACGCTAAGTGACTCCACTCCAGGAATCCAAACTGAGAGTTCCATGCATCCCACCTACACATGGAAAATCCTATGTGTTCCCTGGTCATGCATCTTGGTCATCTAATTCCAGAAAGTAGGTTGGCGAGAGCGAAGGCTTGGGGAGCCCAGAGTGTCCGTTGGGGTAATTGCTGGCGTCTAACCAGCTAAACCCACATAGCTTGCCACTGAGAGCGCTGTGTGACAAGCTTTCCCACTGCTTGTCCAGCTAGGACAACCCTACCTGCTAGGGCATTGGCTTGCAGGGTTAACAGGAGCTGAATGGGAGGATTCCTTACCCCCAGTGACCAGTCGGCCTTTCCAAGACCTGGCGATGAGCCAGGCTGGGCTGTGCTGTCATCAGCAGTGCCCTGGAATACTGCGGACCCGTCAGGCTCAGGAAGAGGACTAGAGACCTTTCACAGAGGACTGGCTCGATTCTGACATTTCTTTGACAGGAACCTCACCTTGGAGCCAGTTCAGCTCCGAGGAGACTCTGCCTAGCTCCCCTCCCCTCTTTCCCGGGAAGCATCCCCTCCCTCTCGAGGGGGATGGTTGGTGGCCGTTGTTGCTGTGTGTGACTCAGCTGCTGTGTGGTGTTGGCGGTGGGGGAGTTGGCGTGCTGTCTGGCGGGCTGGGTTGTAATTAAATACAGTCAGCCTGGTTTGATCTTGAGGAAAGAGTCCGATGGTATGTGATTTATGCAAAGTAACCTGGAAAGCCACTTCCAGAGTGGGTAATGACCTCCCCTCCAGGGGCCCCTTCAGCCCACAGCTCACACTCCGTACAGATGCTTCCAGTGTTAATCACCTCATCCCGTCCCCTCCATCCTCATCGCCTAACCTCCTACATTTACTGTCTGCGCACACAGACATAGACAGTATGTACACACAGACACATAGACAGCGTATACACACAGCCACACGGGCAGCATGTACACACAGACGCACGGACAATGTACACACACAACACCAAAACATGCCGACACATGAACAGAGTGTGCACACAGTAACACGGTGTATTCACATAGATCCACAGAGTGTAGACGCCGGCAACACAGACATTGTATATGCACAACCCCGGAACACAGTCATTGTTTGTGAGGGTCAGTATTTGGGGGAGTCACTGTGTGTGTGAGGATGGTCAGTGTTTGTGTGTGTGTGTGTGTGTGGGAGGGGAGGGGATAGTATTTCGGGGAGTCACTGGTTGGGGTGTGTGTGTTGGGGCATTGTCTGGGGGAAGGGTTATCAGTGTGTGTGAGGGGAGTTGCCAGTGTATGTGAGGGTGGTGTAAGTGTGTGTGAGCGGAGGGTGTCATCGTGTGTGTGTGTGAATGTGTGTGTGTATGGGGGGGAAGGGTAGAGGTTACTGGCTCGGAGAGAAAGGAGGTCTGTTCTGTGGAGCAGGACTCTGTGGAATGTGTTGTAAATGAGGAAATTGCAGTCAAACAGAAACTTTGGCTTCAGGTTTCAGGCAGGGCTGAGCCGGTCTCTCTCTCTCTCTCTCACTCTCTCCTCGCAGTGAGAGACTCCACTCACTCTCCATTCACAGACATACAAACCTCAGCGTAATCTCCGAGCCCGACCCCACCAACAAAGACCCCTATTATACTGGCTCAACAATCCTCTTCCATTTGTAACTTTCATTTCTCTATTACACTGACGTCTGAATAGTTGGGTGGGAGGTGTGTGTCTGTGTGGGGTTGGGGGGGAGGGGGGAAGGTGTGCGTGGGAAGGGGAGATGGTGGGAGAGAGATGTTTTTCACAGAGAGATTAAAATTCACCAGCCACTCGGTCTATAATAATAATTTGTGTGTATGGTATCGCACCTTTCACGTCAGGAGGACGTCTCAACAACTCACAACTTTTTACACAGCGTCTCTCTCACACACACACACACAGTAACCGTCCCCAAACACTGACAACAACTCATACTTGTATGGGATCCCTAAGCGCTCCGAGACGCTATTGCATGCGAAGGGAGTTATATAAGTGCAAGTTGTTGTTGTTGTGGTACTCTTTCCCCGTCCTCTTCCCATCGTGTCTGTGCTAGTGCTCGCTCCCTCACTGGAGCTCTCTAGTCTAATCCCATTTCCCTGCTCTCTCCCCATCGTGTCTGTGCTGGTGCTCGCTCTCTTAATCTTATTCCCTGCTCTCTCCCCACACACATATTTATCTTCTGCCTCTTCAGATAGATATCCAGTTCCCTTTAATTGCCGGTTTGGTCTCAAGCTGAGCAGTAAGTTGTAGCAAAAGATTGCCACATCCTCATATCCCTCCGCCTCGAGGAATTTCTGCTCTCCTTACCTCCCCTTACCCGTCCTGGGGAGTGCTGTGATCTCTTGATCTCCCCCATCAACCCCCCCACCCACCCCTTCCCAACCCCTGTGCCGGGCGTGGATAGGGGGGCGGGGGGGCTACCTATTGATGTTGTGCTTGAAGTGGTGGGGTAGGGATGGTGCGCTGTGAGTTGGCAGGGGTTGTCCCACTCGCTCTGATGTCTCCCTGTATACAGGCAGCCAGCGAACTGCTTTGCTTCTTTGGATGTGTTTCATCTTGCGAGCGGGCACATCTGGTACAGTTTAGGCCACATCTGGTTGTGACTTGGATGGGAGCGAGCGGACGCTGAGGATGTTTAAACGACGGCCCTCCTCCACATGCCGGCCGCTGCTTATCTCAGGCCCGCGGGTGGGGTGGGGGGGGGAGGGCGGCGTTCTCTGATCTGCTCCCCCCCCCTCCCCCCACTCTCTCTCTGATGTTAATGACCACACCGTGGCGATTCCGGCTTCATTGACAGCCTACAGTGCATGTTCCTCTCCGTGTTTACCGTCCGCCTGGCTCCACCGCTCACACTTGCTCCCGTCAGGAGGTCGTGGGTTCAGCTGACCCACACTCACAAACTGACACTCACTCACACACTGACACTCACTCTCACCCTGACTCACACACTCATTCTCACTCTGATACTCACTCACTCACTCTCACACTGACCCACACTCACTCTCGCACTGACCCACACTCACTCTCGCACTGACCCACACTCACACTCAACTCTCACACTGATCCACACTCACTCTCGCACTGACCCACACTCACTCTCGCATTGACCCACACTCACTCACACTGACCCACGCTCACACTGACAGACACTCACTCTCACACTGACACTCACTCTCACACTGATCCGCACTTACACACTGACACTCACTCACACACTGACACTCACTCTCATTCTCACTCTGATACTCACTCACACACTCATTCTCATACTCACTCACACACTTACTCTCACACTGACCCACACTCACTCTCACTCTCATACTGACACTCACTCTCACACTGATCCACACTCACTCTCACACTGACCCACACTCACTCTCACACTCACACTGACACTCACTCTCACATTGACACTCACTCTCACACTGGCACACACACACACACTCATTCTCACTCTCATACTCACTCACTCACTCTCACACTCACACCGATACACTCTCACATTGATACACACTCAAATCACTGAAACACTACACTCACACTGCCTCACACATCCACACTCGCTCTCTGGCTTACTTACACACAGTATAAATAGCCTCTGCTCTGGAACCACACACAGAAACCCGAGCTGCAGATGGTGGAGATGAGAGTCTGTGTGAGCACTAACAGCCATCCCCAGCCTGTAATTTACCTCCACACAGCTCACATCTGATCACAAACCCACACACACATCCGGCCCTCCCTAATCACATCAGCATGACCTCACTCAGATGGCAGCCTGATCTCACCCCTGGGGGGTTATTCTATCTATATATATAACCCCCTGGTTAGGTAAGATTATCCTCCTGGGGGGGGGGAGGGGGTTAAGCGGGGTCTCATTGGAGCTGAACTGGCTCCAAGGTGACATGTTTGGCAACTGGATGTCGGAATCAAGCCAAGCCCTCTGTGACGGTCTCTTGTCCTGTTGATGACAGCACAGCCAACCTGGCTCATCGGCAGGACTTGTAAGGGCAGACTAGTCAATGGAGGCAGGGAATCATCCCACTCAGCTCCTGTTGACCCCGCAGCCAAAGTCCTCACGGTGGTCCTAGCTGGACAAGCAGCACTCTCAATGGCAGGCTATGCTGTTTTAGGTGGTTAGACTCCAGCATTTACCCTTGGCTCTTGCCAACCTGCGCCCCATACTTTCTGGAATTAAGTAAGCAAGATGCGTCATTCTAGGGAGAGAATGCACATTCCATTCTAACAATCTTATCTGGGCTTTCCATGTGTAGGTGGGATGCCTGGAATTTTCAGTTTGATTTGCATACTCTTAAGGATGTGTCAGACACCCGGCTAACCCAAAAAATAATTGGGTGAACGGAGTCTCCCTGGAACTGAGCTGGCTCCAAGGTGATGGATATGCTTGGAAACGGATTGTGAGAATCAAGTGGTGATCTCTAATAATAATAATCCTTGCATTTGATATGGCGCCTTATCACGTCTTCTAGACGTCTCAAAGCGCATCACAGAATATACTGTAAAGTGAATTGACTGTACATCTTGTGGGCGACTTACTGAACAGGTAGTCTGACCATATATTGTAAGCCAAACCTAGGGAAACACATATATATAAATGAACTCCTCACAATAGCTGATGCTGGCAGTTACTGAAGAAGCCTGCTGGATTAATGGCCGTGTTTCTGTCTCTGATGAGTGTGTCTGGTTTAGAATGTTATTGTTCTTGCTCAATTTGTTGCTGAACTCAACGCAGGGCGAATTTGGCCCCCGGGACACAATTCCTTATCCGGGAACTGGCCCTGGGAATCGGGGGTCGTATGGTCATCCTATATGAGCCAGGCGGGTCCGCAGTATTCCAGGGCACTGCTGATGATAGCACTGTCAGCCTGGTTCATCGGCAGGACTTGGAAAGGTAGACCAGTCGCTGGGGGGGGGCAGGGAATTCTCCCACTCAGCTCCTGTTAACCCTGGACGCCAAAGCTCTAAAGCCCTAAAGTTTTGTAGCCTAGGTTGACTGAATCTGCCATCCTTCAGATGAGGTGTTATAAACCGAAGCCACGTCTCCCTGTTCAGGCAGAAAAGAGAAGGGATTACCTCTATCCTGGAGAGAAACAGCAAGGAAACACAGAGTAAGAGAGAGAGAGAGAGAGAGTGCCGGAGCGGAGGGCAATGATGAGATTACCCTGGGCTGACACGTCACTACTTTCCTCTCTCCCGCGGATGACGAGCCTGTGTTTCTGCTGATCTTTGACCGGGTGGAAGCTTTGAAGTTGCTGTAATTACTGTGAAGCGAGCCGGCCCGGACACACATCAATAAGCTCCCAATTTGTTTGGAGACCCCCCCCCCCCGCTCCCCGACCCCCCTACCAACCCGCCCCCTCCCTGGCTAATTTCCAGGCCAGATGTGCACCGAGTGGCAGAGGATGGCCGGGCTCAGACTGACATTAGCTCAGCTTCTCATGTCAGGGGATCACCCTCACGTGAAACAAGGGTAACAGAGCATGAGAGAGCTGGGGAGATGCAGGGGGGTGGGGGGATGAAGGCAAGTGAGGGGGGAGGCACTGGTGGGGGGGGGCGAGGAAGTGAATCGAGCGCCTCAGGCTAATTGGGTGTCAAGTTACGAGCAGACTTAAGAAGCGAAAGGAGGGATATAACAATCCCACATTTGATACAGTGGACTCTTTGGAGCAGTTAGAGCACTCGCATCGCAAGCGAGAGGACCCAGTTTAGATTCTCGGGCAGGGCTAAACCCTAGGCAAGTTTCCTTATTCCACAAGCCTCTGTTTACCTAGCATGAGGCAGAAACCCGGTTGTAAGTCGATTGGCTAATCACTTTTCCGGGGTTAATAATCCCTTCAACAAAATAAATAAAAATAATAAATAATTTGGTGACTCAATCCATGACTCTTTGTAGGCAGTTGGTTGCCAAATTTCGCCCACAAAATATACAAGTCAATTCACTTTACAGTATATTCGGTGAAGCTCTTTGAGACGTCTCGAAGACGTGGTAAGGCGCTGTATGAAATGCAGGGATTATCCTTCAACATCTCACAGCACTTCACTGGATTTTTTCTGTCTAGTTTTGTGGGGGATTGCGGCAGCCGATTTGCACACAGGGACTTCCCCGCAAACAGCCATAAGGTGAACGAGTGATTTATGATTGTTGGCCAGGACACTGGGATGAGAGAAACTCCCTTTGCTTTTTCAATAATGTTGTGAGATCTTTAACGTCCACCTGAACAGGCAGACGGGACCTCAGTTTAACCTCTTGCCTTTCGGGGGGTAGGGGCGGGGCGGTGGGAGAACGTGTCGATCAGTGAATGTTCGGTGACACGCTGCGCCACTACACACCTATCTTGACGCAGCCGCGGAGCTGTCAGCACACATGTGTTAGCCTGTGTCCGCTCAGGAGGCCCTACCTTGCTCCGTGTCCCCCGCCCTTTGGAACTCCATCCTGCAGTCCCTTCACCTCACCCCTTCCCTTGCCGTCTTCCGGGCATGTCTCAAGACCCTCCTTTTCGACCTCGCCTTTCGTCACCCTCCTTCCCCCACCCTCCGAGCCCTCCAACCCTCTTGATCCCAACCCCCAGCTCGGGTGCAAATCCTTGGCTGTGCAATTAATCCTGTTTTCCCATCCTTTTTCCTTGTTACGGGAGCTGTGCTAGTGTCCCGCGGAAGCCTATGTTTGTCAGGACGCCAGCCAAACCTCCCAGCTACTGGGATCAGGCCTTGTTCAAAAACCTCTCATCGCGTACAGTTACAGATGTGCACATTTAAAGCGATTTTATGCAGCTGTTTGTGTCAGCTCTGCTTGCTGAGTCAGTAGCACTCTTCGCTCCCATCAGGAGGTCTTGGGTTCAAGCTCGGGTCTGGGGACTTTGAGCTCCACGGGAGCTCTCTCCCCTAATCCCTGCTCTCTCGCCATCGTGTCTGTGCTGGTGCTCGCTCCCCCGTTGGAGCTCTCTACTCTAATCCCATTCCCTGCTCTCTCCCAATCGAGAGTCAGGAGGAGGGTACACAGAGCTGCTCTGCCAGTTTATCAGATATTTTTAATACAATTTAATTGTTTACCACACACACCCCCCACCCTGTTATTTTGAGACATTCCAATGAATCCCGTCAATGAATGAATTAATTCTGCCACTGTCGAGCAGTCTGGGACGCCACCCTGCGAGAGGAGCACTATATAAATGCAAGTTGTTGTTGTTGTCTCTATGGGCTTGTGTCCGCGCTCTCCACCTCATCTGTGTTGGCTGATCTCATTGCCCTGGCTCTTACTTCCGAGATTTCCCATCTCTCTCTCTCTCTCCCCCTCTCCCCTCTCCCCTTTCCTCGCTCGTCAGTCACCTCATGTTAAGGGGCTGTGTGTGTTACGTGGTCTCAGCCTGGCTGGCAGCACGGAGCTTTCCCTGTGGACTGGAGTGCAGCGGAGGTCTGAGCTGATTTGGCAGGCCAGGCCGGAATTGGCCAGGCTCTCAGCTCCGCACTCTCTGCAAACGGGGAATGGGATTAATTGGTAACTGACTGCAGTGCAACGTGAGACTGGTTTGTCTCCGCTTCCCACAACGTGGCCTGTGCTGTTTACTATCAGATTCCAGCGAGGTTTCCATGTGGCCAGGGGGTGAGGGAGGTGCAAGGTCTAAATGGCTATAAAAATGCCAAGACATCGGCTGCGTATTATAACAATAATAGCATTGTGTACCCGTAGAGCAGTGGTTAGTGCGCTCACTTCCCAAGAGAGAGGACCCAGGTTCGATTCCCGAGCAGCGTGAAACCTGCGGCAAGTTTCCTTACTCCACACGTGCCTGTTTACCTATCAGTAAGTAGGAACCCAGTTTTGGTCGATTGGCGGATCACTTTCTGGTGGTAATAATCCCTCCAAACAAATATTAGGTTATTCAATCCACGACTGTTGTGCGTAATTGGCTGCCACTTTTCGCCCACAAGATGCACAGTCACTCCTAAGTGGTCCAGGACGCAACACAGTCAACGGGATCTTTAGCATACTGAACCAGCAGATGTGGCCTTGGTTTAACATCTCATCTGAAGGACAGCACCTCCGACAATGCCACAACCGCCCCCCCCCCTCCCCACCTCCAGTGCTGCATTGGAGCGTCAGCTCAGACTATGTGAAGTCCTGTCTTGAATCCACAACTTTCTCACTCAGAGGCGCGAGCGTAACCAGGCAGATTATCCAAGATAATAAGAATAAGAATAATCCTTGCAGTTGATATATCAAAGCGCTTCACAGAATATACTGTTAAGTGGATTTACTCTGTATCTTGTGGGAGAAACGCGGCAGCCAATTGCGCACATTAATATCCCACAAACATTCGTGGATTGAGTGAGCACATTTTTTTTTGAGGAATTATTACCCCGGCAATCGACAAACAAACCTCTGCGACAGTCTCCAGTCCAGTTCCTGAGCCAGGTGGGTCCGCAGTGTTCCAGGGCACTGCGGATGACAGCACAGCACAGCCCAGCCCGGCTCATCAGCAGGACTTGGAAGGCCAGACCAGCCACTGGGATCAGGGAATCAACCCATTCAGCTCCTGTTAACCCTACAAGCCAAAACCCTAATGAGGAGGGTGGTCCGAGCTGGACAAGCAGGGGAAGAGCTTGACAGACAATGCTCTCAAAGGCCAGCTATGCAGGTTTTAGCTGGTTAGACTCCCAACGGTTATCCACAACGTACACTCTGGGGACCACAAGCCTTGGCTCTTGCCAACCTGCGCCTAATACTTTCTGGTATTAGGTGAGCAGGATGTGTCCCTCCAGGGAGAGAGAGTTGCGGATTCCATTCCAACCATCTATCTCTGGGATTTCCACGTGTAGGTCGGATGCATGGAATTCTCAGTTTGGTTTGGATACTCTTAAGCACGGTGATGGGTTTCTGCGTGTGTCAGACACCCCGGCTGGGCAAAGAAAAATCCACATGGGTCTTGTGTATACTCTAGAGATATGCGTACAAAGGACTTTTGTCCACACAGAAACGACACAGCAAATATCTCCTGTGCATACACAAGTCCCGAGTACTCAGGAAGTATGTGTACTGGGGACCAGTGCATACACAGGCGATATTTGCAAGCAGGAGATATGTGTACACGGGACCCGTGTGTACACAGCCTCAGCAAAGTTCATTGTGAAGCTTCATTGAGTTTCTGGGTTAATCACGGACTGGGTGCCAAACGTCAGCCTTGAGAGTCAGATCCTGGTTGTGAGAAAGAACGTGTGTGTGTGTGTGTGTGTGGGCTCATTGCTGTTAGTTACAGAGATCACACACACACACTGGATATCACAGCTCTGCTTGAGATCAGTGCTTTTCATTGACACAATATCAACACGGCCTGTCTGTCTCTCTCATTGTCAGTCTCCCTCCCTCTCTCTTTCTCTCAGGCTCTCCCCCAACCCCCCCACCACTCCTCTGCGTTACGGATGTGCATGGTTGAATCTTACCCTCTTGAAATGACAGCTGTCAGCCTGACCACTGGCCCTTGTAACGACCATCCCACCTCAGTATCCAAACAGCGGCCCGTTAGACAGAACTGGTGGGGAGGAGTGGCGGGGGGGGGCGTGAGAGCAATCTCTGGATGCCGTGTGTATGTGTGTGAGTGCGCGTATGTGCGTGTGTGAATGCACACCGATGAGCATGTGTGTGTGTGTTTGTTTGTATGCGTGTGTTTGTGTGTGTATATGAATCTGTGTGCGAGTGCGTGTTTGTGTGTGTATGTATGAGTGCGTGTTTGTGTGAGTGCGTGTTTGTGTGAGTGCGTGTGTGAATGTATTTATTTGTGTGAGTGTGTGTTTGTGTGAGTGTGTGTGTGTTTGTGTGAGTGCGTGTGTTTGTGTGAGTGTGTGTGTACATGTTTGTGTGAGTGTGTGTGTTTGTGTGAGTGTGTGTGTGAGTGTGTATGTTTATGTGAGTGCATGTGTTTGTGTGTGTATGTATTTATTTGTGTGAGTGTGTGTGTTTGTGTGAGTGTGTGTGTGTTTGTGTGAGTGTGTATGTATTTGTTTGTGTGACTGTGTGTTTGTGTGAGTGTGTGTGTGTATATTTGTGTGTTTGTGTGAGTGCGTGTGTTTGTGTGAGTGTGTATGTATTTGTTTGTGTGAGTGTGTTTGTGTGAGTGTGTGTTTGTGTGAGTGTGTGTTTGTGTGAGTGTGTGTATGTTTGTGTGTCTGTGTGTGGGGGGGGGGTTGTTAATATTGGCTGGATGACACGAACACAGAGGTGGTGGCTGTGTGATGTGCCTGAGAGGCTGGTGAGGAACAGCCAGTAATTACTGTGCGAATCCTCCACTCTGTTCTCACCGAGTGATAACAGACGTATTTAACCCATTTGTGACCGTTACCCTCCGGTCAGCACGGCACGGTGCTGGCTCACCCCCTCCCTCGCTGACATTCGCTATCTCTGCCCAACAGAAGAGACATTAACCTGAGGATTGTGGCCTTTCAGGTGGACAATAAACATTCTATTGGCACAGGGAAGTGAGTTTCTCTGGGTGTCCTGGCCAACAAAGGCTCAGATTAAATCGCTAAGTTACATCGGGGCTGTGTGTGTGTGTGTGTGTGTGTGTGGCAGCCCGCTGTGTGCAAATTGGCTGCGGCGTTTGCCCACAAAATACACAGTCATTTGACAGTGATTCTCTGAGAGATGCTGTGTATGAAATGCTGTGGGTGAGATGCTATAATTGAGATGCTGTGTATGTGAGACACTGAGTGTGAGACGCTTGTGTGAGAGGAGCTGTGTGTGAGAGAGGGTGTGTGTCAGACTCTCTGTGTGAGACGCTATACTACAGATGGGGTTTGGTCAGTCACGGTGGTGTGACAAGACCGGAGCAGGCCTGTGTGTGTGTGTGTGTCATGTTTCGTTTGTGTGTCATTCTCTGTCCGTCTGTCGGTCGATCGATTGGACTGTCTGTCTGTCTGTGTCCTCCCCTCCCCGACTCCCAGTTAGCTGCTGGGCTCTCTCTGATATTCTATGTTGTTCTGTGTGAACATGAGCTATGAGCGCACAGTCACCACGCTAGTCAGTGATTGTGTGAAACGGCTTTGTGGTTGCTCTATGACCTCGGTGTGTTAATAACATCAGCCCCTCTCTCTCCCCAGTTCTCAGGGATGATTTCCGGCAGAACCCGGCCGACGTGATGGTGGCAGCGGGGGAGCCAGCAGTGATGGAGTGCCAGCCTCCCCGCGGGCATCCAGAGCCTACCATCTCCTGGCGCAAGGACAGCAGCCCCCTGGGCGACAGAGACGAGAGGATCACGGTAACACCTCAAATCATCTGCCTTCTCCCGCCGTGTCTCTCCTCACGAACCGTCACAGGGTCGGATTAAGCCCTAATGGGTAGGGTGCTCCGAGCTGGATGTGCAGCGGTAAAGCTTGCCAGACAGTACTCTCTCTCTCAATGGCAAACTATGCGGTTTTAGCTGGTTAGACTCCAGAAGTTACCCCCAACTCACACTCTGGGGTCCCCCAAGCCTAGGCTCTTGTCAACCTGCTCCTAATACTTTCTGGAATTCGGTAAGCAGGATGTGTCCCTCCGGGGAGAGAGTGCGCATTCCATTCTTCGGGAATTTCCATGCGCGGGTGGGATGCATGGAAATCTCAGCTTGGTTTGGAAACTCTTAAGCACGGTGATGGGTTTCCACATGTGTCAGACACCCAATTGACCCCCAATGCTGTCAGCTTGGCTCAGTGGTAGTGCTCTCGCCTCTGAGTCAGAAGGTTGTAGGCTTAAGCCCCCACGTCAGGACTTGGAGTCATATAGTCTGATGCTCCAATGCAGTGCTGGGAGTGTGTTTCATTGTCAGAGATGCCGTCTTCCTGTTCAGGTGGAAGGTAAAGATCTCATGGCACTATTCAAAGAGAGGAGGGAGTTTGTCTCTAGCGGTGTCCTGGGCAACAATCCCCCAAATAAAATTGGTCACTCGTTCTATGGCTATTTGTGGGACTTTGCTGCACTTTACAATATATCCTGTGAAGCGCTTTGAGAAGTCCTTCTGACGTGATAAGGCGCTATTTCAAATGTAAGGATTATTATTATTATTATACTAGTACTTGCATTTGATACAGCGTCTTATCAGATCGTTGAGAAGTCCCAAAGCACTTGACAGGATACACTGTAAAGCGAATTGACTGTGTACTTCGTGGGTGAAACGCGACAGCCAATTAATTGCGCATGGCAGTGTCCCACAAACAGCTGTGGAGTGAGTGAGCAGATTTTATTTGGGAAATTGTTAGCCAGGACACCGGGAGAGAGAAACTCCTTTCTCTTTTCCAATAGTGCCACGGCATCTTTAACGTCCACAATTCACGGTCCAGGCTGCCGCTCCAGAGCGGTGCTGGGGGGAGGAAGCATTATTGGACGCTTCAGGTGAGACATTAAACCGAGGTCCCGTCTGTGCCTGTTCAGGTGGACGTTAAAGATCCTATTGGGAAAAAGCAGGGAGTTTCTCTCCCGGTGTCCTGGACCCCGAGGCAGGCTGCTAACCAGGGATAGGAGCAGTGTGACTGTGGAGTCACTGCCAGGCTCACTGTGTGCTGACTCCCTGCACCGCTCCCATTCTTCCTGGCCACCCGCCAGCTTCCAGACACACTTCAAAGCCCCCCGCGTTGGGGGTCGGGCTGGTGATTCCCCCAGTTGCTGAATCGCTTGGTCTGTTTGGCTGGTTATAATGACTGGATCTCGTCAATATGTAATTAGTGCAATGTTTGATCCCAGATTAGGCCTCTCTCGCTCTCAGTCTCACCTGCTCTCTCTGTCTCCTCTGTTTCCTTTTATTTATTTCTCTATATCGCCTCTCTCACTCACTCTCTCTCTGGCTCTCTCTCTCTCACTTACTCGCTGTTTCTTCGCCTCTATCTGTCACTGCGCATCTCTTTGTCTTTCGCTCCCTCTCTGTCTCCTCTCTCTCACCTTCTCTTTGTCTCTCTGCCTCGCTCTCTCTCTGGTTTCTTTCTCTCTCTTTCTCTTGTTTCCTTCTCTCTGTCTGTCTCTCTGTTTCTCTCTCTCTCTCTCTGTCTGTCTGTCTCTCTCTATCTCTCCCAGCAGCAAGTAGGAACCCGGTTGTTAGTCGATTGGCGGATCGCTTTCCGGGGTTAATAACCGCTGCAGAAAAAATGCGGTCACTCAATCCACGACTGTGCTATATCAAATGCAAGGATCATTGTGTTATATATTATAATAATAATATAATAATAATCCTTGCATTTGATATCGCTTCTTATCATGTCTTTGAGACATCTCAAAGCGCTTCACAGAATATACTGTAAAGTGCAGTGACTGTGTCTTTTGGGGTTGGGGGAGCATGTTAAGACTGGGGAGGGAGGGGGTTGACTGTTTGCTGACTCCACTCTGGAGTACTCTGACACCACTTAGGCTCTGCTCACTAGCATAGGAAGGTTGGCTGACATTTCACAGGCTTTGGCAGAGACCGTGTTAGTTACACACCCCCTTCTTCCTCCCCACCACCACACACACACACACACACGCACACGCAAATAAACACACACACACCCAACAGAGTGAGTGTGTCACATGCCGCTTGCAGGGACCCGCCCTGTGCCAGCCTGCTGGAGTGATCAAAGCTGTGTGCGGGTGTGTGGTGTGTGCGCGTAGTGTGTGTGTGTGTTACAGTATCCGCAGTGATGTGCCAAGGCAGGTCATGCCCCCCCCAGACTCCACAAGTGCCAACAATTAATAATAATAATAATAAAGCTTGCATTTGGTATAGCACCTTATCACTTCGTTGCAACGCCTCAAAGCTCTTCACGGATGATATGTGTAAAGTTCACGGATGAACTGTGTTATTTTGTGGGCGAAATGCGCTGGACAATTGCACACAGAAATGTCCCAGAAAGCAGTCCGCCAGTCGACTAACAGCTGGCTTCCCACCTGCAGCGAGCTAAACAGAGGCGTGTGGAGTAAGGAAACTTCCCTAAGGTTTTGCCCTGCCTGGCGATCGAACCAGAGTCCTCTCGCTTTCGAGGCGGGCGCGCCAACCACTACAGGACTCCACGATTGTTGTTGGCCTTCATCAAGTCTAGCGATACACACGGTCACTACACTTTATAGATTCACTGTAAAGTACAGCCGCGCACAGCAATGTCCCACAAACAGCCATGGAGCGAGTGACCAATTTTATTTGGGGGATTGTCGGCCAGGACACCGGGAGAGCGAAATTCCCTTCTTTTCCACTAGCGCCGGGGAAACTTTAACATCCACCCGAACAGGCAGACGGGGGGGGGGGGGGGGGGCTCGGTTTCTCTGGGACGCACTCCCCAACACCCCCCCGCCCCCCTCGGGTTGTGGGGGTGAGGGAGGAGCTCGCAGCTCGTTTCTCGGTGGCGAGGGAGCAAGTCTGCAATGCTCTGCGCTGCGTGTGGGGTCACGAGAGGAGAGGAGGTTGTGTGAGCAGGCTCCCGTGCGGAGGGACACCGAGGTTGAATGACTGCGCTTCAACCTGCGATTGTTTGACAAGAATCACTCGGCATGTTTCATAAATAAAGAGCTTAAATGAATGGATTTGCCCGGGAGGGATTGGCTGCACAAATAAAGCTTCATCAGCCAAGGTTTCTTCAACACATCAAAGAAATGGACACCAGCCAAATACAGTGTGGAGTGTGAGAGAGCTATGTGTGTGTGTGTGTGTGTGTGCGTATGTGTTTGTATGTCTGTGTGTGTGTGTGTGTGTGTCTTATGTACATGTCTGTGTGTCCATGTATGAATGTGCCTGTGGGTTTGTGTGTGTGTATCTGTGTGCCTCTTTGTGTGTGTGTGTGTGCGTGTATGTGTTTGTCTTGTCCATGTGTGCCTGTACGTGTGTGTGTGTATGTGTGCCTATGTGTATGTTCACGTATAAAAATAATAATCCTTGCATTTGATAGAGCGCGATATCACATCTTTGAGACGCCTCAAAGCGCTTCACAGAATACAGTGTAAAGTGTAGTGACTGTATACTTTGTGGGCGAAATGCGGCAGCTAATTGTGCACAGGTTTCTGTGTGTGTACGTGGGTGCGTGTGTGTGTCTATTTGTGTATCTGTCTGTGTGTCCTATCTTCATGACCTCCTTCAACCCAACTGACCTGACCACTCCTTTTGCTGCCCTGCCCTCTCCCCATTACACTTCCTGCCCCCATCATACACCCCCATTACACATCCTGCCCCCATCAACCCCCCCCCACCCTGCCCCCATCACATATCCCCCCCACACCCTGCCCCCATCATATACCCCCACCCTGCCCCATCATATATCCCCCACACCCTGTCCCATCACCCCCCCACCCTGCCCCCATCACCCCCCACCCTGCCCCCATCACCCACCCCCCACCATGCCCCCATCAAACCCCCTCCCTCTCCACTCAACTCCCCCCACCCACTCTCAGCTCCCACCCCCATCTCAGGTAGCCAGCCGGCAGGGGCAAGCGCTTTGAAACATCCTCCAGACAGGAATATTGCTGCATAATTGTGAATTGTATTGTCATTGTTTGTGTGCCTGCCGTGTTAGTTTAGATTTTTGGGTGTCTGACACATGCGGAAACTCATCCCCGTGCTTAACAGTATCCAAACCAAACGATTGGGATTGTTCTATGTATGCCACCGACACATGGAAATTTCCATAGGAATGGAATGCGCAGAGGGATTCAACCTGTTTACCTAATTCTGGAAAATATTAGGCGCAGGTTGGCGAGAGCCAAGGCTTGGGTATCCCAGAGTGTGCGTTGGGGTAACTGCTGGAGTCTAACCAGCTAAAACCCTGCCATTGAGAACACTGTCTGGCAAGATTTCCCACTGTTTGTCCACGTAGAACCACCCTACCTGTTGGGGCTTTGGCTTGCAGGGTTAATAGGAGCTGAGTGGGAGGATTCCCTGCCCCCAGTGACTGGTCTGCCCTTCCAAGTCCTGCCAATGAGCCAGGTTGGGCTGTGTTGCCATTAGCAGTGCCCTGGAATACTGTGGACCCGCCTGGCTCAGGAACCAGACTAAAGACCGTCACAGAGGCTGGCTCGATTCCGATATTCTGTTGCCAAACATGTCACCTTGAAGTCAATTCAACCCTGGGGAGGTGCCGCTTTCTCCGACCACCCACCTTCCCGCCACCAAAGAGGGCATTGTGCATATATTCTTTGTCTCTAATGTGTGCTGTGGCTGACCTGGGAGTGTGGACAGACAGCGTAGAGGGAGTATTACTCTGTCTCTAACCTGTGCTGTCACTGACCTAGGAGTGTGGACGGACTCCCGGATTGCTACCGCTTAGGTGAGGTTTAGTGTAAAGAAAAGCTAGAAGCTTGAAGGGGTTTGAGGATTGAGAGGGCAGCTTGGTCTCAGACGATTCAGTCTTAAGGGGCCGATTGGCCTCCTTCTGCTCTGCAAACTTCTCAGAATCTCTCATTATCAATCCCTCAATATGTCAATATCCATAGATCAACATTAATACATCAATATCTCCACATTAATACTGTAGCGCAGTTTAAGATAGAGTAAAGCTCTCTCTACATAGTTCGTGCACACTCCCAGGTCAGCCACAGCATGGGCTAGAGACAGAGTAAAGCGCTCTCTATTGATATTGACAGTAATGTTGATTTTGAGAGATTGATATTCCTATTGACATTGAGAGATTATAATAAATAATAATAATCCTTGCATTTGGTATAACCCCTTTTCACGTCGTTGAGATGTCTAGAAGTGCTTCACAGGGTATACTGTAAAGTGGTTTGACTGTTGTGTTTTGTGGGAGAAATTGATAATAATATTGAGAGATTGATATTACTATCGATATTGATATGGATATTGATGTTAATATTAATATGGGTGTTAATATTGATATTACTTTTGATAAGAGATTGACATTAATATTGGTATTGAGAAATTAATATTAAGAAATTGATGTTCATACTGAGAGATTGATATTACTGGTGATATTTAGAGATTATTTAATATTGAGAGTTTGATATTAATAGTCAGAGATTGAAGCGGAGAGATTGATGTTAATTTTGCGAGATGGTTGCTGAAATTCAGTTGTGGAGTGCCTTGCTGTGTGCCGGTGCGGTAGCTGACTAATAAACAGTATCAATATTTCTCTATAATTGTGGATTGTGCTGTTAGAGAGGCTTCTGTGTGGTTGACCTTTCTTCTCTCCTGGTTTCCCGCCCGGGATGATTGAAAGCTCCTGCCCTGTGCAGCTGTTGTACTTCAGTGTCTGACCCTGCGTGAGAGTGGGGGAGGGCAAGCAGACCATGGCAGTGCTCGCCACATAACCTAAATCCAGAGGCCCTTCCCGATGATAGCACAGACCGGCCTGGCTTATCGTCACAACCCACTCAGCTCCTGTTAACCCTGTAAGACAGAGCCCTAACGAGTAGGGTGGTCGTAGCCGGACAAGCAGTGGGAAAGCTTGTGGTTTTAGTTGGTTAGACTCCAGCAGTTACCCCAGCACACACTCTGGGGTCCCCAAGCCTTGACTCTTGACAACCTGCGCCCAATACTCTTGGGAATTAGGTGAGCAGGAGGCGTCCCTCCAGGGAGAGAGAGTGCGCTTTCCATTCCAACAACCTATCTCTGGGATTTCCATGTGTAGGTGGGATGCCTGGAATTCTCAGTTTGGTTTGGATGCTCCTAAGCACGGTGATGGGTTTCTGTATGTGTCAGACACCCGACTGATCTCCCCAAATGGCACCCTCCCTTTTCCCCCAAACCTTGTTTAGAAGGTTGAGGGTTGACATGATTGAGGTGTTTAAGATGGTAAAGGGATTCAATACAAAGAAACTATTTCCTCTGATGTTTGGGGTAATCCAGAACAACAGGACATCTTCCTAAAATTAAAGCCAGGCTGTTTAGGAGTGAAATCAGGAAGCACTTTTTCACACAAAGGGTAGTGAAAATCTGGAACTCTCTCCCCAAAAGGCTGTGGATGTTGGATCCATTTACATTTTCAAGACTGGGGTGAATAGATTTTGTTAGGTCAGGGAATCAAGGGATATGGAGCAAAAACTCACTCAATCCGTGGCTGTTTGTGGGACATTGCTGTGCACGATTCGTTGCCACATTGCGCCCAAAAATATTCAGTGAATCCACCTTACAATATATCCTGTAAAAAGTTTTGAGGCGTCTTGATGACGTGATAAAGCGCTGCATCAAATGCAAGAATTATTATCATTATTCTATTATTATTTCAAACCCGTTTGTTTTAAAATGAATGTTTGGATTTTTCCCCACGTTCCTTGCAGATCCGAGGTGGAAAACTGATGATCACGAACAGCCGGAAAAGCGACGCTGGAAAGTACGTGTGTGTGGGGACCAACATGGTGGGGGAGCGAGAGAGCGATGTGGCAGAGTTGACCGTGCTAGGTAAGTCTGTCGGTCCGTCCTTCCGTCCTGCCTCACAAACACACAGCCTGGAGGGGATGCGCAGTCCATTGGGGGTGGGGGGCTGGGAGGAGGTGGAAAGTTTGTGCTGTGTGATGTGCTAATTATCACCCGCGAAAGAGTTTTAAACGGTGAGCTGAGCGCGGTGTCAGGCTCCATCACTGTTAAAAGCTCCGAGACCTATCCTCCATGAACGGGATGAGGTATAAATGCAAGTTGGTGTGATAATTAGCACATCATGTAGCTCATTTTACCCATTGTGCCCAGGTGTGAGTGCCGTCACAACAGCAACAAATTACACTTGTATAGCGCCTTTCATGTCCCAAGGCCCTGGAAGGATGTAACACGATGGGAAGAGGGTCAGGAGTGAGTCACTGAAATGTTCATAGAATCTTACAGCACAGAAGGAGGACCATTAGGCCCATCGTGTCTGTGCCAGCTCTTTGAAAGAGGTATCCAACTAGTCCCACTCCCCCGCTCTTACCCAGTAGCCCTGTCAATATTTCCCTTTAAAGTAAATATCCAATTTACTTTTGAAATTTTATTATTGAAAGTTATGCTCCGTGCAACGAGTGGGGGGTGGTTTCCCATCTGAAGAGACTTGGGGAGTTGTTCACTGGAGCTGAGAGGGTTAAGGGGCGAGCCAATCGAGGTTCTTTGAGATCACGAAGGGTTATATACGAAAGGGTGAATTTAACCAAAAAAATGAGAGGGCTTCAAAGCGGAGGAGCGAGAAAAAAAACCTTGACACACAAATCGGTGGAAGAAATGTGGAATTCTATACCAAAGAACCCGTTGTGTGTGATGTGTGTTTGTGTGTGTGTGTGTGTGTGTGTGTGTGTTGGTGGTTAATGTGGGTGTGTGAGAGCCTGGCTTCATTGACAGAACTCACACTGCTGAGTGAGACTTCATATCACAGCTCACAATCCATGCTAATGTTCCAGCGCAATGCTAGGCAGGTGTGCTGCATTGCCAGAGATGTCGTCCTTCAGATGATATGTTCAACCAAAGTCACTTCTGCGCCTTTTCCAATGGGTGTTAAAGATCCTGCGGTGCTCTCGGAATAGAGGAGAGAGATTCTCTCTCCCAGTGTCCTGGACAACAATCCCCCAAATAAAATTGGTCACTCACTCCATGACTGTTTGTGGGTTGTAACTGTGCTATGTTTGCCCACCAAATAGAGTAACTGCGGTTTTACAATACAAACCTGTGACATGCTATCAGAGTTTTCTCTCTCCCGATGTCCTGGCTGACAATCCCCCCCCCAGATAAAACCAGTCACTCGATTCACGGCTGTAAATCCTGTGAAGCGCTTTGAGGCGTCTATTTCGACATGAAAGACGCGACATCAAATGTAAGGATAATTGGTGTTATTATAGAAACAGTGTCCGTTAATTCTTTTCAAAGAGATTTGAAAAGGAGGAAACTTCAAAGAGTGTGGGGAAGCGATCAAAGGCTCAAATCCCACCTGTTCTGGAAGGACCTGTCACTTAAAATGTAATCGTACAGAATTGTTGGAACTTATTTATTCAGTCTCACTTTGGAAGCTGGTTTGTCTTTTTAAGTGTAGCGTAAAAACTGCATAGCAATATTCAGCCAGGATTGAAGGATTGACTCTTTCAGAATCATCCGAATCATAATAATTTTATATTTATATTCATAATTTCACCCACAAAATACACAGTCAATCCAGTTTACAATATATGAGACGTCTTTGAGATGCCTCTACAATGTGATAAGGCGCTATGTCACATGCAATGATTATTATTGTTATTTGACAGAGTGCCTTTAAGTTTTAAGACAAAATCACAAGACGATATAAGGAGACTGGTCGGTTGCTGGGGAAGTAGACACCAGCATGGTTAACATTAATTAATAATAATAATTATTAATATTAATGTTGATAATTGATCATAATAATTAAGGCTGAAGGTATTATTTCTGTCCGGATCAGAACATTTTGTGACTCTATTAACATGAGAACAATAATCCTTACATTTGATACAGCCCCTTATCATGTCCTCATAGCGCTTCACAGGATTTTACTGTAAAGTGCAGTAGGCAAATATAGCAGCCAATTTGTGCACAGTATTGTCCCACAAACAACCATGCGACAAGTATTATTTTGTTGAGGACACTGGGAGAGAGCAACTCCCTTCGCTTCTCCAATAGCACCATGGGATCTTTAACATCCACTGGAACAGGCACAGACGGGGCCTCAGTTTAATGGAGCATCAGCATGGACTGTGAGCTCACTAAAGAAGTACCTGACTTGGGGCTTGATCTCAAAACTATTGACCAATCTACTGACTCACAGAGTACTACTGAGCCGGATACACCGGGAATGATACACGAACCAAACTGCAACTTGGTGAGACACGAGGACTTGAATGTGAGACTCTCTCGGAGTTGAGCTTGACGCTAAATGTTGTTCCGGCTCCGAACAGCTTTTAACGTTCAACTCCTGAGAAAGTAGATCATGATCTTACTAGATCTGGCCCAAGCAGATGCGAGTGAGAGTGTTGTGTGCTCCTCAGAGAGACCGTCCTTTGTGAAGAGGCCGAGTGGACAGGTGCTGCTGGTGGACGAGAACGTGGAGTTCAAGTGCGAGGCTCGAGGGGACCCGGTGCCCACCGTACGGTGGAGGAAGGAAGACGGGTCACTGCCAAAGATCAGGTACAGTCCTGGCCGACTTACCCAGCAGTAAGTAGGAACACGGTTGTTAATCGATTGGCGGATTGCTTTCCGGGGGTTAGTGGTTTGTTTGTTAGCCTGGCTCAGTGGTAGCGCTCGCTCTCACCTCTGAGTCAGAGGTCATGTCGGGTCTTGGAATCACATCGTCTAAGCTGACGCTCCAATGCAGCGCTGGGGATTGTTGCATTGTAGAAGGTGCCGTTCTTCGGATGAGACATTAAATGCAGCGACTTGGGACGTCCGCCCGACATGAAAGGCGCAATCCAAATGCAATTTATTGCTGTTGAGATGTTAAACCGAGGTCCCGTCTGCCTGTTCAGATGGGTGTTAAAGATTCCCCGGCCCTATTGGAAAAGAGAAGGGAGTTTCTCTCTCTCAGTGTCCTGACCAACAATCCCCCAAATAAAATAGGTCACACACTCCACGACTGTTTGTGGGACGCTGCTGTGTACAACTGGCTGCCGCGTTCGTCCACAAAATACAGAGTCACGACACTTTACAGTGTATTCTGTGAAGCGCTTTGAGACGTCTCAACGATCTGATAAGGCGCTATGTCAAATGCAAGGATTATTATTATCATTGTTTATCAGGACTTCGGACACTGGGCTGGCATTTTGCCTACCGTGACCCCCCCTGTTATCCCGGCAAGATAAAGCTCGGATTGGTCAGGAAGTCAGGAATGTGCACTCTCTCTCCCAGGAGGGACGCCTCCTGCTTACCTAATTCTGGAAAGTATTAGGCGCAGGTTGGCAAGAACCAAGGCTTGGGGACTCCCGAGTGTCCGTTGGGGTAACTGCTGGAGTCTAACCAGCTAAAACCACATAGCCTGCCATTGAGAGCACTGTCTGGTAAGGTTTCCCACTGCTTGTCCGGCTATGACCAGCCTTGTTAGGGCTTTGGCTTGCAGGGTTAACAGGGTTAAACTCCAGCGGTTATTCCAGGCACGCACTTCTGACGAACCTTCGGAACGTCGCTTGGGCTCGGAGTCTCCACCAAGCAAGCGTCCAAGGTGTTATCAGAACTCCTGCGAGAACGTTTGTGACAACAGGGCTGGGTTGAGGACGGGCTGAGATTAGACCGCCCAGGGTGAGATACTGGGGGAGAGTGAGGACGAGGAGAGGGGAGAGTCAGACAGTTCCAGTGTGACATGTGCCAACTATCTCAACAGGTCGGAGATACAGGATGACAACACACTCATCATCCGTCGGGTGACGGGCGGAGACGTGGGGACCTATACCTGCCTGGCGGAGAACATGGTGGGCAAGGCGGAGGCATCGGCTACACTGACAGTTCACGGTAAGAAACCACATAGTCTGATATTAACCATGACACCTTGACAGCCTTACCCCCCACCCCTCCACCTCTCCGACCTGCAAACCCCTTATCAACCTGCCCACTCCCTCCGCTCAGCAGGCTCCAGCCTGCTCTATGTCCCCCGCCCAGCTCACCCCACCATCAGCGGTCAGGCCTTCAGCCTCTCTGCCCTCACACTCTGGAATTCCAGCCCACAGTCCCTTCGCCCCCCCCACCCCCACTTGGATCCTAATCCCTGACTGTTCAGCGCCTTGGGACGTCCTCCCAATGTGAAAGGCGCTTTACAAATGTAATTTTGTATTGTATATTGTCTCATATTAACAGTGACACCTCTATGTAGTCTGATATTAACAGTGACACCTCTATATTAGGTGTGTGTACAAGCAGTCTGTGTGTGCGTGTGTGTTTGGGTGTAAGTAAGTGATTGTGTCTGATTGTATCTCTGGTGCGTTCACACAGTTTCTGAGTGTTGCAGCTTTTACTGAGTGGGTCCTGGTAACCCGACTCCTTATTACCTGAGCTCCCCATGACCTGCTAAGTTCTCTCGCTGTATATTTCCTATAATTACACCACTGACCGCCACAGAGCTAGACACCGTGTGGTATACTCACAGCACACAGAGGGGAGATGATCCCTATTTAGTGTAGGTAAAATTTCAGTGAAACACTATACCTTTTCACAAGTAGCGCAGGCCTGAAATTGCCCACAGTCTTAGCCTGCGAGGCCTTTTGTCTTGGAACACTGAGATGTTGCTGAATTATGGAAACAACCCAAACCCAATCTCAATTTTAGACACGAGATTCCCGAGGTTTTTAAACAAAATTACCTTCTAAATTAAGAGTGATTTTGAAGCACTATCAGAGGTTACTTCCTACTGGTGAGATGTTAAACCGTACGAGGTCCCATCTGTGCCTGTTCAGGTGGATGTTAAACATCCCGCGGAGCTGTTGGAAAAGAGAAGGGAGTTACTTTCTCTCTGTTTGTGGTTCATCTGCGTGCAAATTGGCTGCCATTTTGCCTACAGTCACTACACTTAAAAACAATAATCCTTGCATTTGAGGATAGCTCAAAGCGAGTCACAGGATTTATTGTAAAATGTAGTGAATGTGGATTTTGTAGGCGAACACTGGGGATCGTTCTCCTTAGAGCAGAGAAGGTTGAGGGGAGAATTAATAGAGGTGTTCAAAATTATGAGGGGTTTTGATGAGAGTAGATAGGGAGAAGCTGTTTCCTCTGGCTGGTGGGTCGGTAACCAGAGGACACAGATTTAAGATAATTGGCAAAAAAAGAACCAGAATGGAAAATTTACAGGGCTATGTAGTAAAAGCAGGGGTGTGGGATTAGTTGGTAGCTCTTTCACAGGCACATTAGGCCGAATGGCTGTAAGATTCTATGATTCTATAACACGGCAGCCAATTTGTGCGCAGCGATGTTCCACAAACAGCTGTGGAGCAACCAGGTTTATCTAAGAGATAAACATCTCATCCGCAGCATGATGTTTGGCAGCAGTTTGCGGTGCAGAGATTTGAGACATTTTGTCGTGCATCAAATGCAAGGCTGAGATTATTTATTATGTGGAATCAGTGATGTGTTGCCACTCAGCGCTGTGTAGGAAATTTACAGGGCATTTTTGTAGCCCTGGTCTGCTGATAGGACCCATAGGGGCGAGGAATGTTTCTGATACAAACAAGTGTAGATAACACATTCCGGATCCCATCACCCCTGTAGCTCACTGCTTCCCTCGCCTGCGATACAGCAGGTTCACACTGAGCATCAGCCTTCAGCTCAGTTTAGAGAGGACATTTCACCCATTGCGACCACGTCCCTCTCTTGCTCTACCCACTTTCCTGTCCACTCCTCCCGACCCGCCACCCACCCACATACACTCACTCACACACTCACACACACACTCACATACTCAATTCAACACAGCCTCAGTATGAGGTACAATGCTGTCCTCCATCACGTCGCCACCCCACCCCCACACCACTCTGACTATACCTCACACCCAATGCAGCTGAAACCTCGTCCACACCTCTGTCACCTCCCGCCTCAATTACTCCAATGCCCTCCTCGCTGGTCTCCCCAGCTCCAAACCCACAAAATCCATTCAGAACTGATTCAGAACTCCGCCGCCTGTATTCATTCTCACCCACACTAAACTCCGTACCCCCATCACACCAGTCCTGGCCAGGCTCCACTGGCTCCCTATCACAGAACGGATCGACTTCAAGATCCTCACATACATCTACAAATCCCATCGTGCCCTGGCACCTCCCTACCTCTCCGACCTGCTTACTCCCAACCCACTACCCGTTGCCTCCACTCGGCTGGCTCCGGCTTCCTGCCCGGGCCCTCATCCCCCTCCTCTCCACCATCGGCGTTTGTGCTGACAGCCACTACACTCCGAAACTCTGCAACTCTCTCCCTCAATCCCTCTCAATCTTGCCCCTTCCTTTCCCACGTTCGGATCGCGCGCGAAGACCTTCCTGTAGGACAGCACTCCCTCCCTCCCCTCTCCCCCCCCACCCCCTGCTGGCTCGGCACCAGGCTTCCCCACTGTTTCCCCAAGCGCTCCGAGATGCCACCCGCCTGAAGGTGTGTAAACGCAAGATGTTACTGCCGTAAAATTTCAGAATGTCCCGGAGGGGGGGTGGGGAGGGTGGAGAATTCTTAAAATCCAGTCTGAAGTTCTTTTTAAGAAACTGCGGGGGCGGGAGGTGGTGGTGGGGGGGGGGAGGGGGGGGGAACAGCTACCAAAAAGCTTGCTGGGTTGAAGTGTTTACCATAGTTCTGGGTTGACTCAATGTTTAGGCAAACAGGTCGGACAGGCTGGGCCTGGGAGCGATGCTGGGCTCTCAGGTGTGCTGACACTGGCCTCTCTCTGTTCCTTCACGTTACCCTGGCTACAACTTGACGCATCGCCCTGCGCTGCTCTGATGTTGACGTACATTGTTCAGCTTGTCAGGGCCGCTATTCACCCACCACAAACCCTTCGTGTTTCAGCACAAACAATGCTTTCAGCAGCCTTGAACTCGGGTTGTTGTTATGCAGTGTAACTCACCAGTGATCAGCTCAGGTTAGAAACAGAGCAAAGCTCCATCTACACTGACTGTCTACACTCCCAGGTCAGGGTCGGAGGCAGTGCAAAGCTCCCTCTAGCGCTGTCCGTCCACACTCCCAAGTCAGCGACAGCAAGGATTAGAGACAAGAGTTTCACCCACAAAGTATGCAGTCAATCCATTTTACAGTATATTCTGGTGAGGCGCTTTGAGACGTCTCAAAGACTTGATAAGGCGCTATATCAAATTCAATTATTATTATCATTACACTGTCCGCCCACCCTCCCAGGACAGCGACAGCACAGGTTAGAGACAGAATAAAGCTCCCTCTACACTGTCCGTCCACACTCCTAGGTCAGTGTCAGAACGGGTTAGAAACGAAGTTAAGAGAGTTGTGTAAAAACGTTACAGAATCACTTTGCCTAAATGATCAGATTGCTTTGACCTGAAAGAAAGTGTGTGGAGGTTTGTGACTGTGGCATGTCAGAGCAAGCCCAGAGACATGAGGCCAGGCTGATTGGTGCAGGTACCTGCAGTAAATATATGCACCTGGCATCTGAAATACATCTTTATTGTTTTCTTATCCATAACCATTGATGTTTTACTCTTTAAGTTCGTTTTCATGTCTCAAACGAATCTTCCTGCCCGGCCTGTGCCTCACCAGGTTGGTCTATCTGTCCGTCTGTTGGTGTAGGAGTGGGATAGAGTAAAGCTCCCTCTACACTGTCCATCCATACTCCCAGGTCAGGGTTAGAGACAGGGTAAAGCTCCCTGACACATGTCCATCTGCACTCTGAGGCCATATTGAAAAAGTTTCATTGGTGGGACATTGGGAGGTTGGGGCGGAGTTGCTCATTGTTGCCAGACATGGGGAAAGAATAACAGTAAAACAAAGGGCTTGAAGTGCCACAAGTTGAAGATGAGCTGCCAAAGAATTCAAGATGGCAGCCATCACAACATGAGGAAACGTGGCTCTGTGGGGAGAGATATGCTGGCCCTTAGTGTTAGTATCAAAGTAACATTTGGAAACCTAGAGCAATACTTTAGGATGCACTGAGACAACAGAACAAGAGGACACAGGTTTAGACTTGCAATGGGCAATTTCAGGAGAGACACCAGGAAGTGTTTCGTTACCCAGGGGGTAAATAACGACCGGAACAGGGTTACCATGAAAAGTTGTTGAGGCCAGGAAACTGGAAATCATTTACAAAGCAGTTCGATGCTGTGATGGGGGCAGGTCTGGTGGGGGTTCTGGGGGGATGAGGTCAGATGGGTCGAAGGGTCGTCTTCATCCAAACCATCCTTTGGATGAGATGTTCAACCGAAGTCCCATCTGCTTGTTCAGGTGGACGTTAAAAGCCCGCGGCGTTATTGGAAAAGAGAAGGGAGTTTCTTTCTCTCTCTCTCTCTCTCTCTCTCTCCTGGTGTCCTGGCCGACAATTCCCCAGATTAGATTGGTCACTCACTCCTGTGGGATGGGGTGGGGAGTTGGTGGTGGGGGGGTGGGCGTTCTGATGAGATGAGATCAGATGGGACGAACGAAAGTTCTTCTTCATCCAAACCCGTCTTGTGAGGAGGACCGATTGGGTTGTATCCCTGCTGAAATGTTCTAGAATTTCAGGGCAATAACCCGGTGAGTCAACGGCGGCAGGAAGAGGTCGCTGGGAATGGCATGGTAGGTTGAGTGTGTGTAGTTTGCTTTTTTTGGTGGGGGGTGGGGGGTTAAATTCATATCGATTTCATCTTGTATTTTTTTTCTTTATGTCTGTTTGTGTTTCTAGTTGGTTCTGTGGGTAAGTTGAACCTCTCATCCTCGTCATTCCCTTCTTACCACTGTTACGGCCGACGCTGGGGGAAAACAACCCAAACTCAACCCGAGTCTCGGCTTACACACCCACATTCCAAACCATCACCTCCTCCATCCTCTCATCAACCCATCCCCGCTTGCGTGGCTCCGTTGTCAATGGCAAACCACCAAAGACGGAGCGAAGTAAAACAATCTTAAACAGTCACGTGACAAAGGGAGTATGGGGTTTGTTCTCAGTCCAGAGAGAGAGAAGGTAACATCTCAACCTGCTTCTTTTTCCTCTTGCTCACCCATCCTCATCACCTCACAGCCTCTGTTTCCCCCAAGTGATATCCGTGTTTGGAAGCTTTTGATGGATGTTGTTAAAAAGACTTTGTAATCCCTGCCTTTGGGACAGAGCCTTATCACATCTCCCAGGTGTCTCAAAGTGCTTCGTGGCATTTTACTGTGAGGCGTTCCCTAAGTGTTTACAAATCACTGGTTAGGCCTCAGCTGGAAGGTTGAGGGGAGATTTAATAGAGGTGTTCAAAATTATAAGGGGTTTTGATAGAGTAAATAGGGAAATAATTGACACAAGAACCAGAGGGGAGACATTTGTTTAACCAGAGAGTTGTTACGGCCTGAAAGGGTGGTGGAAGCAGATTTGATAGTAGCTTTCAAAAGGGAATTGGACAGAAAATTTGGCAGGGCTTTGGGATGAGAGTGGGGGAGTGGCACTAGTCGGGAGGTCTTTCAAAGAGCCGGCATGGACACGATGGGCCGAATGGCCTCCTTCTGTGCTGTAAGATTTCATGATTCTAAGAAAGAACGCTGAAACTGCTAGGGGGGAAGGCAGGAATTACAACTTGGTTTCCTGCAGGTGGGTGTAATCGTAAATTTAAAGCAATCTCACAGGCTGAGAGAGGGTTGGATTTTTCTGCCTGTACTGTGTGCTTGGCACAGTGTGTCACAATCTCTCTGGCTCAGGAGGTTGTGGGTTCGAGCCCCTCATCGGGGACTTTGAGCTCGCAATCCTGACCCTCTAGTGCAGTATTGGGGGGAGTGGGAGGGGGGGGGGAAGGGCAGAGGGAGTGCGGCACATACACAGAAGCGTCGTCCTTCAGGTGAGATGTTAAACCGAGATCCCGTCTGTGCCTGTTCAGGTGGACGTTTAAAGATTCCATGGCACGTTTGGAAAAGAGAAGGGAGTTTCTCTCTCTCTCTGTGGTGCCCTGGCCAACAATCCCGCTCACACTGCGGTTGTTTCTGGGACGTTGCAGTTGTTCTGAAGGGCCGAGTGGCTGGGGCGATGTCTTATTATTTTCCTCTGTTTGACAAACATTTTCCTCGCTGGACTGGTAACGAAGCAGGGTGGGGTAGAGAAACTGCCCTACCAGCCCCAGGATTACTTTTCAATGGGGCGTAGTCCAGGTCTAAGCCTGACGATTGCCTTAAATCTGGGTTGTCCAAAAGAAATCCTTATTTATCATAATGACACATAAAAACTATTGCAAATTTAACCCCTCTAATGTGCTGTATTGCTAGCGTGTCTCCTATGATATTCCATGTTAAACATAACTTCAGTGTTAATTTCCAGATATTTCCAGCTCTTTATTTTGTTGAGACATAGTTCAGGCCCTGTCTGCATTGTGATCTGAATGTGAGTTTAAATGTGGGATTAGCGTAGAGAGCTCCAGTGGGGGAGTGAGCAGAGACACGATGGGGAGAGAGCAGGGAATGGGGTTAGAGTAGAGAGCTCCAGTGAGGGAGTGAGCAGAGACATGATGGGGAGAGAGCTGGGAATGGGATTAGAGTAGAGAGCTCCAGTGGGAGGTTAGTTGACTATAATATGAATCATTTGTGTTATAACACACAAAATAAAGTAATCAAAAGCCAATCAATGGGATTGCCGATGTTCACATTAAGAGTGAGGAGAGTATTATGTGCAAGTGATAAATGGTGTGAGTTCCGCTGTTAATGCCTGCCCATTCCTCCCCCCCACCCCACCCCCGCCAGCTCCTCCCAAGTTTGTGGTGAACCCAAGAGACCAGGTGGTGGCAGTGGGACGGACGGTGACTTTTCAGTGTGAAGCCACCGGCAATCCACAGCCCGCCATCTTCTGGCAGAGAGAGGGCAGCCAGGTGAGTTCCAGGTCGACTTTGAGATCCTCTCACTCGTCTTCAAATCCCTTCATGCCCTGGCACCTCCCTACCTCTCCAGCCTCCTTGCTTCTCCCACTCCACTACCCGTCGCCTCCGCTTGACTGGCTCCGGCCTCCCGCTTGTCCCTCGTGGCCTCCATCCCACTATTGGTGGCCGCGTTTTCAGCCACTGCGCCCCAAAACTCTGGAACGCTCTTCTATTCCCTGCGCCTTGGCCTTGCCCATCTTCAGATCGCGCCCGAAGACCTTCCTCTTCAACCGTGCTCACGGTCACCTCCCCCCACCCCCACCCGGTTCGGCGTCAGGCTGTTAAGCAAGTTGTTGTTGTTGTTGCCTCTAACGCCCGTGAGCCAGCCTCTTCCCTCACATCCCTCGTCTCTTTCCAGAACCTTCTCTTCTCGTCACAGCCGCCGCAGCCCTCCAGCCGGTTCTCGGTGTCACCGACCGGTGACCTGACCATCGTGAGCGCTCAGCGCTCCGACGTCGGCTACTACAGCTGTCAGGCCCTCAATGTGGCCGGCAGTGTCATCACCAAGGCCTTCCTGGAGGTCACTGACGGTAACCACAGTGTGCTCAACACCTCCTCTCGTGACTGGCAGTGAGAGAATAACAGTGAGAGAGTAACAGTGAGGGTAACGATCTCCGTACCCTCAGCACACCAGTACTAGCCAGGCTCCACTGGCTCCCTATCACATAACGGATTGACTTACAAGATCCTCACGCTCGTCTTCAAATCCCTTCACGCCCTGGCACCTCCCTACCTTGTCAACCCGCTAACTCCCTATTCCACCACCCATCCGCAGCTTCTGCTCAGCTGGCTCAGGCCTCCTGCTTGTCCTTCGCCCCCATCGCTCCACCAAAGGTGGCTGTGCTTTCAGCCGCTACACCCCCAAAACTCTGGAACGCTCTTCCTCAACCCTCCCCCTTGCCCGGCTGTCTGGCTCCATCCGGTCACCTGCCCTTGGCTTAATCGGTCACTTGGTCATCAATTCCTGGATGAGAGCTAATTTCTCCAGTTGAATGTCGACAAGGCAATGGCCCTCCTGCTTGGCTCCCGTCATCGCCTCCTCACCTCAGGCAATGACAGCGTCAAGCTACTAAAACACCCACTCTACCTCACGAGCCAGTGCGGAACCTCGGTGTCTTGTTTGACTGTGCCAACCCCCTGCTCGCCGGACTTCCCAACTCTTCCCTCCTCGACGTGGGGAAACATCTCCAGATCGTATCCTCTCCTGCACCAGGTTCCCCTGAGTCTATGACCCCCATGGTTGGTCTTAATGGCCTGTTTCTATGCCACGTCACTCTACGAGCTCTGTAACTCTCTCAGGTAAATGCCGACCCTGCTATCGCGTTGCTGTGATAATTATCCCGGGCCTGCGGGGCTTTTCGCTTATATGATTCTCTTGTGTTTTTTTCTCGGCAGTGATTTCAGACCGACCACCTCCGGTGATCCGCCAAGGCCCGGTAAACCAGACGGTCCCTGTGGACGGAACCATCATCCTGAGCTGCGTGTCCAGCGGCTCCCCCACCCCCACCATCCTCTGGCGGAAGGACGGAGGCCTAGTCCCCACCCACGACTCCCGCGTCAAACAGCAGGACTCGGGCAGCCTCCAGATCCGCTACGCCAAGGTACGTCACTCCCCCGGGAGAGTGAACACCAGCGCGGACACGACGTGGAGAGAGCTAGGAATGGGGTTAGAGTGGAGAGCTCCAGTGGGGGAGCTACACCGTAGTGTAGAGACTATGCTATGGTATACTGTAACCTCCGATAGTTTAAAGTACCTCCAAGAGTAGAATGAGGCACGGTGGGGGTGGGGGGGAAACAAGCGCACTTTGTGTAACTTGCGACTGAAGCAAGGAAATATGAAGCAGATGGAATTTAACCCAGAATTCTGATCTTGTGCTTTGAGAAGCCGTTCTGTGTATGATAGATAGCAGGGAGTTGGCCCGAGGGCAGGCAGCACTCAACACCAGAGAGCGAGGGGAGAGCGAGCGCCGCACAGAACAGCACTGGGGACGGGGTTAGATAAATATTCGGCTGCTGTTTACACTGCGTATTCACAATACAATGACATCAGTGCCCAGCTGTGCAAACCTGCCCCGCTCTCCCTAGCCCGCACAGCGACACCGCACAAACCCTCCTCCGCAGCTTCCTGCTCCCCTTTCGCCTCTTTTACTGTTTTCAATCCACGACTGTTTGTGGGGACGCTGCCGTGCTGTGCGCAATTGGCTGCCGCGTTTCGCCCACAAGTTAGACGGGCAATTCACTTTACAGTATATTCTGTGAAGCGCTCTGAGAGGTCTCGAAGACGTGATAAGGCGCTATAGCACGTGCAAGGATTATTATTGTATTATTATTCTCTCTCTTTCTCCTTCCCACTCCCCTCTTTATTCGTCTTTCTCTTACTCCTCAATATGTTGGATTGTAGTGGTTAGAGCACGGTGGGAGTGGGGGGTGGGGTGAAACAAGAGCACTTGGGCTTTGAGAAGCAGTTTTGTGTGTGACAGACAGCAGGGAGTTGGCCGGAGAGGACCCGGGTTTGATTCCCGAGAGGGGCGAAGCATTAGACAAGTTGCCTTACTCCTGAACGCCTCTTTTTTTTTACCCAGCAGTAGGTAGGAATCCAGTTGCTTTCCAGGGGTAATAGTCCCTCCCCCCCGCCAAAAAAAAATGGTCACTCTTTGTGAGACAGTGCTGAATGCAATCGGTTGCGCATTTCTCCCACAAAGTATGCAGTCAATTCACTATACAGCATATTCCGTGAAGCGCTTTGAGACGTCTCAAAGATAAAGCGCTATATCAAATGCAAGGATTATTATAACGGAAAGGCAATACATAAATGTAATTTGCTGTTGTTATTATTATAATAATACTTGTATGACCAGCACAAGTTATTTTTCTTACTAAGCCTCCTAAGTATGGTTTATATATTTGCCTGTGTCTCTCTACCCAGCTGGGGGACACGGGTGTGTACACATGCATCGCGTCCACTGCCAGCGGAGAAGCCACGTGGAGTGCGTACATCGAAGTTCAAGGTAAACCCTCCTCAGCCATACATTCAGCCCTCACAGCCACACCCCCCCACCCCCACCACACCTTCCCCCACCATGTTTAAAGGGTTAAATTATGTGGACAGGTTGCATAACCTTGGCTGGTATTCCCTTGAGGTTAGAAGCTTGAGGGGTGGTCTAATTGAGGTGTTTAAAATAATAAAAGGGGTTCCATAGGGTAGATACAGAGAAACTTATTTCCTCTGATGTTTGGGGGAATCCAGAACAAGGGACATCATTTTCCAATTAGATCCTGGCCATTTTGGGAGTGAAATCAGGACAAGCAGTGGGAAGGTTTGCCAGACATCGCTCTCTATGTGGTTTTAGCTGGTTAGACTCCCAGCGGTTATCCACAAACCACTGGAGTCTGGGGACCCCAAGCCTTGGCTCTTGCCAACCTGCGCCTAATACTTTCTGGAATTAGGTAAAGCAGGATGTGTCACCCCAGGGAGAGAGAGTGCGGATTTCCATTCCATTCCAACAATCTATCTCCGGGATTTCCATGTGTAGGGTGGAATGCGTGGAATTCTCAGTTTGGTTTGGATACTCTTAAGCAACAGTGATGAGTTTCCGCCTGTGTCAAGACACCCGGCTGACCCCAAAATATTGTTATGGATTATCAGACCAACCTTGTCTCTGGTGTCTGTTTCTTCGGAAGCGGTTTAGGATGGGGGGGATTTACCCTTAATACTCCCCTGCGTCAACCCCCCACATACACACACACACACACCTCCTCTCTCCCCCGGGGGAAATTATGTCTCTTACTGTGAAAGAGGGGTTTTGAGCCCAACCCCGGATTCTGTTACTGAGCCCTGCGGACCCTTCTGTTAGTTGAGGTGAGGGAGGAGCGGGGGATGGCTTGGGGCTGGGGAGGAACAAACATTGCTATTAATTGAAACTTTATATTTTTCATTTTTCTCTGGAATGTGTGCACGTGTGAATCTGCCTACATGTCTTAACTGTGTGTGTGTGTGTGTGTTGGTGTGTGCATGTGTGTGTGCTGGTGTGGGTATGTGTATGCGTGTGTGGACGTATGCATCTGCCTACGTGTCTTAACTGTGTGCGCGTGTGTGTGTGTGTGCGTGCATGTGTGTGCATGTTTGTGTGGGTGTAACCGCACACCACAAATGGTGTGTTTGTGTGTGTGACTGTGTGTTTGTGTGTGTATGATGTGTGGGTGTGTGTATAATGTGTGTGTGTGTGTGGGTGTGTTTGGGGGTGTCTGTATGTGTGCGTATGGTGTATGATGTGTGTGTGTGTGTGTGTGTTACACTAACACTAGAGTTTGGAGTAGCGGCTCAGCCCCCCCGCCAGCCTGACCCGAATCTCATCCCAAGCGCTCCGTCCAAACCCAAAATCCCGGAGGTGAGCCGGAACACCGTCACTCTGACCTGGCAACCTAATCTGAGCGTGGGCGCCACCCCCATGTCCTACATCATCGAAGCTTTCAGGTGAGGTGCTCTCCTCTCTCAGGTAAATCACACTCTCCTCTCTCAGGTAAATCACACTCTCCTCTCTCAGGTCAGTCGCTCTCTCAGGTCAGTTGTTCTCTCAGGTGAGTCGCTGTCTCAGGTCAGTCGCTCTCTCAGGTGAGTCGAGCTGTCAGGTGAGTCGAGCTGTCAGGTGAGTCGGGCTCTCAGGTGAGTCGGGCTCTCAGGTGAGTCGGGTTCTCAGGTGGGTCGGGCTCTCTCAGGTGGGTCGGGCTCTCTCAGGTGGGTCGGGCTCTCTCAGGTGGGTCGGGCTCTCTCAGGTGGGTCGGGCTCTCTCAGGTGGGTCGGGCTCTCTCAGGTGGGTCGGGCTCTCTCAGGTGGGTCGGGCTCTCTCAGGTGGGTCGGGCTCTCTCAGGTGGGTCGGGCTCTCTCAGGTGGGTCGGGCTCTCAGGTGTAGGTCACTCCCTCTCTCTGTGTGTCTCTGGCAGTCACTCTCACTCCCTCTCTGTCTCTCTCTCTCTCTCTCTCTCAGCCTCTCATTTCCCCTCTCTCTCTCTCTCTCTCTCTCTGGCAGTCACTCGTCGGGGAGCAGTTGGCAGACAGTGGCTCAGAACGTGAAGACGGAAGCCTATTCAGTGAGAGGACTGAGGCCTAACGCTGTCTACCTGTTCCTGGTGCGGGCCGTCAATGCCTACGGCCTCAGTAACCCCAGCCCCATCTCCGACCCCGTCAAGACGCAGGGTGAGACGGGCGGGGACTGCGGGATGGGCACAGAGGGCAGTCTTTAGCACAGGGTGACCGTAATTTGTCAACCAAATCGTGGGCAGCTCGTGTACTCTCACCCAGCAGGCTCCGTGACCCCATCACTCCCACCCTCGCCCGACTCCACTGGCTCCCCATCCCCCAGAGGATCGAGTTCAAGATCCTCGTCCTCACTTTGAAGGCCATCCATGGCATTGCCCCCTCCTACCTCTCTGACCTGCTGACTCCCTACCAACCTGCCCGCCCCCTCCATTCATCAGGCTCCGGCCTGCTCCATGTCTCCCGCCCGACCCACCCTACCATCGGTGGCCGGGCTTTCAGCCTCTCTGCCCCCACTCTGGAACTCCATCCCACGGTCCCTTCGCCTCGCTTCCTGTAGCTCTGTGGTTAGAGCACTCGCTTTGCAAGCGAGAGACCTGAGTTCAATTCCAGGCAGAGGGCGAAACTTTGGGCAAGTTTCCTTACTCCACACGACTAATAATAATCCCTCCAAAATCCCCAAACAATAATAAATTGGTCATTTTCAATCTACGACTGTTTGTGGGACATTGCTGTGCGCAATTGGCTGCCGCGTTCGCCAAATATACAGTCAATTCACTCTACAGTGTGTTCTGTGAAGCGCTTTGGGACGTCCTCCCGACGTGAAAAGCGCTATATCAAATGCAAGGATTATTATTATTATTATTCCTCCCTCGCCTCCTTCAAGGCCGGTCTCAAGACCCTTCTCTCCGCCTTCCCTCACCCCCTACACCACCCCTCCCCATGCTCGGGCCCCGACATCTGACTGTTCAGCGCTTTGGGACGTCCTCCCGATGTGAAAGGCGCTCTATAAATGTAATTTTGTTGTTGTTGTGGGCACACAGACATATACACACACGGAGACACACACACACAGAAGTACATAGACACACGAGACACACACACTGCACACATACCTCATGCACACACACACACCGCATACACACACTGCGTACACATACACTGAGACACACAGACAGACATGTACATGAGACATACATACACTGCACACATACCTCATGCACACACACACACACACTGCATTCGCACACATACACACGCAGAGACACACAGACAGACATCTACATTCACACACGAGACACACACACACCAGATATACCTCATGCATACACACCACATACACACACACTGTAGACACACACACACCTCCCAAACACCGCACATACACACACACAGACACACCACACGCACACACCACACACACACACGCTTCAGGGACACACGGGAATTGGAGTCGTACCGTCATCCTAGCTTTAGGAGGGTTTCCAACACGGGAAGAGAGGAGCTGAGCAAAAGGGAGGGTTTTTTTGGGGGGTGGGGGGACGTGCGGAGGGCGGGAGCTCTCAATCCTAAGGATGGTGAGAGACGGGTGGGGGGACAGGAAGGTGTGAAGGTAACGTAGGTGGGCAGTGTGTGGATGAATGTGCGTAAGGGCAATGATAGAGTGGTTGAGGAGGGAGCTGAGGGAAGTGAGAGGGTTGGAGGCTGAACGGTCACTACAGAGTTGAAGGCTAGGAGCTGTGGGACAATGATTCCCAGTGCTGTTACCCTGACGTTGACCACCCACCCCCACCCCCACCCCTGCTCCTCCCCCTGGTCTAACGTCTCCCTGTCTGTCAGACTCGCCGCCCTCCGGCCCGGGTGTGGATCACCGGCAGCTGCAGAGAGAGCTGGGAGACGTGCTGCTCCACCTTCATAACCCCATCATTCTCTCCTCCTCCTCCATCCAGCTCCACTGGACGGTAAGTTCCCGGCTAACGACACTCAGGACACGCGAGGTTACCCAAAGCCGTAACTGTCCAGCGCCTCCGGACATCATTCCAATTTGTTGCTGTTGTACATTTCGGGAGGAAAAGTAAAGAGAACAAGTACATGTTGGATGGCGCAATATTAATAGCAGAGGAAGAGCAAAGGGGCCTGTGTATGGGGGTTAACGTACATATAATTGTACGTGTTGTACGTAAATACAGAGTCCAGCCTCGCAAGCCAGAGGACCCGGGTTCAATTCCATTTCGGGACGAAACCTTAGGCAGTAAGTAGGAACCCGGTTGTTAATCGATTGGCGGATCGCTTTTCCGGGGGTAATCATCCCTCCAAAAAAAAATTGATTGCTCAATCCACGACTGTTTGTGGGGATGCTGCTGTGTGCAGTTGGCTGCTGTGTTTCGCCCACAAAATACACAGTCCATTCACTTTACGGTATATTCTGTGAAGCGCTTTAGAGGCGTCTCAAAGATGTGATAAGGCGCTATATCAAACGCAAGGAGCATTATTATTATTATGGTGATGATGATGATGGTTGTGATGGTCACTAGCACTGTGTGCCCGGCAGGTTGACCAGCAGTCTCAGTATATCCAGGGTTACCGGGTACTGTACCGGCCCTCGTCACTGGACAGACGGGGGGACTCGGAATGGTCGGTGCTGGAGGTCAGGACCCCCACGGATCGCAGCGCTGTCCTGACCGCCCTGCGCAAGGGCATGGGCTACGAGGTCAAGGTTCGCCCCTTCTTCGATGAGTTCCAGGGCGCTGATAGTGAGGTGAAGATCGCGACCACATTGGAGGAAGGTGAGGTCAGGAGACGTCGTGGGCACTCCCATTTCCTTCTATCACACAGTCACTACACACCCCTCCCCGCCCCCCCGCCCCCACTCCTCCTCCCCCCTGGTTTACCCTTCCCTCCCCCTCCCCCCCCCACTCCCCTCCAGCTCTGCCCTGACCTTCTGGAACTCTATACCACAGTCCCTCTGCCTCATCCCCTCCCTTGCCTCCTTCAAGGCACGTCTCAAGACCCTCCTCTTTGATGGTGCCTTCAGTTAACCCCCCCCCCCCCCATCTCCAACCTCCCTGCTCTCCACCCTCCCAGATCCCAATCCCCAGCTCGGGTGAAGATCCCTGACCGTCCAGCTGTTCGGCACGTCCTCCCGACGTGAAATGCGCTGTACAAATGCATTATTATCAGCAGTGGATTGTGTGTGAGCGCGATCCGTTCGATGACCAATGTGAGAGCCGCTAATGTGGACCCTTTGCCCTCTGTCTGTATCTGTCTGTCTGTGTGTGTCTCTCTCTCTCTCTCTGTCTGTTTATCTGTCTGTGTGTCTCTCTGTCTGTCTGTCTCTCTGTCTCAGCACCGGACTCAGCCCCCGAGAGCGTCACTCTGAACGAAGGCAATGTGACGGGCGTGGTGGTGGTGACGTGGCTTCCGCCTCCAGACCACTCTCACAACGGGGGGCTCCTGGAGTACAGGGTAAGGCTGGGGAGAGCGGGGTATTGCCCCCGAGTGGGGGTGGGGGGTGGGTGGACGGTGAGAAACAGAGACACTGATGGCAGGGTTTGGGTTATTTGTTTGCGGAGTCCTGTAGCTTAGTGGTTAGTGCACTTGTCTCACAAGCGGGAAGACCTGGCTTCGATTTCTGGGCGAGGTGAAACCCTAAGGCAAGTTTCCTTACTCCACCCGTCTCTGTTTACCTCGCAGTATGTGGGAACACGGTTGTTTGTCGATTGGCAGATTGCTTTGCGGGTGTAATAGCCCCTTCAGAAAAATAATACTAATTTGGTCACTCAGTCCACGGATTGTGGGACACTGCTGTGCGTTCCACCCACAAAATATGCAGTCACTACACTTTACAGTATATTCTGAGAAGCGCTTTGAGACGTTTCAACCACGTGATAAGGCGCGACATCAAATGCAGAAATAATTAATATTATTACTATCTGTGGGGACACGGCCCCACCTGCTGGCCGAAGCTGGAAGCTGCAAGGTTTAAAGTCACGGATGTCTCCTCGGCTCCTCTCTCTCTCTCTCTCTCACTGTGTCTCCTGAGTGTCCGTCTGCCAGTAACCAGGGCTTTTATTTATTGGGAGGAATAGAGCTGCTGTGGGCGTTTAATAAGGAAGAATCAAGTGTTGATTGGTCAGTGATTGCTCACTGTGTGTCAGACTCGGGCTGTGTGACATTCACATTGTCAGGAACTACAATAGCATCTTGTGTGTGTAGGTGTGTCTATGCGTGTGTGGGTGTGTGAAAGCAGTGTGTCATAGAATCATAGAATTAGACAGCACAGAAGGAGGCCATTCAGTCCATCGTGTCTGTGCCAACTCTTTGAAAAGAGCTCTCCACCTCCCCCGCTCTCTCCCCATAGCCCTGCAAACTTGTCCTCCCCAAATAATTATCTACTCTCTTGAAAGTTGTTATCGAATCGGCTTCCAACACCCTTTCAGGTGATGCATTCCACATCCGAACAACTCGTTCTGTGAAAAAAAAGTTTCCTCACCTCCCCTCTGTTTCTTTTAACAACTGTGTCCTCTGGTTACCGACCACCCGCCAGTGGAAATAGTTTCTCTTTATTCATCGTATCAAATCCCCTCACAATTTTGAAAACTTCTATTAAGTCTCCTCTTAACCTTCTCTGCTCCAAGGAAAACAATCCTAGCTTCTCTAACCTCTCCTCATAACTGCAGTCGCTCATTCCTGGTATCCTGGTAAATCTCCTTTGTACCCTCTCTTGACATCCTTCCTAAAGTGTGGGGACCAGAACTGAACACAATATTCTAGCTGAGGCCTAACCAGTGTTTTATAAAGTTCATCATAACTTCCTGACTTTTGTATTCTATGCCCCTTCTTAAAAAGCCTAGTAATCCGTATGCATTTTTAACCGCTTTATCTACCTGTCCCGCCACCTTCAAAGATTTACTTATATGAACCCCAGGTCTCTCTGTTCCTTCACCCCCTTTAAGATTGTACCGTCAGTTTATATTGCCTCTCCTCATTCTTCCTCCCAAAATACATCACTTCGCATTTCTCCACATTAAATTTCATCTGCCACGTGTCTGCCCATTTTCCCAGTCTGTCTAAGTCCATTTGCAGTCTACTGCTATCCTCCTCACTGTTTACTACTTTTCCCAGCTTCGTATCATCTGCAGACTTGCAAATTGTACTCCCTGTACCCAAATCCAGATCATTTATACAGATCAAAAACAGCTGTGGTCCCAAAACTGAAACCAGGGGGACATCACTGCACACTGCCCTCCAGTCAGAAAAACAATCGTGTATGTGTATGTGAGCATGTGTGAGAGGGTGTGAGATCTTGTGTGTGTGTGTTTGCACATGCCTGGACGCGTACGTGTGAGTGAGCATGTGTGTGAGCGTGTGTATGTGTGCATGATTTTGTTATTGTGTGTGTGAGAGTTTGTGTGTGAGCACATGTGTGTGAGCCTGTGCGTGAGTATTAAGTGAAGCCAATTTAGTGCAATTCTTACAAAGATCCCAGCTAATTAATGACGGGATGAATTGAGGAATTCTGAACCACTTTAAATTAAACCGTCTTGTGGATGAGACGAGGGGGAAATTCAGGGTCGGACACCGATCACCAGGTAAGGTCAGGAATACTGGTTACAAGTCCAGAGAGCCATGGAGAGCGAACACCAGCACAGCCACGAAGGGGAGGGAGCAGGGAATGGGATTAAGGGTAGAGAGCTCCAGTGGGGGAGCGAGCACCAGCTCTGTGCAGTAATGTCTATGACTGTATGGCAATAAGATTTTGTATTGTGTTGATTGCTCCCCCGATTCATTGCAAATAGACAGCGCAGAGCCAAAGCAAACTGACAAGAAAGGCTGCCTTCTCTCAATGAGAATACAGACGGGATGCAGTGGAGACCTTGGCAACAGGTTCAAGGCTGCTTCAAGGCAAATGGGTGGGACAACTGAAATCATTTGGCTCATCTGTCGTCAGTGACTCAGAGACACTCATGAACACAGTGAATTCAGAGATATAGCGCTTAACCCCTTCAGCAAGCAATCTGCAAGTTATCTCCCAGCGCAGCGCTGTGGGGAGGGGGAGGGAGCACTGCATTATCAGAGACACGGTCCTTCAGACAAGACCTCAAACCGGGGCTTAACAGTAATTTCTATTACCATTAAATTCTCATCTCTCAACCTGCGGGCTATTCGAAAAGAGAAGAGAGTTTCTCTCTCCCAGTGTCCTGGTTGACAATCCCCCTGATAAAATGGACCACTTATTTTAAGGCTGTTTGTGGGACACTGCTGTGCACAAATCGGCTGCCGCGTTTCCCCCGTAAAATATACATTCTGTGTAATTTGTAAACTGCATTCAACACTTCTGTGATAGGACGCGATTCGGAGGCGAGAGAGGCACGTTGATACACTTCCAAAGCCCTTCCCATTCACTCTCACGGCACGCACTCCCACGGCACGCACTCCCACGGCACGCACTCCCACGGCACGCACTCCCACGGCACGCACTCCCACGGCACGCACTCCCACGGCACGCACTCCCACGGCACGCACTCCCACGGCACGCACTCTCACGGCACGCACTCCCACGGCACGCACCCCACGGCACGCACTCCCACGGCACGCACTCCCACGGCACACACTCCCACGGCACGCACTCCCACGGCATGCACTCTCACGGCACGCACTCCCACGGCACACACCCCACGGCACGCACTCACAATGGCCCAAAGCCCTCCCCGTTCAGTCCTCCCCTTCACCAGTGAGTTTAACCCTCTCCCTCCCGCCCCCTCCCCCCACCCACCGCCCTCCCCTCGATCTCGGAAAGGACTAACTTCTGGGCTCTTTGTCTTTCAGATCTGGTGCCTGGGGAACGAGAGCCGTTATCACGTGAACAGGACGGTGGACGGGCTGACGCACTCCGTGGTCATCTCCTCGCTGACCCCCGGCATCCGCTACAGCGTGGAGGTGGCGGCGAGCAACGGAGCAGGTCCCGGCGTCAGGAGCCAACCACAGTTCATCCAACTGGGTGAGCGTGTTTCACTGTCATCCCCTGACACCCCACACACCCAGCCTCTCACGGCTCCTCAAGGCCTGCTCGCCCTGGGGGCTGCCCGGAGCAACCTCCCTCCTGCGCCCAGAATGCACCTCTGCCTTTCAAGCCCCCACGTTGGGGCTTGGAACCACATAGTCTAAGCTGACACTCCAGTGCGGCGCTGTGGGGGTGGGTGGGGGGGTGTCCGTTGCATTGTTGGAGGTGCCGTTTTGTGTTAACTGTGAAGGCTGAGAGCAGAGTCTGAGGCGAGACCGAGGAGCTTGTATGTCAGCCTGGCTCAGTGGTGGTGCTCTCGCCTCTTGAGTCAGAAGGTTGTGGGTTCTCGCCCTCACGTCGGGACTTAGAACCACACAGCTGACACTCCCAGCAGTGCTGCTGGGTTGGGGGGGGGGTGTGTTCCATTGTCGGAGGTGCCGTCCTTCGGATGAGACGTTCAACCGAGGCCCCATCTGCCTTCTTCAGGCGGATGTTAAAGATCCCATGACGCTATTCAAAAAGAGAAGGGAGTTTCACTCTCCCGGTGTCCTGGCCGCCAACAATCCCCCAAATAAATTGGTCGCTCACTCCACGGCTGTCTGTGGGGACGCTGCTAGGTGCAAACTGGCTGCCGTACTTGCTCGCAAAGGCACACCGTCACTACGCTTTACGGTAAAATCCTGCACGGGGCTTTGAAAGTCGCCCTGCCAAATGTAAGGATTATTGTAAGGACCCTCTGTGGGTTGGGGCAGCGGAAGAGAGAGAGAGAGAGAGAACAACAATGGATTCCCTCCCTCTCTCCCTCCCTCCCTCCCACCCTCTCTCCCTCACTCCCTCCCTCCCTCCCTCGCTGGCTCTCAGTATTACTGCTTGTAATTGGCATCTTTCGGAAAGATCTATATTGACAATCAATGGTTTTCACAGCTACTCCCTGCCCATTACTGCCATTGTTCACAAAACCTATTTCTCTTCAAGAGCCATTAGAAAATAAACAGAGAGAGAGAGAAAGCCTTGAGCTCTCACATAGCCGTGGCCTTCAGCGCTCTTACAGATTTTACAGCCATGATTGTGGGAAATCTTCCAACGGGCTCTTCATTTGGAAGCAGTTTTTTTTTGTTTTTTTTCCCCTGCACTTTCTCAACAAGAAATCGGTTTGTGAACGAAACTGGTGCCCTCGCTTTTCAGTGTTAAGAATTCCCCCCCACAACACACACACACACACACACACAACAAACACAGTCAATTCAGTTTACAATATATCCTGTGAAGCACTTTGAGTCATCTAAATGACATGGTAAGGTGCTATATCAAAGCAAGGATTATTATTATTAATATTCGCTTCTTCCTTGGGCCATTCAGCCCCCACTTCACCCGCTGTACTGGTTTATTAATCCTTCGCTAAATCCTTTATCTCCCGATCCCTTATCCCTTCTGCTGAGAAATTTAACACCCTAGTCCCGTCTGTGCCTGTTCAGGTGGATGTTGAAGATCCCGTGGCGCTATTTGAAAAGAGAAGGGAGTTTCACTCTCCTGGTGTCCTGGCCGACAATCCTCCCAAATAAAGTAAAATTTACTTCACGGCTGTCTGCGGACGTTGCTGTGTGCAAATTGGCTGCTGCATTCGCCTGCAAAACGCACAGTCACCACACTTTACGGTAAATCCTGTGAAGCGCTTTGAGACACCTATCTGAGGTGAAAAGCACAGGATCAAATGGAAAGGAATATTGTTATTTATTCCGAATGATTCTCTGGCCTCCTCATTCTCAGCGTCTGTTTCAGAGAGAATGGGGGTAGAATGGGTAGCTGAACAACAGTTTAACGTCTCGATCGAAGGATGGAGTTTCCAACAGTGAGGCGCTCTCTCTACCCCAGCACTGCACCAGAACACCAGCCTGGACTGTGAGCTCAAATCATGGGGGTTCAACCCATAACCACCTGACCCAGAGTTGAGAGTGCAAGCGGCTGACACGACTGACTGACGGAATAGGCCTGATAATAATTAGTAATCCTTGCATTTTGATTTAGCGCCTTACCGCGTTGTTGAGACGTCTCAAAGCGCTTCACAGAATACGTTGTAAAGTGAATTGACTGTTTATTGTGTGGGCGAAACGCGGCAGCCAAATGCGCACAGCAGTGTCCCACAAACATTCGTGGATTGAGTGGCAACATGTTTTTTTTTTTTACTTATTATTTCCCCGGGAAGTGATCTGCCGATCGACTTAACAGCTGGGTTCCTGCTTACTGCTAGGTCAACAGAGGCGTGTGGAGTAAGGAAACTTGCCTAAGGTTTCGTCCCTGTCCCGCCCGGGAATTAAACCCGGTCCTCTCGCTCGTGAGGCGACTGCCCTAACCGCTAAACGACGGGACTCCAATCCCGTTTTCCGGTCCTTTTCCCTGTAACGGGAGCTGTGCTGGCGTCTGCGGAACCTCCCAGCTCCCGGGGTCAGGCTTTGTTTGAAACCTCACATCACGTCCAGTTACAGATGTGCCCTTTTAAAGCGATTTTGTGCAGCTGTTTGTGTCAGCTCTGCTTCCTGAGTCAGTAGCACTCTTGGCTCCCATCAGGAGGTCTTGGGTTCAAGCTCGTGTCTGGGGACTTTAAGCTCCACTGCTCCAGTGCTGGGGAACGCTCCCCCCCACTGGAGCTCTCTCCCCATCGTGTCTGTGTTGGTGCTCGCTCACCCACGTTTGCGAGGCGAGTGTACTAACCACAACACCTTGGGTCGCCGATGTATTGAAGCTCCGACCCAGCCACCCTGCATTGCTGGACTCAGTGTATCCTGTCCTCTCCTGTCTCTCTCCTCACAGATCCCTTCGGCAGGCTGACCCCCAAGATGTCCGAGGACCAGGTCAGCCTGTCCCAGCAGATCTCGGAGGTGGTGAAGCAGCCGGCCTTCATCGCCGGCATCGGGGCTGCCTGCTGGATCATCCTCATGGTCTTCAGTATCTGGCTGTACCGTCACCGCAAGAAACGTGCCGGGCTCAGCGCCAACTACGCCGGCATGAGGAAAGGTAAAGTGTGCTCCACCGTTCAACCCGGCCGTCTGTCTCTGTCTGTCCGCCTGACCTGGGAGTTTGGACGGACAGTATTAGAGGGAGCTTTACTGTGTCTCTAACCCTCTCCTGGGAGTGTGGCCTGACAGTATAGAGGGAGTTTTATAGAATCATAGAATATGGAATCATAGAAGGAGGCCATTCGGCCCATAGTGCCTTGACTGGTTCTTTGGAAGAGTTACCCAATCAATCCCACTCCCCTGCTCTTTCTCCAAACTCCTGCAAATTTTTCCTTTTCGCTTACCTATCTGATTCCCTTTTGAATGTTGTTATTGAATTGAATCTGTTTCCGCCACTGTTTCAGGCAGTGCGTTCCAGACCGTAACAACTCTCTGCGTTTAAAAAAAAAAACATTCTCCTTATCTCCCCTCTGGTTCTTTTGGCAATTATCTTAAATCTATGTGCCCTGGTTACTGAGCCACTGGCTAGTGAAAACAGTTCTCTGTCTCTAATCCTGACCTGGGAGTGTGGATGGACGGACAGTTTAGAGGGAACCTGTGCTCTCTCTAACCTGCGCATTGGCTGACCTGGTCTAGGAGGTTTAAGTAGTCAGTTTTGATGAGTGAAGCTTATGTGGAGGGAGTGTGTGAGACAGAGGGATGGTGGGATGGAGAGAGCGTGAGAGTCGGAGAGAGATGAGATGGAGGGAGTGTGTGAAGTAGAGGGATGGAGGAGTGTGTGAGGCAGAGGGATGGCGGAGTATGTGAGGCAGAGGGATGGGGGGAGTGTGTGAGGCAGAGGGATGGGGGGAGTGTGTGAGACAGAGGGATGGGGGGAGTGTTGAGGAAGGCTTCTGTTGCCAGTGTTAATGCTATTATTTCTGTGGTTGTCGTGTGAGGCATTGACATGAACACTAACACTCTGCCTTCTCCTGTCCTAATAACCTTCTCTTCTGTTTGTCTCTTCCAGTCCCCTCTTTCACATTCACACCAACAGGTAGATATTACTCTGTCCCTGTCTGCCTCCTCCCGCAACTTCCTACCTCTCTCTCTTTCTCTCACACACTCCATCTCTCTCTCTCTCTCTCTCTCTCTCTTTCTCCCCCCTTCTGTCTATTCTGTTTCTGTCTATGTGTTTGCATGTCTCTCTCTCTCTTTCTCTCTCTCTATCTCTGTGTATGTGTTTCTCTCTCTCTGTCTCTCTCTGTGCTGTCATTTTCAAAATGAAGTTGTTTAAATGTTTGTATAATGCTCTTAACATCTGGCCTCAGTCAGACCCCTGGTTTACACATTGATCTCCCGTCCAAATAGTAATCATAATAATCCTTGCATTTGATACAGCGCCTTATCACTTCGTCTCAAAGTACTTCAGAGAATATAACGTAAAGCATAGTGACTGTGTATTTGTAGGCAAATGTAGCAACCAGTTTACTCACAGCAGTGTCCCACAAAAAGCCATGGACTGAGTGACAAATTTTATTTGGGGGATTGTTAACCGGGACAACGGGAGAGAGAGAACATCCCTTCTCTTTTCGAACAGTGCCCCGGGATCTTTAACGTCCACCTGAACAGAGTGCTGCTGTCACTGACCCGGGAGTGTGGACAGACAGCGAAGTTTTAACGTCTCATCTGAAGGAAGCTGACACGCCCAACGAACGCTGAGGTCACTTCTGTGCCTGTTCTGGTGGGACGTTAACGATCCCGTGGGGCTATTCAAAAAGAGAAGGGAGTTTCTCTCTCCCGTGGTCCTGGCCAACAATCCCTCAAAATAAAATGCGGTCCATGGCTGTTTGTGGGACGCTGCTGTGTACAATTGGCTGCCACGTTTGCCTAAAAAACGCACAGTCAGTCCGCTTTTACATTATATCCTGTGAATTGCTTTGAGACGTCTCAACGACGTGATAAGGCGTGATCCCAAACGCAAGGATTATTATTATAGTTATCTGTTTTTTTTTCCTGAAACCGTCTGTGAAATCTGTGGAGTTGGCATTCTGCGCTGGAAAAACCTGTGATAACACGATCCTCTGTGTTTGTTTACAGTCACGTACCAGCGAGGCGGGGAGACAGTCAGCAGCGGGGGCAGGTGAGTGAGAGCCAGGCTTCACTGAATGATGATGGATACGCGGAAGTGGTGGGAGGTGGGGGGGGGCTGGAGGGAGGAATTGTGGATTGCAAATTCCCACCGACCTCAGCCTGTCACACCACTTTGCCTCCGAAGTGGTGGTTTGGATACTGTTAAGTACCGTGATGGGTTTCTACATGAGTCAGACACCCGGCTGACCCCAAAATAAACTGACCACAAAGATCCTTGAAAAAAACACCTGCTTGCTTTGCTTAAGTACATACAGAGCATAAGAATTTGCTAGACGAAAGAAGTCCAAGGTGCATCCAGTTCACCGTCCACCATCCTGGCAGTTGCATGCGCATGTCATGTCCCAAGCTGTATACTGTATCCCGAGATATTATTTCCTAACAGAGATGTGTGTAATTAGTTGCTTTGCTCTGGCTAGGCCTGGCTTACTGAACATTGGAGACTCAAACACACAGCCTTGGCTGGCAGACACCTGGCCCAACACAGGCAACAACCACAACGACTGTAGCATTAACTGCTGCACCTCAACCGCAGGCAACAGTGACAGCAACCTCACCACTTACAGCAGGCCAGGTAAGGCAGCCCGCAAGCAACAACAACAACAAGATTACATTTGTATAGCGCCTTTCACTTCGGGAGGACTTCCCAAGGCGCAAGCAACCCCATTCTCTCTCTGTGATCAGGGCCTCCCTCTCTCTGCCTCCTCTATCCCTCTACTGCAACGTGTCGCTTAGCACACTCGCCTCGCAAGCGAGAGGATCGGAGCGATACCCTAGGCAAGTTTCCTTCTCCGCACACCTCCGTTTACCTAGCAGTAAGTAGGAAGATGGCGGATCTCTTTCCGGGGGGGCAATAATCCCTTCCAAAAAAAAAAATAATAATAATTTGGTTACTCAATGACGTGATAATCAAATTACATCAAATTAAAGGATTATTATTCTATTTTACCTCTGTGACCTGGTAACTCCACACCGACTTGTCCGCTCCCTCTGCTCAGCGGGCTCCGGCCTGCTCCACGACCCCCTCTCTGCCCTCCCCAACATCGGCAGTCGGGCCTTCAGCCTCTCTGTCCCCATCCTTTGGATCTCCATCCCATAGTCCCTCTGCCTCACCCCTTCCCTTGCCTCCTTCAAGGCCTATATGAAGACCTCCTCTATCTACCACGCCTTTGTTTGGTCGCCCCCCCACCCCACCCCCTTTCTGCCCTCCACCCTCCTGATCCCAACCCCATTGCCTTGTTCGGTCCAGAGCCTTGGGATGCCCTCCCGATGTGAAAGACGCTGTGTAAATGTAATGTGTTGTTGTTGTTGTTGTGTCACAGCTGACTGCATCGCCAACTACAATAACCAGCTGGAGAACAAGCAGACGAACCTGCTGCTGCCGGAGACTGCAGTGTACGGGGACGTGGGGCTGAGCAACAAAATCAACGAGATGAAGACCTTCAACAGCCCCAACCTGAAGGAGGGTCGGGGCCCGGGCTCGGGCGCCCAGCCCACCCCCTACGCCACCACTCAGCTGATCCAGACCACCCTGGGCAACAACATCAACAGCAGCGGGGTCGAGCTGAACGAGAAGCACTGGAAGCCCTCCCTGCAGGGGAAGCACGAGGTCTCCTCAGTGCAGTACAACATCATGGAGCAGAACAAGCTCAACAAAGGTGCGGCTCAAGACATACCTGTCTGCTTGTCTGTCTTGTCTGTCTGTCCGTTTACTGTTAAGCACCGCTGCCCCACATTAAGGGTGCAATATAAATTCAAGGTGTAATAATAATAAGAATAAGAATACTTGCATTTGAAAACAGCCCCTTATCACGTTGTTGAGACATCTCAAAGCGCTTTTCACAGGAATTACTGTGAAGTGTAGCAACTGTGTATTTTCTGGGTGAAAACACTGCAACCAGTTGCGCACAGCAATGTCCCACAAACAGCCACGGAGTGAGTAATCGGTGTTATCTGGGGGGATTGTTGGGCCGGGACACCAGGAGAGAGAAACTCCCTTCTCCTTAGGAAATGCGCCGCAAGATCTCTAACGTCCAACTGAAATGGCAGACGGGAACTCGGTTTAACATCTCATCAGAAGGACGGCACCTCCGACAATGCAACCCCCCGCCCCCAGCGCTGCATTGGAGCGTCAGCTTAGACTAAGTGATTCCGAGTCCCGACTTGGGGGCCTGAACCCACAACCTTCTGACTCAGAGGCAAGAGCGCTACCACTGATCCAGGCAGAGATAATGTCCCCTTGTGTTGGAATGGAATGCGCACCTTTCCCAGAATGACCTAATGGCGGGGCGTATTAGACACGGGCTGGCGGATGCCAAAGGGAGAGTGCGCGGTGGCCGTGAGTGTGACTCTGTCTCTCTCTCTTTTTCAGACCTGCGGTTGGCTGAGAGCAGCACTATCCCCACCATCCCCTACAACCAGGGCAGTGACCACAACACCGCCGGCTCCTATAACAGCTCCGACAGAGGCAGCAGCACCTCCGGCAAGTCACCCACACCCCGATTAACCCCTCGCTCTCTGTGTGATTAAACTCAATGTGATGAGTGTGACACTGAACGCAACTGTGCTACCATTGCTGGGAGAGAGAGACACACATAGACAGAGAGCGAGAGACAGAGGACAAGAGAAATAGAGACAAGAGAGATAGACGCTGGGACAGAGAGAGAGATGTACAGAAATACAGAGAGCAAGAGACAGAGATATATATGCAGAGAGCGCAGAAGACAGAGAGAAAGACCCAGACACACACACACACACTCTGGGACAGAGAGATACACACAAAGTTGCTGGTAAGGCCTCAGCTGGAGTATTGTGTCCAATTCTGGGCACCATAATTTAGGAAGGATGCCAGGGCCTTGGAGAGGATGCAGAGAAGATCTACAAGAATTATACCAGAGATAAGGGACAACAATTATGTGGAGAGACTAGAGAGGCTGAGATAATTCTCCTTAGAGCAGAGAAGGTTGAGGGGTAAATTAATTATGAGGGGGTTTGATAGATAGGGAAAAACTGTTTCCTCTTGGCGGGTGGGTCGGTAAGCAGAGAACACAGATTTAAGATAATTGGCAAAAGAACCAGAGAGTTGTTATGGTCTAGAATGCACTGCCTCATTCGATAATAACTTTCACATGAGAATTGGACAGATACTTAAAAAGCAAAACTTTGCAGGGCAATGGGGTAAGAGCGGGGTAGTGGGACTAGTTGGTAGCTCTTTTAAAGTGCTGTCACAGGCACATTGGGCCGAATGGCCTCCTTCTGTGCTGTAAAATTCTATGTGAGGCAGACAGAGAGCAAGAGAGACAGAGCGAGAGAGAGAGACTCGGAAAGAGATAGAGAGGGAGAGAGAGAGGGGGAGAATTTCAGAGAGACAGAGATCAGATGTAGAGATGGTGTAGAGACGGAAGATCCTGTAGATGAGGTGCGCAGTGTTCAAACACCAAATGGTCTGTGGAGTGTGACAACTCACCCGTCACCGAGCTTGTTAAAGGCTCAACACACGGAGGAGTGGTTATATCACGTGGTTGATGAGGTGCAGAAAGGGGCCCAATCACATTTCCACATGCGCCGCGAGTGATCACAGATGACAATGAGCACACGCACTCGCAACGCACACGCAAGGGAACGGAGATCGGCAGAGGCCTGATGACCCAACCCACGCCTGTGCTCATGCCATTCTCCGTGCCCAATCCCAACATGCCAAACACGCTACTGCCATGGCACCGTGTAACACGTAGTGAGAGGACACAGTGTCTCACATAGAATAAGTGAGTTGTTGTCGGTGTTTAGGGATGGTCACTGTGTGTGAGAGACGCTGTGTAAGTGTGAGTGTTTGCAGGCTGGGTGTCTAGGTTGATTTGAGGTGTGTGTGTAGTGGGGTTCACTGTCTAACGTGGCTCGGTTGGTTGGTTGCTCCTGCAGGGAGTCAAGGTCACAAGAAGTCAGCCCGAACCCCAAAAATGCCCAAACAGGGGAGCATGAACTGGGCTGATCTCCTGCCACCACCCCCCATCCACCCTCCGCCTGGGACCACCCACTCCGAGGACTACGGCCTAATCACTGACTTGAGGTGAGTTACAATCTCTCCACAGCGCTAATTCTCTAATTGTGACGATTTCTAGTCCGGTTCCGGCGCCAGGAAGGTCTACAGTATTCCAGGGCATTCACTGCTAATGACCAGCCCAGCTCATCGGCAGGACTTGGAGGGGCTGACCAGCCACTGGGGCAGGGAATCCTATCACTTTGCTCCAGTTAACCCTGCAAGCCAAAGCCCTAACAGGTTGGGTGGTCCTAGCTGGACAAGCAGCGGGAAAGCTTGCCAGACAGTGCGCTCAATGACAGTGCGGTTCAAGGGTTTTAGCTGGTTAGACTCCAGCAGTCACCCCATCGCACATTCTGGGGTCCCCAAACCTTGTCTCTTGCCAACCTATGCCTAATACTTTCTGGAATTAGGTAAGCAGGAGGTCTCCCTCCAGGGAGCGAGTGTGAAATTCTGTTCCAACAATCTATCCCTGTGTAGGTGGAAGGTATGGAATTCTCAGTTTGGTTTAGAGACTTTTAAGCATGGTGATGGGTTTCCGCATGTGTCAGACACCCGGCTGACCAAAACAAATTCTGTGGGGGAGTCCCAGGAAGTCACCAGCCAGCTCCCGCTCTCGCTTCCCCCTCTGGGTCAGGAGGTTATGGGTTCGAGCCCCACGTTGGGGACTCTGAGCTCACAGTCCAGGCTGATGCTCCAGTGCAGCTCTGGGGGGAGAGAGAGCGCCGCATTGTCAGAGACGCCGTCCTTCGGATGAGGATTTAAACCGAGATCCCGTCTGTACCTGTTAAAGATCCCGCGGAGCTGTTGGAAAAGAGGAAGGAGTTTCTCTCTCTCGGTGTCCTGGCTAACAATCCCCCAAATAAAATTGGTCACTCACTCCACGACTGTTTGTGGGACACTGCTGTGGGCAATTGTGCTGCTGCGTTTGCCTACAAAACACACAACAACAACAAAATTATATTTGTAAGCACCTTTCACGTTGGGAGGACGTCCCAAGGCTCTGAACAGTCGGGGATCAGGACTCGAGCTTGAGGGGGGGGGGGGGGTGCTGGGTTGTGATGAGGAAGGGCAGATGGGGCGGTAGGAGGGCGGCACAGTCGAAGAGGAGGGTCTTGAGTCGTGCCTTGAAGGAGGCATGGGAGGGAGCATGGCACAATCACTACACTTGACAGTAAATCCTGAGAAGCGCTTTGAGACGTCCTTCTGATGTGATATGGTGCTATATCAAATGCAAGGATTATTATTTTTATTGTGCTGTACAAGCCCGGCAGGGGCAATATGGACCCCACTCACTGTTTATGTGGCTCTGGCCTCTCTCTCTCTCTCTCTCTCTCCCCCGCACACGCTGGCCCGGGGCTGGTGGTTTGATCAGGAAGGAACAGGCTGGATTCCGTTCTGGTCAGGAATGTGTAGGGGGACAGGTTGTGGCTCTGTAGGAGATCCTAGAACTTTGTAACGCTCAGGGAAAACCCACCTACATTGTGTTGATAGAAACAGGGGTAGGCCATTCAGCCTCTCGAGCCATTCTAGAAGATCATGGTTGATCTGTACCTCAACTCCAATGACCCGCCCTTGCCTGAATAACCTTACCTAACAAATATAATAATCCTTGCAATGGATAGAGTGCCTTATTACATCGTTGAGACGTCTCAAAGCGCTTCACAGAATGTACTATAAAGTGTTGTGTAGTATTTTTGTGGGGAAAAACGTCCCAGCCAATTGCGCACAGCAGCATCCAACAAACAGTAGTGGATTGAGTGACCACATTAATTTCTTTTTTGCGAGGGATTATTAGCCCTGGAAATCAATCCGTCATTCGACCAACAACCGGGTTCCTAACTCACCGCTAGGTAAACAGCGGCGTGTGGAGTAAGATAACCTGCCTACGGTTTTGCCCCGGCCGGGAATCGAACCCGGGTCCTCTTGCTTGTGAGGCGAGTCAGCTAACCACCACGCTACAGAACTCCACCCAATCCTGTGTCTCTGTGGTTCTTTGTCTGCAGTTACGAGCGAATGGAGCTGTGCCCTCTGCCCCCGGCTCGCATGTACCTGGAGCCGGACGGGCTGGAGGAAGATGATGAGGAGGAGGAGGAGGAGGAGGACGATGAAGATGAGCGGGGGCCAACGCCACCTATCCGCGGGGCAGCGTCCTCGCCAGCGGCCGTGTCCTACAGTCACCAGTCCACGGCCACCCTCACCCCCTCCCCACAGGAGGAGCTCATTCCTATGTTACTCGACAGTACTGAGGAGCCCCCACCTCACACACAGCCCGCCAGCGATCGCAGGTCAGACGCCACACACCCCAACCCTCCCTCTGCCCCTTTCTCTCCCCCACCCCACACACACGCGCGCGCGCGAGCACACACACACATCCCCGCGCACGCGCACACACAGCCCACCAGTGACCACAGGTCAGTGAACACTGCTCCCACCCCTCCCTCTAGCCCCCCCACCTCTGTCTATCTGTCCCTGTCTCTCTCTGTCTATAGTGACTCTCTCTCACCCTCTCTCTAGCTCTGTTTCTGTGTCTCGCGTCCTCTCTCTCTGTCTGTCACTCTGTTTACAGTAACTCTCTGCCTCTTTTTCTGTCTCAGTAACTCACTTTGCCCGCAAAATACACAGTCAATTCACTTTGCAATATATCCTGTGATGCTCTTTGAGGTGTTCCGACAATGTGATGAGGTGCTATTATCAAATGCAAGGATTATATTATTATTATAACTTTGTCTACGTGTCTGTGTGTGTCTCTCTCATTCTCTCTCTCTAGCTCTCTGTCTCTCAGAAGCTCTCTCTCTCCGTCAGTCCCTCTGTCTTTCTCAGTCTCTCTCAGTCTCTGTCTGTCTTTGAGTAACTCTCTCTTAGTCTCCCTCAGTCTCTCTTCTCTCTCAGTCTCAGTCTCTCTGTCTCTCAGTAACTCTCTTTCAGTCTCTTTCACACTTAATTCTCTTTCAGTCTTTCTCTCTCACACTTAACTCTATTTTAGTGTCTCTCACACTTAACTATTTTAGTCTCTCTCTCTTACATTTAACTCTCTTTCAATCTCTCTCTCTCACACTTAACTCTCTTTTAGTTGCTCTCTCGCACACTTAACTCTCTCTTTCTCTCTCTCTGTGTTTTCCAGGAGGAACCCAGTCAGCCCCCCGCCTCCCCCGCGACCGATCTCCCCCCCGCACACGTACGGTTACATCTCGGGGCCTCTGGTGTCAGACATGGACACAGACGCTCCCGAGGAGGAGGGTGACGGTGAAGGGGAGGGGGGGGAGGGGGATCTGGACCTGGATCTGGAGGTGGCTCGGGTGCAGGCGGGGGTTCGGCTGCGGTTGCCGGGGCTGGAGCGGACCCCGGCCTCCAGCCTGGGAGACCTGGAGAGTTCCCTGACCGGCTCCATGATCAATGGCTGGGGCTCGGCCTCCGAGGACAACCCCTCGTCCAGCGGCCGCTCCAGCGCTGACAGCTCCTCCGACGGCTCCTTCTTCACGGACGCAGACTTCGCCCAGGCCGTGGCAGCCGCCGCTGAGTACGCTGGCCTGAAGGTCACACGGCACCGCGGCCATGAGGGTGAGACGCGTGGAAACACGAGCACAGTCTGTCTCGCTCTCTGTCTCAGTGACTCGGTCTCGGTCTCTCTCTCTATCTCTCTCCCTCTATCTTCCGCTCTCTCTTTCTTTCTCTCTCTCTCTCCAGGCCCGCGGATACACGGGCACGCGGGCACAGAGCGGATACATGGACACAGCAGATACGTGGGCACAGAACGGATACACGGACACGGCAGATACATACATAAGAACATAAGAATTAGGAGCAGGAGTAGGCCATTCGGCCCCTCAAGCCTGCCCTGCCATTCAATAAGATCATGGCTGGTCTTCTGACCTAACTCTGATTACCTTCTAAACTAACTCCATCTGCTCACCTTATCTCCATATCCCCTAATCCCTCTATTTTTAAAAATCTATCAGTCTCAGCCTTGAAGATGTTCAAGGACTGAGCATCTACAGCCTTCTGGGGTAGTGAATTCCATAAATTCACTACCCTCTGAGTGAAGAAATGTTTCCTCAACTCTGTTCTAAAAGGCTGACCCTTAATTTTAAGACTGTGACCCCTGGTTATAGATTCTCCTACCAGGGGAAACAGTCCCTCAGTGTCTACTTTATCCAGCCCTTTAAGAATCTTATATGTTTCAATAAGATCTCCCCTAATTCTTCTGTACTCTAGAGAATATAGCCCTAGTTTATTCAGCCTATCCTCATAGGTCAGTCCCCTCATCCCAGGAACTAACCGAGTGAATCTACGCTGCACCCCCTCTAGGGCAAGTATGTCCTTTTTTAAATAAGGAGACCAAAACTGCACACAATACTCTAGGTGCGGTCTCACCAAGGCCCTATACAGTTGCAGCAAGACTTCCCTACTCTTGTACTCTAAACCTTTTGCAATGAACGCTAACATGCCGTTCGCCTTCTTAGTTGCTTGCTGCACCTGCAAACTAACTTTTTGAGACTGGTGTACAAGGACACCCAAATCCCTCTGAACACTAACACTATCTAATCTCTTCCCCCCTAGAAAATAATCTGTTTTTCTATTTTTGCTACCTAGGTGAATAACTTCACACTTCCCCACATTAAATTCCGTCTGCCACCTACTCGCCCACTCCCCGAGCCTATCTATACCCCGTTGCAATCTTTTTGCATCATCCTCAGAGCTTACTCTCCCACCTAGTTTAGTGTCATCCGCGAATTTAGATACGTTACATTCAATGTCCTCGTCTAGATCATTGATGTAAATTGTAAATAGCTGAGGCCCAAGCACTGATCCTTGTGGCACTCCACTAGTCACATCCTGCCAATTCGAGAATGACCCGTTTATCCCTACTCTCTGTTTTCTACCCGTTAGCCACTCTTCAATCCATGCTAATATGTTCCCATTAATCCCGTGGGCCTTAACCTTGTGCAATAGCCTTTTGTGTGGCACTTTGTCAAATGCCTTTTTAAAATCTAAATATACTACATCTACTGGTTCCCCCCTATCTAACCTGCTAGATACATCTTCAAAAAACTCTAAAAGATTAGTTAAGCATGACTTCCCTTTTGTAAAGCCATGTTGACTCTGCCTAATCTTGTTATGGTCTTCCAGGAATCCCATAACAACATCCTTAATTAAGGACTCAAGAATTTTCCCTACCACTGATGTCAGACTAACTGGTCTATAGTTCCCCATCTTTTCTCTCCCACCCTTCTTAAATAGTGGTGTTACGTTTGCAATCTTCCAATCAATGGGAACCGTTCCAGAATCCAGAGAATTTTGGAAGATCAAAGACAAGCCATCCACTACCTCAGTAGCCACCTCTTTTAAAACCCTAGGATGTAGGCCATCAGGTCCAGGAGATTTATCAGGTTTAAGACTTGACAATTTACCTAAAATTATTAATTTCCCCAAGTTGCATTGTCTTCTTGGTTCCCCTCTATTCTTGGTAGGTTTTCAGTATCTTCTAAGGTGAAGACAGTAGCAAAGTACTTGTTTAATGACTCTGCCATGTCTTTGTCCCCTACTGTAATTCCCCCGTCTCTGCCTGTAACGGACCCACATTTACCTTTGACAGCCTCTTCCTCTTTATATATTTGTAAAAACTCTTGCAGTCTGTCTTTATGTTCCTCGCTAGTTTGCCCTCATATTCCATTTTCTCCCTCTTAATCACTTTTTTGGTTCTCCTTTGTTGATCCCTAAAGTTCTCCCAATCCTCGGGTTTACTACTCATCTTAGCTGTTTTATAGGCTTCTTCCTTTAACTTTATACTTTCCTTAACTGCTCTAGTTAGCCACGGTTGGGCCACCTTTCCTGTGGCATTCGTATTCCTCAAAGGAATATGTGCTCGCTGGGAATCTCCTTAAACGTCTGCCATTGCTGGTCTACTGTCAAATCCTTAAGTCTAATTTCCCAGTTTATTTTAGCTAAATCCTCTCTCATACCCGCAAAGTTGGCTCTACTTAAATTTAAGACCTTTGCTTTGGACTTAACTACTTCTCTCTCTAACTTAATGTTAAATTCCATCTTATTATGATCACTTTGCCCGAGAGGAGCCTTAAGTTCCAGTTTGCTGATCAGCCCTGCTTCGCGGGCACAGAGCAGATACACAGGCACGGAGCGGATACACAGACACAGAGTAGATACACGGGCACGGAGCGGATACACAGACACAGCGCGGATACGCAGGCACAGAGCGGATACACAGACACAGCACAGATACACACAGACACAGTGGGGATTCACAGACACAGAGCATGCAGAACACAGGCACACAGCGTGTGGATGCAAGTGAACACTGTGTGCGAATGCATGGGTACCCGCCATGCGGATATGCAGAAATACCCAAAGTGCGGATACACAGGCGTGCGGATATATGGACACTGGCACACAGCGTGGAGATACACGGGCACCCAGCGTAGAGATACACGGGCACCCAGCGTGGAGATACACGGGCACCCAGCGTGGAGATACACGGGCACACAGCATGGAGATACATGGGCACACGGCGTGGCGATACATGGGCGACGGCGTGATGTGGTGAGCGGTGTGAGGGGTGAGTGATGCGGGGCAGGGGGTGAGAGTGCAGAACGATGCTCTCCAATGCAATGCAGATTTGAGCTGACCCTCTCTCTCTCTCTCTCTCTCTCTGCCATCTCTACCATATGCAGGCCGGCGGCTCCAGGGCTCCTCTCAAGGTCCGCGACCGACCAGCCCCTTCTCCACCGACAGTAACGCCAGCGCCGCCGTCCTGCAGAAATGCCGACCCGGCAAGAAATCCAAACACCCCCCGGCTCACCTCCGCAGAGACCTCTTCACTGACGGTACATATGTCTGAGTGTCACCTGGATAGCCACACACTGGGGATCCGTGTATCCACACACTGGGGGTCTATCGTACCTCACTCCCACATTCTCCACTGCCCGCACTGTACGCACTACCCACACTGTACGTACTGCCCACTCTACCCACTGCCCACACTGTACCCACTGCCCACACTGTACACACTGCCCACACTGTACCCACTGCCCACACTGTACACACTGCCCACTGTACCCTCTACCCACCGTACACGCTCCCACTGTCCACGCTCCCACTGTACACATTCCCAATGGACCGGCCTGCCCCCCCCCCCACCCCAAACAGAGCGAGCTCTACCTCAGGAAATGTGGAGTGACTAGAGAAGCTGGGATTGTTCTCTTCAGAGCAGAGGAGGTTGAGGGGAGGTGTTCAAAATTATGAGGGGTTTTGATAGAGTAAATAGGGAGAAACTGTTTCCTCTGGCTGGAGGGTCGGTAACCAGGGGACACAGATTTAAGTTAATTGGCAAAGAAAACAGAGGCGAGACGAGAATTTTTTTACCCAGAGAGTTGTCACAGTCTGGAATTCATTGCCTGCAAAGGTGGTGGAAGCAGATTCGATAAAAAAGGATGAATTTGCAGGGCTGTGGGATAAGAGCTGGAGAGTGGGGCTGGTTGGTAGCTCTTTCAAAGAGCCGGCACAGGCACTGTGGGCCGAATGGCCTCCTTCGTTGCTTCTACAAAATCCTATGATGTGGAATTTCCTCCCTCTCCTTCCTCCGAGAAGGATTTTGGGGGAGATTGCGGGAGCAGACATGTCCCAGAGACTGGGAGCACACCAGGTTGCAGGATGAGATCAGACTGGCAGATCACCAGTGCCTCTGTGTGCGTGTGTGCCAGCCCCAGCCAGCTGCCGAGTGCCTCGCTTGCTGTTCACTGCAGCCCGCTCTCACAGTGCTGAAGAGAGGTGGCACTCCACATGTTAAGTAGGCGAGATAAGCACACAGGCTGGTTCCTCTTGCTTGCGAAGCATCGGGTGAGATAGTTAAGTGGTGAGAGATACCGGGGCAGAAGATGCTATGAATGGGGCCAGATAGCATCCGTCCAACTAATGTTTACTGTCAAACCCTGCTCTCCCCTCTCGCTCACTCAGTCCGTCTGTCTGTATCTTTCTCTCTCTCTCTCTGTATGTCTGTGCGGGTGTATGTCTGTTTCTCTGTCTTTGTTTGTGTGCATCTGTGTGTTTCTTTCTGTCGGTCTGTATGCGTGTGTGTGTCTCTGCTTCTGTGCCTCTGTCTGTGTGTGTGTCTGTCTCTTTCTCCCTTTGCCTCTCTATGTACGTATGTATGTGTGTGTGTGTGTCTCTATCTGTGCCTCTCTGTCTGTACGTGTACGTGTGTTTCTGTCTCTGTGCCTCTCTCCGTATGTGTGTGTGTGTCTCTCTGTCTATTTCTCTGTCTGTAATTGTGTGTGTCTCTGTCTCTCTCTCTGCCTGTGTCTCTGTATGTATGTGTCTATATGTCTCTCTGTCTCTCTCTGTATACGTGTGTGTGTCTCTCTGTCTCTCTCTGACTGTGTGTGTGTCTCTCTCTGTCTCTGTCTCTGTCTCTGTATGTATGTGTGTGTACATCTATGTCTCTGTATGTATGTATGTCTCTGTATGTATGTGTGTGTCTCTCTGTGTCTGTGTGTGTGTGTCCTTCTGTCTGTGTGTATGTGTGTGTGTGCGTAGTGTCTCTGAGTCTGTCTGTGCGTCTGTGTGACAGGCTGACAGTTGTGCCTCTCAGCCTGACAGACCGTGCGCTCAGTGTCTCAAAGCCATCATCAACAAATGGCACAACGCAGTTTGAACTTAGGATTTCTGCGCAATTTTTTTTACCGTCTTGGATTTTAAGAATAAGGAATTTCAGGAACTCTGATGCCTGTGTGTTTGTGTGTGTGAGTGCTTGTGTGTGTGTGTCTGCCCCGGAATGGAGAGGGGGAGGTAGAAAGGATGGAGGGAGGAGAGTGTCCGCAGTCGGCTGACCCTACCCTGAATTTTGAACCCTGAGTCCCAGGAGAGGAGAGTAAATGGATTCAATGGGTTTAATACAAAATTGCGACACTGCAGGCGTTTTAATTGAAGGCTTTTACAAGACATTAGCGGAATATTAGCATTGATCCTCAGGGGATCCGGAGTACTGCAAGCTCAGGCAATAGATTAGACTGACACAGAGAAAGAGAGATGTGGGGGAGGGAGAGACAGAAACAGCTAGACAGCGAGAGAGAGAGAGATATAGGGAGACACAGCGAGTGAGAGATGGGGGAAACAGAGAGATACACACACTGGCACAGATCAAGAGAGAGGGACAAAGGGACAGCGAGAGAGGGAGAGAAAAAGACAGAGAGACACACACATATATACACAGCAGGACCGAGAGAGACATACATACACGTACAGTGAAACAAAGAGAGACACAGAGAGAGAGAGAGAGAGATAGAGAGAGAGACAGCAAGACGCAGGGAGAGACAGAGAGTGATACGTACAGCGAGAGAGAGGGAAAGAGAGGTACACACAGACAGACTTAGTCAGAGAGAGAGACGATAAGAAAGAGAGACAGAGATGGAAGAGAGGGGGAGCCCCAGTACAGAGAGAACATAATAACCTTCTCAACAACATCACCACGCTCACTGTATTAATTCCCCTCACTGACCTCACGGGGGGATTATCAGTGGCTCTCACTGTTCCCCCCTCTCCCCCCCCCCTCCCCCCGGGATAGTGACTGAGAATCACCCAGCTCCTCACTCACTCCCCAAATTGGAAATTCCAGCTCGTCTCAGGGTGCGGGACCACTGACCAGCTGGATATTTTTGGATGATCAGGCACCGGGGGTAACGGCTCTGTGTTTGGCTCATCGGCAAGACCTGGAAGGGCAGACCAGTCACTGGGGGCAGGGAATCCTCCCACTCAGCTCCTGTTAGCCCAAAGCCCTAACAGGTAGGGTGGTCCTAGCTGGACAAGTAGCGGGAAAGCAGTGCTCTCTCTCCCAATGGCTAGCTATGTAGTTTTAGCTGGTTAAACTCCAGCAGTTACCACAACGCACACTCTGGGGTCCCCCAAAGCCTTGGCTCTTGCCAATCCGCACCTAATACTCTCCGGAATTAAGTAAGCAGGATGGGTCCCTCCAGGGGGAGAGAGAGAGAGAGAGAGAGAGAGCGCATTCCATTCCCACAATCTATCTCTGGGATTCCCGTGTGTAGGCGGGAGGCGTGGAATTCTCAGTTTGGTTTGGAGATACTTAAACACGGTGATGGGTTTCCGCCTGTGTCAGACCAAAAATAGAATTGCCTGATTTCCTGTTTGTGTTTGGTTGACAGAGCTGCCCCCTCCTCCCATCCCCCCGCCCGCCATCAAGTCTCCCACCCAGCAGCAGATGAGGCCTCAGCTGGAGGGACGGCCAGCGATGGGGTGCAAGCCCCCCTCGGAGCACAGAGAGAGGAGGGGAGGGGGCTTCCGAGCGCGGGAGGCTCCCGAGACACGCTTCCCCCCGGAGAGACAGAGCGAGCTGCACGGCGTCGGCAAACCACGCCTGGGCAAAGCCGGGAAACGGGAAAGCTCCCAGACCAGGGCTCAACTCCACCCAGGTACCAACCGATTAGCTAACTGCGATTAGCTAATTAACCGCCAACGAGCCCGATGTATTTAGCGTAGCGATTAGAGCGCTCGCCTCGCAAGCGAGAGGACCCGGGTTTGAATCCCGGGCCGGGGTGAAACCTTAGGCAAGTTTCCTTACTCCACACGCCTCTGTTTACCTGACAATAAGTAATAATAATAATAATAATAGTCGATTGGCAGATCGTTTTCCGGGTGTAATAATCCCTCAAAAAAAAGTTTCCAGTGCGAATTGATCCCAGGTACTAGCGGTAAGTAGGAATCCGGTTGTTAGTTGTTGGGTGGATCGCTTTCTGGGGATAATAATCCTTCTGAAAAATATAATAATAATTTGATCACTCAATCCATGACTGTTTGTGGGACACTGCTGTGCGCATTTGGCTGCCGCATTTTGCCCACAAAATATACAGTCAATTCACTCTACGATATGTTCCAGCAGCTTGGGACATCCTCCCAACAGAAAGGCATTATATTGATGTAATTTGTTGTTGCTATTATAATAATACATAATGTAATATATCCTGTGAGGTGCTTTGAAACGTCTTAACGATGTAATAAGGCGCTGTATCAAATACAAGGATTATTAATATTATAGATAAAATGGGACATTGTTGTGCGTAAATTGGCTGCTGCATTTCACCCACACAACGCACAGTCACTACATTCGAGCTGTGAAGGAGGATAAAGCTGTGTGTGTGTGTTTGTTGCTCCCCGCAGTCACGCAGGATGTTCTGCCCTACAGTCGTCCGACCTTCCCCTCCGCCCAGAGCCCGCGAGACCCCAGCTCCTCCAGCTCGCTGTCCTCACGGGGGTCCGGGGGCAGGCGGAGGGGGGAGCCGGGAGTGCCGGGGGGCAGCGGGGCAGTGAGGCGCACCCCGGGGGAGCCGGCCCTGCAGGCGATAGGAACATACGAGTGTGAGGAGGATCCGGAGGTAAGTCCTCGCCAGGCACCGCTTCCTCCCTATCACAGAGCGCATCGATTAGAAGGTCATCTCGCTCTATAAATCTCTTCAATCCCTGGCATCTAACTACGGTCCCTCCTCGCTTCCCCCGCGCCCCCTCCCCCTGACTTGGAGTCATTCCCCGCCACCGTCAAGCGCTCCGAGACCCTTAGGCTCGGAGCTCCCGCTCCTCCAAGGCAATATCTGTCCCACAAATGTCCCAAACTCAGTTCCCCTGAGCGCGGACAGGTTCTACCCCACTGTCTCGCTCAGCCTCACGTGGACGACGATATTAACCGTGTGATTCCAAACTGTCTCCCAGAGGAGTCGCAGTTCCCGTCTGATTCCGAGGCAGTCGGAATTATGGAGACCGAATCGGTCAGTGGGATATTTCATCCAATCCACACGACTTCGTAACCTCCTGCTTTGAACTACTCCCAATAACCCCTCCTCGCCGGTCTCTCCAGCTCCGCTCTCACAATCTGCAACTGATTCAGAGCTCCGCCGCCAGGATTCTCACCCACTTTAAACGCCACACCCCATGACGCCAGTCCTCGCCCGGCTCCACTATCTGATACAGAAAGGATCAATTTCAAGGTTCTCACGCTCGTCTGCAAATCCCTTCCCGCCCTGGCACCTCCCTAGCTCCGACCTGCTTACACCCCACTCCTCTAGACGGTGCATCCGCTCGGCTGGCTCCAGCCTCCTGCTCGAGCCTCGCCCCCACCGCTCCAGCGTTGGCAGGCATGCTTTCAGCCACTACGCCCCAAAACTCTGGAACTCTCCCCCTCAGTCCCTCCACCCCACCTCTTTCAGATCATGCCTGAAGACGTTCCTCTCCGACCATGCCTACGGTCACCTCCCCCTCCCCCTCGGCTCGGCGGTAATAAACAATTGGTCACTTACTCCCTTTATTGCCACTTTCCTGCGGTAATAATCCATCAAAAAAAAATAACAATAATAATAATTTGGTCACTCAATCCACGACTGTTTGTGGGACATTGCTGTGCGCAATTGGCTGCCGCCTTTCGCCCACAAAATACACAGTCACACCATTTTACAATCCATCCTGTGAAGCGCTTTTGAGACGTCTCGACAACGTGATAAGGCGCATTATCAAACGTAAGGATTATTATTATTATGTTTTTGTGTCCGTGCAGGAATTTGGGAGCTGAGGATTTGCCTCGATGTCAGCGGTGATCGAGAGCCTTTTGGGACAGCGTGGAAGGGAGTGAGAGAGGGGGAGAAAGAGAGAGAGAGAGACGTCTCACCCTCCCCGGATGCCTGGAAAGGATTGGGTACCACAGTTTGGTGCAATGAGTAAAAATTACAAAAAATGACGCTTTCTTTTTCGTTACACATTGAACAATCGTGTGTGGTTCTTTTCTAAACAAAAATAATTTTTGGTGGGGGTGGGGGGGGGGGAGAAGAAGGGAAAGGGGAAAGAGAGAGAGAGAGAGGGAGAGCGACAGAGGAGGGGAAGAGCAAGGAGGAGAGTGGAAGAATAAAGAAGCCCTACATTAAATGATTGGAACTCAACAATTAGAGTCTTGTGAAGGTTTAATCACCTCATTGCAATCCTTTTTATAACACAGTGGGTGGACGGGCGGGTGGGGGTGGGGGGGGGCCAGGGGGGGTATCAGACTGTAAATACCCAGAGCTATTTGTGCCCCATTTGGGGTATTGACGTTTAAGCCCCAAAGCTCCTGTAAATAGATCCCTTCGTCTCCGGGGAGGGGAGGGAGGGAGCATGTGGGCGGAACGCAGTAACCCTGTTTTTTATATATATTTTTTAATTTCTGGTCTTGTGAGATGCACTGTTTTTAATTTCCTTGTTTTGTCCTTCCTTTGGTTTCAAAAGCACAATCACTAAACTTTTATTTTTTAAACCATTTTTACGGTTATTGTTTATTAATCAGCGCTCCGCTGAGGAGCGAGACGCAGTTAGCTCGACGGCAATGTGGGGGTGGGGGGGGGGGCGGGGAGGGGGGGGTGGAGGGGAAACAGTCTCCGATGCTGCCAGTTTTTACCAGGTTTCTTGTGTTCGGGGGAGTGGGGGGGTGTGGATACTCGAGGGAGTGAGCGCAGAGAGACAGACATTAACAGACACACACACACCCACAACACGCATAATACACACACAATGCACAGGCACGCACACAACACAGACAACAGGGGTAGTGTCTTTCACGTCGGGAGGACGTTCCAAGGTGCTGACATAATACACATGCGCAATACACAGACACGGATACACGGACACACACAACAGAGACACATACAACACACAAACACAGAAGCACACGTTGACGTACATACCTATACACATACACACTATAGGTGTGTAACCATTGGGACACATAACGTGGTAATTTGCAGACACATTCACACACACACACACACACAGACACACACGTACAGACACATGTGAACACCCGTGGGTGGACACATACACAGACACTTGTGTGCACACACGGACACATAAACTGACACATCAGAAAGAAAAGGTAGTTTTTATAAACGAGTCACAAGCCCGAGGGGAGCTTGTATCCTGGCAGCCTGAGCGGGCACTCTTTACATCCGCCAGCGGGAAGCCCGTTCAGCCTCTGTCAAAAACAACTCCCCCAAAATCATCTTAATTTTTTTCTAGAACGTCCCAGTCGCTGGCCAGCACTGGTCAGACATGGAATATCTGAAGCGATCAGTTAGTGTGGGCGGGCTGGGGGAAGAGGGCAGATTTCGGGAGGTGTTAGACGGGGGAGAGTGGGATGAGGGTGGCGAGGGGGAGGGGGGTGGTTTCCCTGATTTACATTGCTCTTATATATTTTCTTCGCCCCCCCCCACAGGAGATGAGAATATAAGGGAATGATTGGGTAGAGTGTGACAGGATAGGGCGGGGGACTGGGAAGTGACAGTAACGGTTGCTGACTGCCTAATCCTGTGTGTGGTACTTTGTGTGACGTACATTTGTTGGACTGAGAGAGCCCTGACAACCCTCCCTCCACACGTGTAAACTTTTGCCACGTTATTTATTAAAGTGTCATCGAGATGACTGATCGTGAGAGCTTGTCTGGTGCTGGCTTTATCTTATCGTGTGTTTTTTTAACCTTACAAAAGTCAGGACTATTCCAATGCCCTCCTCCCTCCACAAGCCACAAAATCCACTTAATCCTAAACTCTGCCGCCCACATACTCACCCGCACTAAACTCTACACTGCCACCGCACAGGTCCTCGCCACGTTCCACCTGCGCCCGATCGCCGAACGGATCGATTTCAAGACCCTCTCACTCGTCTTTAAATCCCTTCACACCCTGGCACCTCCCAACATCTTACTCGCCTCCACTCGGCTCGCTCCGGTCTCCTGCTCTCTGCTACTACGTCCTGAAACTCTACGGGCTTTCCTTTTCGACCGTGCCTACGGTCACCTCCCAACGGCTCGACATCATCGAGAAGGCGTGAAAAGCGCTATATCAAATGCAAGGATTATTATTATTATCAGGCTCCATCAGGGGTCATTATTACCCATTAGCAGGGTCAGCACAGAGCTTGCCATTGAGCGAGCACGACTGAGGCCGTTAACCCTGCCCTGCCCTGTCCAAAACCCCCTAATGGGTAGGGTGGTCCTAGCTGGACAGCAGCGGGAAAAAAAACTTAAGAAACAGGAATAGGCTGTTCAGCCCCTCGAGCCTGTTCGTTCCTCCATTCTGTAAGGTCATGGCTGATCTGACTGAGCTCAACTCCACATATCCGCCCTTGCCCCGTATCCCTTGATACCCTGACCTAACAAACATATGTCCTCCTCAGCCTTGAAAAATGTGAATGGATTCAGCATCCACAGCCTTTTGGGGGAGAGAGTTCCAGATTTCCCTTTGGGTGAAAAACTACCTCCTGATTTCACTCCTAAATTGACTCTAATTTTGAGACAATGCACCGCATCACCCCCACCTCCTTCACCCTTGTTCTGGATTCCTTCACCAGAGCAAAATGTTTCTCTGTATCTACCCTGTCCAATCCCTTTTGCCATTTTAAACACCTCAACCAGGTCAAACCTCAACCTTCTAAACTCGAGGGAAAAGCTTGCAGCGAAGGTTTTGAAATAACACCGGGAAATGTTTCAAAATGGCGGCCTTGCCCTGCGCGGACCGCGGCCGGGAGACAGCAGACAACCGTCACTCTGCGATCAGACAATTGTGCAAGACGGGCGCGGACGCAACGGCTCTGGAGAGACACCTATCATTTGAGGATTGAGTCACAGACAGTGACAGGACCGGTTTCAACCAGGTGCGCGGTCGGTGGAAGGTGTGGTCGTGTGTGACCCGGGGCGCCTGGTGTTCTTTTTTTCCAGTCGCCTCGGAGCTCTTCAGATTGTTTCGATGGAATGCTTGCTCTCTCCCTCTCCCGGTTGTATTAGGCGCAGGTTGGCAAGAGCCAAGGCTCGGGGACCTCAGAGTGTGTGTTGGGTTAACCGGCTAAAGCTCTTTTCGCTTGCCATTGATATTCGCTGTCCGGCAAGCTTTCCCACTGCTTCAGCGCTCTGAGAATGCCATCCGGCGTGAAGGGCGCTATATAAATGCAAGCTGCAACCACCCTACGCACCAGCACTTTGGCTTGCAGGGTTAACAAGAGCTGAGTGGGAGGATTTCCTGCCCGCAGTGACTGGTTGGTGGAGAAATTTAGAACAGGAGACAATAATAATTCCCCTGGCTGTTCACCTGCCAGTGTCTCGGAGTGATTCACTGTAAGGTGCAGTCACTATGTGGTTTTGTGGTGAACCCAGCAGCCAATACACACACAGCGATGTCCCACACACAGCCATGGTGTGAGTGACCCAATTTATTCTGTGGGATTGTTGGGAAATAGCTCTGTGGAGCCTTCAACTTTAATCCGCCAGAGCAGACACAGACTTGGTTTAATGCCTCATCCGAAGGGATTAGAGTACAGGGAATGGGGTTAGAATAGAGAGCTCCAGTGGGGAAGCGAGCACCAGCACAGACACGATGGGGAGAGAGCAGGCGAATGGGATTCAAATGGAGAGTTGCCTCTACAGTATCTGTCCTCACTCCCAGCTCAGTGAGAGCGTGGTTAAGAGACAGAGTAAAACTCCCTCTACACTGTCTGTTCAGCAGGGAGTTCTGCTGTCAATTAATCAGTGTCTCAGTTTCAGGGAGGGAGAGACATCTAATTTCTATCATAAATTGAGGACGTGAGATTTGATTCTATCCATGTTTCCTCTTGAAAACCGAGCAAACCACAGTACAACAATAACAACATTTTGCATTTACACAGCGCCCTTCACACAGGGCAGCATCTCGGAGCACTTAAGATTGGCGAACCCTGACGCCGAGCCTGAGGGAAGGGAGGAGATGACCGTAACCAGGGTCGAAGAGGAAGGTCTTCAGGAGCGCTCTGAAAATGGGGAAGGAGGGGCCGAGGTGGAGGGATTGAGGGAGCGAGTTCCAAAACTTAGGGGTGTAGTGCACTGCCGCCGATGGTAGAGCGGAGGCCACGAGGGACAAGCAGGAAGCTGTAGCCAACCGAGCAGAGTACGCCATCAAGTCAGGAAGAAGGCTTTCCTCGGTACTTGGTTCGTCTGTGCCTGGTTTGGATGTTCGACTCCTACAAAGAGAAATTCCACTCACGTCTCAGATCGCCTCTATTTGTGGAGTGTCTCAGAGTGTCCCGAGTTTGGCAAATTGTCGAATTCAGCCTTCCCTTTGAAGCGAATTTTCTGCAAGTTCTTTAAAGAAACTTACAGAAAGCCGACATTGAGGTTAGAGGCTGGGTTTCAGACCTGGACAAATTCTGGGTCCTGCGAAACACTCCGTGAAAAAGGAAATCTCCACCCGGTGGGTTTCTGACTGAGCTTCACATCACAGGATGCCACCACTCTGCCCGTCGTACCTGGCCGGCTCGCTGGCAGAGCTCTCCGTTCAGTTCCATTCTCCTCTCCTCCCCCCACCCTCCCCACTCCCCCAGCCCCAGCACCCATTTCCCTCGATAATCCTCTCACAGGGTCTGTGACCAGTGGGTTTGTTCGACAGAGTCTTGTGGCGTCCCCTAGCATAGTGGTTAAGCACTCGCAAGCAAGAGGACCCAGGCTCGATTCCCGGCGGGGAGGGGGTGGGGGGCGAGGGGCCAAACCTTCGGCAAGTTCCCTTACTCCACACATCTCTGTTTAACTAGCAATAAGTAGAAACCCAATTCGTAGTCGATTAGCGGATCGCTTTATGGAGATACTAATCCCTTCCCCCCAAAAAATGTGGTCACTCAATCCACGACGGTTTGTGGCACACTGCCGTGCGCAATTGGCTGTCGCGTATCACCCACAAAATACACAGTCACTCCACTTTACAGTATATTCTGTGAAGCGCTTTGAGGGCGGTGGGGGGCAGAGAAGGCTGAAGGCCCCACCGCCGATGCTGGAGCTGGCAGGGTGGGGGGGCAAGGAGCAAAACGGAGCCCACCAAAATAAATAAATGCAAGGATTAACATTAGCATTAACATTATTGTTATCTGTTATCAATGCCCTCCCGACACCAACTCACCAATTTATTGTGGAGTGTTTTGTTCTCTGGTTCCCGGATTGACCTCCACCCCTCTCTCCCCCTTCCCCCAGCCCCCCCCCCCCCCCACACACACACACTCTGTACTTTGACTGCTTCCTTGCTCATCGCAGGGCTCTGGTGAAGCCAATAACTTCCTGTCTGCCAGTCGGCCTTTTAATAATGGATTGAATCAACGGTGGATTTCCCGCTGCCTGCAGCCTGGGATTAGAGAGTCTGCTTCGTGCAGGTCAGTGAATCCCAGTATACATGATGATTTCACCAGCACTTTGATAACTGGAATGAGGTTAGACATCAGCCTTCCCATCTTGTCGCCCGCAGTCATGTCCCTGGACTCACCGACCGGATGGCTGACAACACCATCACAGGAACTGATCTCTTTATTTCCTGAGTTGCCTGTTTTCTCACACAGCGGGAGCAATTTGGCAACGTCGAACCGGTTGCGAGTTTTTAAAATTTTGTTTTGCTCAGCCGGGTGTCTAAACCACATACGGAAACCCATCGCCGTGCTTAAGAGTCTCCAAACCAAACAGAATTCTGTGCATCCCACGCTCACGTACCACCGAAATCCATGGAAATCCCACAGATAGATTCTTGGAATGGAATGTGCACTCTCTCTCCCTGGAGGGGCGTCTCCTGCTTACCTAATTCCGGAAAGTATAAGGCGCAGGTTGGCAGGAGCCAAGGCTTGGGGATCCCAGAGTGTGCGTTGAGGGTAACTGCTGGAGTCTATCCAGCTAAAACCGCAATAATAATAATAATCCTTGCATTTGATATGGCTTGTCACTGATATTGCTGTCTGCTGTCTTTAGCTTTCCCACTGCTTGTCCAGCTAGAACCACCCTAACCCATTAGGGCTTTGGCTTGCAGGGTTAACAGGAGCTGAACGGGAGGTTTCCCTGCCCCCAGTGACTAGGCTGCCCTACCAAGTCCTGCCGATGAGCCAGGCTGGGCTGTGTTTCATCAGCTGTGCCCTGGAGTAATGCGGACCCCAAATGCAGCCCGGCTCAGTCAGGAGATTGCGGTTTAAGCCCCACGTCGGAGAGCTTGAGCTGGAAGTCCAGGCTGATGCTGGGGGGAGCACCACACCTCTATACAATGCGGCACTCTCCCTCCCAGCTCTGTGCTGGAGCATCAGCCTGGACCGTGAGATCAACGTCCCCACGACCTTCTGAGTCAGTGGTACGTGAGCGTGGGTATTGGGTGAGGGCAGGAGGATGCTTTGAGGTGATGGGGTGGGGGGCTTGGTGGGGGAGGGTGAGAAAGGGGGGAGAGAGTGGAGAAATCCGAAATGAAGCTATTTGACCAATACGACAACCAGCAGAGAGTATCAGCTTTTTGTCCGCCTGGCGCTGTGCCGTTTCCGTGCCAACCAAGTCATTAATTCCTGCGCCAGCGCCATTACCCTGCACTCCATTACCTGAAGTGGCTCCTGTTGAAAATGAGATGCCGAGCAAATCTCTTCCCCAAGTACCTGGCGAAGGGTGCTTTACATTGTGCTCAAAGTGGATTACATTTAGAGAATTATAGACAGGAGAGGAACCAAGCAATTAGCTTCTCCGCTGTTTGAGAAGAGGAGGGCAAGATTGGTGCAATTATTTCTGAAGTCTCTGACTTCAGCTGATCGCGAAGTACAATCACTGTATCGGAGTCCCCGTAGCGTAGTGGTTAGCGCGCTCGCCTCGCTAGCGAGAGGACACTGGCTTGCTTCCCAGGCAGGTGAAACCTCAGCCACGTTTCCTCACTCCACACGCCTCGGTTTACCTAACAGTAAGCAGGGACCTGGGTTGTTAATCCATTGGCGGATTGCTCGTTCGCTATTGTACACCAAAAAAAATTTGGTCACTCAATCCATGACCGTTTGTGGGACGCTGCTGTGCGCAATTGGCTGCCTCTTTTCGCCCACAAAATGCACAGTCGATCCACTTTACAGAACATCCTGTGAAGCGCTTTTAGATGTCTCAACAATGTGATGAGGCTCTCTATCAAACGCAAGTTTTATTTTTATTAACCCGGTGTCCCACTGGCTGAATCCCGCTTCGGATAGAGCCATTCCCTGCCGAAGGGAACATTACAGCACAGGAACAGGCCATTCCGCCCAACCTGTCCCTGCTAGGGTTATTACTGCACAGCAACCTCTTTCACTCCTAATCCTCACTCACATGCCCTCTATTCCCTTCTCCCTCCAGCCAGCCTGGCTTATCAGCAGGGCCTTGAAGGGCAGACCAGTCACTGGGAGCAGGGATTCTTCCCACTCAGCTCCTGTTAACCCTGCAAGCCCAAACCCTAATGGGTAGGGTGGTCCTAACTGGGCAAGCAGTGCTCTCAATGGCAAGCTATACGGTCTTAGCTGGTTAGACTCCACCAGTTTCCCCAATGCATATTCCGGGCTACTCCAAGCCCTTGGCTCTTGCCAACGTGCGCCTAATACTCTCCGGAATTAGGTAAGCAGGATGTCTCCCTCCAGAAGAGAGAGAGAGCGCGCATTCCATTTAAAATGCAGGTATTTTCACGTGTCGGTAACATACATATGTGGACCTCTGTGCGGTTATGGAGACTGTTAAGTTTGGCGATGGGATCCATGGTGTGTCAAACACCTGGCTGACCAAATATAAGCAGTGGATAAATGCACGGTCTTAAATTTCAAGGCAAAAACTGCCACACAGGCCGAGATTTGGATGTTCCTCAGGTCCACAAGAGCTGCCGTTGCCACGCTCGCCCTCTCCCCCACCTCTCTTCACTGGAGTGACTCACAGCCCCTCATGAAACACAAAGAGCTCTCAGTGTGTGCACCCCTCGGCTGGCTAATTAAATCCCTGGATGCGAGTGGAAGAATTTCCACTTTATAAGCAGAGCTGTTTCTCTGGGCTCAAATCCAACCCAAACACTTCAGAATGCTGCTCGAGAGCTGACTTCAACGAAAGCAGTAAATTAATTCGGGCGCTTCTGAAAAATATAGCCCTGGAGGTCGAGGGAGTGTGTTAAAGGAGAGCTTTGTACTGTTAGCAAGTATGTGCTCCCAGTAATAACCGTGATGCTTAACCCTGCGAGTGACTGACTGACTGCGTGACGCGATGCTGAGCGGACAGACAGTTCCAGCGAGGTGTTTGAATTAACGACAAAATAATTAACAGGGACGGTGGAGGCGTGGGAGATTGGTGGGGAATGAGCCTTTCCCTGACAGGGGGCAGACAAGGCCACAGAAAATAAGCATAAAACTGTAAGCGTGCGGTGGTGATAATAACAAACAAATCCCTGCCTTTGAGACAGCATCATCAGATCATCTCAAAGAGTTTCGTTGGGTACACTGTAAAGTGCCGTGACTGTGTACTTTGTTGGCCAACACAGCAGCCAGTTTGCCCACAGCAATGTCCCACAGGACGACGACAACAACAACAACTTACATTTACACAGCTCCTTTCGCGTAAGGGAGGACGTCCCAAGGCGCTGGACAGTCAGGGATTTGGACTCGAGCAGGGGGTTGGGATCAGGAGGGGGTGGAGGGCAGGGAGGGCGTGGGTAGGAGGTGACGGCTCAAAAAGGAAGGTTTTGAAGAAGCCAAGGCTGGGTGTCTCGGCGGGTGGGGTGGTGGTGGAGGTGGTGGTGGGGGGCGGGGGACGAGGCGAGCAGGAGGCCGGAGCCAGCCGAGTGGAGGCAGCGGGTGGTGGAGTCTTAAGGTTAAGACAAGAAGGGCAAATGCGATCTGATAACCCATTGCCGTGCTGGAACTGCTGCACCTCGGCCCCCTCCGTCGGATGGGATTTAACGCTCTCTGAATTCTGGGCACCCGAACCTGCCGTGTCTCCAGGATGCTTTGCTTGGCGGGGAGGAAGAGATTGGGTTACACGAGCCTGGGTTCAGGGAGGAATGCTATGCTTTGTGTGGCCAGGGACTTTGGACATATTTTACTGAGAAATTACAGACACACTTTCTCTAGATTTCCTGCCCTGCAGCGCTTTGACCCCAAGACTCTCGACTGCTCAGGGGTCATTGCTCGACAGTTTCAGTCTCGAGTGGGAATGAGATGCTTCTAGGCGACTTGGGTCCGTCTTGCTGTTTTGGGGGGGGAGGGGTAGAGGGGGTGATGGTGAGGGGTGGGGGGGGGTGGGGGGTGAGGAGGGAGGAATGTGGAGGAGAGAAGGAGGAAGGAAGAGGAGGGAAGGGGGGAGGGGGGGAGAAGAGTTGGAAGGATTTGCAGCTGCTGCTTGGAAACACTGCTCCTTTGTGTGGACTGGCTGGCGTATACCCAGGCTGAGAGGTGAGGAACCAGGCCAGGCCGTGGAGGTATTCCTTCAAGTGCCAGAGACCTGCTTAGTGTCCCATCACTTCGCTTCAATTACTTTCCCTTGGAGAGGAAAACAAAAACCTTTTTTTTGCAGCTTCGAAACCATCTCAAAGTGCTTAAGGTTGCTTTTCAGCTCATGTAGTGACTGTACGCACAAGCTTTTTTTAGCACAGCCAAGTTGCACACACTCACACACACACTCACACAACATCTGAGTGAATGATCCAGGGCATGGTTGGCCAGGACACCGGGAGAGAGAAACTAACGTCCACCTCAACGGACACAGACGTTGAACTCGGTTTAATGTCCCATTTAATTGCTCAGGAGGGAACCTCTGACAACGTTCACTCCCCCCAGCACTGCACTGGAGGGTCAGCCTGAGCTGCGAGCTTAAAATCGGGGCTTCAATCCGCAACCCTTCTGACTTGGAGGTGAAATTGTAAACCACTGAGCCAGGCTTTCATTAACAGTCGTACTCTTCAAGATAGCTCCCTCTCTCACTCTTCCGTTCCTCCTACACTCCACAGGACTCCTCACTCTTCCCGGCCACACACACTCCACAGACTGTGAAAACCAAAGCGTGGAGCCAGTGAATTTTGACCTCCCCTGACGCTTGCCGGCTCCTGGACCGTTGAGCTCGGTTTCTTAGTGTAAGAGGAAGAGGCCAGGCAGGAGGCCCGGGGGCTGGCTGTCTCTCTTCCACCCACTTTCTCTGTTGACTGAACTGGCCTGGCCACCGGTTCACAAGCACTTTCTGACCCTCTCATTGAGGAGATAGAGGAAAGCTGTTCATTAGTTAACCTGACAGCTGCGTTCTAATTGGTGTCATGACTGAGAGGGAGGTAGACAAGCAGAGACCCTCCTCGGGAAGGTGGGAGGTGGCTGGAGCTCAGAGGTTCCGCAGCTGTAGAAACACAAGCTGCTCTTTGCTTGACACCTCTGTCTCCCACCCAGCCCTTTCTCATTCATCTTCACTTCTCTACGCAACTCCCGGTACAGAGAAGCTCTCTGTGTCTGTAATGTTCAATAATAATAATGATGATGATCCTTTACATTTCCCCTGCAAAAACACAGTCACTGCAATCCGCAGTCGGGCTTTGAGACGTTTTGATGGTGTGGGTCAGGCGCTGTATGCAATTAAATGCTTTCACGCCACAGGATAATAATCCTTGCAATTGCCTTATCATGTCTTCTAGACGTCTCAAAGCGTAACACAGAATACAATAATAATAATAATAATCCTTGCATTTGATATAGCTCCTTATCACATCTTCGAGACGTCTCAAAGCGCTTCACAGAATATACCGTAAAGTGAATTGACTGTACATTTTGTGGGCAAAACGCGGCAGCCAATTGTGCGCAGCAGTGTCCCCACAAACGGTCGTGGATTGAGTGACCAATTTACTACAATTATTTTTGAAGGAATTACCACCCCTGGAAAAAACGATCCAAAAATCGACTCGTGACCTACTGCAGAGGTGATGCAGAGGAGAGCAGCAAAAGGGATTAGCTGTAGAATGTCTGGAGAAGATAGGGCTCTTCAGCCTTGAAAAGATATGTCTCCAGGCTTTGTGAGCTCATCACCCCGGTCCTCGTATGGCTCCAAGTTCCTCAAAGGATTGACTTTAATATCCTCCGTCTAACTGTCAGATGCCTCCACACCCCCTTGCCCTATCTCTGTGACGTCCTACCTGCCCACGCGTTCTGATCCAACAACTCTGCACTGCTCCTCATCTCAAACCCATTTTTCCCTTCCCCCTTCCTATCGTTCCCCCCCCACCCCACCCCACCCCCAAACCAAAGCTCTCTGCAATTTTCTCTCTAAATCCCCACCTCTAAAGCTCTACTTTCAAACCTTTCTGCCTTGTGCTTTCGCCATCTCCATCCATTTGTGGTCTTTGATAGTCTAAGCTGATGCTCCAACACAGCTCTGAAGGGGGTTCTGAATTATCGGAGGTGCTGTGATATGTTAAACCGAGGTCTCAACTGCCTGTTCAGTTGGACGTTAAAGATCCCGCGGTGTTATTCCAAAAGACAAGGGAGTTTCCCTCTCCCAGTGTCCGGGCCAACAATCCCCCAAATAAAATTGGTCACTCACTCCATGGCTGTTTGTGGGACAAGTTGGCTGCCGTGTTTATCCACAAAATGCACAGTCACTGCACTTTAAAATAAATCCTGCAAAGCACTCTGCCATGTCCTGCTGACATGAAAGGTGCTGTATCAGCTATAATCAAATATTATCTCTCATTTCAGGCTCCTGCTCCATTTCCGTGAAGCATTTTCAGATGTAATCCTATGTGAAAGGCACTATTGGAGTGCAAGTCATTGGGTTTTTGTCTTATTGGGAACCTTACAGGTGTTTTTTTATACAGGTGTGTAACATGAGAAAACAAACACAGAGCAATGCTCGCAGAGGCACTCGATCTGGCCACCCTCCTGACATGACATCCTCCTACATGGGTTATAGGCGAACTAGATTGACTATATATGTGGGCGAAATGCGGCAGGCAATTGCACACAGCAGTGTTCCACAAACAGTCGTGGACTGAGAGACCAAATTTTTTTTTGAAGGAATTATTACCCCTGGAAAGTGATCCGCCACTAAGTCACTAAGCTACAGGGCTCCACGTATTAGGGCAGACACCAGGAGTTATTTCTTCATCTACAATGATCACCTCGTGACTATCCTCGTGTGTGTGTGTGTGGAGTGGGGAAGGGGGAGGAGGGGTGGAGGTTGTAAGTGAGGTGCCTTCACGATGCCGTGCTTGTCAAAGGAATGTCGGAATCGAGTCAGCCCTCTGTGTCATCCCAGCCCAGCAAAAAATAATTAATTCTTTACACAGAGAGTAATTAACAGCTGGACCGACCAGGTTCCCAGCAAGGTGATAGAGACCAGGACCACAGGCTTATTTAAGAAACAGCTGGATGGTGTAATGGGAGGACGGATGGGTGGTTGGGGATGAGATCACTAAAGAAAACATTGCATTTGATGATAATTGCTTGTGAAGCTCTCCTCTCTCCCTCCCGCTCTCTCAGCACATTGCTAAAGCGACCGCGTGAGAGAGTGAGAGAGAGAGAGAGAGAGAGAGAGAGACGGAGAGAGAGGGAGAAAACAACTGAAAGAAAGAGAGAAAGAAAGAGAAAAAAGAGGGAGAAAGAGTGGGGGAAAAAAAGAAAGGCATTACCGTGTGCATTAGTTTGTCCACAAAAATACGCAGTCGCTGCACTTTACAGTATACCCTATGAAGCGCTTCGAGATGTCGCAGCGACGTGATAAGGCGCGATATAAATGCAATGATTTATTTATTTTACTTATTTACTCTTCTTGATTGCTCCTCCAAATAAAGAATGTAAACATTTGTAAGAAGCATCTGGAAGCTGGCAATCCTACAATTGGAGTGGGGTGGTGGTGGGGGGGGGGGGGGGGCGGGTGGTGGAGGAGTGTAAAAGCCTTCAATAGCGTGACTTTTCATTCGCTTTTTCTGTGCAGTTAGCCCACAGCCTCAATCTCCCCCCCCTCTCTCTCGCTCCAGTCTGCTCTGCGATTCCCTGCATTTTAAACTCTAAATGAACTAAGGAATACATTTCGGGCTTGGCCAAACACCTTCTTCATTTTAATCGACACCAAGGAACAAGTTAAGGAATGCGGCAACCGCCACAACAACAACAACAAATTGCATTTACACAACGACTTTCACGTTGGGAGGACGTCCCAAATAATAATCCCTCCAAAACCAAAAACAATAATAAAAATTGGTCATTTTCAATCTACGACTGTTTGTGGGACATTGCTGTGCGCAATTCGCTGCCGCGTTCGCCCACAAATATACAGTCAATTCACTTTACAGTGTGTTCTGTGAAGCGCTTTGGGACGTCCTCCCGACATGAAAAGCGCTATATCAAATGCAAGGATTATTATTATTATTATTATTATAAGGCGCTGGACGGTCAAGGATTTGCACCCGAGCTGGGGGTTGGGATCAGGAGTGGTGGGGGAGGGGTTGCGGTGCCTATAAACCCCCCAACCCACCCCCCACAACCAGCCATTAATTTAGTGACCGATTTTATCTGGGGGATTGTTGGCCAGGACACTGGGAGAGAGAAACTCCCTTTTCTTTTCCAACAGCGCCACGGGATCTTTAACGTCCACCTGAACAGGCATAGGCGGGGACATTGGTTTAATGTCTCTTGCGTTCAATGAAGGACGGCACCTCGGACAATACAGCACTCTCTCTCTCTCCCCCCCAGCACTGCACTTGAGCATCAGTCTGGGCTGCGCGGTCAAAGTCCCAGATGTGGGGCTCGAACCCACAACTTTCTGACCTGGAGGGGAGAGTACGAGTGGCTAATTCGGGCTAAAGACGAAGGCTGAGGGAGAGGGTGGGGGGTGGGGGAGGGTGGAGTGGGGGTTCCTTGAAGCTGAACTGGCTCCAAGGAGACGTGTTTAGCCACGTTATGTCGGAATCGAGCCCAGTCTCTGTGACAGTCTCTCATTCGGTTCCTGAGCCAGGCGGGGGCCGCAGTATTCCAGTATGACAGCCCAGCCTGGCTCATCGGCAGGACCTGGAAGGGCAGACCAGTCACTGGGGGCAGGGAATCTTCCCACTCAGCTCCTGTTAACTCTGCAAGCCAAAGCCCTAACGGGTAGGGTGGTCCTAGCTGGACAAGCAGAGGGAAAGCTTGCCAGGCAGTTCTCTCAGAGACAAACCGTGCGGTTTTAACTGGTTGGACTCCAGCAGTTACCCCAACGCACACTCTGAGGTCCCCCAAGCCTTGGCTCTTGTCAACCTGCGCCTAATACTCTCCGGAATTAGGTAAACAGGAAGCGTCCTTCCAGGGAGAGAGTGCGCATTCCATTCCAACAATCTATCTCTGGGATTTCCGTGTGTAGGTGGGATGCATGGAAGTCTCAGTTCGGTTTGGATACTCTGAAGCACGGTGATGGGTTTCCTCTTGTGTCAGACACCCGGTTGACCAAAAAAAAACCCAGCTGAATGTGTGCGTGTAATTGGTTGCCAATGATAAGATGCAGATTTTCTTTCACCTCTGTTTATTTGAGGAATAATCTAATTATCTAAGTGCATCCAATTGAAAAAGTAATCAGACTCTTCTATTACTCACTCTGACCCCTTTTCTTACAGTTTTCCAGCAATTTGTCACGGATCCTCCTGAGAATTCAAGGCACATTAGCTCCCTCGCTCATGTACTCCCGATTATATCTAAAATAAAAAGGCTTCACTTCACCGCTCCTCTCCGTGGGATGCATTAAATCCACTTTCATGTCAGAGACTGGGCGAGGGTTTGTGGTAAACAATAAGAACTTTGTGTTTTTATACCCTCTGTGCGTCCCAACTTCTCACAGCGCTTCGCAGGGAATCGCTGTCAGGTGTGTTGACTGTATGTGTTTGTCCACAAAAACTCAGCAGACATCTTACTCACGGAAGTGAGGGGAATGATTGATTATTGCAGAGAATTGTAATAACACGCACCTTGGGGTGTACGGTGTGTGCGTGTGTCTCTCACTGTGTGTGTGTGCCTCCCTCTGCGTGTTTGTGTCTCCCTATGTGTGTGTATCCCTTGCTCACTGTGTGTGTGTGCGTGTATATGTCTCCCTATGTGTATGTCTCTCGCTGTCATGGTGTGTGTGTGTGTGTGTCTCCCACTCTCACTCTGTGTGAGTGTATGCATCAGGTGGACGTTAAAGATCTTCTGGAAAACAGAAAGGTCTTTCTCTCTCCTGGTGTCCGAGCCAACAATGCCCCGAATAAAATTGGTAGCTCACTCCATGGGTTTGGAGGTTTGGAGGTAAGTGGCGTACTCTCAGAGCTGAGCTGGCTCCAAGGTGACATGTTTGGCAGCGTTGGAATCGAGCCAGCCCTCTGTGACGGTCTCCAGTCCAGTTCCTGAGTCAGGCGGGTTGACAGTACTCCAGGGCACTGCTGATTTTGTGGGTGGGGGGGGTTCAGCCGGGTGTCTGACACACACGGAAACCGATCACCGTGCAATACAACTCGATCCAAATCAAGGGTGTGTTGGTGAGCTTCCTTGTTTGTCAATCCAAACACTCAGAAGTCCACAACTCTTTTACCACACACGTTGTCCCACTCCCAGTGCCCCCTTGTACTTCCTGCCCTTCTTCTTCTTCTTCTTCTTCTTGGCCCTTTTGTTCATTGTTAATTCACTCTCAAAGGCCTATCCAACAGACAGTGCTGAGATCAGGGTGTCACGTGCCCCACGGAGTGACGACTACTCAGTATTATCCTGTCCGCTGCCACTCACAGTTGTTTCCACCCTGAATCCACTCCCACCAAGAAGGCGGTCGATTTCCCCAAAATACACGGTCTTTGTTTCGCCCACAAAATACACAGTCGATCCATTTTACAGTATATTCTGTGAAGCGCTTTGAGACGTCTCGAAGACATGATAAGGCGCTATATCGAATGCAAGGATCATTATTATTTTAAATAACATTTGGTCCCTCAATCCACCGCTGTCTGTGGGCGAAACGCAGCGGCAAATTGGCTGCTGCGTTTTGCCCACAAAATGTGGTCAATCCACTTTACAGTATATTCTGTGAAGCGTTATGAGACGCCTCAACGATGTGATAAGGCGCTACATCGAATGCGAGGATTAGTATTATTAACCCGTTGGCTGAATCCAGCTCTGGATAGAGCCATTCCCGCCAGCGAGCGGCAACAGGAAGACGGATGTTCTGGGAATAATGAGAGCGACCATCAGAGAAAATGCTGAAATATTTATGGGAAATGGCCGTAAATCTTGCTGAAGGAGTGAGTGATGAGGGCTCTCGTTTCTGTGACCCGCTTGATTAGGTATCTCGACAGAGCACTTACCCAGCTCCGAGCGCACCCTCCTTTTTCCCCCCCCACCGCACCCTACCCCCCCACTCACATGCACACAGCCCTTACCCTCCCCCCATGCACATATACAAACAGCAACCCCTCACTCCCTACAAACACAGCTCTCCCACCACCACACACACACACACACACAGCATCTCACAACCTACACAGCACCCCTCCACCCGTCACACACAATTAACTCCCACACACACACCCCACCCCGCCATAAACACACACACAGCCCCCCACCCACTACAACCAGACACACACAAATAGCTCCCCCTTACATGCAGCACCCCCCACACACAGCCCCTCCACAGTCCGCCCCGCGCACACAAGTACACAGCACCTCCTCGAACCCCCCCACACACAGCCTCTTCCCCCACCCCTACCCCACACACAGCACCTCCACCCTCCACACGCAATCAATCCCCTCCCTCCACAGACACACACAGCTCCACACGACCAAGCACGCTAACCACTACACTACAGTGTGTGAGAGGGGGCACGACACAGAGTAGCACCATCCTGGTGTCAGGGCGATGACACCAGAGGGAAATCCACACCAAAGATTAATAATTTGAAGTCCAGTTTTACACCTCCCTGTGTATTTTGGAGACGGTAGATGACAGTGAAGTCCTACACGCAGCGATGATATAAACAACCAATTTATCTGGAGGTTTGTCGGCCAGGAATCCGGATAAAACTCCCTCCTCAGTTATATTTGTAGGCAAACGGGTTTCGTACAGTCAATCCAAAATACACAGTCAATCCCCTTTACAGTGCATTCCCTGAAGCACTTTGAGACATCTCGACGACGTGATAAGGCGCTACATCCAATGCAAGAGTTGTTATTATTATACTACGAGTGTCTTGTGGGATATTGCTGTGCGTAAATTGGCTGCGCGTTCACCTACAAGTTACACAGCTATTACATTTTACAGTGAATTGTGCGACGCATTTCGATACGTCCTCCTTATTATTATTGCGTCAAGCTGTGTGGTCAGCCTGGCTCGGCAGTTTGCGCTCTTGCCTTTGACTCAGAACGTTGTGGGTTCAAGCCCCACGTCGGGAGTTGGAATCACACAGTGTAACCTGACGCTCCAATGCAGTGCAGTGGGGAATGGGGGTGGGGGTTGCATTGTCGGAGGTGCCGGATGTTAAACCTAGATCCTATTTGCCTTTTCAGGTGAACGTTAAAGATCCTGTGGCGATATTGGAAAAGAGGAGGGAATTTCTCTCTCTCTCTCCCGGTGTCCTGGCCAACAATACCCCAAATAAAATTGGTTGCTCACTCCCTGGCTGTTTGTGGCACTTTCTGTGTGCAATTGTGCTGCTGCCTTTGACTAGTCCGAAGACTTTGCACGGTCACTTTACCGTATGTCCTGTGAATTGCTTTGAGGTGTCCTTCCAGCATGATAAGGTGTTGTACCAAATGCAAGGATTATTACTATTATCACTGGAGACATCTCTGAATCCCAGGGATATATTCACACGGAGCAAACGGGTCTGAAATTGTTTCTCAAATTTTATTAATCAATATACTAGATACCCATTGAACAACTTCTTAATACTGACACACAGTTAACATTACAGCAGGATAGATAAACAAGGGTTTGGGGATTTGCGTGTTGTTAGTGAGTGTGGGAGCCGGTGTGTAAGTGACTACGTGCGAAAGAGTATGTTTGTGAGTGTGTGCGTGCGTGTTTGTAAGTGCACGTCAGTGAGTGTGCGCGTGTGTGTGTGAGAGGTGGGGGAGTTTGTAAAAGTATAGAACAATGAACGATCCTTGAACCCCCCCATCCCCTCCTTCTCATCCTTCACTTGTGATTCACTCCGTGGACGTAGGTACGACAGAGGCTGTGCACACATACACACACGCACACACTGGGGGCGTGCACACACATGCACACACACGGGGAGGCGGTGGGGGGGGGGGGGCATGTACACACTCACGCACGTTCGTTTTTCTTAAAAAAGTGGGAAAAAAAACACCGTTTCAAAACCAAATCAATTTTATCATTTTAAAAAAAAGGAAGAACAAACACACGGACACGAAGGGAAGAGGTTAATTAACGACGCTGGGATGTGATAGTCAACACCGGTGCTTGGTTTAGCGACCGCATGATTAACACACGTTGAGTGGTCCGCGGGGATGATGTCGACGGACAAGAAAAAGGAACCCCCCCCCCCCTCTCATGAAGACAAAATTCTTCAGAAGCCATTTCTCTAAGAGAGAGAGAGAAACGGCAGCAACGCTCCACCAGTCGCTGAACAGTTGGATGTGGCTGATATTTTTCTCTCTCTCTCTCTCTTTTTCTCTCTTCTCTCTCGGTCTGTGTGCACACACAGAACAGCCAAAAAATGGGTCACGCCCTTCATCCTTTGTATTCAAACTTTAAATACTCTCTCTCGCCCCTCCAGTTCCCCCATCCCCCCCCCGTCTCCCACCCCTTCCCCCCCTCCCTGCCCACCCCTGCGTGCGTTTAAGGATTGTGCTTATTACCAAATTCTTAGTGCNAAAAAAATTGAAACATAGAAACAAACAAAAAAGAATATACATTGAACAATCGATCAACCAAAATACGTGCTTGACTGCAGGAAAAAAATGTTCTTTCTTTTTCTTCTCTCNTTTTTTAATGGCCTTTAACAGCCCGATAGAATTCACATATAGTACAATAAACCATTGATAAACAGACCGTAACGGGGATGGGGAAAAGACAAAGAGGTGAGATTGCATAGCAATGCTACAACACAAATTATTTACACAGGAAATCCCTCCTCTCTCTCCCTCCCTCCCTCTCTCTCAGAGGGCAACCGTTTGCCAACAATGTGCTACGTGATGTGTTCGTTATCACCGGGGGATGTTTTAATGGTCGAGTTGAGCCAGGACCGGTGGGGAAACGCCGAAATCCGCTTGACGGCAGGACAACTACTACTTGCGTTTAGATTCCCCTGCTCAAGCAGCTCGACTTCAAGATCCTCACACGTCTTCAAATCCCTTCACTCTCTGGCACCTCCCTACCTCTCAGACCTCCTCACTCCCCAATCCACCACCCGGCACCTCCGCTCGACTGGTACCGGTCTCCTGCTCGTCCCCGTACCCTCCGCCCCACCATCGGAGGCCGCACTTTTCAGTGACTACGCCCTGAAACTCTGGAACACCCTCCCTCAATCCCTCCACCTTGACCCCTCTCTCCCCTTTTTCAAATCCCACCTGCAAATCTTCCTCTTCGACCATTCTTTCGGCCACCTCTCCACTCCGGCTGGGAGTCAGGCTCCGCCACTGTTAAGCGCTCTGAGACGCTACCCTGTGTGGAGGGCGCTATACAAGTGCAAGTTGTTGTTGCTGCATTGTCAAGCCGGAGCCTGTTGCCGAGCTGGTTCTGTGTGTGTGTGTGTGTGACCGTAAGCATGGTTGAAGAGGAAGTTCTTCAAGCGCTACCTGAAGATGTATAGGGAGGCTGTGGCCGACCACCCCCCACCCCCACTCAACCACCCTCCTCCCCCCCAGAGTGTCGTCACTCCCTGGTACGTCTCCAACTCCTAAAATTCCAGCCAGTCTCGCTCAGCCTGCCAGACAGTTCAGTGATGATGGGGCAGGTGACCACAGGACTCGTCAACCTGTCTGCATCAAGAATTGCTTTTTTTTTTAGCTCAGCCGGGTGTCTGACACATGCGGGAACCCATCACCGTGCTTAAGAGCATCCAAACCAAACTGAGATTTCCATGCAGCCCACCTACCCATGGAAAGCCCAGAGATAGATTGCTGGAATGGAATCCGCAACTCTCTCTCCCTGGAGGGGCTCATTCTGCTCACCTAATTCCGGAAGGTATTAGGCGCAGGTTGGCAAGAGCCAAGGCTTGGGGGACCTTGGTTATTGCTGGTGTCTAACCAGCTAATACCACATAGTTTGCCATTGATATTCTGCATCAAGAACTGGCTTGTACACGTACGCTACAAATCAGAATTCTCCACACTTCAACCCGATCTTCACTTTGAAGACCAAATAGCCCAAGAACAAATGGAATATCAGGGCTGAAGGTCTCACAGGCTGACCGGGTGGAATTTTGAATCTGAGGAGTGGAATGTCCTACAATGTGATAACCATCACAACACGTAGCCCATTTTCCCACCCTCTTATTCTATTTTACATATTCATTTTCCCTGTCAATTATCTTTTTGGGGGAGGGGTGGGTGGGCTGAGGGGGGGACAGGAGATGGATGAGGAAAGGAGGGAGGGAGGGAGGGAAATCAGAGGTGAAGAGGTGGTGATTGAGGTGATGGTGGGAGAAAGAGGCAAACAGATTAAGAACCACATGGGGAAGTGTGTCTCTAGTACGTCGTCGTGTCTTTAGACTTTACATTACATTTACAGTCTGTCCCATAATACATTAAATAAGGAGCGGGTTTCAATGCCCCGCTTGTGTCGCTCAGTCTATCAGCTTTACATCCATCCAGTGCCTTGGCATGCCAGGAAATGGCTCTTCATTCACTCTGTGTGGAGAGCAGACACCCAGTCAGTTACATACAATCACAGACTCAATAATGCCAGGCTTATCAGCCTTGAAGGGACGTCTCAGTGGGGACCTTGTGATGTTGTGAACGACCCTAAACAGAATAGACAAGTAGAAAATAACATTCAATGTTATAATTGCAGGACTCTTCACCTCCCTCGCTCGTCCCTTCCTCCTATACTCTACAGGACACCTCATCTCATGTAAACCATCACGTTAACAATCACGTTAAATTGTTCTACAAGTTTGATATTTTAGACTTGGAGTCCTGTAGGTTAGTGGTTAGAGCACTCGCTTTGCAAGCGAGAGGTTTGATTCCCAGGAAGGGCAAAACGTTTCCTTATTCCACACGCCTCTTGTTTGCCTAGCAGTAAGTAGGAACCTGGTTGATAAGTCGATTGTTGGAAACGCTTTTCTGGGGGCAATCGTCCCTTCAAAACATAAATAATCTTAAAAAAATAATAATTTGGTCTCTCAATCCATGACCGTTTGTTTGACACTGCTACGTTCAATTGGCTGCCGGGTTTCACCCACAAAATATACAGTCAATTCACCTCACAGTATATTCTGTGAAGCGCTTTGAGATGTCTCGAAGACGTGATAAGCGCTAAATCAAATGCGAGGATTATTATCATTATTATATCTCAACGATGTGATAAGGTGCTGTATCATTTACAAGGATTGGTGTTGGATTATAAACAAATATAGCTTCCAACAAAGGCTTGATTTTGAAAAGGTTTCCAAAACGACGGCGGCTGTCAGATTTCCGAAGGATATTTTGAGCTGTGAGTCATCGCAGAGTGCCGATACTTACATACATCCCCCGAGTGCTGCCCTTGGCCAATGGAACCCAAATATCCTAGGTCTGTCAGGTCGCTGATGTTACGCTGGTGTCCACCGAGGACAGGACCGCCCCGCGAGCCCACCCCTTTCCTGGGTCCGGTCGATCCCTTAGACGAGGCTGTTCCCGACGAGCTGTGTCCACTCAGGTGTCCCGGTGATGGGAAGCTGGGTTTGCTGTATGGGATCAGCATCTCCTCTGTGTGCAGAACAAGGCCATCAGCAACACGGGCAGCAGAAAGTACAGAGTCCTTCAGCCTCCCTTCCTCCCTTGCTCTTCCCTTCCTCCTACACTCTAAAGGACTCCTCAACTCCCTGGCTCTTTCCTTCCTCCTACACTCTACAGGACTCCTCACCTCCTTCGCTCTTCCCTTCATCCCTTCTCTTCTCCCTGGGATCATCCCAGTAAAGGGCTGACAATCAGGGAACTGAAGGAACATCAGTGTGGAAGCAGAGGCAGGCTCGTTCCTACCTGAGTCCAGCGATAGTTTGGGTTGCAGTTTGCTCTGGAAGGCGTCGTTGCGTTCGAGGGATGCGATCTTTTCCTGTGCCTGCCATTCCAGCGACTTCTTGCTGTCTTCCAAACAGATGAAGGGCTGCCTCTCCAGCGAGCTACAGCTCCTGTCACTGCTGTTGCCCGTGCCCGGTACTTTCTGCCCTGGGCTGGGCTGCAGCCTCACCCCCTGGCACGGAGGGGGGTCCGGAGGAGGAGGCAGATCTGAACCACAAACAAGCACAGTGTTAGTGTCTGGCTTCTCCACAAACTGAGCTCTGCCAGGCCCACAGTACCAGGGAGATGGAGGAATATCAGTAGAGTACGAACAGTTAGTGATACACGGATCTGGCCGGGAAGAGAGACTGACGGGGTGTTTGGCCCTGGGTGTGCCAGTCACATGCTAGAGGGGTAGGGGGTAGGTATATGAGGTCCCCCTGGAGCTGAACTGGCCCCGGGATGTCATGTTGGAAACAGAATGTCTGAATCGAGCCAGCCCTCGGGTTAGACGGTCACTAGTCCTGTTCCTGATCACTGCTGATCACAGCACAGCCCAGCCTGACTCATCGGCAGGACGTGGAAGGGCAGTCCAGTCACTGGGGGCAGGGGATCATGCCCTCAGCTCCTGTTAACCTTGCAAGCCAATGCCCTAACGGGTCGAAGGTGGTCCTAGCTGGACAAGCAGCGGGAAACCTTGCCCTCAATGGCAAGCTATGCGGTTTTAGCTGGTTAGACTCCAGCAGTTACTCCAACACAAACTCTGGGGTCCCCAAGCCTTGGCTCTTGCCAACCTGCGCCTAATACTTTTCCGAATTAGGTAAGCAGGAGGCGCCCCTCCAGGGAGAGAGTGCACATTTCATTCCAACAATCTACCTCTGGGATTTCCATGTGTAGGTGGGATGCATGGAATTCTCAGCTTGGTTTGGAGACTCTTAAGTCGGTAATGGGTTTCCGTATGTGTCAAGAGACCCGGATGAAACACATCCCCGGCCCGCAAAAAAGTCACTTACCGTCCGCACCGGCCTCCCTGCTGTGGGTCACTGAGGGCTGCTCCGCCCGGCCCCCTGAGGACTTGTGTTTTTTGGAGGTTCGGGGGGGCCGGTGGCTCTGCGGGGGGCCCAGGCTGCTGTCCGTGGAGAAGGGGCTGGAGGGGCGGGGCCGCGAAGACCCGGGGTAACTCTTGCCTGTGGGAGGGGAGCGAAGGGACGGCAAGTGATCGCGGGGCTTTCCTGGTTAGAAACGGTCACAACTCGGTCAATTCCCAGTTTCCCATCAGAAACCAGCCGGGAACACCACCACCACCACCACGACCAACCCGACCGCGCAGACGGTGGGACTCGGAGGGTCAGGCAGAAACAGGGACCCTCTCACCAGAACTCATGCCGCTCGCAAGGAACCTCATTAGAAAGCAACGCAAATTCCACCCACAGAAACTCTGCGCAGTGAGCCCATTCCACTGGATTCTCCCTTTCGTTATAAATCTACAGGGTGTTCGCAAAGTCCCGTTGCTCCCCTGTGTGTTTTTCCCTTATGAATTTGGGGATTTTTCTGTTGCAGATGAGTGGAGGGTAACAACGTCCAAGACCAGTAACTTCCTCCTCACTCCATTCCGTGTTACGGAAGATGTGGGCCCGAAAGGATCATTACCTACTGTGAAAATGACGGCGCTCGCTCACTCACACCCATGCCCTGGACATCTAACTACAGTTAATAATAATAATCCTTGCATTTGATATACGCCTTTTCACATCTTCGAGACGCCTCAAAGCTCTTCACGGAATATATTGTGAAGTGAATTAACTGTATATTTTGTGGGCGAAACACAACAACCCTTTGCGGGCAGCAGTGTCCCACAAACAGTCGTGGATGGAGTGATTATTTTTTGAAGGGATTGTTACCCCCGGAAAAGCGATCCACCAATCGACTAACAGCCTGGTTCTTACTTACTGTTGGGTAAACAGAGGCGTGTGGAGTAAGGAAACTTGCCTAAGGTTTTGCCCCACCCGGGAGTTGAACCCAGATCCTCTCGCTTGCGAGGCGAGTGCTCTAAACCCTAAGCTGCAGGACTCCACTTATACTGAATATAATGAAGTACTTCTAAATAGAATTATCATCATTCTTCCACGTGTTCCAGTTGTGTAGGTCAGTGCACTGTAGGGATAATAATATAGAGGTAACAGTACTTTGTGAACACCATGTACCTCCCAGCTCTGTCTCTGTCTTCAACACAAATAGCTGTTTTTACTGACCAGCTATTTATCCGGGTCCCTTTTTTTGAATCATTCTATCTATCCAGCCTCGATCACCGCCCATGGGAATCAATTCCCAAACGCTGACCAGTCTCTGAATGACCAATTTTCCTCTCGCCTCGCCCTGATTCCCTGCTAACAATCTTGACATTGAATGCCCTCATCACCCGCTCTCCAAATATAGAGATTTTTTTCTCCATTTGCCACGATGGCCCGATAGACTGTTGTAAGACCTCGATCACATCCCCTCTCTCAGTCTCCTCGTTGCAGATCAGTTCGGCGTTTCTTCACACAAAATACTGAACTTGTCCAACCCCAACTCTCTTTCCCCCCACTCCCCCACCCAATATGGAGGGTGATCTTATTAAATGTCAGGCAGAACTTTGAAGTTGTAATTCCCAGCCCTCTGACCTCGAATTATAGAATCTTACAGCACAGAAGGAGGCCATTCGGCACATCGTGCCTGTGCAGGCTCTTTGAAAGAGCTACCCAACTAGTCCCACTCACGTTATACACATACCCCACCCCACACACATGCGCAAACCCTACATATGTACATATACTAAACGCACACATCCACCATGAGGTGAGGACTAATTAATTTGGAGAATCGTTGGGAGAAACTCCCTTCTCTGTTCCAAACAGCGCTGTGGAATCTTTAACATCCACCTGAACAGGGCATGGACTTGAAGGCTCATCTGAAGCACGGCCTCAAAAAATGCGACGCTCTCTCCCCCAAGCACTGCACTGGAGCGTCAGCCCGGACTCCGGGCTCAATGCCCCCGACGTGGGGCTCCATGACCTTTAATCACATATATTTGGGTGGTGGTTTGAGGGGGGTGGGAGGGGGGTTGGGGGAACCCAATGTAAAACACAGTAAATTGACTCAATCCCAAGTAAGTACAAGACCAGAACGAAATTCAAGCCAACCTCATACTCCAAGGTCACTGTAAGGCCAGAAGGCATCAGGATACCAGAAGCACATGGAAAAATGTAGGAAGAGGATAAACCGGAAAAGAGCCAAGCCAGCGTCAAGACTGATCCTGGCAGAGCACAGCAGAGCGGTGAACGGAGAAGGTGGACCTCTCTCCTGGCTTCCTTGGCTACAAGCAGGATTGATCCCGGCCAAGCAGAGCGGAGCGAAGTGGAACAAAGCAGCCCTTGACGGAGAAGGAAGATCTCCTGAAACCTTCAACACGAGAGAAAGCGAGAGAGTGTGAGAGAGAGGAGAGAGAGAGAGAGAGAGAGAGAGAGAGAGAGAGGAAGAGAGAGTGAGCAGATGGACCTCCTCTGCTCTCCTACCCTCTCCCTGGTAGCGGATAAGTTTGCACCCAGGTAGCAAGTAGATAGTGAGCTGGTGAGGTCAGAATTTGCTGTCAGGTAGCGAGTAGGCAGAGAGGAGCTGAGGTGAGCTCTCCAGTGCAGAGGTTTTGGCTTACGAACCTGTGTGGACCAGGCGGGTGCCCTGGAACGTGTAACCAGCTCGGTCAGCGGCCACAGCCAGTGCCTGGGCAAAGCCTCCGTCAGTAACAATGGATTCTGTGGAGGAGCTGCTGGCTGCACTAGACTGGCGGCTGGACAGAGCATGCTCATCCTCTGAGGCCGAGCCCCAGCCGTTAATCATTGAACCTAAAAGTAAAGGCAAGGGTCCGATCAGAGGAGTGGAGCGACGTCTCAGAGAGAGAGAGAGAGAGAGACAACCCGTCACCATCACCATCACCGTCCTCTGTCTCAACATCGTGGCCCACCAACACGCACACAGTCACTGCACTTCTCGGCAAGACTCTCGTTCGTAATAATAATAATAATAATCCTGGCGCGTGGTATAGCGCCTTATCGCGTCGTTGAGACGTCTCAAAGCGCTTACTGTAAAGCGCAGTATTTCGTGGCCAAAATACACGCCACAGCCAATTGCGCACCGCAGTGCCCCACGAAACATGCGTGACCAATTTGGTTCGGGGGATTGTTGCGGGTGAAGCGCGGGTGCCAGTTGCGCACACCAGTGTCCCGCAAACAGTTGTGGAATAAGTGACCAATTTCATTTGGGTGATTGTTGGCCAGGACACCAGGAGAGAAAAATGCCTTCCCAGACGGAACCTCGGTTTAATGTCTCATCTGAAGGACGGCACCTCTGCAATGCAATACCCCGCCCCCCCCAGTGCTGTATTGGAGCGTCAGCTTAGACTATGTGATTCCAAATCCCGACATGGGGGCTTGAACCCACAACCTTGTTATTACTGTCACTGTGCCATCTCAGAATCATAGAAACAGGAATTTACGGTACAGAAGGAGGCCATGAGGATAAGAACGCAACACTTAACACGGTAACAATGGTAGAAAAGGCTACCACACGCTTGCTTTTTCTCCACAGCTTATTAATAATAATCCTTGTATTAGATACAGCGCCTTATCACATCATTGAGACTTCTCAAACACTTTGCAGAATACACTGTGAAGTGGAGTGACTGTGTATTCTGTGGGTGAAACGCGGAAGACAATTGCGCACAAGCAGTGTCCCACAAACAGTCATGGATTGAGCGACCAAGTTTCTTTATTTTTTTTGGGGGGGGATTATTACTCCTCGAAAGCGATCCACCAATCGACTAACTACTGGTTCCTACTAGGCGTGTGGAGTAAGGAAACTTGCCTAAGGTTTTGCCCCGCCCGGGAATCGAACCTGGGTCCTCTCGCTTGCGAGGCGAGTGCTCTAACCGCTGAGCTACGGGGCACTACGTCAACTGACTAAATTGAAAAGGAACAGATTAATTTGCCACAACTGTGATTAGCCATCTCAGAGAGAAACGAGCTGTGTGTGGGGAGAGTCATGATCTTAAGAGGCCTGTGGTCCTGTGAGCTGCTGTGATGTTACAGGTGGAACATCGTGCCATTTCCTCACAGGTTCACTGTGATCATTGTGACAGGGAGATAGATAATGGGAGAAATACGGACTCATAAAAAGAAAATGTGCTGAGAAGTCAGGAGAGATGGAGGGACAAAGAGATCTGGAGAAGGGATTGAGTGATAGAGGGATCAGAAGGAGAGGGCGAGGGTTAGAGAGATCAAGAGGTGAGGTTGAGGGAAAGAGAGATGGAGGGATAGAGAGATCAGGAGGAGAGCGTAATGGAGGAGATATTTGGAGAGATGGAGGGATAGAGAGATTAGGAGAAGGGATTGAGGGAGGAGAGATCAGGGGAATAAGTTGTCTTTGTGCTCAGGCGGCAGTAAAGTTGATTTAAAATCTTCTGTCTCCTGAAGTAAGACATTCTTCCCCGAGACAGGCTGAGCACTCGGGAACTGGAGGGGATTAAATAAATAATCTGCCGTTGATTAAATCAGTCTCACATCAGACACAGCTCCACTCATCTGGGCCACTCCACTGGGCCGTCTGTGCCTCTCTCTCTCCCCCTCAAATATGGCTCACATCTGCAACCTCGCACACTCAATCTAGCACACTCAACCTCGCACACTCAATCTAGTACACTCAACCTTGCACACTCAATCTAGCACACTCAACCGCGCACACTCAACCGCGCACACTCAACCGCGCACACTCAACCGCGCACACTCAATCTAGCACACTCAACCGCGCACACTCAACCTAGCACACTCAACCGCGCACACTCAATCTAGCACACTCAACCTCGCACTCTCACACATTCAACCTCGCATAATCCACCTCACACACTCAACCTCGCACCCTCAACCTCGCACACTCACACACTCAACCTTGCATAATCCACCTCACACACTCAACCTGAACCTGTAGAATCCCCAAGGTTATCGGCTGAGACTGTACTTGCCGGCTGTGGGGGTGGCGGGCCGGCTGTGGGGGTGGCGGGCCGGCTGTGGGGGTGGCGGGCACACACACACACACACACACACACAGACTGTGAACACACACAGACTGTGGTCACACACACACAGACTGTGATCACACTAATACACACACACAAACACTGACTGATCATACACATTGATTGTGATCATACACACTAACTATGATCACACTAATACATAAAAAACTATGCTCACACACACACTAACACACACACACACACTGACTGTGATCACACTAACACACACACACACAGACTGTGATCATTCACACTAACTATGATCACACTAATACACACACTATGATCACACACACACACTGACTGATCTCACACACACTGACTGTGATCATACACTGACTCAAAAAATGTTACCTCTGCTCTTGGAATACAGTCAAATTCTAATTTTAAGACGTTGGTGGGGGGGGTGGGTGGGGTGTGGTGGTTTGGTGGTGGTGAGGTGCCAATAAAAGCCTAGATAAATGTAATAATAATAATAATAATAAAAATGTAAACTCTTCAGAACAGTGAGGTGTCTGCTCACCTCTCCCCGGAGTCTTACCTGTTATAAATCCACGTCCACGCTTGCTCCCTGTTTTTCTCTGTCTTTTTTTATCCCTCTATCTTACTGGTCTCTCCCACTCTCTGCCTCGCTCCCACTCTCTGCCTCGCTCCCACTCTCTGCCTCGCTCCCACTCTCTGCCTCGCTCCCACTCTCTGCCTCGCTCCCACTCTCTGCCTCGCTCCCACTCTCTGCCTCGCTCCCACTCTCTGCCTCGCTCCCACTCTCTGCCTCGCTCCCACTCTCTGCCTCGCTCCCACTCTCTGCCTCGCTCCCACTCTCTGCCTCGCTCCCACTCTCTGCCTCGCTCCCACTCTCTGCCTCGCTCCCACTCTCTGTCTCCTCACTCTCTTTGTCTCGTTCACTCCGTCTATCTCTCTCTCTCACTTTCTATCCCTCTCCCCACCGGTTTTACTGATCAGCTGTTTATCCAGGTCCCCTTTGAAGCGTTCTATTGATCCGGCCTTGATAACCTCTCGTGAAATGAATTCCCAATGCTGACCAGCCTCTTTGAGTGACGAGATTCCTTCCCACCTTCTCCCCCTCCTCTCTCCCTCCCACCAACCCCGAGAAACCCCCGACCAAGTCACGGGCTTAGCAGAATACAATGTAAATCTTGCCTAAGGTTTCGTCCTGCCTGGAATGGAACCCGGGTCCTCTGGTTTGCGAGGCGAGCACGCTAACTGCTACGCTGCGGGACTCCCCTGACACGGGAAGGGGTTTCCTACCTGTCACTGAGCTTTCCAGGTTGTCCATGCTGGAGGCCGGAGTGTGTTCCATCCCCCGCAGAGGGCGAGCCAGCTCCTCGTCTTCCTCATCCTCCTCCTCCTCCTCGGGCACGTCAGTCTCGATGTCGGAGATCAGGGCCCCGGAGATGTAGCCCAGAGGCAGGGCAGGGGCTTGGGGTGGCACTGGGTGGCTCTGTACGTGCCTGTGTGTCAGACGGGAGGCAAACAGGACAGTCTCAGCCACTCACACAGCGGCTTCGCTAACCTCCTCACTGCCTGACACTCACACCCCTTCACAGCTCGCTGAAGGCAGCTTAGTCGGTGTGTTTGCATAGGCAATCGTGGCAGCTGCTTGGCAAACATTAAGGTTCCCCCCAATACTCACACACACACACACTCATGTCTTCCCCCACCACCACAATATTGCCAGGCCACGCCACTGCCTCACCCCCCAGGGCTGCTGAAACTTTCATCCATGCATTCATCACATCTAGGCTCGAGTATGCCAACTCCCTGCTTGTCGGCCTCCCCAACTCTTCCCTCCACAAGCTGCAGATCACCCAGAACTCTGCATCTCGTGTCCTCTCCCGCACCAGGCTCCGAGATCCATCACCCTCATCCTTGTCAGGCTGCACTGGCTCCCCATCCCCCAGAGAATAGAATTGAAAATCCTCGTCCTTGCCTTCAAAACCCTCCAGGAACCTTGGCCCTCCCTACCTCTGAGACCTGCTGACTCCATATCAGCCTGTCTGCTCCCTCCGCTCATCAGGCTCTGGTCTGCTCCGCCAGGCGCAGTCCACCATGGGCAGCCGGGCCTTCAGCCCCCACCCTATGGAACTCCATCCCACATTCCCTTTGCCTCACTCCTTCCCTCGCCTCCTTCAAGGCGCGTCTCAAAATCCTCCTCTCGACCGGGCCTTTGGCCACCCTCCCCAATCCCGACCCCCAGTTCGGGTCCAAATCCCTGACTGCCCAGCACCTTGGGACGTTCTCCTGACATGAAAGGCGCTGTACAAATGTCATTTTGTACTGTATTGTATAAACACACAGACATTCATAAAGATACGCACACACACACATTTACAGACATGCGCCCACACACATACAGACAGATTGTTGGCCAGGACACCGGGAGACAGAAACTCCCTCCTCTTTTCCAACAGCAACATGGGATCTATAATGTCCACCTGAACAGGCAGACGGGACCTCGGTTTAACGCTTCCATCGGAAGGACGGGGCCTCCGACAATGCAAACCCCCCACCCCAACATCCCCCCACTCAGCGCCATTAGAGCATCAGCTGGACTGTGAGCTCAGAGTCCCCAACATTGAGGTTGTGACGCTGGAACCCAGAACCTTACCCCATTGTGTCTGTGCTGGTGCTCCCTCCCCCACTGGAGCGCTCTACTCTAATCCCATTCCCTGCTCTCTCCTCTCACACTGTTTAATGTTATTTTTCCTGGTTGTGAATAAGGAACTTGAGTTGCTCTGGCACCGATTGCTGGCAGAGACACACGCTCTGTTTCCCAGAGAGAGAGAGAGAGAGAGAGAGAGCCGTGTCCTGTTAAATCACACATCCGTGCGATGTTAAAATTAGCCGTGGCAACGGAGGTTCGTCAAGTTAATTGCATGCAGCGTGGCGAAGGGTGAAAGAAATGACGGGGTGAAAAAATGCGACGTGTGATACGAGCACATCATTCCGTGTCACCAGGCTTGATATTCCTCAGTCTGCTCCAAACAGTGCAATTCTGGAATCCAATCGGTCTTAATTTTGGGAACTAATTTTCCCCGCAGTTTAGAAGAACCACAGGAACATATCGTACAATAGGAGGCTGTCTGGTGTTGGCATTCACTCCCTCATTGAAGCCATCTATTGCAATGCTAATTCCCTGATCTTTTCCCCCACACCTCTAATAATAATAATAATAACTCTTGTATTTGATACAGCGCCTTATGTCGTTGAGACGTCTCAAAGAGGTTCACTGTAAAATATTGTGTATCTCGTGGGTGAAACGCGGCAGCCAATTGTGCACAGCAGTGTCCCACAAACACTTGTGGATCGAGTGACCAGATTTTTATTTGTTTTGAAGGAATTATTATTCCAGAAAGTGATCTGCCAATCGGCTAACAACTGTGTTCCTACTTACTGCAGGTAAACGTAGGCGTGTGCGGTTAGTAAACTTGCCTAAAGCTTCGCCACGCCTGGGAATCAAACGCGGGTCCTCTTGCTTGCGAGGAGAGTGCGCTAACCACTACGTTACGGGACTCTGATGGCGGTTGTGGTGGGGGGAGAAAGGGGGGCGAGAAGGGGATCGGGGGGTGGTGGGGGGGGAGTGTTGCTCACCAGGCCTGGCGGTTGATGTCGAAGTGATACGCCCGGCTGATCTCCTCTAGGTGGGCTTGCAGGATGGGCTGTAGCTCTTCCCGGGGAGAGGGGGTCAGCGTGGCCGTGGACTGCTGCCCGAAGGAGATGGCGGGGAGGAGGCCACGCCTCGCACAGGGGGTGTGGGCACACGGTCCTCCTCCTCCAGTTCGTCCTCCAGACCCTGGTGCAGGTAGGTTTTTACCGGCGGCGGTGGGCACCAGCCATCACTCTCATACCTAGGGTAAGGGCAAGCGAGACAGTGGACAGGTCAGTACGGCATAGCTGTGTGTGTGTGTGTGTGCATGTGTGTCGTGGTCTGTATCTGTGTGCCTGTGTGTATCTCTCTCTCTCTATCTCATTCTGTGTGTGTCCGTAATTGTCTCTCTTTCCCTGTTGTGCATGCGTGTGCACCCGCATGCTTGCATGTGTATGTGTTGTGCGTGTCGCTCTGTTCGTCTCTGTCTGTCTGTGTATGCACATCTCTCTCTGTCTGTGTTTCTCTCTTGTCTCTGTGTCTGTGTGTGTCGTCTCTCTCTCGGTCTGTGTGTATGTGTCTCTCTCTCTCTCTGTCTGCGTGTGTCTCGCTCTCTCAGTCTGTGTGTGTGCACGGGTGTGTTTCTCTCATTGCTATTCCTTTCCAGCAGTTTAATTAAGAAAACAATAACATAAGAAATAGGAGCAGGAATAGGCCATTCGGCCCCTCGAGCCTGCCCTGCCATTTAATAAGATCATGGCTGATCTTCTAACCTAATTCCATTTACCTGCCCTTTCCCCATATCCCTTAATCCCTTTAGTTTTTAAAAATCTATCGATCTCAGTCTTGAATATGTTCAAGGACTGAGCATCCATAGCCTCCTGGGGTAGAGAATTCCATAAATTCACTCCCCTCTGAGGAAAGAAATGTTTTCTCAACTCAGTTCTAAAAGGCTGACCTTTAATCCTGAGACTATGACCAGAAGTTTTAGATTCTCCAACCAAGGGAAACAGTCTCACGCTGTCTACCCTGTCAAGACCTCTAAGAATCTTATAGGTTTCTAGAAGATCACCGCTAATTCTTCTATGTTCTAGAGAATATAGGGCTAGTGTTTATGTTTCTTTTTTCTTTAACGTCCACCCGAACATGCAGACCGGACCTCAGTTTAATGTCTCACCCGTAGGACGGCGTCTCTGGCAGTGCAGCTCTCCCCACAGCACTGTGGGGAGCGTCAGTCTGGACTGTGAGCTCAAAGTTCTCGATGTGGGGCTTGAACCCACAACCTTCTGATTCAGACACGAGGCGTTGAGTGACTGAGCCAAGCTGACACACTGGTTACCCAGGCTGCTGGCTTACTTCACTCTCTGCCCGTACTCCTTCCATTTACAGCCACATGGGTAGTAGATTCTCATAGCGTGAGCATATTTCGCTGTCCCTGCAATATCTACTATCCACCACTAGATGCTGACAGCACAATATATGACACAGCCACAATACTGCCATCTAGTGGCCATTGCTGAACAACAACAACAACAACAACAAAATTACATTTATAGAGCGAGCGCCTTTCACGTCGGGAGGACGTCCCAAAGCGCTGAACAGTCAGGTGTCAGGGCCCGAGCATGGGGGAGGTGGGGGGTGGCGTAGGGTTGAGCGAAGGCAGAGAGGTGGGAGGGAGACCAAAGGCACGGTCGAAGAGAAGGGTCTTGAGACCGGCCTTGAAGGAGGCAAGGGAGGAAGCGAGGCGGAGGGACCGTGGGATGGAGTTCCAGAGTGTGGGGGTAGAGAGGCTGTTTCCTGTAGTTTATGTTTCCTATAATTTATGAATGGTACCAATCAACTGGGGGCAGGGAATCCTCCCACTCAGCTCCTGTTAATCCTGCAAGCCAAGGGTAGGGTGGTCCTAGTTGGACAAGCAGCGGGAAAGCTTGCCAGACACACTGCTATCAATGGCAAGCTATGTGGTTTTAGCTGATTAGATCCCAGCAGTTACCCCAACGCACCCTCTGGGGTCCCCCAAGCCTTGGCTCTTGCCAACCTGCCCTAATACTCTCCAGAATTAGGTAAGCAGGATGTATGGCGAGAGAAACAGGAATTTCCATGTAGTGGATGGTAGACCAGGAGCTCTCAAGTGTGGTTTGGATAATCTAAGCATTGTGACGGGTTTCCATGCGTGTCAGACACCCGGCTGATCACGGTGACGGATTTCCTCGCGCGTCAGACACCCGGCTGATCACGGCGATGGGCTTCTGGGCGGGTCAGACACCCGGGTGACCAAACCAGGTTTGTGGAATGTCAGGAGTAGCTCTTACCCGGTTTCCAGGAAGTCCACTCCGTAGATGTCAATCTCGGTCCCGGGAAGCGGCTGGATGGGGGGTGGGGGCAGCGGCATGTTGGACCAGCTGGAGCCGGTGGTTTTGTGGGATTTAGTGCTCGTCTTATTTTTCTTCTTTTTCCCACTCTTGCCGCCTGTAACCACGGCGAGGGAAGCGTTATTCATCACGAACAGAAACCCCACAAGTGACGAGAGCCAGCGAGGCGTGGTCACGAGAATCACGAGCCTGGTTCCGGTGAAGACCCTTCGGCCCATCTGATCTCATCCCTCCCATTCCCCGCCCGCCCGTCCTCCCAACTCTCCCAACATTGAGCTGTTTCTTATGGCTATAACCCAGCATTCCGGCCTCAATCAACTATTCCTGGTGACCCCACTTCCTGCCGTTATTCCCCTCTGGGTGAAGGCATTCTGGTGACTGACTGTTCTGTGATTGCCTCTGACCCTGTGTTCCCTTGTCCTGCTGTTTGGGTGTATCTGACAGTATTGCAGAGGAACATAAGAATTTGCAAGGCAAAAGACCAAGGTTTCATCCAGTTCACTTTTCAACAGGAAGAGGCCATTCAGCCCCTGGACCCTGATCATGGCTGATCTGTACCTCAACTCCATTTACCTGCCTTTGCTCCATAACCCTTGACATCCTTCCCTAACAAACATCTATCCACCTTGCTCAGTCTTGAAAATTTGAACTGATTCAGTTTTGGTCTGGGTTTACTTTCTCAATCCGGTTCAAGGTCTGAAATTCCACCTGGCCTCAGCCTGTCAGACCATTTATCTTAAAATTTCAGATGATAGAAATTGCTTCAACCTCATCATAGCTTCGCACGCTGGCTTCTCTTTAAGAAACAGAGAAAAATTGGCTTTCAAATTCAAACCGAGTTGAATTAGCTCACAGGCAAAGACTGGGCAGAACTTGGGGGTTTTAGCGTTATCTCCTGCCTGCCTAAAGATCCCAAGGCACTATTGGAAAAGCGAAGGTGTCCTGGCCAACAATTCCACAGATGAATTTGCTCGCTCACTCCATGGCTGTTTGCGGAATGTTTTGCTGTGCGCAAAATTGGCTGCCGCGTTTCGCCCACAAAATACACAGTCAATTTACGGACTTACTTTACAGTAATTCCTATGAAGGGCTTAGAAGACGTCTCGACGACGTGATAAGGCGCTGGATCAAAAGCAAGGGTAATTGCTATGTGAAATGTCTCCTTTCCTAAGCGAAGGAGATGGCAGACAGAGGGGTTTGAGGGGAGGGGAAGAGATACGCACAAACTATATTTGGCTAAACTCTCCCCAGCTCAGCGTCGTGCTCTGCCACAGTCAAACACTCTAAGACTCTACCCTGCATGAGGGATGCTGTATAAATCCAAGTTGTTCTTGTTGCTATACTTAGAGGAAGGGATTAGCTTTGAGCAAAATAAGCCTTACATTTTTATGGTGCCTGTAGCATCAAAACGTTGTCCGAACTCTTCACATTTCAATGTAGTAACTGTTTTTGTAGCCAAACAAGACAGGACATTTGGGCACAAGCCTGTACGCACACCATCATAAGGTAAAATGTGATTTTATCTGGAGGATTGTCGGCCCGGACACCGGGAGAGAGAAACTTCCTTCTCTTTTCCAACAGAATCGGGATCTTTAACGTCTACCTGAACAGGCAACAGATGGGAGTTCGGTTTAACATCCCACCTAAAGGACACCACCAGTGACAATGCCCTCTCCCTCCCCCCACCCCCACCGCAGCACAAATTCCCCGACTTGGGGCTCAAACCCATGACCTCCTGACTCCAAGGCGTGAGAGCTCCAACTATTCACATCAGAGCGAGAGGGAGAAAGAGAGAGAGAGAGAGAGAGAGAGAGAGGAATTCAATACAAAGCTGATGTCCCATCACCAAGGAAGCTCGGCTGAAGGAATTAACCCATTGTTAGAGAAGCAAAGAGAACTCGATGCCAAAATGACTCAAAGAGACACAAGCCAGATGTTCATCCACCCAATCAACTGGGCTTCCCAATCAATCACTATCCTTGGTGTTTGTAGTGATTTTACTTTGATGATTGTCAGAAAGTTTGTGCTGGAGAATGATGAGACAATAATGATAATCATTGCATTTGATGTAGCGCCTTATCACGTCGTTGAGACGTCATTGAGATAGATTGGAATCGATCATTTCCACCGGTCGGCAAGTCAGCAATGAGAGGGGGAGCACAAAACTTCCAAGTTATTAATAATAACAATAATAATAATCCCTGTGTTTGATACAGTGCTTTATCACGTCATTGAGATGTCTCAAAGCGCTTTTTTTAAAAAGGGCTTCTTATCCCCGGAAAGTGAACCGCCAAATGACTAACGACCGGGTTCCTACTTACTGCTAAGTAAACAGGCGTGTAGAGTAAGGAAACTTTCCTAAGGTTTCGCCCTCCCGGGAATTGAACCTGAGTCTTCTCGCTTGCGAAGCCAGCGTGCTAACCACGACATTACGGAACTTCATTTACTTTTACTGTTCACCCGATCTGTTCTAATTAAGACACTTCAGCTCACCTATCTCATCCCTATCTCAGAACGCCCACCCTACAATCTTCCGTCACTCTGGATTTTAAATGAGTCCCAGTGTCCTGGCTTCAACCACCCTTCCTGTTCTTGTGTCCTACATGTAGAACCTTGTTCTTATATGCATCAAAGTTCACTTGACAGTCATCAGCCCATGTGCGTAGCCTATCGAGATCTTTTTAGAGTTCAAAATCCTAATCCTTGCCTTCAAAACCATCCAGGGATCTTACTCCTCCCTAACTCTGTGATCTGCTGACTCTACACAGACCTGTCTGTTCCCTCCGCTCAGTGGGTTCCTTGCCTGCTCCATGTCCCTTGCCCTCCTCACCATCGGTGGTCAGGCCTTCAGTCTTTTCTGCCCCCACCCTTTGGAAGTCCATCCCACAATTTGTCTCTCTCGCTCCCTCCCTTGTCTCCTTCAAGGCCTGTATCAAGACTCTTCTTCAACCGCGACCTTGGTCACCTGTCCTCCCCTCCACTCCGCCTGATCCCAACCCTCAGCCTGGATCCAAATCCTGACGATCCCGAGTCTTGGGCCATCCTCCCAACGTGAAAGGCACTGTGTAAGTGTAATTTCTTGTTGTTTTTGTACGTCCCCTATGAGACCACAAGTTCCCCTAATTTGATGAGATTGATCGCCCACAAAATATACAGTCAATTAATCCACTTTGCAGTATATTCTGCGAAGCGCTTTGAGACGCCTCAATGATGTGATAAGGCGCTGTATCAAATGCAAGGATTATTATTATGATGATTTTTAAATTGATGCCCTCCAGCTTCCAGCCAATGGAAAGGGCTTCCCGGCAGTTGGAAGGCGAGTGGGACAAGTGTCTCTTTGGTGGGAAAGGAGTCATTAAGGTAAGTTGAGGTGTGATGGTGGGGGTGGGTGCGGAGGGAGGGGAAGATGGATAGGAGGTGTTAGTGATGAGGAACCAACCTGAGAGGCTTCGTTCAGAGCTGTTGTGGGAACTGGTGGTGTTGAAATCCTGAGACTGATTGTGAGGCAGTCTATTACAAAGTCCCTCGCCCACGCGGTAGTCAGGGATGAAAAGCAGAGCTAAGGGTAAAAGTCACAGTGGCATCAGGGGTCAGGGCACCAGCACCAGCACATGCAGGACATGCAGTTGGAGGGGTGAGAGCAGAGTACAAAGGACAATCGTGCAGCACAGCACCAAGGGGAAGCGTTTGGAGAGACAGAGACAGAGAGAGCATCACCATCTCAGGCCGTCGGAGGAATATTTGGTGTTAGTGTTGAACAAGTTACTGTTGAACGACTGCCCCTTCCAATGAGAACCTCCTCAACAACCGATAATCTTACTCCAACAACAATCTCCTCGTTTAGCCAGAATATACACAGGCAATTCACTTCACAGTATATTTTGTGAAGCACTTGGAGATGTCTCAATGACGTGACAAGGCATTATGTCAAATGCAAGGATTATTATAATATTATTACTGTGAAGAGTAGGGCGAGAGGGAATACTGGTGATCTCTTAAATCCAGTCCTCATTTGGAAAGGAATGCTGATTCCACCCACCCCACCCAGCAAATTTCTTGAAAAGAACCATGTCTAAACCAAGAATAGATATCATAATTGTTCACGACTCTGCACAGCCTTTAAAAATTAATAATAATCCTTGCATTTTATATAGCGACATCTCAAAGCGCTTCACAGGATACGCTGTCAAGTGTATCCAGTGAATACACTTGACACTGTGTATTTTGTGGGTGAAACGCGAGGATTGAACCAGCCAGACTGTGTAGAAACGGGAATTAAATCCTGGTCCGCACGAAACTCCGATCACCCCAGTCCTTGCCAGACTGCACTGCTGCCTATCCCAGAGAGGATCGATTTCAAGATCCTCACCCTTGTATTTAAGTCCCTGCACTCCTCTGCACCCCCCCCACCTCTCTGACCTCCTCTCTCCTCAAAACAGTGCCCGTTGCCTTCGTTCCTCCGGGTCTAGCCTCCTCCTCATCCCCCGAGTCCTCCGCTCCACCGTCAGCGGCCGTGCTTTCAGCCACTAAGCCCCAAGGCTCTGGAACTGCCTTCCTCACTCCCTTCATCTCGCTTCCCTTCCCATTTTCAGGTCTCTGCTGAAGACCTTTCTTTTCGACCGCTCCTTTGGTCACCTTCCCCCCCCCCACACCTGGCTCGGTCACGGGATCCGTTACTGTAAAGCGCTCTGAGACGCCGTCCGGCGTGGAGGGCGCTCTATAAATCCAAGTTGTTGTTGTTGCTTGTCCCCAGTGACAGGGGTCTCTGGGGTATTGCTGTTCTCTTCTGTTTCTCTCTCCACATACATCAGCTGAAACACTCAGCCCAGCATTGCACATCACAGCCCCCTGCTCTGATGAACTGTGTTGCCAGCTGGGGAATCCTCCTCCATTCATTTCTCTGGCTGTTGCTCTGCGCTGGCGAGCGAGAGACAAGGCAGTGTCACAATGACACTGTGCGCTCCTGATCACCTGTCAAACGGTGGCAATTACCTTAAACCGCCTGGTGTCACCACAGCCATCCGTCACAACCTGCTCTCACGCTCCTCTCTCAACCTATTTAACCATATAACCACCGAGAGCTCATCACCCAAGTCCTTGCCCACTCAGCCTCACTAGCTCCCCGAACCCCAGAGGATAGAGTTCAAGATCCTCGTCCTCACCTTCAAAGCCCCCTCCCGCGCCCCCATCCCACCCCACGGCCTTGCTCCTCCCTACCTCTGTGACCTGTGACCATATCGATCTAGCCGCTCCCTCCGAAAAAACAAAAGCAATAAAATTGGTCACTTCAATCCACGACTGTTTGTGGGACACTGCTGTGCGCAATTGGCTGCTGCATTTCGCCCACAAATATAGTCAATTCACTTTACAGTATACTCTGTGAAGCGCTTTGCGACGTCTAGAAGACGTGAAAAAGCGCAATATCATATGCAAGGGTTATTATCATTATTATTATTCAGGGGGCTCCGGCCTGCTCCATGTCCTTTGCCCAGCCCCCCGCCACCATCAGCAGTCTGTCCTTCAGGCTCTCTGCTCCCCACAATTTGGACAGTCCCTCCGCCTTGCCCCCTCCCTCGCCTCCTTCAAGGCTCGTCTCAAGACCCATCTCTTCGACCGTGCCATCGGTCTTTCTCCTACCCCCTGCCGTCCACCCCTCCTGATCCAAACCCCCAGCTCGGGTGCAAACCTGTCCAGCGCCTTGGGACGTCCTCCCGACGTGAAAGTCGCTGTGTAAATGCAATTTGTTGTTGTTGTAACCAGGAAAGGTTCGAGTGAAGAAGACCCATCCCGAATCATCCTTCCCGAATCTCATTTGAATCTCATCTCATCCCAAACCTCCTCACATTAGCGTTTCTTAAATGTTTCACGACCTCAACTGTCTTTCCCCCTCATGAAAATGTATACCTTAAAGTATCTTATACCGATACTAATAATAATCCTCACATTTGATATAGCGCCTTATCAAGTAATCGAGACATCTCAAAGCGCTTCACAGGATATATTATAAAGTGCAGTGAATGTGTATTTCGAGGACGAAAATGCAGCAGCCATTTTGCACTCAGCAGTGCCCCACAAACAGCCATTACGTAAGTGAGCAACCTTTATCCTGGGGATTGTTGGCCAGAACACAGGGAGAGAGAGGATGTTTTTCTTTTTGAATAGCGCCACAGGATTTTTAATGTCCACCTGAGCAGTCAGGCAAGACCTCGGTTTAACGTCTCATCCGAAGGATGGCACCTCGAATAATGCAACATCCCCCCCCAGCCCTGCAATGGACTGTCAGCTTAGACGATGTGATTCCAACTGCCCCTGATTGCCCTGAGCTGTCACTGCCCAGAGCAGTGCGGATGTGGTTTCTATGTGGTTACACTGAGATTTTTATGACTGTCTATCAGTCTGTGGAGTCCTGTCGCTCAGTGGTTGGAGAACTCGCTTTGCGAGCGAGAGACCTGGGTTCGATTCCCAGCTGGGTGAAAGCTTGGGCAAGTTTCCTTATTCCACACGCCTGATAATAATCCCTCAAGAAAATAAAACAATAATAAATTAGTCACTTCAATCCACGACTGTTTGTGGGACACTGCTGTGTGCAATTGGCTGCCGCATTTCACCCACAAATATAGTCAATTCACTTTATAGGCTATTCTGTGAAGCAGTTTGAGACGTCTAGAAGACGTGAAAAGCGCTATATCAAATGCAAGAATTATTATTATTATTATTATCACTCCCCATTCCTGATCAGGCTGCATCCGACTGCACGTCAGACTCCATTTAATGACACAACACTGTGCAAGTTCAGGGCACAATCAATGGGTTTCTAGAATAAACAACTTACGGTTGTACAACGTCTTGCGGAGTGAGATGGGGAGAGCGAGGGAGAGAGAGGTAGAGTGGAGTGAAAGAGAGAAAGTGGAATGAGAGAGTGGAGTGAGAAAGAGAGAGTGGAGTGACTGAGAGAGAGAGTGGAGTGAGAGGAGCGAGAGAGAGAGTTGAGTGGGTCAGAGAGGGTGGCGTGTGAGAGTGAAAGTGGAGAGAGTAGAGTGAGTGAGACAGAGAGTGGAGTGAGTGAATTGGGTGGAGACGACAGGGGTTATAGATGTTAAGAGTAAGGTGTAAAGGTGTCAGAATGAGGTGAGGTGAGTTAACTGTAAGTGGCGCTCAACTCCTGAGATCACAGGCTGACAGTAAACACGTGAAATAGTTGGTCAGTGGTGAGTCCCCGAAGTGCGTGAGAGAGAGACACACAGTGAAAGAGAGGCACACAGTGAGAGAGAGAGACACATTGATAGAGGGACACACACACACACATCATGAGATAGGTAGAGAGTGTCAGACACAAACAGTGTGACAGAGACACATAGTGAAATGAGACAGAGACACACAAACACAGAGTGAGAAAGACACGCACTCAGCGAGAGAGACGCGCACACAGTGAGGAGAGACATATACACGCACACACGTATGCAGTGAGAGAGAAACACACACACCATACACAGTGAGAGACACACACACACACACAAATGTGAGAGAGAGACCGACTTACGCACGTACACAGTGAGAGAGAGACACACATACACAGTGAGGAGAGACATATACACACACGCAGACATACACAATGAGAGAGAAGTACGCACATATACACAGTGAGTGAGACACACTCACTCACACACAAACACACACACGCACACACACACAGATACAGTGAGAGAGACACACACCACAGATAAAGTGAGAGAGACACACACACAGTGGGACACGGACAAAGTTTGAGAGAGAGCCTGACAGACACTGCTCATTGGAAGTAAAATGTCCAGCATGTAACTGTCAGATGGAATATGTATTGTGGTGTGTACCAGCGAGGCTAGAGACGGACAGACAGACAGACAGACAGTACCTGCAGGAGTGAAGGTGAAGGATTGAACTGTAAAACAAGAAGGCAGAGACAGGCAATGAGTCAAACAGAGAGGCCGCCACAACAACAGAGAGAGAGAAAGAGAGAGAGCAGCTTACAGGGCAAGAGCCAGCCCTTCACCCTGGGGTGATCCAGGCGAGAGAGATAAACAGAGAGAAGGAGAAAGAGAGAGAGAGAGAGAGAAGAGGGAAATAAAAGGAGTTCAGAGAGGAGTCTCACACTCCACTCTCCCCACACGTTGTGTTCCCTGGAGACCTCCCAGCCTGGCTCGTTCGCTCGCTCGCTCGCTCACACTCTGGCCTCCGAGTCACCATCAAACCCCACATGCCCGTCGTGGCACACGGTCCCACAGAAGGCCTCGCTGTGACCAGGAGAGACCGGGCCACACACCAACACTGTACAGGTCACACATTCCCCTCGAGACTCTCCCCATTCACCCAATCTCCCCATTGACTAACTGACTCCCCGTTGACTGATTGACTGATTCCCCATTGACTGACTGAGTTCCCATTTCCCCATTGATTGACTGACTGACTCCCCATTGACTGACTGACTGACTGACTCCCCATTGACTGACTCTCCATTGACTCTCCTGGCTGCCCCCGGTTACCTGCGTAGTTGCTCAGTCCCTTCCTCTTTTTCCGCCGCCAGTACAGCCAGATACTGAAGCCCATGAGGATGACCCAGCAGGCTCCACCGATGCCCGCGATGAAGGCCGGCTGTTTCACCACGTCCGTGATCTGCTCCGTGATGCTGTTGTTGCCCTGGGGGCCCGTCATGAAGATGTCCCGGCTCCCTGGTAACCAACAAAGGACAGCGATGGTTACAGTCCCCTGAGGACATGCTCACAAACCCCAACAACAACTAATTACATTTACACACAGCCTATCGGGTCGGGAGGACGTCCCAAGGCCTGGACAGTCAGGAAGGGGGTTGGGATCAGGAGGGGTGGAGAGGGTAGGAGTAGGAGGGTGACCTAAGAGGAGGATCTTGAGATGGCCCTTGAAGGGAGCGAGGTGGAAGGGCTCCGGGATGGAGTTCCAGAGGGTGGGAGCAGAAAGGTTAAGGCCCGACCGCAGATGGTGGAGACACCTTAACGTCGTGATAAGGCACTATATCAAATGCAAGGATTATTATTAGTAGAAGTTGCTCACAGCTCATTCCACATTAAGACTGGGTTTGAAAGTTTCCATAATTATTATAAGAACAGTAATAATTCTTGCATTCGATGCAGCGCCTTATCATGTCGTTGAGACGTCTCAAAGTGCTTCACAGAATATACTGTAAAGTGCAGTAACTGTATATCTTTTGTGGGCGAAATGTGGCAGCCAATTGCGCACAGCAGCGTCCCACAAACGGTCGTGGATTGAGTGACCAAATTATTACTTTGGTTCCTATTTACTGCTGGATAAACAGGTGCGTGGAGTAAGGAAACTTGGCTAAGGTTTTGCCCTGCCCGGGATTTGTACCTGGGTCCTCTCGCTTGCGAGGCGAGAGCTCTAACCACTAAGCCACGGGACTTTTCTGGCCCTTCCTCAGTTTGAAGAAGGAGGGAGGTGGGGTGAGGAAGGAGGCCGAGGAGAGGAATTGTATGTAGAGACGGGCAGGGTGGGCTCACGCTGTGGTGACTTACCGATGGTGATGGGCTGAGGATCGCTAGGCACCCCCACGCCAGCGCTGGTGCTAGCTGCTACCTGCACCTGGTAATGTATCCCCGGGTACAGCCCCCCCAGCACCACCGAACGGATCGACCCGTCCACCGTACGGTTAATGTGGAACCGAGACTCGTTCCCCACACACCAGATCTGTGAGTGAGCGGGAGAGGGAGAGAGAGAGAGAAAGCGAGAGGAGAGAGAGAGAGAGTAAGGAGAGAGAAAGAGAGAGAAAAGTGAGAGTGAGAGAAACAGAAAGAGAGAGAGAGGATAGAGAGCAAGGAGAGCGAGAGTAAGAGAGAGAGAGAGAGGCGAGAGTGAGGAGAGAAAGACAAGAGAGAAAGATGGATAGAGAATGAGGAGACAAAATAAGAAGAGAGGTAGAGAGAAGAGAGAGTAGGGGTGAAATAATGCAGAGGAGGGAAAGGAGTGAGAAAGAGAAGAAAGATATGTGAGTAAAGGGATGGGGGGAAGGGGGTGAGAGAGTAGGAAGAGCAGGGGGTAGGGGAGAGAGTGGAGAGAATCACAATAAACAACATTTTCAGCAAAACATCGCAAGCTTTTAACACCAAATCCCCAATAGCCAACTAGTGACTATCCTCCTTGAGGGGGGGGTAAGTGGGGTCTCCTCGGAGCTGAACTGGCACCAAGGTGACATGTTTGGCAACGGAATATTGGAATCGAGTCTCAGCCCTCTGTGACGGTCTCTAGTCCAGGTCCTGAGCCAGGCGGGTGCGCAGTATTCCAGGGCACTGCTGATGACGGCACAGCCCAGTCTGGCTCATCGGCAGGACCTGGAAGGGCAACCAGTCACTGGGGGCAGGGAATCCTCCCATTCAGCTCCTATTAACCCTGCAAGCCAAAGCCCTGATGGGTAGGGTGGTCCTAGCTGGACAAGCAACGGGGAAGCTTGCCAGACAGTGGTTCTCAATGGCAAGCTAAGTGGGTTAGACTCCAGCAGTTATTCCAACGAGAGATCTGGGATCCCCAATGGAGTCTTCACAGCATTCTGGCCTCAGAGTCAGAAGGTTGTGGGTTCGAGCTCCACATTGGTACTGGGAACTCATCCAGTCTGAACTGACACTCTAATGCAGTGCTGGCGGGGGGGAGCTTGGATGAGACGTTAAACCAAGGTACTGTCTATGCCTGTTCAGGTGGACCATAAAGATTCCGTGGCACTATTGGAAAAGAGAGAGAGTTTCTCTCTCTCCCAGTGTCCTGGCTGACAATCTCCCATATAAAATTGTGCACTCTTTCCATGGCTGTTTATGGGACGTTGTTGTGTGCAAATTGGCTGCCGTGTTGACCTACAAAACACCGTCTCATTAGAGTGAAGCGCTGTGAGACATCTCAATGACATAATAACAATATTAATAATTCTTGCATTTGATGCAGTGCCTTATCACGTGGCTGAGACGTCTCAAAGCTCTTCACAGAGTACATCGTAAAGTGAATTGACTGTATTTTTGTGGGCGAAACGCGGCTGCCAATATCGCACAGCAGCATCCCACAAACAGTCATGACCGCAGTTTTTTTCTTGGGAGGGATTATTATCCCCCGGAAAGCGAGATGTGATAAGGCGCTGTATCAAATGCAAGGATTATTATTATGATGATTTTTAAATTGATGCCCTCCAGCTTCCAGCCAATGGAAAGGGCTTCCCGGCAGTTGGAAGGCGAGTGGGACAAGTGTCTCTTTGGTGGGAAGGGAGTCATTAAGGTAAGTTGAGGTGTGATGGTGGGGGTGGGTGCGGAGGGAGGGGAAGATGGATAGGAGGTGTTAGTGATGAGGAACCAACCTGAGAGGCTTCGTTCAGAGCTGTTGTGGGAACTGGTGGTGTTGAAATCCTGAGACTGATTGTGAGGCAGTCTATTACAAAGTCCCTCGCCCACGCGGTAGTCAGGGATGAAAAGCAGAGCTAAGGGTAAAAGTCACAGTGGCATCAGGGTCAGGGCACCAGCACCAGCACATGCAGGACATGCAGTTGGAGGGGTGAGAGCAGAGTACAAAGGACAATCGTGCAGCACAGCACCAAGGGGAAGCGTTTGGAGAGACAGAGACAGAGAGAGCATCACCATCTCAGGCCGTCGGAGGAATATTTGGTGTTAGTGTTGAACAAGTTACTGTTGAACGACTGCCCCTTCCAATGAGAACCTCCTCAACAACCGATAATCTTACTCCAACAACAATCTCCTC